>NC_138313.1:37982500-38618333 GCF_965601325.2 Salmo salar
TTGCAGTGTGACAGGTATTGAGAGAGTAATTTAAATCCACACGCTTCTCCCCCCCAGGATGATTGGTCCATTAGCCACAGGTGGATGACAGAGGTTAGCCTAGCAACAACATCAGGTGAAGACAGAGGCCAAAAACATTAGTCCCATTTCAAAATCAGGGTAGGGTAAACTAGCGTTGATGTGCTAACATAAAAGTCAACTCCAATTGAGGGCATTCAGAAGAGTGACCAGAAATGGTAATCACCCTGTATATCTATGAACACATAACGGCTGTGTGAGTTGAAAGGTTTAATGTCAGTCCTTCCATAAACTTTGTTTTTCACACGCCTCTTCATGAAAAGGTCTCGCTTACACTATGACATTCTTCTTCACTCTCCTCCAAGACAGCTGATGCGTATTTTATTCAAAGATATTCAAGTCTATCTCAACTAGGAGAATAGAGAGAAAGCAGAGAAGAAAAATCTTTGGATAGGACTGCTGTAAAATGTGATTATGGAAGTGAAATTGTGGAGGTGGGTGGACAGAGAAGGAAGTGGGTGTCTCACTCCCAAGCTTTTAAGTAGACCTGAGTGTGTCATCTCTCATTACAATCACAAAGCATCGGACTGTCTGCCAACAGATGGCCCAGGACAACTCTTCTAACTCCCTCCCGACCTCCCCATGATCCAAAGTAACTACTGGAGTGGGGTGAGTGTTTATGTCAGCAATAACGAGAAATGTGGAGGCGAAGCTACTCTTGAAATAAAGGATAACATCAAATGACAGCTGGGATACTCAACCCTGCTTAGCAAGCACAGACAAGTTGATGTCCAGGTCCAAAGCGCATCTTCACAACCCTGGGCTCTCAAAGACCAAACTTCAGAGGGAAGTTTCTGTCTCTCTTTGTTCATTTTTCAATGTCATTGTGTGGCTTGTATGAGAGACTGAGGTGTCTCAGATGTTTTTTTTCTTCATATTGGCCTTTCCAGCTGGGTTTATCCAGACTACAGGCACTAATAACTGGGATAAATGCTCAAAGTCACTCTATATGGTGACAAATTCTTTAAAAAACATCCTGAGGCACTTTTCCTGAAAGGGTTACAAATTCACACAGGGTCCAAACCCAAACAAACAAGTCTAGACAAAGGAGTTAGAAGTGAGCCACCTAACTATAATGAGATAAATGAATAGTGCATCCTCCTACACATAGACTCCCTCCACTGAAACCTCTTTTCATGGAACTCGGTCACAGAATGACAAAGGAAACTGTAGCATCAGCAGCAGCACATTTTGGACCGCCTCACCCTGGTAGAAGTGTCCCTGTTCTCCTGGGCTTAAATCTTTCCTCAGGTGCCCCTGGCCTGGACCACAAATAGACCACAAATCTCACAACAGGTGCTAGCCTACAGGGTGCACACTGATTTGAAAGCAGTCAGTACCACAGGGATTCATAGCATACACACATAGTAATATGAAATGTCATGTCTCAACAGGTTCTATCAGTCAAAAGCAGTGCTTTGGGGGAATAGGGTACCATTTGGGATGCAGGCCTTGTCATCCACTGAGGTAGCAAGGTGCCTACTCCCCACTGACACTTCCCCAGCTCCCCTACTGGCAACCCAAATAGAAAAGCTCAAATTGCAGCAGTAAAGATGAACACATTGGGAGAATACGTGAGTGACTCACTGCAATGTTGTTGCTTATAACCTGGGGTACAGGATAGGTGTACATCATATGGGAGCTTGGCTCCAATTTCATTAATGATTAACATACTACATAAAAATCCCTCAGCCATAGTAATAAAAGGCACTACCTGCTCTGTTCCGTTAAGAATAACTACAAGTAGCAGGCAAAGTGATCCCATGTTTTCTCCCTCCTATTTTTATTGTCTATGGCGCTCCTGGCCCAGGCAATTCGATAGAATTGAGAGATATTGGTGTAATTTCTACAGATTACATCATTTTACTATACACTGACGGTATCTTACATTGTCTAGATAAAGTATCTCAATTCCTCCCAAAAGCTTTGAAGATCATAGACAAATGCAGCGCCATCTCAAGTTCTGAAATAGATCTAACCAAAGATGCCCTACTGCCTCTCAGGCCCCCGATGGAGGTTCTCTCTTCTTATGGAATCCCAATCGTTTCCCATTTGAAATATTCGGGAATAGATATATTTCCTTCTTTAGATAAAACCATTGCCAAAAACTTTAACAGAACGCTCAACTCAGTTCCATACGACCTCAGCAGAGCCGGAAGAATATCTATTGTCAAAATGAATATACTGCCACGGCTGAATTTCTGTAGTTCAACGCTTCCCTTGTCTCCCCCTTCTGGCTATTGGGATAAAATCCATAGCGTGGTTTCAAAATGTACACCAAGTGTTCAAAACATTAGGAACACCTTCCTAATATTGAGTTGCACCCCCTTTTGCCCTCAGAACAGTCTCAATTTGTCAGGGCATGGACTCCACAAGGTGTCGAAATGCTTTCCACAGTTGCGTCAAGTTGGCTGGATGTCCTTTGGGTGGTGGACCATTCTTGATACACACAGAAACTGTTGAGTGTGAAAAACACAGCAACGTTGCAGTTCTTGACACATTCAAACCGGTACGCCTGGCACCTACTACCAAAGGCACTTAAATATTTTGTCTCCTCCTCTTCATCTACACTGATTGCAGTTTATTTAACAGGTGACATCAATAAGGGATCATGGCTTTCACCCGGTCAGTCTTATGGAAAGAGCAGGTATTCCTACTGTTTCGTACACTCAGTGTATATGGCAAGGTAAGCGAGTCCAGATAAAACGAACAAACTTGCAAAGAGGGAAAGATAGGTAGGAGCACCAAACTTTATATTGTATTTCTGGGAATCAAAACGGCATGCCCATACTCCAATATTTCACAATAATGCCTTGCGATACATATGTAGAGTGGACTTTTGTATCCCCCCATGGCTCAAATGTGGAATCCATACCCTTGCCGATGTCATGGACAGTCATTGTTTGAGAACATTCCAAGATCTGAAAAACACATAACCAGGCAACTCCTTTTTTTAAAATATTTACTTAGGTCAGCTATACTGGCTTAGGGAGTGCCTTGGAAAACCCAACTACTGAACCATCCAATGATGGGATTTATAACTCAATGATCTGGGCTCCCACCAGGACTGATCTCTATAATATGTAAACAACTTTTGGAAAGCTCATATTCTGAGCTAGCCATTAAAAAAAAAGTATGGTCCACAGATCTGAACAACCCTTTAACTGGAACAGAATATGGAAAAATATGACCTTGGCATCCCGTAATAGACCCCTTTCGGTGTTTGCAAACATTGCCGCACGAGGGTGATGCGCGCAAGTTGGTGGCAGAACAAGGGGGAGTTCTTAGTGCGCCAGCCTATATTTACATATGGCTTATGAGTGCATTTCACACTACTTTTGGATTAAGGCTCATATGAATGTCCTGTTTAATATAAATGTTTGTCATCACAAATCAACTGCATCATACAAAAAAAAAGAAAAACACTAGTAAAATGTCTCTTTGGCTAGCTTTTGCTACAGCCTATGTCAATGAGCGTTTAGCATTCTAGCTAACAACTGCTGCATCCAAAATAGTTATTTTGCAAAGATCACAACCAAATATAAATCTTAGCAACTGTTCAAGCAAGAATCAGAATATCATTGTAAGTGTATGAGAACCCCCAAAAAAGTGATTTTGTTTAGAAGTAATAAAAATGTAAATCTAGGCTGTTGAATGGGCGCAGATGGCGATGACTTTCTTACTGCCGCCAAGAGTCGCGCGCATCTGTAAAAATCGTTGAGCGTGGACGTTCCAACATTAGCACAAGAACTGTTTGTTGGGAGCTTCATGAAATGGGTTTCCATGGCCGAGCAGCCACATACAAGCCTAAGATCACCATGCGCAATGACAAGCATCGACAGGAGTAGTGTAATGCTTGCTGCCATTGGCCTCTGGAGCAGTGGAAACTTGTTCTCTGGAGTGATTAATCACGCTTCACCATCAGCCAGTCCAATAGACAAATATTGGCCTTTTTTCCATGGTTTGGGCTAGGCCCCTTAATTCTAGTGAAGGGAAATCTTATCACTACAGCATACAATGACATTCTAGACGATTCTGTGCTTCTAACTTTGTGGCAACAGTTTGGGGAAGGCCCTTTCCTGTTTCGGCATGACAATGTTCCCGTGCACAAAGTGAGGTCCATACAGAAATGGTTTGTCAAGATCGGTGTGGAAGAACTCGACAGGCCTGTACAGAGCCCTGACCTCTACTCCATCGAACACCTTTGGGATGAATTGGAACGCTGACTGCGTTCCAACCCTAAACGTCCAACATCAGTGTCCAACCTCACTAATGCTCTTGTGGCTGAATGGATGCATGTCCCCGCAGCAATGTTCCAACATCTAGAGGACAGCCTTCCCAGAAGAGTGGAGGCTGTTATAGCAGCAAAGGGGGACCAACTCCATATTAATGATTTCGATGAGCAGTTGTCCACATAGTTTATACACTACATCACACAAAGTAAGTGTGTAAATTGACATTAATATTTTACCTGTAACCCCCACCCACACACCCAACCCAAAATATTTTTTTTTCTTTTAAGGATAGGTGTTGATCAGAGGCATACAAGAGAATCATTACATGACAGAGGGAATTCATAGGAGCTCCCAGACCTACAAAATTGACAAATAACCCCAAACCAGAGCCTCATCTTGAAAGACTAATACAAGGCTCCAAATAACAATGCCAAACGACCCAATAGTAGTAGTGTCTTTCAGGGTTATTTCCTCTGGTCAGGTTTCTCATAAGCCATTTTGATTTATAGTCCTAGCTTGGGTGCTTGAGGTGTGCAACACTCCACGAAAAAAATGTAAATCTACCTTGAGAAAAGCATTAGGGGTTAGAGGGGAGGGACAGAAGGGAAACATTGTAGAGGGCTTACACATCCTCCATGGAGGTGGAGAGGGATAGAGGTGGAGTAGAGGGTATTTGTCTCACCACATCCATATGGGCCCATCTGCAATTTCCTCCCCCTTTCTCCTCCACCTCTCCCTTCACCCTCTCCCCTTCCTTGCAGCGGAAGTCCTTACCAAATGGGACAAACGCAACAGAGTGGCTCTCAGTCCAAGGCATCAGATTAGAACCACTGTTCATTTCCTTCCACTCTCCCTCCCTGTGCCTTGGACTCAGGCTCAGCACAGCGGTGGTTGGGCAGCCACGGTGCGGTACAGTACAGCAGCAGTAATTTCATGCCTGATACGGAGAGTGACGCGCGAGTTTGACAGATGCAGGGGATTACAATACCAGACAAGACAAGGCTGTCTGCTCAGTGTTGGAGAGCTGAGGCTGAGGTCATTGTGCAGTGCTCCATTGCATAAGGAACATTTTTCTTCCATTAGTCATTCTATTTGGTTAGTTCTCTAATCTAACTAAACGAGGAACAGAAGGGGAGAGTGAGAGAACTCATTGGTGACAACAGCATGTGTCGAGGTGACCTCACAAGAGAACATGACTGATCTCTGTATCTGAAACAGATGTACCTGTCAAAGTAATATACTGGATAACATTAACCTTTCATTCCCAAAAACCTGGTTGTTGGGCTTACTGTGATTACTGCCTCCAGAGGCCACAGGAAGTCAGGAGGACTCCAGAAAGTTGGGCCGGCCATTTGTGGGTCTCAAAAGTCTTCCAATACCCGAACAGCAGTCTCAAGTCATCAATGTAATGGACCCTCTTTTGGACGGGTAGCTGTTGCTCAAATTGACCCTCATTTTTCATACCAGTTCTCCGGTGAGTAGTGATGTTGCTGGTCTTCACAGAAAGATAGCGGGTCGTACTGTATGCAGCACAGCACACACATCCTCCCCTCCTCGTCACCTGACAGCTTTAATCCATTGGATTAATCCACATCAGTGCAGCTGTGTGGCAGTTGACAGCTATCACTGAGAAAAGCTCAGATAATCTCACTAATGTCCACCATCCATTAAATAATAACCATGGCAGTAACACACTTAAAGATGATGTCCACAGAGACAGTGGGTCGGTGGATGCCAGTTGCCTATGTGTCAGACAACTCTTGCCCTGCATGACCTCCTGACTCAGGGCAAAGTTCATTCACTATCTCAAGCCAATATCCTTGTGGAAATGTAAAAATGAAAAATGTGTTGAAAATGCATTGACTGTATTGCAATGTAATCAAAACATATTTTCACCCAGTCAAACCCAAAGCAAGCTGGTTTGAAATGCATTTTCAGTTTGCAGGTTTGTTGCAAGTTACATAGAAAATCTGTTAAAATGACAAGCCGTGTGAAATTCTCAGTAGAGTCATTACATATCAATGTGACTTTGCAGAATTATTTAGTTCATTACATCCCGTATCTCTCCCAGCAGGCAGTCACTGGGAACAAGCAAGAGGACAATCGACAAGGTCATTGATTTGTCATTGTGTATTTTATATAAAACCTACTGTTGTTTACCAGCCTGTCCTGCTCCATTCAACGTAGGACAGAGCCAATGTAATACATAAAACATGTTAAATAAAATAAATGTATTGTTAGAGCAAGTCTTTTTTCGGCAACAGGCATTCTGTGTTTTTAAACCCTGGTAGTGGACTACATTTGAAAAGTACAGTCATTCAATAATCGTCTGGTTTCCAGGATACATCTACAAATCTAACTAGACACCAGTGTCTGTTGAGGGAAGCAAACACTACTCTTCAAATACTTGATCATCTGAAGCACACAGGCCTCTGAGCTGCATTTGTTAGAGGAAACACAATGACAGAGTTCCCGGGGTGTAATGTAGTGTTTTCAGGAGTCAAAATCTTCACATTTATTTCTTCAGACAGGAGACAATGTAATAGCATACTGCAAAACCTCTGTTTGGTGTAAAAGAAATCCAAGCTATCATCAAATGCATGCTCTAGGGACATGACAAAGTCTAGCAACTATCTTTGATGTATTCAAAAGAGCAGCACCAGCACTTAAGTTCCAGCTGGCTGAGTTCTGAATGAGAGGCCATGCTCAAGTCTCCAAGGTATTGAAAGGAGGACTTTGCTGTTTTTACAGAATCTGTTTTCAGTGTTTATACCTGCTAGACCTTGACTTTGTCCATGTCTATGGTTGACATGGGCACCTCCTCCTGGACAGCCACAGCCCCACTGGTCTGGCAGCAGTTGTGCTGGTGCTCCTTCCAGTCCTGCAATAAGAATAAGGCAGACTAAAGGAGTGAGACAAGTGGTCAGTGGTGGGTGAGTTGAAGGGGCGATTCAATCTCGACACAATTTCAGGAAGTAATGTTTTGCCCTCATTGTGCCCGTCTTTGGTTCCTAAGAGTAGGCTGTTTGATTGAATCACACCCCCACCACTGACAAGGGATCAGTAGTGGGGAGGGTGGTGGGCTGTGATCCAATCAACAGACTTGATGACATGTTCATAGGTCCTAAGAGACCTTTTATGCCCTGCAGAACGCTTAGTGAAATGAAGCCGAGCGGACACGACCCCTGACAACTTAGTTCAGTGACACGGTCTGTAGAGGGTTAAGTCTTACCTTTCTCTGACAGAAGGTGGAACAGTAGTTGACCTTGTGGCATCCCGTGCATTGGCTCATGGCCTCCCGTCCACAGTTCACGCACATTTGCTGTGGGAGAGAAAGTCACAGAATGGAATTACAATCTAAAAAAGGGATAGAATTGATTTGAAAATGAACTGGAAATCAGATAACGCAGGTCATACTTAGCATGATAGAAGAGGTTTGATTTGTTGTTACTCAGCCACATAGTGCGCTACCACACCACGCACATACACAAGTTCCCCTGAGACATTCCCTCTGACATATAACCTGCATAGCCCACTTGTGATTCCTTACAACCAAACCCCGACAAACACCACAACAACCCACAAATTGCTTCTCCAGGGGAACCAAGAGGCACAAAATGTCACCACTGGCTTTTTTGTTGATATGATACCAGGGTTCCATTTCCCCCATTCTATCTAACAAACGCTCTCATGTGGGAGAAGTCATGTGGCTTCAAGGTTGTTTGTTTCTCTCGTATCTATATTGTTTATGTGTGTGAAGTAGCAGGCGTGATATTTCATCCAGCTCTGACAGTTTTATCCTCCAGGGGGAGACCCGGATAAAAAAAAGAGGCTTTTTCTCTTTAATGGACTGAATGGAACACAGCCAAGAGAAAAAGAAAGAGAGAGAGAGTGTGAGAGATAGAGATAGAGGGGGAGAGAGAAAAGAGAGAGAGGGAAAATGAGAGAGAAAGAGAGCGAGGGGTCTCTCCATGTACCTTGATGATGATCTCAGTGATTTCTGAGCCTCTCTTCCCCTCTGGGTCGTCTGGGTGCTGGAATGATATCTGACTCTGGAAGGGCTGGGTGAGAGTACACTGCAGGAGGGAAGACCGCAAATAGAAGTCAAACTAAAATGCATTAAAAAAAAAACCAACAACACCTCAAGACACCCAGCATTGCCTCTTGGTCATGTTCAATAGGCACAAAACAGAAGAAAATGCTACAGTGCGAAAACTTTTCACTACATTGTGCCCTAATGACCATGACCCTGGACTAACCACTAGGGTCTCCTCCTGTCCCCTCACCTCCTTCCTGCTGCCGTGGATCTTGTCCTGGCTGAACGCATCCTGGCCTGCCTGGCAGTGGCAGGCCTGCTTGGCCTGGTCGATCAGTGCCTTGAGCTGCTGCACCGTGCTCAGCAGGCTGTTGGCCGTCTCCTCCAGGTAAAGCCATGTCCTCTGGCCCTCCCTGACCCCAGACACCTCCAGCCCCCCGTTCACCAGCCCCGGGGAGGGGGATGAGGATGGAGACTCCACCTTGGCCTGGGGGGCCATGGCCAGTGCCGGGAGCGCTGTCAACACTGTAGGGAGGGAGGGAGGGGTTAGAGTGTACGTTTGGAATGGAAAAGTTTAATGAGAGTATTCATTAATCATTTCTTAATTATTTGAGGCAAGGAATGTAGAATATGGATTATGAACCAATATACTTTCAATAAGGGCATTGGTATGCATACAATGTTTGATGGAAAAACAATCAATACATTGTTTGACAGAAAACAAATATATGCATTTCAATACAGTGGGGGAAAAAAGTATTTGATCCCCTGCTGATTTTGTATGTTTGCCCACTGACAAAGAAATGATCAGTCTATAATTTTAATGGAAGGTTTATTTGAACAGTGAGAGACAGAATAACAACAACAAAAAATCCAGAAAAACGCATGTCAGAAATGTTATAAATTGATTTGCATTTTAATGAGGGAAATAAGTATTTGACCCCCTCTCAATCAGAAAGATTTCTGGCTCCCAGGTGTCTTTTATACAGGTAACAAGCTGAGATTAGGAGCACACTCTTAAAGGGAGTGCTCCTAATCTCAGCTTGTTACCTGTATAAAAGACACCTGTCCACAGAAGCAATCAATCAATCAGATTCCAAACTCTCCACCATGGCCAAGACCAAAGAGCTCTCCAAGGATGTCAGGGACAAGATTGTAGACCTAAACAAGGCTGGAATGGGCTACAAGACCATCGCCAAGCAGCTTGGTGAGAAGGTGACAACATTTGGTGCGATTATTCGCAAATGGAAGAAACACAAAAGAACTATCAATCTCCCTCGGCCTGGGGCTCCATGCAAGATCTCACCTCGTGGAGTTGCAATGATCATGAGAACGGTGAGAAATCAGCCCAGAACTACACGGAAGGATCTTGTCAATGATCTCAAGGCAGCTGGGACCATAAACACCAAGAAAACAATTGGTAACACACTACGCCGTGAAGGACTGAAATCCTACAGCGCCCCGAAAGGTCCCCCTGCTCAAGAATACATATACATACCCGTCTGAAGTTTGCCAATGAACATCTGAATGATCCAGAGGACAACTGGGTGAAAGTGTTGTCGTCAGATGAGACCAAAATGGAGCTCTTTGGCCTCAACTCAACTTGCCGTGTTTGGAAGCGGAGGAATGCTGCCTATGACCCCAAGAACACCATCTCCACCGTCAAACATGGAGGTGGAAGCATTATGCTTTGGGGGTGTTTTTCTGCTAAGGGGACAGGACAACTTCACCGCATCATTTGACGGGGCCATGTACTGTCAAATCTTGAGTGAGAACCTCCTTCCCTCAGCCAGGGCATTGAAAATGGGTCGTGGATGGGTATTCCAGCATGACAATGACCCAAAACACATGGCCAAGGCAACAAAGGAGTGGCTCAAGAAGAAGCACATTAGGGTCCTGGAGTGGCCTAGCCAGCCTCCAGACCTTAATCCCATAGAAAATCTGTGGAGGGAGCTGAAGGTTCGAGTTGCCAAACGTCAGCCTTAAAACCTTAATGACTTGGAGAAGATCTGCATAGAGGAGTGGGACAAAATCCCTCCTGAGATGTGTGCAAACCTGGTGGCCAACTACAGGAAACGTCTGACCTCTGTGATTGCCAACAAGGGTTTTGCCACCAAGTACTAAGTCATGTTTTGCAGAGGGGTCAAATATTTATTTCCCTCATTAAAATGCAAATCATTTTATAACATTTGATCGGTTTTTCTGGATTTTTTTGTTGTTATTCTGCCTCTCACTGTTCATATAAACCTACCATTAAAATTAGACTGATCATTTCTTTGTAAGTGGGCAAACGTACAAAATTAGCAGGGGATCAAATACTTTTTTCCCCCACTGTATGTGTATTTATTGATAATAGCGATTGATAAGAACGTTAGGCCCGTCCAATTAATATGTAAGCCAGATATAAATCAGGGCAAAAACTACTTTCTGAAATCATGTCAACCCCAACAATAGCTGCCCTTCCTCAAACCTTGATCGCCCCACACCTAGTAACTCCTGATGTGACTCCTTATTTTATGCTTCCAAAATAAGACTGGAAAAGGGGGGGAAACGTGGGTGGAACGAGGGAGAAAATTAGGCCAGATAAGCCTGCCTGCCCCACCCATTGTCCAAGCATCATGGAGGAGGAGAGATACGTCTGTGGCAGTGGCGGTCAGTGTCTTTTAAGATGAGGACAAAAAAAATATTCATGAGCATGTCCTTATTTCTATTAAATCATATTGGATGACTGTCATTCATATTCCATTCACCCAGTTCAATGTAACAGCGACAGGTTTAGACTACTTCATGATACTCAAATTTTCCCTATACTCATCATGAGGTTGCTACAACCTAGCATATGAATGAACATTTACAACGTAGGTGCAGACAGGTCGAGAGACAAGTACAACAGTTGCAAAGTTTCTATTGGATAAATTCAGGTATGTTTATCCCCGTTTTGTTCCCTTTGCTTCCATTTAAGAAAAGTTTTTCAACAGAATTGGCAGAATGAATACACCCCTGTTCACACTAAAACACAGTTCACTTTCATAGCAGCCACGTTGTATTCCTTCTCGCGTCTATGCGCTTTCCTCCTCTCACCACTTCCCTTCGCTTTTGGACTTAAGTACACAACACATCAGCTGTATGTGACCTGGCAAAAAAAACCTTTCCAAGAAAACCGCTAACAACAACCTACATCGTTCTCACCATATTAGCTAAAGTAACATCATAGTTAGCATAGCTAATAGAACTAACGCTGTGCAACTCGGGGCTACCAAGTACTTGAGGCATCACTACAGACATCCTGGTTTGAATCCAGGCTGTTTCACATCCAGACGTGATTGGGAGTCCCATAGGGCAGCGCACAATTGGCCCAGCATCATCCGGGTTTGGCCGGTGTAGGCCGTCAATGTAAATAAGAATTTGTTCTTAACTGACTTACCTAATTAAATAAAGGTTCAATAAAAAAACGTGTTAGTAAACCCAATAGAATCAGGCAGTAACATTACAGTGTACAGTAAGAGTTACACCGGCGGCAATACATTTGTAAAACCAAAAGCTTACCTTGACTGTTCCAGTGTTGTGTTGGAAAAATATAGCCAGCTAGCTAACATAGCATCCCTCTCTTTGAGCAGGATGTTTCAGTAGGCTAAACAAGCTAGCTGCATTTACTAGCTAAGTAAGTGACCCTGAAAAAAAAAGACACTCTCTCTTGTGTCTCTTTCATTTTGGAATAAATGTACCTGTTAACTTAAACTATTGTCTCTCTCTTTGAGTCAACTACTGACCACATTTTATGCACTGCAGTGCTATCTAGCTGTAGCTTATGCTTTTAGTACTAGATTAATTATCTGATCTTTTGATTGGGTGGACAACATGTCAGTTCATGCTGCAAGAGCTCTGATAGGTTGGAGGTCGTCCTCCAGAAGTTGTCATAATTTCTGTGTAAGTCTATGGAAGGTGGTGAGAACCATGAGCCTCCTAGGTTTTGAATTGAAGTCAATGTACCCAGTCAATGTACCCAGCTACCCTACAGAGTGCTGTTGAGGCTACTGTAGACCTTCTTTGCAAAATAACATGTTTAATCAAGTATTGGTGACACATGATTATATTTAGTTTAATCTTAAAAGGATAACTTTGTTTTACTATTTTTATGAAATTCACTGAGGATAGTCCTCCCCTTCCTCCTCTGAGGAGCCTCCACTAATCTGTGGCTGTGGCAGAAGGGAAAGGTTTAATAATCATAGGGCTCCACCAAGCAGCACACCGTCTGATAAATAAAATCACTAGTGGGCTTTCATCTTCCTCCAAAATGTACCAGAGAGCACAGCAGAACAGACAAAGAGCAACAGTCTAAAGAAAGAAGCCCCATCTACTCCGGAGGGAGATGGAAGGAGAGAGAGCGACAAGCGTCACAACATACATCACAGGAGCCCTAACACACACACACACACACACACACAGCATGAGGCTCAAGACACACAAACCCTGCATGCAGTTATACGCTCCCCATCCAACCTGAAAGAACGAGAGGATCTGCAGAGAGGAATGAGAGAAACTCCCTAAATACAGGTGTGCCAAGCTTGTAGCGTCATACCCAAGAAGATTCAAGGCTGTAATCCCTGTCAAAGGTGCTTCAACAAAGTACTGAGTAAAGGGTCTGAATACTTATGTAAATGTGATATCAGTTATATATATATATACATACATACACACACATTTGCAAAATTTCTAAAACCCTGTTGTTGCTTTGTCATTTTGGAGTATTGTGTGTAGATTGATGGGGGGAAACAACTATTTAATCCATTTTACAATAAGGCTGTGGAAAAAGTCAAGGGGTCTGAATTCTTTCCGAATGTACTTTATGTGTCACTATGCAGTGTAGTCTCCCAGGCCCTGCCGCTGAAAAACATCCCCACAGCATGATGCTGCCACTACCATGCTTCACCGTAGGAATGGTGCCAGGTTTCCGCCAGACGTGACGCTTGGCATTCAGGCCAAAGAGTTCAATCTTGGTTTCATCAGACACGATAATCTTGTTTCTCATGGTCCGAGAGTCTTTCAGGTGCCTTTTTCCAAACTCCAAGCGGGCAGTCATGTGCCTTTTACTGAGGAGTGGCTTCCATTTGGCCACTCTACATTAAAGGCCTGATTGGTGGAGTGCTGCAGAGATGGTTGACCTTCTGGAAGGTTCTCCCATCTCCACAGAGGAACTCTGGAGCTCTGTCAGAGTGACCTTCAGGTTCTAGGTCACCTCCCTGACCAAGGCCCTTCTCCTCTGATTGCTCAGTTTGGCCTGGCGGCCAGCTCAAGGAAGAGTCTTGGTGGTTCCAAACTTCATCCATTTAAGAACAACTGTGTTCTTGGAGATCGTCAATGCTGCTGACATTTTTTGGTACCCTTCCCCAGATCTGTGCCTCAACACAATCCTGTCTCTGAGATCTACGGACAATTCCTTCAACCTCATGGCTTGGTTTTTGCTCTGACATGCACTGTCAACTGTTGGACCTTATATAGACAGGTGTGTGCCTTTCCAAATTATGTCCAATCAATTGAATTTATTACAGGTGGACTCCAAGTTGTAGAAACATCTCAAGGATGATCAATGGAAACAGGATGCACCGGAGCTCAATTTCGAGTCTCATAGCAAAGGGTCTGAATACTTCTGTAAATAAGGTATCCGTTTTTCCTTTTTATAAACGTGCAAACATTAAAAAAAAACAGTTTTCGCTTTGTCATGAGGTATTGTGTTGATTGATGAGGAAAACATTTAATTTAAACCATTTTAGAATAAGGCTTTAATGTAAAAAAATGTGGAAAAAGTCAAAGGGTCTGAATACTTGCCAAATGCACTCTATATACAATGCATGGGGTGGAAAAGAGGACATTCATTTGAGCAAGGAAATATAATCAACAATGACCAGTCCCATCATGTCACATCACTCAGGTGTGATGCAAGCTTGTGATTGTTCATTCAAAACAAAGTTTTCCCCCCTTCAGACAGCTAACATCTTCCACCTATCAAACAAGGTGTGTGTGTGTGTGTGTGTGTGTGTGTGTGTGTGTGTGTGTGTGTGAGAGTGGAGGCTCCTCAGAGGAGGAAGGGGAGGACCATCCTCCTCAGTGAATTTCATTTATTTTTCAAATCGAAACATTTAAAAAGTTATCATTTTTAGATAAAAAAACTCTACTATATTCACATCAACAAATAATTAAAACAAATTGTTTAGCCATGAAGGTCTACAGTAGACTCAGCAGCACTCTGTTGAGTAGCACCATGTTGTTGCTGGAGGACAGCTAGCTTCTGTTCTCCTCTGACTACATTGACTTCAATACAAAACCTAGGAGGCTCAGTTTTCAACCCTTTCCATAGACTTACACAGTAATTATGACTACTTCCAGAGGACATCCTCCAATCTATCAGAGCTCATGCAGCATGAACTGACATGTACCTAGTACTGAAAGCATATGCTACAGCTAACAAATTAATTTCTTCAAAAATGAAGGTAGAGCAAGAGAGAGCGAGATATTTTGTAATTTTTTCTCTTCTCACTAAGGTAGCAAATGCAGCTAGTTAATTTAGCCTACTCAAACACCCGGCTCAAACAGAGAGATGCTATGTTAGCTAGCTGGCTATGAATATCAAAACACTGGAACGTATTCAAGTCAAGGTAAGCTTTTGGTTTAACTAAATTATTGCCACCGGGGCCGGTGTAACTGTTAAACTGCTTACTGACTGTACTGCATGAGTGTAACAGGTTTACTAACGTGTTAGTTCTATTATCTATGTTGACTATGACGTTACTTTAGCTAATATGGTGACAACGATGTAGGCTGTGTGTAGCAGTTATGATATGAAGGTATGGATTGGAAAGATTTTTTGGCTTGGTCACAAAAAGCTGATGTGTTGTGCAGGAAAAGGTGAGAGGAGGAGAGCGCGTAGATGCGAGAAGGAATACAACGAGCTGTTTGTATGTTTCTATGAAAGTGAACTGCTTGCGTATGTTTAGGGGTGTTTTCATTCCACCGACTCTGTTGAAAAACGTTTCTTATTAAGGGGAAGCGAACGGAACAAAACGGGTATAAACATACCTGAATTTGTTCAATAGAAACTCTTGCAACTGTTGGACTAATGATTACACCCTAGATCAGCTAGATGCAGGCAAGAGTGTGCAAGGTGGTATTGAATGTGTCACTGTCTGTCCATGTGTCACTGTCACATCAAATTTTTATCTTGACCTGTGTGCACCTACTGTTTTCATTTATAGGCTAGGTTGTAGCAACCTCATGATGAGTATAGGGAAAATTCAAGTAGCCTTAACATGTCACTGTTACATTGAACTGGGTGAATGGAAAATGAATGACAGTAATCCAATATGTTGTAATAGAAATAACATCATGCTCATATTACATTTTTTTAAATGTATATAAAAATAAATAAATCGACCTCATCTTAAAAGGCACCGAAAGCCACTGTTGTGTGTGGACGTGCATGCGTGTGTGCATGTGTGTGTACGCTTGAGTAAAAGAGATCTGCAGGGAGTACATCAATGCACTCGCACACAGCATGACTACAGAAAAAAGGCTATATTTGCAAACAGACTGATTGTATGCAGTTTCCAGAGCACTGAGACAATGACTCCGGCTGTGTTGATGGACAGCCTGTTTGTGTTGTGGCATCGTAATACAGAATTATATAAGTATGCTGAGAGAAAGAGCGAGAGAGAGAGCGCAAACAAGAGAGCGAGAGCTTGAGAGCAAGTGAGATAAATATAGGAAATTGAGTTATAAAAAGATGGGGATGAGATGAGAGAAATAAATATATGGAAGAGAAAGAAAGTGAAGGAAACAGAGAGAGAAATATGTGGAAGTCAGAGAAAAAGATACAGAATGAGAGCAAAGAGAAAGCGAGACAGACCGAGAGAGTGAGAGGAAGAGAAGGAGAGAGAAAGTGTGAGAGGAAGAGGAGAGAGAAAGTGTGAGAGAGTGAGTGTGCGAGAATTCAAGAGCTAAAGAGGGACTGCTAGAGAGAGACTCCTGAGAAGAGTGACACCTGTGATCTCCACCTGTAAAGCCTTGATTAGAGGATCAATGTCCTGGAGGTGAACAACGCCGCATAGCCTCCACTGCCGAGGGAATAAAAGTCCAAAACACTCCTCTCTCCTAGGAGAGGAGAGAAATAACTCCCTCAAATAGTTCCTCATTGTTCACTTGAAAAGACAGTGAGCTGCATCAGGGGTTGAGAAGAGGACTCTAGAACAGAGAGTACAGTGCCATCCTAACTAGGTGGCCAGAGAGAACAACAAAGAAAACAAAAAGACAGCATGCCAGGCAGACAGAGAGCACGTCAGTCTATACCAGGGTTCTCCAACCCTGTTCCTGGAGAGCTACCTGTAGGTTTTCATTCCAACCCTAATCTAGTGCACCTGATTCTAATAATTAGCAGGTTAGTCAGGTTAGTTACAGCTGGGGTTGGCTTGAAAACCTACTGGAGGGTATCTCTTCAGGAACAGAGTTGGAGAGCCCTAGTATATCCACTAAACAAAGACAGCAGGCAGGCAGAGAGAGTGCTTCGGTCTATACACTTTTGGCTTCTCACAGTACTGAACGAAGGTGTACTATTGCTGAGCTTTTTGAGGTCGGTTCGGTTTCGCTTATTAAAAAATAATATGTTTTCAATTTCGATATTTTCTTTTTTTACATTAAATGCATAATGAAATTACAATTATTTTAGAGCTTTTTAATTGAAATTGCCAAAACATAATATTCCATCATCTCCGTCAGGTCCACATTGGGTAGACAAAGGAAAAATAGTAAATTACGATGAAATAATAATATTTCCGTCCTGTACTTTTATTTTATTTGAGGACTTTATTATTTTTCATTCCTTAAAGTCATCTTCTCATCCAGGCAGTAACAGTCAGCCAGCCAGACCATCTAACGTTATCTGTCTTTAGTCATCCTATTCAGCGAGGCTAGCCTGCTGCAGAGCTGCCTGACGTGTTGTGTACATTCCTCTCTCATGCGATCTGTGTAAGTGTATAAAATAACAGATGCAATGGATTATGGTCATTGTAGTTAAATATCATGTTTCTGTGCTGAACTAGGTTGAATATTTGCTTAATGGAAACTATAACTCCCTTCAGCCCAGTGTCCCACATAGTTCCTGACTTGATTTCTGTCTTGAATTATTTAAAATTCTTTCTACAGAAACAGTGCGTTGGGCTCAAAAACAAAAAAAGTAAAATGAAATTCAAGTAATTGAAGCGACAGGCAATTAGTTCAAATCAAACCTTATTAGTCACATGTGACGAATACAACAGGTGTAGACCTTACAGTGAAATGCTTACTTACGAGCACCTAACCAACAATGCAGTTTCCAAAAAAAGATGGATAAGAATAAGAGATAAAACAAGTAATTAAAGAGCAGCAGTAAAATAACAATAGCGAGACTATATACAGGGGGGGTACTGATACAGAGTCAATGTGTGGGGGCACCGATTAGTTGAGGTAGTATGTACATGTAGGTAGAGTTACTAAAGTGACTATGCACAGATGGCAACAGAGTAGCAGTGGTGTAAAGAGGGGGGGGGGGGCAATGAAAATAGTCTGTGTAGCCATTTGACGAGATGTTCAGGAATCTTATGGCTTGGGGGTAAAAGCTGTTGAGAAGCCTCTTGGACCTAGACTTGGCGCTCTGGTACCGCTTGCTGTGCGGTAGCAGAGGGAACAGTCTGACTAGGGTGGCTGGAGTCTGACAATTTTTAGGGCCTTCCTCTGACACCGCCTGGTATAGAGGTCCTGGATGGCAGGAAGCTTGGCCCCAGTGATGTACTGGGCCGTTCGCACTACCCTCTGTAGTGCCTTGCGGTCGGAAGCCGAGCAGTTGCGATACCAGGCAGTGATGCAACCAGTCAGGATGCTCTCGATGGTGCAGCTGTAGAACCTTCTGAGGACCCATGCCAAATCTTTTCAGTCCTCTGAGGGGGAATAGGTTTTGTCGTACCCTCTTCACGACTGTCTTGGTGTGCTTGGACCATGTTAGTTTATTGGTGATGATGGTGTTGATTTGAGCAATGACCAGCCTTTTAAAGCACTTCATGGCTACAGACGTGAGTTCTACGGGTCGGTAGTCATTTAGGCCAGTTACCTTAGTGTTGGGCACAGGCACTATGGTGGTCTGTTTGAAACATAGTTGGTATTACAGACTCGGACAGGGAAAGGTTGAAACTGTCAGTGAAGACACTTGCCAGTTGGTCAGCGCATGCTCGCAGTACATGTCCTGGTAATCCGTCTGGCCCTGCGGCCTTGTGAATGTTGACCTGTTTTTAAGGTCTTACATTGACTGTGGAGAGCGTGATCACACAGTCTTCCGGAACAGCTTGTGCTCTCATGCATGTTTCAGTGTTATTTGCCTCGAAGCGAGCATAGAAGTAGTTTAGCTCGTCTGGTAGGCTCGTGTCACTAGGCAGCTCTCGGCTGTGCTTCCCTTTCTAGTCTGTAATGGTTTTCAAGCCCTGCCACATCCGACGAGCGTCAGAGCCGGTGTAGTACGATTCGATCTTAGACCTGTATTGACGGTTTGCCTGTTTGATGGTTCGCCGGAGGGCATAGCAGGATTTCTTATAAGCTTCCGGGTTAGAGTCGCGCTCCTTGAAAGCGGCAGCTCTAGCCTTTAGCTCAGTGTAGATGTTGCCTGCAATCCATGGCTTCTGGTTGTACGGTCACTGTGGGGACGACGTCATTGATGCACTTTTTGATGAAGCCAATGACTGATATGGTGTACTCCTCAATGCTATTGGAGGAATCCCGGAACATATCCCAGTCGGTGCTTGCAAAACAGTCCTGTAGCTTAGCATCTGACCACTTTTTATTGATCTCGTCACTGGTGATTCCGGTTTTAATTTTTGCTTGTAAGCAGGAATCAGGAGGATAGAATTATGGTGAGATGTGCCAAATGGAGGACGAGGGAGAGCTTTGTATGCATCTCTGTGTGTGAAGTAAAGGTGGTCCAGAGTTTTTTTTTCCTTCTGGTTGAACATTTAACATGCTGATAGAAATTTGGTCAAACGGATTTAAGTTTCCCTGCATTAAAGTCCCTGGCTCCGAGGAGCGCCGCCTCTGGGTGAGCGTTTTCTTGTTTGCTTATGGCGGAATACAGCTCATTAAATGCTGTCTTAAAACTACAGACGAAGGCTGGCACTATGTAAATTGCTACGAAAAATACAGATGAAAACTCTAAGTAGATAGTGTGATCTACAGCTTATCATGAGATACTCTTCCTCGGGCGAGCAATAGCTCGAGGCTTCCTTAGATATCGTGCACCAGATGTTATTTACAAAAATGCATAGTCCGCCGCCCCTTGTCTTACCAGACGCCGCTGTTCTATCCTGCCGGTACAGCGTATAACCAGCCAGCTGTATGTTGATAGTGTCGTCGTTCAGCCACGACTCCTTTGAAGCATAAGATATTACAGTTTTGAATGTCCTGTTGGTAGTTTAATCTTCCGCGTAGGTATTTTATTCTCCAAAGATTGCACGTTTGCTAGCAGAATGGAAGGAAGTGGAGGTTTATTCGATCACCTACGAATTCTCAGAAGGCAGCCCGCCCTCTGGCCCCTTTTTCTCTGCCTCTTCACGCAAATCCCAGGGATCTGGGCCTGTTCCCTAGAAAGCAGAAAATCATTCGCACGGGCTCGTTAAAGGAAAAAAAGGATTCTGCCAGTCCATGATGAGTACTTGTTTAATAACCGGGGGGAAAACACAAACACTAAATCCCAGAAACAGCCTGGTGCATGAGGTAGACTATCACTCTCAGCCTCCACGCCACTCCACCAACCATGGTGAGGGGCTACCTTTCACTTCACTAGGCGGCTCCTAAAATAACCAGGCATCCATCTTTGCCGGGGGCTTAATTGTGTGAAGGTTTCCAGGTGAGCCAGGGAGAGCGAGCGAGCGATGGGAACAGCGAGAGCGCGAGCGAGCGAATGGAACAGAGAGCGAGCGAGCGAGCGATGGGAACAGAGCGAGCGAGCGAGCGATGGGAACAGAGCGAGCGAGCGAGCGATGGGAACAGAGAGCGAGCGAGCGAGCGAGCGATGGGAACAGAGAGCGAGCGAGCGAACAGAGAGCGAGCGAGCGAGCGATGGGAACAGAGAGCGAGCGAGCGAGCGATGGGAACAGAGAGCGAGCGTGCGAGCGATGGGAACAGAGAGCGAGCGTGCGAGCGATGGGAACAGAGAGCGAGCGTGCGAGCGATGGGAACAGAGAGCGAGCGTGCGAGCGATGGGAACAGAGAGCGAGCGAGCGAGCGATGGGAACAGAGAGCGAGCGAGCGAGCGATGGGAACAGAGAGCGAGCGAGCGAGCGATGGGAACAGAGAGCGAGCGAGCGAGCGATGGGAACAGAGAGCGAGCGATGGGAACAGAGAGCGAGCGAGCGAGCGATGGGAACAGAGAGCGAGCGATGAGGTGTGTGTGTGTATGCATTTGTCTTTGTAGAGAGAAAGGGGATCATGACAGTACGTCAGAGCAACACTCTAAATTAGGATGGGGCGTCGGTCAGAGGCAGCTTCTGCTGACAACCGTCATCCTCGGGCGACCAGGATCTGCACGATGCAGGGAGGAAGAAATGCTTCTGGAGGACGTGTGAGCAGGTAGGAGAGGGAGAAGAGTGTTAAGAAACTGGGACTACAACTAAAGGCTACACCAAAGTACTTTTAAATATCTTTCCATACAGGTCTCCTCTCCTTCTGGCCAATGATCTCATTCTGAAAGTACAGCATAGGGGGTAGCGATATGACCTATTTAGGACATTTCCCTACTGTATAAGTACCCTACCAAAGAAGGAACAAAGGACAGGAGGGATGTTTGAGAGACTTGGGACATGGACTCAACACAGCACAGCAGGATCACCATCAAAAATCTGTACAATAATATCAAAACAGAGAAACGTCATCTTCCACCATCCTCATAGAGCAGCATGTAGTTTAGTGGCTGCCAGGCAGCTATCAAGGACATAACAGCATTACCATTCAAGGCTTCGCACTAGTCGCTTTACAAGAGGGCCTACTCTCTCTCTGCCATCCTGAAGAACCACCACCGACACAGAGTTCATTACTAAATAACTAGAGAAGTTCATTACTGGCCAGGAAAGTGAATTAATGGCTAGCCAACCAACCCACGCTAGTCAGGTCCGTGCTTTGCTCTGCCCGCCAACCAGATGGCTAATTAAGCCCAGAGATCGGCATTAACCTTAACATTAGCAGCAGTCACACAGAGGATGCGGCTCACACCATTACGGCTGGCTGAGTAGGGGTATTCTGCTGGATACCTGTGTGGCTCACAGGGGGGGTGGTTGAGTGGGTGGGTCAGTCCCTCTTCTTACTGATACCTGTCTGGCTCACAGGGAGGGTGGATGAGTGGGTGGGTCAGTCCCTCTTCTTACTGATACCTGTCTGGCTCACAGGGAGGGTGGATGAGTGGGTGGGTCAGTCCCTCTTCTTACTGATACCT
Organism: Salmo salar; assembly: GCF_965601325.2. NCBI lineage: Eukaryota > Metazoa > Chordata > Actinopteri > Salmoniformes > Salmonidae > Salmo > Salmo salar. Next base: position 38,004,345 of record NC_138313.1, read on the forward strand.
GTCTGGCTCACAGGGAGGGTGGATGAGTGGGTGGGTCAGTCCCTCTTCTTACTGATACCTGTCTGGCTCACAGGGAGGGTGTTTGAGTGGGTGGGTCAGTCCCTCTTCTTACTGATACCTGTCTGGCTCACAGGGAGGGTGGTTGAGTGGGTGGGTCAGTCCCTCTTCTTACTGATACCTGTCTGGCTCACAGGGAGGGTGGTTGAGTGGGTGGGTCAGTCCCTCTTCTTAATGTAGAGCGACTGAGCAGCAAACGCCAGTCATTCTGGACAAAATTGGTTAAAATCCAGTATAGACCATGGAGATCAAACTGCAATTCTTTGAGAGGAAAGAACAATGCAAGCTAGAAAGAAACAAAGGGATGCAAATAAATAGGAGAATATCAATGGGGGAGAGGAAATAAGGGGGGAGCGAAATAGTTAAACGTTAAAATGGTAATTGTGGCCATTTTTCACAAGGGGAGCAGAGCGTGTCGGTCGGACGGGTATCCCTGACAGAGACGCTTAGTTAATAAGGAGGCGTCCCCCGGTCGGACGGGTATCCCTGACAGAGACGCTTAGTTAATAAGGAGACGTCCCCCGGTCGGACGGGTATCCCTGACAGAGACGCTTAGTTAATAAGGAGACGTCCCCCGGTCGGACGGGTATCCCTGACAGAGACGCTTAGTTAATAAGGAGACGTCCCCCGGTCGGACGGGTATCCCTGACAGAGACGCTTAGTTAATAAGGAGGCGTCCCCCGGTCGGACGGGTATCCCTGACAGAGACGCTTAGTTAATAAGGAGGCGTCCCCCGGTCGGACGGGTATCCCTGACAGAGACGCTTAGTTAATAAGGAGGCGTCCCCCGGTCGGACGGGTATCCCTGACAGAGACGCTTAGTTAATAAGGAGACGTCCCCCGGTCGGACGGGTATCCCTGACAGAGACGCTTAGTTAATAAGGAGACGTCCCCCGGTCGGACGGGTATCCCTGACAGAGACGCTTAGTTAATAAGGAGGCGTCCCCCGGGAGCTCGTTAGCTAGACAGAGGAACGGAGCGCATGTCACACACACTCAAACCAATCAGGACACAGACACGGCCCGGGCATCCCTGGGTTCTGATAGGATGATTAATAGGGGGTGCATCCAGACTGCTGTCTGCCGGGCACAGACAGGCAGCAGGTAATTGGGGCAGCCAGAGCCCAGTCTAGTAAGGATTCCACCACTCACTACCAACCACAGGTCACATGACCCTGTCCCCCCTCACTCTGTCAGACACACAGAGCAGAGGACTCAAGGACAATTGTCCAGTTTTCTTAGGGCAATATGTTAAATGTGCACGCTGGAAACCAGGTAAATACATCTATAGAGTCCACTTTGCTTGTGGAAATAGCTAGCTATGCATTTTGGATCCAGCTGTTAATTCAAAACCACTTTGTTTAATCCGAGTGACTCTGTGATATATCCTCTCAACTGAAGACCTTCAAGAAATGGATGCCTGACTATGGTTGAGGGCTAACCTACTGTAGGTACCTTCTGTGTGACGGTGGTGTGGTAACCTACTGTAGGTACCTTCTGTGTGACGGTGGTGTGGTAACCTACTGTAGGTACCTTCTGTGTGACGGTGGTGTGGTAACCTACTGTAGGTACCTTCTGTGTGACGGTGGTGTGGTAACCTACTGTAGGTACCTTCTGTGTGACGGTGGTGTGGTAACCTACTGTAGGTACCTTCTGTGTGACGGTGGTGTGGTAACCTACTGTAGGTACCTTCTGTGTGACGGTGGTGTGGTAACCTACTGTAGGTACCTTCTGTGTGACGGTGGTGTGGTAACCTACTGTAGGTACCTTCTGTGTGACGGTGGTGTGGTAACCTACTGTAGGTACCTTCTGTGTGACGGTGGTGTGGTAACCTACTGTAGGTACCTTCTGTGTGACGGTGGTGTGGTAACCTACTGTAGGTACCTTCTGTGTGACGGTGGTGTGGTAACCTACTGTAGGTACCTTCTGTGTGACGGTGGTGTGGTAACCTACTGTAGGTACCTTCTGTGTGATGGTGTTGTGGTAACCTACTGTAGGTACCTTCTGTGCTGGTGAAGACCTCGCCATGTGCCGTGCCCTCGGAGAGAAGGGCTGTGGCGTCCCCGGGAGACGTCCGGTCGAAGGTCAGGGTCCCTGACGTGGTGATCTGGCCTGATGGAGACACTGTGACTGGATTACAGAAAGACAAAGACAACACACTGATTGATTTCAGAATAAAAACATTTGAGTGCTTTATCAATGCTTTATATTGTCCCCAACTACATGGTCAGTGGGACTTGGAAACAACTTTTTATAAGACAAGATACTTCGTGTTATATATATATATATATATTAGTCCAACTTTTTCAGGGGGTACCCCATTTTTTCGCAAGACCTAGTTTTTGGCCAGAAATTCTGGAAACCCCACCCCAAATCTAATGCCAGCCTTAAAGTCTATAGATTTTGATTTTTACGTCAACAAATAACATTCCATTCATTGCATTTCAACCAATAAATGCATATACTCAATAGAAATCTATTTTCCAAATGATCTTTCTCAAAAATGTTTGTATATTGTCTTCTAAAATAATCTGCACTCTCAATTCCCCCACCACCCCGACTTTGAATACTACTTTGCTAGCTACTAGCAGAGAACCTCTATGGGGGGGTTTACAAAACGGTGCCAACAGCTACCCTGTGGTCCCATTTTGACAACGGAATCACAGATGATGACTGAGCAAGATTTACTTTGTCTTCTGTCCTGTGCTTTGACTTGTCTGTAACACATATTTAAAGACTTCCCTCTGAATGACGGGATCCATGTATGTCATTCAAGAGGTTAAGGGGAGGACGTCGGAACGTCTGTCTGTGGTATCTGAAGAGTATGTGCGTTTAAAGTTGTATTAGTCATATGTACAGGTTAAACATGGTATACACCAATGAAATGCTTACTTATTCCTTCTCGACAATGCAACAATAAGAAATAGTAAAATGCAAGAAAACAAACAAAGTAAATGGCTCAGTGGAATATAATTGACATTTTAACATAAGTACAATACACAATATTTACACATGTTTTGGGGCAGGGCGGGTGGGTAAGTTTTTAAATTGTGCAGTATTTCCCCTCATCTTTCTCCCTCTGTCCTATTAGACTCATTTAGCTGAGTATTTGTGTGTGTGTGTGTGTGTGTGTGTGTGTGTGTAACTCACATGTTGCCCCCGGTGCCAGTGTGATGTTCTTGGGCGGTGGGAGGGGGAGGTCCTTCTTCTCTGGAGTGGTCGGCTGCTCGTTCTCCTTCTTGCGTCTCTTGTAAGGAACAAACAGTCTGACCGGGCCAGTCTAGACCAGAAGGAAAGGGGGAAGTATAGTCACAGACAACAGGGGAAACCAAAGTCTGAAGCATCCGTTTAGAACTTCCACTCACCACCAAGTATGGCGATGAGAGGAAGTCTAGTGGCGGAAAGTAGGAGAAGATGGAGCCAGATGAAACCTTGCCGACATTCTGCTAATTTTCTCATCGATTAAACATTCAATCTCAATACAGTTTTCTGTTACCAAAATTAGAATCTGTTACAAACAGAGTGAACTAACTTTTATAGACTTCACCCTTTGCCAATAGTTTCAAGAAATTGCGTAGTTTAGGAGTGCAAGGGCGAATTGAGTTATAGAGTACCACAGTATGTGTCATAATATCCATAAAACCTAGCGGTCAAACAAGGAAATGGTTCCAATCGTTTTTCAACAATTACATTTATCCCATAGGGGATTTTAGATACACTTAAAATAAGGTCTGTGTTTCATGTAGGCTTACCCTGGAGTTTCATTTTGATAATCGTGTACATCTCTCTGAACAAGGTGACTTAAATCAATATATTCACCTGTATTTACCCCCCCAAAATGAAAAGCTATTTAGCTGCTAATGTGGCTATCATAAAGAACTACAAATGCCATGAGCTGGATGAGACTGCTGAATCGAGGCAAAGGTAAGAATCTCTGGATTAACCATCGAATGTTAGCTAAATGTAGTAATAAATACATTTAAATAAATGTACAATTCTGTGAACTGTCTTGTGCAACTTTTAAATTGACACAATACCTGTTAGCAAAGGTGTCAGCTAGAGATGATGTGCAGGAACTTGCAGGGATTTGTAGTCTTACATGATGTCTACTTTGACGCTAATTAGCATTTTCGGATCTGAGCATCAAAAGAGATTAATATATTGATAAAAGTCAACTTGTCCGAGAGAGATTTAAATGGTTATCAAAACGTCATGCCAGGGTAAGCCTACACAAAACACAGCCCATATTTTCAGTGTTTCTAAAATTCCCTATGGGAAAAATGAATGGTGGACAAACGATTGGAACCACTTCCCCGTTTCACTGCTAGGTTTTATGGGTATTATGATACTTCCACTGTAGGGCTCTATTGCACACGAGCACTTCAGAGTGGGCGTTCCCTAACAGAAATATGCAAATACATGCTAAAACACACCAATAGAATCTTGCTAGCTCGTGCTTGGCTCTGCCCACCTCCTTGCTTGTTCTGCCCACTGCTTAATTTGCTCCCATTGGAAAAGACACCAATGACAAATGTTGGGTTAGTTGCCAGTATCTTTGGTATAGTGATTGGTCAGCAATAGTCGTGGTGGAAATAATATGTGATCAGTTTTTCCCACACCTTCGTGAACTGTTGGTCAGCTTGATTAGTTTCAGTAAAAATAACTAAAAAACAGTTAACAGTTCTATAACAGTAACGCTTACAGGCAGCTGAATGTTCTGTTTCATGTGATCAACAAAGTTATGAAAGATTGCCTTTGATGCAGATGGCAAAAGCAGCTATGAAACAAAATATATGTTGTGCTGTAGGAAACAATTTCTCCCCTTATCTTGCAAACAATAAAGCAGTCCCCCGGAGTCTATCCTTTATGTCTGCCAGCCCAGGGACCCGCTATAGTCAGGATCAGAGGAAGAACTATCAAACACTTAGCAGAGACACAAGATTGGCTCATTGTTGTTTACATTATGGCTGGAAATGCATGTCATAAATAAATGGTACATACCATATTAATGTTCTCCCCTGCGTAAGATGGACTATCCTTGGTACACTAGGGGAAAATATAAGACAAAGAGAATGTGATTGGACAAAACGGAATATGAGAATTTCACAACCAGGCCTTTAGAAGTGATGACCAATATCTACATGTCATGCAAACCGCACAGAGAGCCTGTACTGCGCAGTTCTGTTTGTTACACCTATACCCTTGTGGCGTCCTATCCCTTGAGCTACCGGCTTGTTCAAAAGACATTCATTCACCGACATCTTTGTCTCTGTAAAGTCAATTAACTCACCAACGAGAGGTCGTCACAGCAGGCCGCACAAGTACAGGACGCGGCATGGGGGTTGAGGATGCGCTCCTGAGAAACCATTCATATGGCTGGTTACTAAACAATTATATATAAAATTCCTTCATATATATATATATATATAATTGTATTCCGACCGCAGGTGGCACAGTTCCATCAGAGCCTGTCACGGCTGACAGACTGTGGGCTGAGTGGACTGGCTCGCTCACCTGGATTAGGCACTGCAGGGGACGGCCTGCATAGCGGATGCTTCTCTTCCAGTCCTTGCTGCTCGCCCGGCCAGACATGCCCTCAAACTCAGTGGGCGTGTACCAGTGGTTGCTGTGCTTGATGCAGCGTCCCTTTCCGCCTGGTTGCCAGTCGATTGGACAGGCAGCAGAGACAAGACAACATGGCCGCAATTATTTACATGGAGATGGACATGTATAGTTAATTATTAAGACTATCCTAGCCCCTTCATTCACCATAACCCATGTATTCTCAAGTTGAGGGAAGAAAATCTGTCATCTGTAAAAATATGACTTCTTTCAGAGAACTTTTAGCAGCTGGATTTGTTAAAACAATCAACTCCAGAGAACCACCCCTGTTCCCTATACCACTCCTCAACTTTATCAACACCGTCACACATGTATTTCTCCAGTCTTGATACTTCCATTACAGGTCATCAGGGTGGCTGCGGTTTCCAGCCAGGGCTGAGGAAAGCTGTCCTCATCTTCAAACCAAGAGCTCCACCTTGTGGCCCAACTAGCCCTACCTGAGCCCAGTCTGTTCTTGTACAACATGCCGCTGGTGTTCCTGCAGCGCACTGGCAGCTCGTTGTTGTACACAGACGGATCCCAGTTGTACTTGGAGCCATCTTTCTCCTGCCCTGGATTCATTGGGGTGGAGGGAGTCTGGGGGGCTGGGGACAACACACAACACTGAAATTACAGAGACACCCGAAATGTATTTCAGATAGCCTGACGACTCACTAAATTCTTCCGCTGCTCTGTCGTTCACTACATACTTTAGTCTGAGACTGCCATCATTGAAGTCGTTTGTAGTGACGGGGGGCAGGAGGGGCGTTGTACAAAACAAAGTCAACAGCAATCGGATCGTCTCTAACCAATCAGAGTACTAAAGCCAATGACACATTTTCAAACCGGCATTTTACCAACGTGTTTTATGACTCTGGCCCAACCCATTCGTTTCTGGACCAATCAGACGGCCCTGAATGTGTTTGCATTCAGTGAAGGGTTGGGAAGGTACTCAGACTCATTGGGGAGAAGAAAGTAACGTCCTTGAGCGTGGCGTAGCATTTGGCCAGGACAAGGAGTATTTCAGAGGCCATATACAGATTTAGACATAATTTCATTTATCCTGTCTTGGCTAGGCATCTCCGGAATAAAAGCACACAGGTCAAAGCAGATGCTGCTATCTATTGGCTACAAGTCCATTACAAAAACTTTCCAGCACAGTAATGATTGATGAAGGTAGGAATTTTATACAATACTTTCTATGAAAAGTATCGTACAAAATACAGGTCAAGAGCGCATTGAGATTCCCTGGTGCATACCAGAGGACATGGCGGCTGCAGCGTTCTTCAATCCTGTTGCGTCCACTATTCCTTCAGTGTGAACCACTATCAGAGTGGCCTTCTGGGGATTGAGACCGTCGCCAATCTGTAGGGTGGTCCTGCCAGTCTGTCATGTGATGGAGGAGCAGAGAGAAACATTACATTGCACAGTCTGTGCTGCTGGGTAGGTGATGTGACATATGGGTCTAGTTTTCCATGGTCTGTTTCTTTTCAGATTAGTTGTTGGAAAATCGAATACAAATGTGGTCCTATAGTCTAGACGATATACGCCTAGTGAGTGGTCCTAGAGTCTAGACTACGTACGCCTATTGAGTGGTCCTATAGTCTAGACTATGTACGCCTAGTGAGTGGTCCTAGAGTCTAGACGATATACGCCTAGTGAGTGGTCCTAGAGTCTAGACTACGTACGCCTAGTGAGTGGTCCTATAGTCTACACTACGTACGCCTAGTGAGTGGTCCTAGAGTCTAGACGATATACGCCTAGTGAGTGGTCCTATAGTCTAGACGATATACGCCTAGTGAGTGGTCCTATAGTCTAGACGATATACGCCTAGTGAGTGGTCCTATAGTCTAGACGATATACGCCTAGTGAGTGGTCCTAGAGTCTAGACGATATACGCCTAGTGAGTGGTCCTAGAGTCTAGACGATATACGCCTAGTGAGTGGTCCTAGAGTCTAGACGATATACGCCTAGTGAGTGGTCCTAGAGTCTAGACGATATACGCCTAGTGAGTGGTCCTATAGTCTAGACTACGTACGCCTAGTGAGTGGTCCTAGATTCTAGACGATATACCCCTAGTGAGTGGTCCTAAGGTCTAGACGATATACGCCTAGTGAGTGGTCCTATAGTCTAGACGATATACGCCTAGTGAGTGGTCCTAGAGTCTAGACGATATACGCCTAGTGAGTGGTCCTGGAGTCTAGACTACGTACGCCTAGTGAGTGGTCCTATAGTCTAGACGATATACGCCTAGTGAGTGGTCCTGGAGTCTAGACGATAGACGCCTAGTGAGTGGTCCTAGAGTCTAGACGATATACGCCTAGTGAGTGGTCCTATAGTCTAGACTACGTACGCCTAGTGAGTGGTCCTATAGTCTAGACGATGTACGCCTAGTGAGTGGTCCTAGAGTCTAGACGATATACGCCTAGTGAGCGGTCCTAGAGTCTAGACGATATACGCCTAGTGAGTGGTCCTAGAGTCTAGACTACGTACGCCTAGTGAGTGGTCCTAGAGTCTAGACGATATACGCCTAGTGAGTGGTCCTAGAGTCTAGACGATATACGCCTAGTGAGTGGTCCTATAGTCTAGACTACGTACGCCTAGTGAGTGGTCCTAGAGTCTAGACGATGTACGCCTAGTGAGTGGTCCTATAGTCTAGACGATATACGCCTAGTGAGTGGTCCTATAGTCTAGACGATATACGCCTAGTGAGTGGTCCTAGTCTAGACGATATACGCCTAGTGAGTGGTCCTAGAGTCTAGACTACGTACGCCTAGTGAGTGGTCCTATAGTCTAGACTACGTACGCCTAGTGAGTGGTCCTATAGTCTACACGATATACGCCTAGTGAGTGGTCCTATAGTCTAGACGATATACGCCTAGTGAGTGGTCCTATAGTCTAGACTACGTACGCCTAGTGAGTGGTCCTAGAGTCTAGACGATATACGCCTAGTGAGTGGTCCTATAGTCTAGACGATATACGCCTAGTGAGTGGTCCTACAGTCTAGACGATATACGCCTAGTGAGTGGTCCTAGTCTAGACGATATACGCCTAGTGAGTGGTCCTAGAGTCTAGACGATATACGCCTAGTGAGTGGTCCTATAGTCTAGACTACGTACGCCTAGTGAGTGGTCCTATAGTCTACACGATATACGCCTAGTGAGTGGTCCTATAGTCTAGACGATATACGCCTAGTGAGTGGTCCTATAGTCTAGACGATATACGCCTAGTGAGTGGTCCTATAGTCTAGACTACGTACGCCTAGTGAGTGGTCCTATAGTCTAGACGATATACGCCTAGTGAGTGGTCCTAGAGTCTAGACGATATACGCCTAGTGAGTGGTGAAGACGAATTAAAGGAATGGAACTGTTAAATACTCATGTTGGGCTCTAGTGTGGCAGCTGTCAACATCAACATTTTAGTCATTTAGAAAACGCTCTTATCCAGAGTGACTTACTGGTCCCCCGTAGTGAATGCACACATTTTTGTACTGGTCCCCCGTGGGAATCGAACCCAAAACCTTTGCGTTGCAAGTGTCATGCTCTACCAACTGAGCTACGCAGAAACAATACAAATCCACTAGTAGGCCTAGACCACAAGATATTCAGATCCAAAATGACCACCATGCGAGAACTTACAAGAACATGCTCTGGTATGGAGGCTGAGGTGGCAGTGAACACATTGTCCTCGGCTGCTTGGACATCCCCCACAGTGACTGTTGTGACTTCTGTTGTGAGAGATCACAGGTTGAAATAGTCAAGTGCACTCTACCTACATGACTGGCTTGTCTCTATTTGTAGTAGATCTCACTATATGAATCAAATTAGTTTTGATGTATTTATTTAAGGTGGCCATGATGGTATGAGGGCCAGATTGGGAATTTAGCCAGGACCCCAGGGTTAACACCCCTATTCTCACGATAAGTGCCATCGGATCTTTAGTGACCACAGAGTCAGGACACCCATTTAACATCCCACCCGAAAGACTGCACCTTATAAAGGGCAATCACTGCCCTGCAGCATTGGGATATTTCTTTTTAGGGACCAAAGGAAAGTGTCTCCTACTGGCCCTCCAAAACCACTTCCAGCAGTATCTGGTCTCCCATCCAGGGCTACCAGGACCCTCCCTACTTAGCTTCAGAGGTAAGCCAGCAGTGGGATGCAGGGTGGTGTGCTGATAGTTGATTTGATAGGGAAACAAAAACAAGGACTGTGCCCAAATATTTGAATACCAAATATTATGTATAAAACTGGCAACATGGGCGTCTTGCAATATTACCTGTATTTTACCTAACGTTAAATACAAATATCTCCGGAAAATAACATGTTTGGAGGTACATGTAAGGGGCTATGATGATAATCAAATGTATAAGTTAGCTAGTTCATGCGTTTCAAAATGGGTAACAGTACTATAGCTAATGCAGCTGAATTAGGTTAGGCTGGTTGATTTAGCTAGCTAGCTAACCTGTTTGTGTTTGCCTATGAGTCTAGTATTGTAACTAGCAGTACTAGCACAGATGAAAGGAAGTTAGGTAGGAAACATAATATGTGGTACTTGCTAACGAACTAAAACAGGTGTAGTTGGCATTTAGCTAGCTTGACGAGTATCAGTAACGTTAGCTGGCTGCATCCTCAAACTTGCCTGCAAAAGCTGTCTCGGCATCGTCAGAGTTCGGCAAAGACTCGGTTCCAATCTCGATGTTCCCCGGTTCTCCCATTACTGTCATCGTGGTGACTTCGGCCTCCGACTCAGTATCCGAATCCACCCCCTCCTCCACCGGCTCTCCGGCAGCGTCTATGGACTCCTCGTCCAACGCTAGTCCCTTCGTTGCCGAGTCCGTCTCGTCCATTTTCCTATGTCTAACGATTTACGCCGAATTTGACCGAGAAATAATCGGAGAATATGGCACCGACCCGATTATATTGTGCTGTGCATAAACCGCTCATGCACTGGAATAAAAAATAATTTGTGGCGTCGATTAAATTATTATTTCAAACCGAATGTATTAAAACCGTGAGAAATGGCGTCTTACGTTCGTTCTCTTTACGCTTTTCGATGAAGTCTCACAGGAAGGAGATGCAGCGGAAATTACCGAAACAAAACGACGTCACACGAATCGACGCTCAAGCCTCGTTTCATTTTTGCACCACTAGGTGGCAATATACACATGAGAATAAAAAATAAAAAACGTTTATTTAACCTTTATTTAACCAGGTAGGCTAGTTGAGAACAAGTTCTCATTTGCAACGGCGACCTGGCCAAGATAAAGCATAGCAGTTCGACATATACAACAACACAGAGTTACACATGGAATAAACAAACATACAGTCAATAATGCAGTAGAAAAAAGGAAAACAAAAGGTCTATATACAGTGAGTGCAAATGAGGTAAGATAAGGGAGTTAAGGCAATAAATAGGCCATGGTGGCGAAGTAATTACAATATAGCAATTACACACTGGAATGGTAGATGTGCAGAAGATGAATGTGCAAGTAGAGATACTGGGGTGCAAAGGAGCAAGATAAATAAATACACTATGGGGATGAGGTAGTTGGATGGGCTGTTTTCAGATTGGCTATGTACAGGTGCAGTGATCTGTGAGCTGCTCTGACAGCTGGTGCTTAAAGCTAGTGAGGGAGATATGAGTCTCCAGCTTCAGTGATTTTTACAGTTCGTTCCAGTCATTGGCAGCAGAGAACTGGAAGGAAAGGCGGCCAAAGGATGAATTGGCTTTGGGGGGGACCAGTAAGATATACCTGCTGGAGTGCGTGCTACGAGTGGGTGCTGCTATGGTGACCAGTGAGCTGAGATAAGGCGGGGCTTTACCTAGCAGAGACTTGTAGATGACCTGGAGCCAGTGGGTTTGGCTACGAGAGTGAAGCGAGGGCCAGCCAACGAAAGCGTACAGGTCGCAGTGGTGGGTAGTATATGGGGCTTTGGTGACAAAACGGATGGCACTGTGATAGACTGCATCCAATTTGTTGATTGGCACAGCATCGTCCGGGTTAGGGGAGGGTTTGGCCAGGGTAGGCCGTCATTGTTGAATCAAAATTTGTTCTTAACTGGCTTGCCTAATTAAATAAAGGTGAAATAAATAAAATATTTTAAAAATTATTGTGCGCCGCCCTATGTTATGTCTAATAATGAACAATTGTTCATCATTAGACCAACAGTAGATTAAGTCCATGAGCCAGGCGCAGGGTTTCCCAAACTAAGTCCCGGTGCCCACCCTGAGTGCATGTTTTGTTTTTTGCCCTAGCGCTACACAGCTGATTCAAATAACCAACTCATCATCAAGCTTAGATTATTTTAATCAACTGTTTAGTGCTAGGGCAAAAACCAAAACATGCACTCAGGGTGGGGCCCCAGGACCGAGTTTGGGAAACCCTGAGCCAGGGGGGTGGTCGGTCAGCTTCACTTGGGCCAACGATGTCTCATAGTGACTTTTTTCAAGGTCTATGACGTCCTTAGAGTTGTAAAATGTGTGATAGCAGTGCATCAATACTAGCTTTCTGTGTTTTATCACTCACTCTTTCATCCCTCCATCCCATTAATTTATACTGAACAAAAATATAAACGCAACAATTTCAACATTTTTTAAATTCTTTTTTTTAACCCTTTTTTGTGGTATCCAATTGGTAGTTACAGTCCTATCCCATTACTGCAACTCCAGTACGGACTCGGGAGAGGTGAAGGTCGAGAGCCGTGCGTCCTCCGAAACACAACACAGCCAAGCCGCACTGCTTCTTGACAATGCCCGCTTAACCCGGAAGCCAGCCCCACCAATGTGTCAGAGGAAGCACCATACACCTGGCGACTGTGTCAGCATGCACTGCACCCAGGCCCAGCCATAGGAGTCGCTAGTGCGCGATGGGACAGGAGCATCCCTGCCGGCCAAACCCTCCCCTAACATGGACGATGCTGGGCCAATTGTGTGCCGCCCCATGGGTCTCCCATCCGCGGCAGAGCCTGGAATCGAACCAGGTTCTCTAGTGGCACAGCTAGCATTGCGATGCAGTGCCTTAGACCACTGTGCCACAATTTCAAAGTTACAGTTCATATCAGGAAATCAGTCAATTGGATTAAATAAATTAAACCCTAATCTATGAATTTCACATGACAGGGAATACAGATATGCCTCTGTTGGTCACAGATACCTTAAAAAGGTATAGGCGTGGATCAGAAAAGCAGTCAGTATCTGGTGTGACCACCATTTGCCTCATGCAGCGCAACATCTCCTTCGCATAGAGTTGATCAAGCTGTTGATTGTGACCTCTGGAATGTTGTCCCACTCCTCTTCAATTGTTGTGCGAAGTTTCTGGATATTGGCGGAACTGGAACACGCTGTCGTACAGGTCAATCCAGAGCATCCCAAACGTGCTCAAAGGGTGACATATCTGGTGAGTTTGCAGGCCATGGAAGAACTGGGACATTTTCAGCTTCCAGGAATTGTGTACAGATCCTTGTGACATGGGGCCGTGCGTTATTATGCTGAAACATGATGAATGGCACAACAATGAGCATCGGGATCTCGTCATGGTATCTCTGTGCATTCAAATTGCCATCAATAAAGTGCAATTGTGTTCATTGTCCATAGCTTATGCCTGCCCATATCATAACCCCACCGCCACCATGAGGCACTGTGTTTACAATGTTAACATCAGCAAACCGCTCGCCCACATGATGCCACACACGTAGTCTGCGGTTGCGAGGCCGGTTGGACATAGTGCCAAATTCTCGAAAACGACGTTGGAAGCGGCTTATGGTAGAGAAATGAACATAAAATACTCTGGCAACAGATCTGGTGGAGAACTCCGCAGTCAGCATTCCAATTGCACGCTCCCTAAAAACGTGAGACATCTGTGGCATTGTGTTGTGTGACAAAACTGCACATTTTAGTGGCCTTTTATTGTCCCCAGCACAAGGTGCACCTGTGTAATGATTATGCTGTTTAATCAACTTCTTAATATGCCACACCTGTCAGGTGGATGGATTATCTTGGCAAAGGATAAATGCTCACTAACAGGGATGTAAACACATTTGTGCACCAATTTTGAGATAAATAAGCTTTCTGTGCATATGGAACATTTCTGGGAATTTTTATTTCAGCTCATGAAAAAATGGACCCAACATTGTACACTTACACCCTTTAATCATATTTGAAAGCTTAGATTCACAAGGTGGTGACGGTAGGTAGCAACACATCTACCACGCTGATCCTCAACACTGGAGCTCCCCAGGGGTGCGTACTCAGTCCCCTCCTGTACTCCCTGTTCACCCACGACTGCATGGCCAGACATGACTCCAACACCATCATTAAGTTTGCAGACGACACAACAGTGGTAGGCCTGATCACCGACAACAACGAGACAGCCTATAGGGAGGAGGTCAGAGATCTGACCGAGTGGTGCCAGAATAACAACCTATCATTCAAAGTAACCAAGACTAAGGAGATGATTGTGGACTACAGGAAAAGGAGGACCGAGCACGCCCCCATTCACATCGACGGGGCTGTAGTGGAGCAGGTTGAGAGCTTCAAGTTCCTTGGTGTCCACATCAACAATAAACTAGAATGGTCCAAACACACCAAGACAGTCGTGAAGAGGGCACGACAAAGCCTATTCCCCCTCAGGAAACTAAAAAGATTTGGCATGGGTCCTGAGATCCTCAAAAGGTTCTACAGCTGCAACATCGAGAGTATCCTGACTGGTTGCATCACTGCCTGGTACGGCAATTGCTCGGCCTCTGACCGCAAGGCACTACCTGGGGTAGTGCGTACAGCCCAGTACATCACTGGGGTTAAGCTGCCTGCCATCCAGGACCTCTACACCAGGTGGTGTTAGAGGAAGGCCCTAAAAATTGTCAGACCCCAGCCACCCCAGTCATAGACTGTTCTCTCTACTACCGCATGGCAAGAGTACCGGAGTGCCAAGTCTAGGACAAAAAGGCTTCTCAACAGTTTTTACCCCCAAGCCATAAGACTCTTGAACAGGTAATCAAATGGCTACCCGGACTATTTGCATTGTGTGCCCCCCCCCCCCCCAACCCCTCTTTTTACGCCGCTGCTACTCTCTGTTTATAATATATGCATAGTCACTTTAACTATTCATTCATGTACATACTACCTCAATTGGGCCGACCAGCCAGTGCTCCCGCACATTGGCTAACCGGGCTATCTGCATTGTGTCCCGCCACCCACCACCCGCCAACCCCTCTTTTACACTACTGCTACTCTCTGTTCATCATATATGCATAGTCACTTTAACCATATCTACTTGTACATACTACCTCAATCAGCCTGACTAACCGGTGTATGTATGTAGCCTCGCTACTTTTATAGCCTCGCTACTGTATATAGCCTGTCTTTTTACTGTTGTTTTATTTCTTTACTTACCTATTGTTCACCTAATACCTTTTTTGCAATATTGGTTAAAGCCTGTAAGTAAGCATTTCAGTGTAGAGGTCTAGAACGGCTGTATTCGGCGCACGTGACAAATAAACATTGATTTTAATTATCCATCAGACACATTTTGGAATTTTCAGATCAGCAGAACCTCTGTTACATATCAGAATTACCTGTAGGCCTATAAATGGCTTTAAAAAGGAAATCATGGCACATTTTAAACTTTGTTAGACAAGTGGTTCTGAAAGGCAATGTAATTACTTTTCAAATGGTTTAAAAATAGCCCATAAGTGCCAATGAATGTTGGAAGCTTAGCCATAGAATTCCATGTAATGGGACAGCTATGTTTTGAAATTCTAACTTTAATAAGTGGCAACAAATTGCACACACACAGCTAAGCATGGGTATTAAAAAAGATTTGCAGATACAGGGCCATCAGAGAATCCCCACATTAACCCCACAAAGGCTTTTTCCAATATTTTGCCACCAAACAACTCAATGGGCTCTTATTGGACAATTCCGCATGGCCATACCTGTATAAAATATAATTGTAGTATGCCCAAAAATATCTTTCAAATGTTCACAGTGATGTAGAATATAAAACCACATGAGCCAGGAGTGCCAGATTATTTATTTTCATAAACTGGTTGGTTCGAGCCCTCAATGCTGATTGGCTGACAGAAATGGTATATCAGATCGTATACAATGGGTATGACCAAACATTTATTTTTACTGCTCTAATCCCGTTGGTAACCTGTTTATAATAGTAATAAGGCATCTCAGGGGTTTGTAGTATATGGCCAATATACCACGGCTAAGGGCTTTGCTGGTGACACTGTCAGTGATTTATTTAGAATTCAAGGCACACTTAACCAGCATGACTACTACAGCATTCTGCAGCGATACGCCATCCAATCTGGTTTGCGCTTAGTGGGACTATAATTTGTTTTTCAACAGGACAATGACCCAACACACCTCCAGGCTATGTAAGAGCTATTTGACCAAGGAGAGTGCTGTAGCAAATGACATGGCCTCCACAATCACCCAAACTCAACCCAATTGAGATGGTTTGGGATGAGTTGGACCGCAGCGTGAAGAAAAAGCAGCCAACAAGTGCTCAGCATATGTAGGAACTCCTTCAAGACTGTTAGAAAAGCATGCCACGTGAAGCTGGTTGAGAGAATGCCAAGAGTGTGCAAAGCTGTCAAAGGGTGGCTACTTTGAAGAATATAAAATATATATAAAACACTTTTTGGGTTACTACATGATTCCATGTGTTATTTCATAGTTTTGAGGACTTATAGTAAAAATAAAGAAAAACCCTTGAATGAGTAGGTGTTTCCAAACTTTTGACTGGTACTGTATAGTATGTAAAATTATTGATAGAAATGTGGTAAAAATCTTCCAAAAACGCTGATTTCTGAAGACGTTATGATCAATAATTGCAGTATTTTTAATATTCAATCATGTTAAATGGATATGTACAGTACATGTGAATAGTCCGGATGTGAGCTCATTAAAATGAAATACGACGTTATCCTAGTAGCTGTTTTCATTATGAGGACTTTAGGCTGTTCCGTACATTCCATTACAGTAGGTTTCCATCCAATTTGCAACAGATTTTCATGCAAATATTCAAAAATCTGCATAAAACAATATGCTCATTTTACCACCAGAGATGTTTGGCGCAGCGGTCGAAGGCACTACATCTCAGTGCAAGAGGCGTCACTACAGTCCCTAGATCGAATCAAGGCTGAATCACATCAGTGATTGGGAGTCCCATAGGGCGGCGCAGAATTGGCCCAGCGTTGGCCAGGGTAGGCCGTTATTAACTGACTTGCCTAGTTAAATAAAAATAAATGTTTCTATCAAACTGACTTTTTGGTGGAAAAAAGTTAGAATCTATAAATATAGCTGCCCTATTACATGGACTTCTATGGCTAAGCTTCCAACATGGGCGATTTTTAAACAATAGTTGGAGCTGGTGCTTTCAAAGTTAGTTATATATCATTTGAAAGGTACTTTTATGACTTTTCTGAACCACTTGTCAAACAAATGTTAAAATGTATCAGTGTTTCCTTATTCAAGCCATTAACACAGGTAATTCTGATATGTACCCTGGAGGACAAAGTTTGTCTGTCCGGATCATTTCCAAAAATGTGTGTCTGATGGATAGTTGTGAATCTAAGCGTTCCAATGATACATAATTAAAACCAACACCTCTGTATATTTAACCAGTGTGAAATGGCAAGCTAGTTAGCAATGTGTGCTAGTAGCGTTTCAATCGGTGACGTTACTCGCTCTGAAACCTAGTTATTTCCCTTGCTCTGCAACGGTTGTGGCTTTTGTGGAGCGATAGGTAACGATGATTTGAGGGTCCCTGGTTCAAGCACAGGTTGAGGGCGAGGAGAGGGACGGAAGCAAAACTGTTACATATACTGAGTGTTTATTGTAGGGTAAAATCCCTAAGGGAAAAAATAATGGGACGGAGGGATGAGAGTGATACACAGAAACCTACCATTGCTGCACTGGTATCACACATTTCCCACCTCTAGGGACATAAATCACTAAAGACGTCGACGGCCCAAATTTGGTGGTCTGGCTCATGGACTAATTGGATCACTCAGATCTGGATAGTGCTAGATTGAGCAAATTATTACTTACAGATTTTCACAAAATCTCATTTAATATCCTTAAAATCTAAATTAAAATGTCTTGCTATCGCTGTAAAATCAACCATCTACCATCTGTAAACTAGTTGACTCCTGATAAGTGAAATGGTTCCATTGGTTCAGGACTGCATTAACTACACAAACCAATGGAACAGATATTCAGAGCAAGAAAAATTGAATTGGGACCTGTGGAGTTTTCACTTATCCGGAGTCGACTGTAGTATCAAAATGTTTATTACACATCCATTACAAGGATTTATACAACTCACTGGAAAAAAAGGATCATGTTATGTAGTTGTTTTGGAAATGCAAGAACGGTTAATTACATGCCAGGTGCTGAAAATATGTATATTATTACTCACACGGTTGTAGAAATTGGTCCAATGCTAAAGCACTAAATCTGAAACCCAGAACAGTTACTTGGTTTGTAAATTAGATAAGTCTGTTCTTGTTTTTCTGAAGCATAATTGAAAGTCATTGGGTATTGACAACTGAATATCACAGAATAAGAGATTGTTCAAGTTTAGGCAATGTCTTAGAGATTCTACAGTACTTTTGTATACTTTTTAGCCCGTAGTTCTGAAAGTAGCGCTCACGGAAAATTGCGTACTACGTCACAGTTTCCAGAAAAAAGTTGCTTTCAAACTAGGGATTTCATGGCTAATTGAGGTAAGACAGAAATTCTGCTCATAGATTATGCATGTGTGAACTACACATTGACACATCCAGCCCAAAGTCGGGAGGTCTTAAATACTTACTAATTCGCCAAAGTACCGGAGCATGTCTTCAAACTACTATTACAAAACACAAGAATAAGCCAAAACCGAGGACAATCTCTTATTGTACCTATGGTCAGTACTGCCTGTCTTGGCTCAGTAATGTGAAAAGGGCACTGGGGCATTCTTTGACATACTGCCAATAATCTCTAGGGCTATTTATCAATGTAAATAAAGGACTATCCTGCTTTCAACTGCATCCTGGTAAGGATGAGTTGGGGTTTTTTTTGGGGGGGGGGGGGGGGGGGGATTAACATTCAGTTTTACATGACTGTGGTCTTAATGTATATACAATGACAGTTCTCATATAACTGAGAAATTATATACACATCTGCACATACTGTATTTCTCATTTCAAGCAGAAGACATTATTATATGGAGAGGAGGAGATGGGTGAGTGATTTTCTATCCAAAACCTTCACAATAAAAGTTTATATTTTGTCTTTCTTGGTATAACTGAGAGGAAAGTAGCCAGCCACACTATAAAGTTCCATTCTTGTTAAAGCTCTTCAGTTCTGGACCCTGTAGATGAGATAGTAGAGCAGGAAGAAGACAAAGACCAGTCCTACTGAGACATAGCAGAGGATTTTGCGATTGTCTCTTCCAGATCGCACCATGCCAGAGAACCTCTTCACACTGCCAGTCAACAGTCCTGTAGCACTCAGAAAATTGGAATCCTAAAAACAGAAAAGGAAGAGAGTGGATTGATGAATTTGCTACATACGTCAGGAAACTAATTTGATGCAGAACTAGACAGCCACTTGCTACAAACAGCTACATTCATATTACCCTGCCCCACTCAAGACTTACCATACCATCCAAATATGAATTTTGGTCTTCAGCTTCTTTGTCAATGTCGTAGGCAAGCTTTAAAAATAACAGGAAATTATTTTATTTACTTTTTTAATTAAGTTAATATTAGCAGCTAACTTTTACAATAATACTTGCTATGCTTGCTACTTTATTTGCAAGCTGTTGGTGGCATACCGCCGGTAAATTAGATGTAACTTGTGGTCATACATACCGATTTCAATCTGGAAACTTTGGACGCCAAATTGTCAGCCAGAAGCTTGTTTTCCGCGTCCAACATATCGTCAACAGCACCTTGTCCTATCATGACAAGCACAGAGAGTGAATAATATGATATATACATACGTGCAAGATATCATGTTAAAAAAATAACGTACTGCTTACAAACTTAATAGATAACTACGACCAGTGACAGCTAACGTTAGCTCGACAATCTACACTTCACACTGGGTTAGACACATAAAAAGCAATCTACATACAATTCTTTCAAAACGATTAGTCCGTAAAAATGTTAGATTAAGAACATATGTCAACAATGTTCATTATGAAGACGTGTCACTTATCAAATTACCTCGATTCCAGTCCGCCATCTTGGCTGTTGACGTACCAGCAAATTTACGGAAGCCGGTTGAAACCACTGCGCTGTTAGGATGCAATGACTGTGGGGGAAAGATTATGGATGTACTGACAAGGTACATGTCTTTTCGCTCTAACAATGGAAATATTTGTCCACAAGGTAGCCCAGCTATCTAGTTCCCGCCTTTCTTTGGATTGGTGGATACATTTCATTCTTGTAGTCTCTTTTTGAATATTTGATTAGGGTTTTGGACGACAACCGCATGCATTCAATGAAGCGAGATGCTATGCTAATAGCCTCATGGTATGAATATACATAGCCATCTCGAGACAACTCCGATATGAAGTGTTTTTTCTCGAAGTTGCTGGGATGTCACGTGTCCTATATTTTTATTTAACTAGGCAAGTCAGTTAGGAATAAATTATTATTTACAATGACAGCCTATCCCGGCCAAACCCTAATGACACTGGGCCAATTGTGCGCTGCCCTATGGGACTCCCAATCACGGCCGGTTGTGATACAGCCTGGAATCGAACCAGGGTCTGTAGAGACGCCTCTAGCACGGAGATGCAGTGCCTAAAACCGCTGAGCCCCAAAATATCAATATTATATCAGTACACTCGTAACAACTTAAGTATTACGAAACATATATTTGTTGACCAAATATCTCACGGCCGGTGTAGGCCGTCATTGTAATTAATAATTTGTTCTTAACTGACTTGCCTAGTTAGTCAAATAAAATTACAAAAACTCCTTGCTTGGTGGGCGAAAAAACGCAATTTGCTGGAGGGGGGCAGATTTTCCGCAGAGTTGGGCCTCTCTTTTCCTCTTCCTGCTGTAGGTTGGTTGAGACCAGGGGTGTATTCATTACGGAAACCGTTTACCGTTCAAGAACCAAACGGAAGCAAACGAAGACAACTGAACAAAACGGGGAGGGACCTACCTGCATTTGTCCAATATAAATTGTCCGTTTGCGTTTTCCGCTTGGAGTAAACCGTTTCTGTAGCAAAAATTGCAACAGACGAAACGTTTTGCAAAGGAATCAGCCTAACGAATAGCAAGCTACGCCCCAGAAATAAAAATCGTTTATTTGGTTCGCGGCGTGTAGAGACAGAATGTGATCTCGATACTTCGAACGAGGCTAAATTCTGAATGCTGTCGTGCAAAGATGGGATGCAAATTTTGTCAAATTGACGTCTAAAGTAATTTTTTGTTTTGCATTTTAGTTCACCCTAACCATAACCTAATTTGATAAGTCAATTTTGACAAAAGCTGTATATTTTCTAGACAAAACCACAGAACGTAATACAATTCCGGGAATGTAAACGCGATTTATATGTCATAATATGTGACCTGGTGGATTTGTTGTTAACTCTTTTCCTTATCGGTAAGTGATGTTTACACACTTTACCGTCAGTTTTACCCGTTTTAATGAATGACTAGTCGCAAGGTTTACTACTACTTCAGCATGGATTATATGATGGTGGTGTAGGCCTATAATTAGGCCACTTTCGTGATTTTTCGATCGCTGACATTGCAATTTCTTACAGGACTAAATTGATGTACCCAGGTATGCGGCCTAGTAGTAGTAGGCCTACCTTTACAGCACCACCTAGGATTAGGCAAAATTCAAATAATAAGCAGTGTTGCTGCTTTGTCTTATTTAGTGTGAGTAGAATGAATATTGATGCTCTTGGGGACTTTCATAATATATACATTCTAAATAAACCTATTCTAAATAAACCTATTGCAAAAGCATTGCAGAAGTATCTAGTTACAATGCACAATGTTTTTGTCATTTGATTTATCAGTATTTGTATGATGTATTTTGAAATGTTTCCAGTTTACTCACAATGATTGTCTCTCTACATTTCAGTTTACCTGTCAGTGCTTATGTGGAATAAAGTTGATGAATCAAAGATATGATGCCTTCTACACACCATAAGGGATGAAGTAACTGGCAAAACAATGTTGATCTGATTTCAAATACATTAGTTAAGGATATCATATCATCAGAAAGAGATGTTAGAGATGGACAGGGAAGCTCATGCAGAAGATGAGCCCAGACGAGGGACTGGGTTAGTGGATGCCTTTAAGATCCTCTCTAAGGTCCCATACGAGAGACAGCTAAGCCTGACTTTCAAGTTGGGTGATAGCCTGGCCGAGGAGCTGGTACATGCCATGTCTCTCATCTGCCTGGGGAAGAGGTCAGAGGCACTGAACAAGCTCCAGGCTTTGGGGGACAACAACATCATTGCTAAACATCTGGCTGAAAAGATGAGAATGTGTGGAGTCAAGTTGGAGGCCTTAACAGTGAGTATTGGTCCTTTCCAAGAGTGTACCTTGGGCACCTTAGCAGACCTAGCGAGGATTTTCAAGGTGTTGGCTGAGGAGAGGTTGTGTGACTCATCTCTGAGGGATTTGGCTTACCAGACAGTTCTAGCCACATACAAGAACAGTAGTGAAGAGAGTTCCGAATCAGAATACATACAGATGCAGCTGAGAGAAGAAGCCAACAGGGTCTGTGGGCCTCAGATTGAGGACACAGTTGGTGGGATGTGTTTCCCTAAGGACTCCTCATCAGGTCTTTGCTCCATCCCGCCACTGGACCAAGGGAGCACAGCTTTACGAAAATCAGGCTTTCCCAATCAGACAGGAAGTGGTCACAGTCCGCCGTCCTCCCTACGGGACGACACCTCCATATGTTCCTACCCTTCTCACTTGGAGATCAGTGTATCCGAAACAGTTGGCTTTAAAACGAGCAACATCCCATCGCAGCCTCCTCCAATGAATTTGGAGCCTGTACAATCACCTGTTCCACATTATGGTACAAATACAGGAGAGGAAGGTGCATTTAAATACTTTTCCAGGGTTACGTCTCGGGATATACCACCCACACAAAATGTGCCTAAGCCTGTTAAAGGAAAAATGGACAGAGTTACAAGTGTTGCAGTGTCTTGTGAACACAGAACGGGGTCAGAGGAGGTGAGAGTTTCACCCCTTTCTCCTGTCAATTTCACTCCAGCTCACACTAAGTTCAATAACCCTGAGAGTCCAAACGCACATTCCAAACCATGTCCAAAAAATAACCTTGTGCCTCCCTCAAACACCAATAGGCCAACTTTTCATCCAACTACCACTGAACCAGTGTCAGCAAGTTTTCCATTGAAAACCCCAAATCAGAAGATGGAGGAGGAGGAAGTGTTTTTCTCCTTTGTCATCCTGCACGCAGCAGAGGATGTGGATATGGCTGAGAAGTTAAAAGAGGAACTAGAGTCTATAGTTGGTGGTGAAGGAGCAACCTTCTCTCAGAACTTTGCCATCCCAGGCAGGAACACCCTCATGTGTGTGGAGGATGCCATCAACAATTCCGCCTTCACTATCCTGATGCTTACTCGCAACTTCAACACCCGTCTGCTGGAGGTAGAAACCAGTTCTGTGCTCATGAATGCCATTGAGAATCTGCACAAGTACAACACTGTCATCCCTTTTCTGCCACAGGAGAACCGTATGCCCCGAGAGAACATGCCCAAAGTTCTGAGGATCTTTATTCCGTTAGAGGAAGGTAATGCCTTTGAGAAAAAGGCAAAAAGGGCCATGGCTCCAGCAAATATTGCTAAACAGAGGAGATTGTGGTTGAGCGAGCAGGCAGTGAGGGCGCAGGTTAGGAGACAGGAGAGACTACGACAAGAGGAAAGGTTTCAAATGGATTTAATTCGTGGTCAGGAGACAGAAAGAATGCAGAGATATTTGTTGCAACAACAACGTTCCAATCAACCCTCGACTCCCGCAATGCCTCACTTTACTGCTCCATTTTTAGGAAGTACACCTATAAATGTGTCCAATATGTCAGTGACACCACCGCAACATGAGTGGAGTCACCCAGCAGGAAACATCCACATCCAGAATGCTCGCTATGTCATGTTTGGGAATGACTCTAAAATGACTGTCGGACAAGGAGGGGACAGCAGTGGGGATGAAGAGGACAGGTTCTAAATTGAATATGATGTAATAAAGAAGAGGGTTAAATGTGGTCTTGTGAAAGCTAGTTATTCTGGAGTAATCATTTAGGAGTATATTACACTTTTGGAACAGAAATCCTGTTTATTTTCTTCTTGATGGCCATTTTGTGTATTGGTGGTGTTTTTGCATTGACTATGATCATAGTTCAATGTTACATTAGTTGATTGCTTAAACAAATCATTTCTGATGTCCTGTACCATTTAAGTGAAAGTCCTCATTTTGAATCAACTGTCATCGCTTGCAAAAGCTATCATTTTAAATCTGGAGACAATGGTGCAGTCTCAGGTACACCGAGAATGAAGGGATTGGTGCAAACTGGTGAATAGGAAATAAGATAAGTTTGTTGTGGTTTAATTTAATTGTTTCTCTTTTAAAATTCTATCAGTGTTTTTTTTCCCATTGTGTTCAATCACTTCTGATATGCAATAAATACATAAGGCTCCAGTTCTTCTTTTTACCTGAACCTATTTGTTGATACTGTGTTTAACTTAACAAGGCCAACTATGTTTGGATCAACAATGGAGCAGCATAAAGGAATTCAAGCATGATGACATTTTATTCAATCAATAGTCTAGAGGTGCATAACATTTTATATAAAATACAAACAAAGCTTTAGATAAATGCAGAGTTTGTAGAAATGTCAGTGAATGTGCATGTGTAAAACATGTAGTGTATGGGATAGCAAAATAAACAAGAAGTTCAATGTAGTCAGTCATGATACAATGTAGTCAGACATGTATCTGTATTTCCCCCCCATATCTGGTTTTCTGATTGTAATATCCTTTACAACAGGTTGGTAAAATACTGGCTAAGGGAATATAATGTTCTTGAAGACTTGGGACCTCCATTGGCAGCCCGGCAGGGAGTAGAGCGTGTGCAGTCTCAGTAACACACTGTTACATGACTCCTTTTCCCTGGTCATGCACACATGATTTGGGCCATGTATGTCCCAGCTATGTAGTCTCCATGTGGGTTTCATGGGCCAATCATAGCACCATCTCTCTGGTCGTATAGGTCTGTCATAAGAGTCCAGGAACCTCTCGATTGGGTATTAAGGTCCCAGAGATCCCACTCCACCTCCATGGAGCCTCTGTGAGTAATAGAAAGGCAAAGTCCAGTCCACAGACCCAGTAGTGTCATAATAACCTCTAGGTTCCTGTGGAGGGTACAGTGGCTTCATCCAGCTCCAGGATCCATGCAGCCCACTTCTACCCCCACAGTGCCTCTCCCGATGGCTACAGCCTAGCTCTGTCCAGGACCAGCCCAGAGAGCCAGCCATACTGTAGCTGTCCTCTAGCTCCCTCTGGTGCCTGCTCCTCCTGGCCTTCCTGTGCTGCCTGAAGTCCCCCAGCAGGAAGTTTCCCAGGTGGGCTGGGTGGATGCCCCAATGGTGGCCCTTCCCGTCCTCGCAGCGGCCCACCTTGATTTATAGTTTAATACAATTTTGACTATATTTTTTAAAAAAATACATTGGCTATACAGCCAATACCTACTTTATTAAAAAAACTATCAAGGATAAAACAATTACTTATTTCCAATTATGGTCCTTTTATACAGAACAAAAATACAAATGCAACATGTCAAGTTTTGGTCCCATGTTTCATGAACTGAAATAAAAGATCCCAGAAATGTTCTGTATGCACAAACATATTATTTATGTCAAATTTTGTGCACAAATTTGCTTACATCCGTTAGTGAGCATTTTTTCTTCGCCATGATAATCCATCCACCTGACAGGTGTGGCATATCAAGATACTGATTAAACAGCATGATCAATACACAGGTCCCCTTGTGCTGGGGACAATAAAAGGCCACTCTAAAATGTACTGTTTTGTCACACAACACAATGCCACAGATGTCTCAAGTTTTGTGGGAGAATGCAATTGGCATGCTGAATGCAGGAACGTCCACCAGAGCTGTTTCCAGAGAATTGAATGTTAATTTCTCTACCATAAGTCGCCTCCGTCATTTTAGAGAAATGTGCAGTACGTCCAACCGGCCTCAGAACCACAGAACATGTGTAACCAGGCCAGCCCAGGACCTAGACATGTGCCTTCTTCACCTACGGGATTGTCTGAGACCAGCCACCCGGACAGCTGATGAAACAGGAGTATTTCTATCTGTAATAATGCCCGTTTGTTGGGAAATACTAATTCTGATTGGCTGAGCCTGGCTCCCCAATGGGTGGGCCTGGCTCCCAAGTGGGTTGGCCTATGCCCTCCCATGCCCACCCATGGCTGCGCCCCCACCCAGTCATGAACGCCATAGATTAGGACCTAATGAATGTATTTCAATTGACAGATTTCCTTATATGAACTGAAATTGTTGCATGTTGCATTTATATTTTTGTTCAGTATACTTTACCTTCACAAAGCACTCGTTCAAGGACAGGTTGTGCCTCACGCTGTTCCTCCAGCCCTGGCCCTGACCCCCCAACCCCCGGGCCCTGAAATAGGGGAACCGCTCCTCCATGGCCCTGTAGATAGAGGCTAGGTTGAGCTTCAGAGAGGAGGAGGAGAGGATGACTTTGGCGATCAGGGCGACGTAGGAGAGCGTGGGCTTTGTAGAGGGATCTGGATCTCCATGTATTGTGTCCTCTCCCTCACGAGTTTTGTTGCTGTCTGAGGGCTCAGACTGAATGTCACCCGGCAGACTGGCTGTTTCTGTGGGGATGTCCTCGCAAACAGTGCTGAGGTCTGTCTTGAGGACCTCACTCTTTACTGGAACAGTGTCAGGGACTCTGACTGACCCTGACCACAGCTTTTTCATCTCTGGCTCCTTGGAAATTACTCCACCTACCTTTACCTCTCTTAACATCCCTTCTACTGGCTGTACTTCTAACTTCTCTTTCTCTGTGTCCATATCTGTTTGTTTGTCGTGAATTTCAGTTGTCAGCTTTGCAGTACAAGAGTGTCTTCAGAGAGCATTCCTACATGCTGTCTGGTATTAGTAGAAAGGCATTTCTGCTTTTGGCTACCTGTGTTTCTTGTGATGGTTTGATCGGTTTGAGTCTTTTATAGCTACTTTCTTCTTAACCACATTCAGTCCCTGCATGATTTGGGTTGGGCATGCCACATTCTCACAGATAAAAGGTACACTCTGATGAAACATTCATCATCAAAAAGGAAACTGTACATAGTGAATTCTGATAAGATGCTATGTGGTCATTGTTTGCCATTTTGAGTTGCACAATGGGGTTAACCCTTAAATAATGTTATTTCTGATAAGGCAAAGTATGTTATGTTCTGCAGAGTGCAGAGTTTTGGACATTATGATAGAAAAAAAAGGCTTTTAATATTTGAAACATTTTGGGGCGTGTTGGCAGTTAACCTGAAGTGTCTATAAGGAGTATCATCTTCAAATCAAACATGTTTTATCCAGTATTTATTACACAATTAACCCTTCAACCCTTATTAGGAGAAGTTGAAGAAGATTACTTTCCACATAGTTTGTTGTCTTCTATCATAGAAAACGTTGTTTGGTTCGAATATAGTCTTTTGTGACAGCGCGCAGATGAGATCTGGTTCTCGGTCCCGAGATTAGTTGGAATGAAATGGGGAAGTTAGTTGAAATCAACCTATAATTCCAATGGATTACTATGTATATCATTGTTGCAAAGTAGTGTCTCAAAGAAAAGGCATTGAGATGATATGTTCTCAGTATCTCCTGAGCCCACACTGCATAGTTGAAGTCCCTTCTGACCTATTTATAGTGCTGGCCCTTGCTACAATGTCATCTGTAACTCGAATCCATCTGTTTAGTCACAGCATGTTGAATGTCAGTTGCCAGAGAAAAGCAGAGAACTCGGCTCTGCGATTCCCCTTCACTCTGTCACTAGACAGCCCAATGGAGCCTGCTGCAGTCGAACCAATACCCACCACGGTCAGCAGCCTCCTGGGTGTCCCAGGGCTCATCACCTGGGATGGGGATGAGGCGAACGACGCGGAGGTGATCGGTGGCATCAGGCCCAAGTCCTCTCCTCTCCCACGGAGAAGGAGCGCCAATGACTTAAAGGACTGTGAGCTCGAACTCACCCCATCCAGCTCTCGGAGAGTGTCCTTTGCGGACGCCCTCGGCCTAAACCTGGTGAAAGTGAAAGAGTTTGACTCGTGGGACATAACAATTCCGCTGAACTTCAATGCCATGGAGGGAGAGAAAGAGGTAGAGGAATACTACTTGTCCTCGTTATACACTCCTTCACCATCCCAAGAAGCCATGGCCCTGAGAGTTCAGGAGCAGAAGCTAGAGCTGGAGAGTATTGAGTTACTCCACCAGACTACAATACTAAGGGGGGTGGTACGTGTTCTCAATGTCTCCTTTGATAAGATGGTGTACATCCGCACCTCTCTGGATGCCTGGGCCACGCACTTTGACCTGCTGGCAGAGTACATACCAGGGTCCAGTGATGGAGACACTGACTGCTTCTCATTCAAGCTCACCCTGGTGCCCCCCTTTGGGGAAAAGGGGACCAGAGTGGATTTCTGTCTCCGGTACGAGACCCCGGTTGGGACTTTCTGGGCCAACAATAGTGACCAGAACTATGTGATGTTTTGTCACCAGAAAATCAAGGAGCCTAAAGAGAAACCACAAAAAGACACAAGCGGGCGCAGGAAAAGCATCCTGAAAGCCATCAGGTGAGGATGGTCAGATTAATCAAAACAGGTTTGTTTTGAGTGTCGATTGATGGAATGATTGAATGCTAGTACTTTCTTATCAAATGAATAGAGGGGTTATGTGTGGTCCAGTCTAGTGGTCCAGTAAAGTGACAGCTACACCATGCTTTCATATTGATATTGCCTCACCTTAACATACACCCTTTTTTCATCCCAAAAATCTATATATTTTTACTTCCTAAAGATAAACCAACTGACAGTTTATTATAAAATGATGATATTACAGTAAATGTTGGACAATTGTTGTTGGGGTCTTTTTGCCCGAGCTTTCATTTAATTTATTTACAGTCATGAGTTTCCCTGTGATGAAAACTGGTCGTCAACCAATGCTGAATCTTCAGGTAATCATTCACTGTACTAAATCATTAAAAAGTCAAATGACTCAGACGTACAGCGGATAAAATCAATTAGATGAAGTCATTAACTAAAACCAATTAGAATATATCCTTAACTAATGTCAATCATTCCTCTTTAGACGTACACAACTGTGGAGGAAAGATGGCTAGTGTGAACACTTCTGAGTCTCAGTCAGGAGCACTCCAAGATGATCGTCAGAACTTAATGGTGAGTAATACCTGTGGCATTTGGATTTCTGAACATCTAATGATGTGTCATTTATCTAGTGTTTTTTTAGTGATACATAGATCTACAGAACTTTTACTTAACTTTTTCAAATGGGCCTTTGCAGGGCTTGAAAATGAGACTGGGTCTCGATGAGACTCCTTATTAAAATAAAGGTCTGATTAAAACACACACAATATATATATATATATATATATACACACACACACAGACACACACACACACATACACACAGTACCAGTCAAACATTTGGACACACCTACTCATTCAAGGGTTTTTCTTTATTTTTACTATTTCTACATTGTAGAATAATAGTGAAGACAATACTATGAAATAACACACATGGAATCATGTAGTAACCAAAAAAGTGTTAATCAAATCAAAATATATTTGAGATTTGAGATTCTTCAAAGTTGCCACCCTTTGCCTTGATGACAGCTTTGCACACTCTTGGCATTCTCTCAACCAGCTTCATGAGGTAGTCACCTGAAATGCAATTCAATTAACAGGTGTGCCTTGTTAAAAGTTAATTTGTGGAATTTATTTCCTTCTTAATACGTTTGAGCCAATCAGTTGTGTTGTGACAAGGTATGAGTGGTATAGAGAAGATAGCCCTATTTGGTAAAAGACCAAGTCCATATTATGGCAAAACAGCTCAAATAAGCAAATAGAAACGACAGTCCATTACTTTAAGACATGAAGGTCAGTCAATCCAGAAAATTTCATGAACTTTGAAAGTTTATTCAAGTGCAGTCACAAAAACCATCAAGCGCTATGATCAAACTGTCTCTCGTGAGGACCGCCACAGGAAAGGAAGACCCAGAGGACTTCTGCAGAGGTCTGCTGCAGAGGATAAGTTCATTAGAGTTACCAGTCTCAGAAATTGCAGCCCAAATAAATGCTTCACAGAGTTCAAGTAACAGACACATCTCAACATCAACTGTTCAGAGGAGACTGCGTGAATCATGCCTTCATGGTCGTACTGCTGCAAAGAAACCACTACTAAAGGACACCAATAATAAGAAGAGACTTGCTCGGGCCAAGAAACATGAGCAATGGATCATAGACCGGTGGAAATCTGTCCTTTGGTCTGATGAGTCCAAATGTGAGATTTTTGGTTCCAAATGCCGTGTCTTTGTGAGACGCAGAGTAGGTGAACAGATGATCTCCGCATGTGTGGTTCCCACCGTGAAGCATGGAGGAGGTGGTGTGAGGGTGCTTTGCTGGTGACAATGTTGGTAATTTATTTAGAATTCAAGGTGTCTCCAGACTCCACGGCGTCTCCAGACTCTGTCACGTGCTCAGTGTGAACCTGCTTTCATCTGTGAAGAGCACCGGGCGCCAGTGGCGAATTTGCCAATCTTGGTGTTCTCTGGCAAATGCCAAACGTCCTGCACAGTGTTGGGCTGTAAGCACAACCCCCACCTGTGGACGTCGGGCCCTCATACCACCCTCATGGAGTCTGTTTCTGACCGTTTGAGCAGACACATGCACATTTGTGGCCTGCTGGAGGTCATTTTGCAGGGCTCTGGCAGTGCTCCTCCTGCTCCTCCTTGCACAAAGGCGAAGGTAGCGGTCCTGCTGCTGGGTTGTTGCCCTCCTATGGCCTCCTCCACGTCTCCTGATGTACTGGCCTGTCTCCTGGTAGCGCCTCCATGCTCTGGACACTACGCTGACAGACACAGCAAACCTTCTTGCCACAGCTCGCATTGATGTGCCATCCTGGATGAGCTGCACTACCTGAGCCATTTGTGTGGGTTGTAGACTCCGTTTCCTGCTACCACTAGAGTGAAAGCACCGCCAGCATTCAAAAGTGACCAAAACATCAGCCAGGAAGCATAGGAACTGAGAAGTGGTCTGTGGTCACCACCTGCAGAACCACTCCTTTATTGGGGGTGTCTTGCTAATTGCCTATAATTTCCACCTGTTGTCTATTCCATTTGCACAACAGCATGTGAAATTTATTGTCAATCAGTGTTGCTTGCTAAGTGGACAGTTTGATTTCACAGAAGTGTGATTGACTTGGAGTTACATTGTGTTGTTTAAGTGTTCCCTTTATTTTTTTGAGCAGTGTATATAAATAAAAAAGAATAGTGATTTTCTTGTTATTGTGGCCTTCAAGGAGGGTTTAATTTAGTTTAATTAAGGGTTTAAACAGGGTTTAATTTAGTTGCTATTTACTGTATATTTAAAAAGTATGGTAAAATGCTATGGTTAGGTTTAAACATTTTGGGGTGACCTCTGAAACAAGATAGTGTGAACCCTGTTGCTCTTTCTCAATATGTCATGTGATCGCTGCCATCTGAGCACTTAGGGTCATTTCTTTAACATTCTGTCCTAGTTGCATCTTTATGACACTTGAGGACATTTTGCTTTACAGGAGCTAAGAGGGGTTTTACATGGTCACATGAGTGACTGAGCTATACATTGCATTGGTAACACGCTCTCTTTTAAATGTATATTAGTCCCTTGTGAGTCGTGACAAACAAACACATTATAATGTTACTGGCCAGAGGCCAGTGCTCATGTGAGATTTTGTTCGGGGGCCAAGATTAAATGTATATAAATATGTTTTGGCTTAATCTGAACGTGCCTCTCTAGATATCATCCTCACCAAACAAGCCTAACCATTGAGGAGGCATTGTGTGGGAAAGATGAACTGAATCTATCCTTCTTGTTGTTTGACAGATTGAGAGCAGCCGGAACTCCAGCAGAAGAAACCGGCGAAAGGCAGCACGATTGGCGAAGGTGCGGGACTACTTCACCCAGAGAGAGGATGAGACCCAAGAGAAAGAGAAGGGAGCAGTGGAACCATCACAGATCCCACAGGAAAGCACATTTCCACAGGAAAAGCTTTCAAAAAGGCCTAAGGTACAACCACTGCCACCACAGGGCAGGAAAGGGTTTGGGCTGCAGGCAACAGATTCTCTGTCTACGTGCAAAATGTCTCCTGGTATCCCAGACAGCACGTCTTGGCAGGAGTCAGTGAAACCTGAGAAAATAGACCCAACATTCCGATCAGCCCCAGCAGAGCTGAGAGGGAAACAGGCCTCACTGATCCCCAGCAGCGAGTCAGATTCAACTGATCAACCTGCTGCTGTGAGCCAAAATGGTGATACGTCTGTTTCCAGTGTGGAGGGAAGTGCTCTGATGCAGATGGAAATGGAGAAGGGTGGATCTGCCATCAGCACAGACATAACACATTCAGATAACATTGTCAGGTTGAAGAACAGCACAGCAGTCCCAGTCCCAGGCAGCCAGACCAATAGCTTTATGTTTGGTAATGTTGTGGCCCCACCATACTGTCAGGGGTTTGGTAGAGTGGAGAGTGGGAGTCCGAGCTTCACCCATAGAGGGAATCGAACAAGTGATCAATTGCATGAAGGGGATTCAACAGCCTGCACAGCCCAGAGTTATCCATCCACAGAGGAAGTAGAAACTCACTCCTGTGTTTCAGCTGATACTCGTGGAACACCTGAAGACAAGCCTGTAGATCAACAGGGGTCTCTTAAATCAAACCCAGAACACTTCAGCTCTGGATTAAGTACAGAAAAAGAGTCTGAACCTAAACTTCTGTCAGAAGAGGCAGGAGGTCTTCTCAGGACTCACACTGCCCTGAACACTGCTGCTGCTCTCAGGGCACAAATCCTCAATGTGAGCTCAGGCGTCCAGGGGTCTGAGGAGAACATTCTGCCTCCTCAGACCCAGATGCACCAGGACAGCAAGCTTTCACAAACACAAACCCCATTACCAAACACAACACCTTCACAAACTCCAGTAGACACAGCACTTTCACAAACACAAACTCTGATAGACGCAACACAAGGCAGTTTCCAACAGTCACAAACTGAAATGGGGTCAAAGCATGTCTCTGCTGAGATGACTCTGCGGGGGGCCAGTTGTGGATATGAGAGATCTGATGAGTCACATGAAATGGAGAACCCTCTCTCAGCCAACACAGATGAATGGTCAACAAGCCCATTCACAGAAATAGTAGACACACCTATAGCCATGCTAGAGCCTGTGGATGCTGACCCAAAAGATTTCACTTCAATGACAGAGACAGAGGAAAAGATCACCACTGAGCACCAAAACTTTGCTGTGCCCTGTACGGACACACTGGAGGAAGAAACCAGTGGGACAGCGTTGAAAGATGATTCCATTGTCATTAAGGAATGGACATCATTGGAGAAATTAATGATGAGAAAACAAACAGATAAAGTGAAGGATGAACTATCATTTGAAGTGTCAAACACTTTATGCAATGAAGACAAACGGCATTCTATTGACAACGAGGATTATGATGATGTAGATGGAGAGATGTCAAACTATGTGAGGTATGATTATGATAAAGACACTGACAAGGGCTCAAAGTTCAAAGAAGAAGATATTCATAAGGAAGTTGAACTGGTAATGATGAACAATAAGAAGTATTTAGTTCTTACAAAGAAGGAGATAGACGCAAGTGATAGACAACCATTTCTAAAGAAAAATCAAATAGTAAAAGACTGGGAGGGGACTGTGGAAGAGGAAGAGGAGGACATGGTGGGGGAATATGTGGAGGAGTACGAATGGGAAATAGAAGAAGAGGAGATAGTTGTGGAAGAGGAGATGGTGGTTGGGACAAAGGAGTTGGAGGAGATAGGAGAGGTGGAGGAAACAGAGGAGGAAGTGGAGAAGGAGAAAGAAGAAATTATGATACGGGAAAAGATAGAAGGAATGGTGAAGGAAGGAGAGGAGGTGGTGAAGAGAGAGGGGGAAATGGAGAAAGAAATGGAGGAGGTGGTAGTTGAAGAAGAGATGGAGGATTTAGAGGAGGAGGATGTTAAGTGGATAGAGTGGGAGGAAGAGGAGATTGTAGAGGAAGAGGAGGAGGAGATTGTAGAGGAAGAGGAGATTGTAGAGGAAGAGGAGATTGTAGAGGAAGAAACTGCAGATGTAGAAGTAAAGGAAATTGTAGTAGATGATCAAAATGAGTTGGTAGACGAGTTTAGCATGAACATGGACAATATGAATGAGGGTGAGGGTGGTAAGAGCACAAATGTGAAGGTCACAGAAAAATCAAGCCCAGAAGATAATACATTAATGACGAACGAAGTGTCAAATCCTTGCCACAAAGAAGCTATCAATGACGTAAGGCTGGACACCAAGCATCCTGGAGGTGAAGAAATGGAATCTATCAATGGAGAAGGGGAGTCCTACATTCAATCGGATACATCTGCCAGTGGGAAAGAGGGTGAAGGGGAGGGCGAGGAGGACCATGCTTCCACAGTGTCTCTGTCAGAGGATGAGATGGAGCTGTACATGCACAGTCTAAGGGCAATGCAGAAGCTACGAAACAAGGACTTAGCCTTGAGTCTTGGGAAACGGCCCTGCATAAGCAGAAGAGGCAGCAAACCGTCCATGACGTCCATCAGTGAGTCTGTGGATGAGGAGCACCTGAGCAACCAGGAAGATCAGCCAGACACAGAGACAGTGGAGCATCAGCCTACAAGTACACTGCCCCTAGTGGAGGGAGGGCAGGATAGCACCAGGAGCAATATAATGTGGTGGAGAGAATCATTTTCTTGGCATAATCCCTCAAAAACACTGTTATACACCATCCTGTTTGTAGTGTTCTTTTTTGCTGCATACCATTAGGACTTTCTGGTCTGTTTTAGTCTGGTTTGTCAGGGGGAGAAACAGCCAATTAAAATAAATAATACAATAGGTTGAGACATGTGAAAATATATTTCAGTGTCTACAAAGTGCACAACAATTAAGTTTCATTATTTGTCATTATGCCTCATCTCTAAATATAGCCTCTAAATACATGTTAAACAAAATAGTTTAAGAAGCACATGCAGTGGCTGATAGGGAAAACAGATCTGGCAGTAAGAATAGGCTATAGATAGTCTTGACCATTTGGGACCCCTTGGCAATTTCGCTCAGGACAGGTTATAGCCAAGACTTAATATTTTGTTTTGTCTCATTTATTGATATGGCTTTAGCCTCTGCGTGATGGGATTGTGCAACGTAAATGGTTTTAATAAGCCTACATACAGAGTGGAATTCACTAATACAACAGTCAAAATGCCTAATATAAGGCCTACACTCTGTGCTCCCAAATACTGGAAAAAGTGTGATTCATTAGTTTACATGATCACTACAGTAGCTCCACGCGGCTATACAAATCTATTATGCAATAATATGGCCATTAAATAACACACAACAGCATGGCATATTCAGATAGTGGAATAAGCCTAAATCACACTAACTTTCTATTTTGCAGCTCAGGCGGTTTTTCTAGACAAGGCTCTTCTGTGTCTTTATCGTATCATTCTCACACAAGTCATTTTCTGAAGCCCAAGCCTATATTATGCCATCTACTGATATAACGTCATTATCGAATTGCGTTCTAAAACAAGCTCTAGACTTTTATTTTGGAAATTAAACCGGGTGCTGCAAAGCATCTCTGGCGTCTGGGCTAGAGTTGCTTGATTGACTAGTTAGCTTCGAATAGCTACGTTTGGTTCATGTCCTTTGCAGATGCCACATTCCTGACAAAGGTTTGTACAGATAAAAAAAGATCTGTAACCGAGTAAAGGGTGACGTAATGTAAGAATTGATAGAATTAATTGTCGTAACATAGGGTTTATACATTTACAGATCTAATTTAACAGTTACGTTCCATGTGAAAATATATTTCAATGTCTAACGTGCTCGACAATTAAGTTTCATTATTTGTCATTATGCCTCATCTGAGACTACATGTAGATGACACAAATTACACATTTTTGGTAGAATGATTTGTGGGTAAAAAGTAGAATATAAATGTTGACACAAAAAACAGACTTTGAATTCAGTATATTCCTCGTTCTATCCAGATTTGATCAAAATAAATGTATATTTTTTTACATTCTTATTAAAGTTATATTAACAGGTGAGTATTTTTTTATAACTAGCTTATGAGGGTCAGTTAGTTTAAGGCAGATCCTTCAATAGAGCACACAATATACACAATATTATTTATCCAATATAATGTTTTGTGACGTTTCTACATATGGGCCATACTACAGTTGCATCTTTTACAGTACGCTGTTTGAGCACAAATTAGTTCAAAGCCCTGTGTTCAAATAACTGTTCTTGTCTATTAATGTTCAGTATTGTGTCATGTTTCATGTTTTACGTGGACTCCAGGAAGAGTAATGGGGTATCCTAATAAAATACAGAATACCCAGTTACAAGGCTGCGGACCATTGCTTGGTGTGATTACTGTTAACAACTTTTATTGCATTATTTTATTTGGTGTAAATGAAGCTGATTTTAGATGTATTTTGTACCAATGCCTCCAGATTTATAATAGCCATGTACAGTATGTTAAATATGGTTAACAAAAATAGTCTATGAATCTCTTTTTCTGATAATATACTATAGTCAAACTGTCATTTCCTACAATCTTTCAACAAATAAAGCAAAAATAAAACCTAACAGACTATAATTGACCACCATGCATACGTACAGTACACTTGAGGCATTTAGAACACATCTGAACATTTCCCACAATGTGACTCATACTGTACGCAGAACTGTTGTGATGAAGCAGGGGCAGACTGGGACCATAAATCGGCCCAGGTATTTCTGACACACTGTCCCACCAGGGTCACATGGGCTGGTCCACTAAACTATTTTAAGCCGGTGCATGTGAAATGGGACAGCAGCCCCTTAGCCAAATAATGATAATTCTGCACCAGTGGAGGCTGTCAAGGACTACCTACTGGGTGTAACCGATGTGAAATGGCTAGTTAGTTAGCAGTGGTGCGCGCTAATAGTGTTTCAATCAGTGACGTCACTCGCTCTGAGACCTGAAGTGGTTGTTCCCCTTGCGTTGCAAGGGCCGTGGCGTTTGTGGCGCGATGGGTAACGATGCTTCGTGGGGTGTCAGTTGTTGATGTGTGCAAGGGTTCCTGGTTCGAGCCCAGGTTGGGGTGAAGAGAGGGACGGAACCTACACTGTAACATTGATGCTGTTGACCCGGATCATTGGTTGCTGCGGAAAAAGGAGGAGGTCAAAAGGGGGGTGAGTGTAACCGATGTGAAATGGCTAGTTAGTTAGCGGTGGTGCGTGCTAATAGCGTTTCAATCAGTGACGTCACTCGCTCTGAGACCTGAAGTGGTTGTTCCCCTTGCGTTGCAAGGGCCGCGGCTTTTGTGGCGCGATGGGTAATGATGCTTCGTGGGGTGTCAGTTTTTGATGTGTGCAAGGGTCCCTGGTTCGAGCCCAGGTTGGGGCGAAGAGAGGGACGGAACCTACACTGTTACATGGGCACAAACTGGTTTAATCAACGTTGTTTCCACATGATTTCAATTAAATTACATTGGACCACTGTGGAATATACTTTGAATTGACATCTGTGCCCAGTGGGTAGTGAGTGGCGTTGTATTTAAGCAGAAGTTTAAGTCTCTAATATCCCAGTAGTGATTTACGCTCATCCAGGCTTTTTAAGGCTTTGTAATGACATCTTTCCTGTACTCTAGTACCTTCTTTAAATACTGTATTGGGCCTACTAAAATCTGTCAATCTGCCATTGAGCAAGGCAAGCAAACCCTAATTGCTCCAGGGTCACCGTCAATAACGGCTGATTCCTGGCCGTGGCCCCACTCTCCAAGGGTGTCTCCGGGGGAGTGGGATATGCAAAAATCACATTTCATTTCACACCACACACACTTGTACAGGTTACACACTTGTACGTGTGTGAAAAATGACAAATATAACCTTTGACCTGTATAGGCCCCCAACTCCCCTGTAAATATACAGATTGGTATGTTTAAACATTTGAGAAGTTATGAAAGGGGTGTATACCTCACAGTAAGATTACAACGCTATCATGTGTCAATGTTGATGAATGGTTGATAGGGAAAACAGAGTCTTAAAACCATAGTCCACTCCTTACTCCCATCAGCTTTAGACAGTTTGAATCTCAAGACAATGCTGTGTATATTTGTTTTTCTGGTGTGTTAATATGTCTGTCTTGGCTGTGGTCGGATAAGATATAGACTCATGTGCCTGGTTCTTATTTCTGTTGAAATGTCTGTCCTTCCCTTTAACAATATGAATAAATTGACAGCAACAAAAAAATATATATTTTCACACTGTTCACCCCTTTGTGGTTTTTGATAGCATTCACATAATCAATATTTTGTCACTCAACAAACAGTAACATACACTGACTGTACAAAACATGCTCTTTCCATGACAGACTGACCAGATGAATCCAGGTGAAAGCTATGATCCCTTATTGACTTCACTTGTTAAATCCACTTCAAATCAGTGTAGATGAAGGGGAGTAGACAGGTTAAAGAAAAGTGTTTAAGCCTTGAGACATGGATTGTGTATGTGTGCCATTCAGAGGGTGAATGGGCCAGACAAAATATTTAAGTGCCTTTGAACAGGGCATGGTAGTAGGTGCCAGGCACATCGGTTTGAGTGTGTCAAGAACTGCAACGCTGCTGGGTTTTTCCACTCTCAACAGTTTCCGTTGTTTATCAAGAATGGTCCACCACCCAAAGGACATCCAGCCAACTTAACACAACTGTGGGGATGTTTTCACATATAGTCCTCTTTAAAATAATTAATCTCAGTCCTCCTCCAAACCCTTCACTCAATGCACTCTGGGTAAAAGTACAGGACAAGCCCTTCCATCAGATTGTGTTATCGGACAGTTAGATATATCTATGTACATTTTGGAAGCTAATAGATTGCATTTAGGTAAAAGATTAGACATAATAATTGTAATCAGAAGATAGTATTAACATGTAAATATTATTGGTAACAGATTAAATACCAGTAGAATAAATGCTGATTAAATAATGCTGTAGGCCTAATTGAAAATGTTACACCCAATGTAGGCTACTGCCCCTTTAAGAGCTAGAATGGATTTTATACCCTATGTTGTGATTTTCATCAAATATGTTGTCTTCTCACACTATTCACCCACACAATCGAATAAACAGTTTATGAAGCTCTCAGCATATAGATCAACATATTGCAAATAAATAATCTGAACATCAAGTCAGTATAAAACTTCACACATATTTTGGAATGCCTGTACATTGACAAATCGCTAATCAATATCCAAAAACAGCAGACGTTTTTGTCTGCGAACCTGCGCATCATCATCTTCTCTCCAATATGAAGGGGATTTAGGGCAGG
The DNA here is from genome assembly GCF_965601325.2 of Salmo salar. Classification (NCBI taxonomy): domain Eukaryota; kingdom Metazoa; phylum Chordata; class Actinopteri; order Salmoniformes; family Salmonidae; genus Salmo; species Salmo salar. The sequence continues at coordinate 38,043,707 of NC_138313.1, forward strand.
GGAAACAGCGTTGCAGTAGTCTAGTGTGTGGTGAGGGGAAAATAACAAACGAACCTGGGGAGCTTTGTGTTCGCATTGCCCTTAAAAAGGGAACCGGACCACAGAATTCAAGCAAACCGAACTCTGACCACCTCTCGAGAAGAGAACCGCACTGAATTTAAAAGATTTGGCTGAAAGGGACCAAGTGTGAAAACTATGGAGCCAGATAGCTACCAAATACATGGCATCTGCAAAGGACATGAACCAAACGTAGCTATTCGAAGCTAACTAGTCAATCAAGCAACTCTAGCCCAGACGTCAGAGATGCTTTGCAGCTCCCGGTACCTCTCTAGGGTAGGGGGCAGTATTTTCACATCCGGATAAAAAACGTACCCGATTTAATCTGGTTATTACTACTGCCCAGAAACTAGAATATGCATATAATTGTTTTATTTGGATAGAAAACACCCTAAAGTTTCTAAAACTGTTTGAATGGTGTCTGTGAGTATAACAGAACACATATGGCAGGCCAAAACCTGAGAAGATTCTGTACAGGAAGTGCCCTCTCTGACCATTTCTTGGCCTTCTACACTCTCTTTATCGAAAACAGAGGATCTCTGCTGTAACGTGACACTTTCTAAGGCTCCCATAGGCTCTCAGAAGGCGCCAGAACGTTGAATGATGACTTTGCAGCCCCTGGCTGAAAAACAGTAGCGCATTTGGATAGTGGTCGATCTGAGAACAATGAGACGGGTGCGCGCGTGCACGTGAAGAGGCCATTTTACATTTTCAGTCTTTGAACGAAAAAGACATCTCCCGGTCGGAATATTATCGCTATTTTACAAGAAAAATCGCATAAAAATTGATTTTAAACAGCGTTTGACATGCTTCGAAGTACGGTAATGGAATATTTAGATTTTTTTTGTCACGATACGCGTCACTGTTCGGATAGTGTCTTGAACGCAAGAACAAAACAGAGGATATTTGAACATAACTATGGATTATTTTGAATCAAAACAACATTTGTGGATGAAGTAGAAGTCCTGGGAGTGCATTCTCACGAAGAACAGCAAAGGTAATCCAATTTTTCTTATAGTAATTCTGAGTTTAGTGAACACCAAACTTGGTGGGTGTCAAATTAGCTAGCTCGTGATGGCGAGCTATCTACTCAGAATATTGCAAAATGTGCTTTTGCCGAAAAGCTATTTTACAATCTGACACCGCGATTGCATAAAGGAGTTCTGTATCTATAATTCTTAAAATAATTGTTATGTTTTTTGTGAACGTTTATCGTGAGTAATTTAGTAAATTCACCGGAAGTTTTCGGTATGTTTGCTAGTTCTGAACGTCACATGCTAATGTAAAAAGCTGGTTTTTTGATATAAATATGAACTTGATTGAACAAAACATGCATGTATTGTATAACATAATGTCCTAGGAGTGTCATCTGATGAAGATCATCAAAGGTTAGTGCTGCATTTAGCTGTGGTTTTGGTTTTTGTGACATTATATGCTAGCTTGAAAAATGGTTGTGATTATTTCTGGCTGGGTACTCTCCTGACAATCTAATGTTTTGCTTTCGTTGTAAAGCCTTTTTGAAATCGGACAATGTGGTTAGATTAACGAGAGTCTTGTCTTTAAAATGGTGTAAAATAGTCATATGTTTGAGAAATTGAAGAAGTAATAGGTATTTGAATATCGCGCCACTCGATTCCACTGGCTGTTGACTAGGTGGGACGATTTCGTCCCACATACCCTAGAGAGGTTAATTTCCAAAATAAAAGTCTAGAGCTTGTTTTAGAATGCAATTCGATAATGACGTTATATCAGTAGATGGCATAATATAGGCTTGGGCCTTCAGCAAATGACTTGTGTGAGAATGATACTATAAAGACACAGAAGAGCCTTGTCTAGAAAAACCGCCTGAGCTGCAAAATAGAAAGTTAATGTGATTTAGGCTTGTTCCACTATCTGAATATGCCATGCTGTTGTGTGTTATTTAATGGCCATATTATTGCATAATACATTTGTATAGCCGCGTGGGGCTACTGTAGTGATCATGTAAACTAATGAATCACACTTTTTCCAGTATTTGGGAGCACAGACTGTAGGCCTTATATTAGGCATTTTGACGTTGTATTAGTGAATTCCACTCTGTATGTAGGCTTATTAAAACCAGGTTAGTTAACACAGTGTCCAAAGAAGGGCCAGAGGTATACAGAATGGTGTCGTCTGCGTAGAGGTGGATCAGAGAATCACCAGCAGCAAGAGCGACATCATTGATGTATACAGAGAAGAGAATCAGCGAATTGCTGTGGGGGGTGGAGGGCTGTTGATCGGGGTAGGGGTAGCCAGGTGGAAAGCATGGCCAGCCGTAGAAAAATGCATATTGAAATTCTCAATTATAGTGTATTTATCGGTGGTGACAGTGTTTCCTAGCCTCAGTGCAATAGGCAGCTGGGAGGAGGTGCTCTTGTTCTCCATGGACTTTAGTGTCCCAGAATTTTTTTGAGTTTGTGCAACAGGATGCAAATTTCTGCTTGAAAAATCTAGCCTTAGCTTTTCTAACTGCCTGTGTATATTTGTTCCTAACTTCCCTGAAAGTTGCATATCACGGGGCTATTCGATGCTAATGCAGAACACCACAGGATGTTTTTGTGCTGGTCAGGGGCAGACAGGTCTGGAGTGAACCAAGGGCTATATCTGTTCCTGGTTCTACATTTTTTAAATGGAGCATGCTTATTTAAGATGGTGAGGAAGGCACTTTTAAAGAATAACCAGGCATTCTCTACTGACCAGATTGGGTCAATATCATTCCAGGATACCCGGGTCGATTAGAAAGGCCTGCTCGCTGAAGTGTTTTAGGGAGCGTTTGACAGTGATGAGGGGTCGTCGTTTGACCGCAGACACATTATGGATGCAGGCAATGAGGCAGTGATCGCTGAGATCTTGATTGAAAACAGCAGAGGTGTATTTGGAGGGCAAGTTGGTTAGGATGATATCTATGAGGGTGCCCGTGTTTATGGATTTGGGGTTGTACCTGCTGGGTTCATTGATACATTTGTGTGAGATTGAGGACATCAAGCTTAGATTGTAGGATGGCCAGAGTGTTAAGCATGTCCCAGTTTAGGTCGAGAATATGCTTAGGCAAGATTTTGAGTGATGAAATACATTTCAAAATATTCTATAACAAAAATATTTTGGATGGCAAAGACTCCAGTGGTCATACATCATTAAAAGATTCACAAAAAATCTATTATTCTTCTATGTTTCATTATTCTTGGTATATACTACTGGTTATGATTACAGACAGAGCCCAGTGAACGGGATGGTTCAATATTAAATTAGTAACATTTTGATAAGGTGCGTGCATTGGGATATCCACGTCTCCCAGAGATATGCCCATGCTGTAGAGATACACCTAGCGGACTGAAACTTTACTGTTGTAGGCATAACACAGCTAGTGCTGTCTAGACTTGCGCTGGCAAAGAAATCCATACATTAGCTACCTAAATGTGAAGTAAACTCAACTGAGGAGTAATAGAGAATGGAGACTTTTAACTTGAAAACATGCAGGATACCTCTTTCTGGTTTCCCTGACTTTTTTTATATTGTGTTCTGATTGTTCGCATTGCACTCCTCACAGGCCGTTTGGTGTACATTTTTTGGTGAGATGAAACTGCCAAAACTCTGAAGGTTATTATTGTACGTCAGAATTGCAACACAAGATTTGTTCAAGCCTAAAATGTTAGACCATAATCGTAACATGGTGTTTGTATGTTCACAGATGAAATTTCCCGTTTATGTTTCATGCATGGGTTTTCTTACGATCCTAGCAATTTATGTATGGATTTTCTTACGAACCTAGCAATACGTATGTTCAAACTTTTGGTAGCTATCTGGCTCCACAGAAAACACCCTGGGAAGCATTGGAATCAACATGGGCCAGCATCCCTGTAGAGTCCATGCCCCGATGTATTGAGGCTGTTCTGAGGGCAGAAGGGGTACAACTCAACATTAGGAATGGGTTCCTAATGTTTTGTACACTCAGTGTTTTTCCCAGATACATATTTTTTGAGTTTTACTTTTCTACAACTGACTGTTTTAGTCCTTATGGTTCTATATAAATAGGCCTATATCCCACATTACACCCCACAATCTAGCAACTGTATTACGTATGTCAGAGGGGTGTGAGGTCTGTCCCTATTCACTATATAGTGTACTACTTTTGACCAGAGCCATATGTCGGCCATCCAGGAACAGTTTGGTGACGAACAATGCCTTTTCCAGCATGATGGAGCACCTTGCCGTAAGGCAAAAGTGCTATCTAAGGGGAACAAAACATTGATATTTTGGGTCTGTGGCCAGGAAACTCCCCAGACCTTAATCCCATTGAGAACTTGGGGTCAATCCTCAAGAGGCAGGTGGACAAACAAAAAACCCACAAATTCTGACAAACTCCAAGCATTGATTATGCAAGAATGGGCTGCCATCAGTCAGGATGTGGCCCAGAAGTTAATTGACAGCATGCCAGGGCAGATTGCAGAGGTCTTGAAGAAGGGTCAACACTGCAACACCGTCAACTTCATGTAATTGTCAATAAAAGCCTTTGACACTTTAAACACATGAAATGCTTGTAATTATACTTCAGTATTCCATTGTAACATCTGACAAAAATACCTAAAGACAATGAAGCAGCAAACTTTGTGGAAATTAATGTGTCATTCTCAGACCTTTTGGCCACGACTGTACATATACAAATTGGAGAGGTTGGAGCAGGGGGCTGCCACACTGGGCGCCCTGTGGAACAGTTGTCGTTCCTTGCTCAAGGGCACAACGGCAAGCAATGGCATCTACTATGATTTGATACGAGCAACCCTTCGTTTGCCAGCTCTCCACCAGATTTTTCCCACCAGACCCGGAATTGTTAGATATTACTGCCCTATCAGAACTAGAAGCATTTTGATACACTTGCATTAACATCTGCTAACCATGTGCTGCTGGCTCACCTCTAACAACTAGGCTACTGCCTTCCCTTTTTTCACCTGAGGTACCACAGAACAATGAAACAGATATTTCAACAGATGTATGAATATCCGCTTGGTGTTTCCCCTCACTACCAAATATAGTAGTGAGAGGAAGCCCAGTGGCCGGCAGTGGGAAAAGACGGAAGGAGATGGATTTTGGCTGAACTTCTCATTTGATCTCAGTACAGTTTTCTGTTCCCAAAACTACAATCGGTTATGAACAGAGTAAACTACTTTTTGTAGACTTTAACCTTTGCCACAGTTGTAAAACGAATGGTGTTGTTTAGAAGGGGTGCAAAGGCGAATTGCGTTATTGCACACGTGAACTTCACAGAGCAGGCAGAAATATGCAGATGTATGCTAGAACGGGCTAATAGGATCTCGCTAGCTCGTGCATGGCTCTGCCCACTATGAGTAATTTGTTCCCATTGGAAACGACAGGCTGTGGTCTGTATTGGCTAAGTTATACAAATATTTGGAGGTACTAACAGGCAACCAGTTCCGGCTACCGCCCCTCTACTGAATCTTCCATCATGACTTGGTACATTATATAAGGATTTAGTACTAGAAAACTCAAGGCGCCCACGACTGGCTCATGTGAAATACAATCCCGACATCAATAATCATCGCTTGCGATAGGGCTTTCGTAACACATGGCCTTTATCGCTCAGCAACGAGAAAGATAAAACAATATATTAACTTAATGTATCTGTTTTGAGTGTCATGATCAAGGGCTACTAAAGGCTAGCCCTACTATAGACTACTACAAAGTGATACATCCACATTTACACATATTTTAGATATATTACCAAGCTACATTGTATAAAGCTATCACCACTAAAGCCAAAATCAAGATTATTTTCATTTTAGACATTCATAACATGCAACTGAATGTGGGCGTCTTCTTCGACGAGGTATATTGATGGCGATTGACATCCAATATTTGTTGCATTACCGCCACCAGCCACACTGGAGTATAAATGCATTATACTTTGTAACACTACACCCATCTGTTCCAACACCAGGCCAACATACAGATGGTGCTGCTCAATGACGTGTATAATATGCACAAGAAGGCGTTTGTTTAATTTCATGCTCTCGGATTGGTCATCGTTTGTGTCCAGGGAAAGCAATCGGGGCCCGAGTTGTTGGGTTGTGGACACGTCCTCTCTGAAGTGATTCGTCGTGCGCTTGCCGCCTCCCGCGTGGCCTGAAAAGAAATAAACTTCAAGCTAGTTTACCAAGCATTCCATAATTTAGCTAGGATTCTCGGAGAAATGTCTAAAATAGAGTTGTTGGGATTGATTTTCAACAAGGGATTTAGAGCGGCTCCTGAGTTGTTTAGAGCCGTTGAAAAAACGATAACAAAGTACCAGGGAAAATATTCCCTATCGAAAGAGGAGAACGCCCGTCTACAGAAGCTGCTTGATATCCTCCTGCAACCGGAGATAAAGTTACATAGAACAGGTTTGTTACGCGTTGCATCAACGTTTTTTTCTAAACATTTAATTTGGCAATGTTGTTGGTGTGGTCAACCTGGTGAAAGTTGATTGCATTTGTTTTGGAACCGGGCCATTCCATGACCTATATGAAGCGATCCGCTTTCAAAATAAACGTCCCTCATTGAAAGTTATTTTTTTAATTTAACTAGGCAAGTCAAATCGTGAAATCGTGGACTATAAAGGCTAAACAAAGGTTGGAATGTTGGACGAATTCAACAATATACAATAATTAGTTAATAGAAAATAAATAAATCAGTTAATTGCACTGTGGATGTATTAGACTTTAGAATTTTATTGGGAGCATACTTATATTTCACTATACAGCCTGACCCATTTTATGGATCCACAATCCATAGGTATACTACTCAGCGACACCTACAGAACATAACTGTTTAGTGTTTAAACAAATAAACAGAAAAACGTCCTCACTGTGATCTGCGTTTTATTTTCAGCAAACTTAACGTGTAAATATTTGTATGAACATGAGATTCAACAACTGAGACAAACTGAACAAGTTCCACAGACACGTGACTAACAGAAATTGAATATTGTGTCCTTGAACAAGGGGGGGGGGGGCAAAATCAAAAGTCAGTCAGTATCTGGTGAGACCACCAGCTGCATTAAGTACTGCAGTGCATCTCCTCCTCATGGACTGCACCAGATTTGCCTGTTCTTGCTGTGAGATGTTACCCCACTCTTCCACCAAGGCACCTGCAAGTTCCCAGACATTTCTGGGGGGGGGGGGGGAATGGCCCTCACCCTCCGATCCAAGGGAGGAGGTCTTCCCTGTAACGCACAGCGTTGAGATTGTCTGCTATGACAACAAGCTCAGTCCAATGATGCTGTGACACACCGTCCCAGACCATGACTGTCCCTCCACCTCCAAATCGATCCCGCTCCAGAGTACAGGCCTCGGTGTAACGCTCATTCCTTCGACGATAAACACGAATCTGACCATCACCCCTGGTGAGACAAAAACCGTGACACGTCAGTGAAGAGCACTTTCTGCCAGTCCTGTCTGGTCCAGCGACGGTGGGTTTGTGCCCATAGGTGACGTTGTTGCCGGTGATGTCTGGTGAGGACCTGCCTTACAACAGGCCTACAACCCTCAGTCCAGCCTATTGCAGACAGTCTGAGCACTGATGGAGGGATTGTGCATTCCTGGTGTAACTCGGGCAGTTGTTGTTGCCATCCTGTACCTGTCCCGCAGGTGTGATGGTCGGATGTACCGATCCTGTGCAGGTGTTCTTACACGGGGTCTGCCACTGCGAGGACGATCAGCTGTCCGTCCTGTCTCCCTGTAGCGGTCTCTTAGGCGTCTCACGGTACGGACATTGCAATTTATTGCCCTGGCCGCATCTGCAGTCCTTTTGCCTCCTTGCAGCATGCCTAAGGCACGTTCACGCAGATGAGCAGGGACCCTGGGCATCTTTCTTTTGGTGTTTTTCAGAGTCAGTAGAAAGGCCTCTTTAGTGTCCTAAGTTTTCATAACTGTGACCTTAATTGCCTACTGTCTGTAAGCTGTTAGTGTCTTTTCGACCGTTCCACAGGTGCATGTTCATTAATTGTTTATGGTTCATTGAACAAGCATGGGAAACAATGTTTAAACCCTTTACAATGAAGATCTGTGAAGTTACTTGGATTTGTACGAATTATCTTTGAGACAGGGTCCTGAAAATGGGACTGTTCTTTTTTTGCTGAGTTTATTAGCATCATAGCTCATATTGTAGGACTTTGAAACCACTGAAATTAGCCACATTTAAGCTTACCTGTCAACCTACTATGAGTATTAGACATTTACATTGCACAGCCTTACGTATAGATTCATTGATCCACAATATTCCAAACATGTGTAGTATTATTTAGTCAATATGACATGATTCCAATATTTGTATAAATGTATCACTTTCAATTAGTAACTTTTTAATTTGAAGGCGAACCACAAATTCCACTATTTTGGCTTATCCTTATTGTGGCTAGCTTCACATAGGTCAGGGCGTGAGCCAGGTGCCCTGTTCAAAGCAAAGGGCCAGGGTCTTGGTCTAGAATCACGGTTTCAACTGCTCATACAGATTTACTTCGGTACTGCAGTTTAACTGACCCCGTCCTAGAAAGACAATTTCCATAGACGGCCATATAGAGGTCAAAATTGAAAATTACTAATAAGACAGTCATCATTGTACACTAATCATCCATTGAATTATTCTAATAATTGTCGCTCAAGCTGTTTTTTTTTTTTTCTTTCCCCCACTCAGACATTAACATTTTATATTCATCCAAAGTCTACCATATTTTTGGATGATGCTCAGTTCACATATAAACCATAGAGAATGAGAGAGGACTCTTCTGGCCAAACGGCTATATTAGTATGGGCAGCGCCATTGTAGGCTTCCACCATTTTAATGTCATCAACTGGGTAGGACTTCCAACTTCATTGGCTGATCCCTCCTTGTGACCCTGTTGGAGGGATCAGCCAATTATGAAGAAGAAAATAGTCTCAATGGCGCTACCCATGCTGTCACAGACGCTATAATGGCACAGGTACAAAGATGAGTCCTCTATCTCTATGGTATAAACCGAACGCATGGGTAGCGCCATATAGAAGTCCATGAATCGGCTATGCGAACGTGAGTAGATTACCTTGAATAGGGAGAAGCTATACGGACCCGCCAGGTGCCCAAATTGAAGAGGTATGTTGAGTCGATTGCAGACGAATGGATTCAGTTCAGTCAGTCCTTGAAAAATAGAGTTAGGGTTGTAGAGAATTGAAGGACCATGAATGTAATGAGAAATCTTATGTGCAGTATAGCCCCTCCCCCTTAAACGATGGTCAGACATCTTGTTCTCATTATACTGCAGTATATACACACAATACCTGTTCTCATTATACCGCAGTATATACACAGTACGTGTTCTCATTATACCGCAGTATATACAGTACCTGTTCTCATTATACCTCAGTGGTTAAGGCCATGTTGAAGTCGGCTCAAAACAAATGTTATGCAGTTCAGAGTAATGAGTAGGATTCTGTGTTTTCACATGCGAAACTGATTACTTTGAATAAAAATTACTGTTGTGTGTATATATATATATATATATATATATATATATATATATATATATATATACACACACACAACAGTAATTTGTGTTGACAACATAACCGAGCAGCACAGGTTACTGTTCCATTTGAGAAGGTCACTCCTCCGTCTCCGCTTTTGCGTGTTCACATCACAGGCCATAGACCGGTGCCCCGCGGCTCAGCATAATCCAATCCACCCAATATCTATCTGCATACTGCAGTTACTACAATGAACACCCCACAAGAAACATCCATTAGCATTGTGTCATTACATGCTCCGCCCCTTGCCATTTGAAGCTGCTTGTAAGTACTGTTGGTGACAATTATCCACGCTATGTGGAAAGTTTAGCTTCACACAAAAAGACATTAAAGGCCGGGCGCTAGTTAAAAGGTTATGTTTCGATGTGCGAGCAAGAAATAACCTGTAATATTGGTCACCATTTGGATGTCACAGTGGCAATCAGCTAACGTTACTGCCTTCGGGAATGACGACGAGCCTGTGCACACCTGTGTTGAATCGAGGTGGCTGCCGACCTGAGGTGCTTCCCACTGGGCAGCTGTATCAAATCAAACTTTGTCACATGCGCCGAATACAACAAGTGTAGAATTTACCGTGAAATGCTTACTTACAAGCCCTTAACCAACAGTGCAGTTCAAGAAGAAAATATTTACCAAGTAGACTAAAAAAGTAACACAATAAGAATAACGAGGCTATATACAGGGGGTACCGAGTCAGTGTGCAGGGGTACAGGCTAGTTGAGGTGATCTGTATATGTAGGTGGGGGCTAAGTCATCTTTTGGTTGAAAAGGTGTAAGGCCAGAGATCACGACTCTGGTAAGAACATTTGTTTCCCACTTGTAATTACAACTTGAACGGTCGTTGAAGTGAAATTTCCCAATTGGAACTCCAAACTTCCAATAGCATGTGAACGCCCCACATGCCCCACAACTTCGTTACAGTTAAATCATGTTTGTGCTTTTTTAATAATACTATTAACTTCTTTACAGTTAAAGCATGTTTGTGCTTTTTTAATAATACTATTAACTTCTTTACAGTTAAATCATGTTTGTGCTTTTTTTAATAATACTATTATTTGCATGAGGTCATCGTTTGGCATATTATACAGGCATTCACACAATTTTTTTCACATTTACATTTTTTTCATTTAGCAGACACTCTTACTGAGGTGCTCTTATTGTTTTCATACTTTTTTTTTCTGTTAATCTTCTTGGAATAGCTATTTCAATTCCATTTTTAGTTCCATGAGCACACACAGAATCATATATTAAAGAAAACATGTCATATGTAAAAATGTCCACATAAAGCTCTACATGTGCATTCTAATGATAACATTGTTGTTCACAACACTTATGGAACTAGGACTATTCCCAGGTTTACTGAGACCCCTGGCTATCTCATGTCAATGTTGGAGTTCTAGCTAATTCATCCTTTCTCCTTCCCTTCAGACCTCCAACAGCTCAAAGTCTCTGAAGAGGTTCCCACTGAGCAGCAGCACTGTGAGCAGGAGTGGAGCCCCAGTCTGGGGCAGGAGGACTTGGAGCCCACACCGATTAAAGAGGAACAGGAGGAATGTCAAGAGCTGGAGTATAATACTAAAGACTCTGTGTTCACTCCTCCCTGTGTGAAAAGTGACTATGATCAGTACCCAACTCGGTCCTCACATCTTAACAAAACCCAAAGTAAGGAATGCAAAAATGGAGACTCGTCCATTGAACAGATAAAAACAGAATCTCAAGAAGAGATCTCTTCAGAACCAACCAGTGACTCTCAGGCCCTCTCTGTAGTAAATCCAGGCTGTTCTGCAGCTCAGGGTGATGACAATGAAAGTGTTCATAGGAAGGAGAGTGCAAGACCACTGTCTGCTTTAAAGACGCACATATCAAAGAGGCGGCGGACAGATAAAGGACAAAGCCCTGCTGGTCCTTGTTGCAAGGTGTGTGGAAGGCCTTGTCAGTCCTTTGGAGCTTTATTGATACATTTGAAAAGTCACAGAAAAGATAATGAACAAATGTGTGGTGTTTGTGGAAAAAGCTGTCAATCCCTAAAATGTGTGATGGATCACATATTACAAACTCACAGAACTAGGTTTTGTGATGTTTGTGGTAAAAGTTTTGATGCTACTAAGGATCTGGAAAAGCATATGAGAACCCACACAGGGGAGAAACCATATCCCTGTAATGACTGTGATAAATATTTTGCCAGTATTGCAAATCTGAATTTGCATATGAAGACGGTCCACACAGGGGAGAAATCACATTGCTGCCATGAATGTGGCAAACGTTATGCTCAGAGTGGAAATCTGAATGCGCATATGAGGATCCACACTGGAGAGAAACCATATCACTGTAATGATTGTGGCAAAACATTCCGCCTTGGCACTTCCCTTAAAATGCATATAAGGACTCATACAAGGGAGAAACCATATCGCTGCCAGGATTGTGGTAGTTCATTTGCTAGGATGGAGCACCTGAAAAATCATAGCAGGATTCACACAGGGGAGAAGCCGTATAGCTGTCCTGAATGTGGAAAATGCTTCCCTCAGAATGGTAATCTAAAATTGCACATGAGAATTCACACAGGGGAGAAATCACATCAGTGTCAACTTTGTAACAAATGTTTCACTTATAGCCATACTCTAACAGTGCATATGAGAGTTCACACCAATGACAAACCGTTTCACTGCCAGGAGTGTGACTTATGTTTCAGTCAGAGTTCCAACTTGAATCGGCACATGAAGAGACACAGAGGGGAGAAATCACACCACTGTCATGTTTGTGGCAAATCTTTCTCCACAGGTTTTCAGTTGAATGTGCATTTGAGAATTCACACAGGGGAAAAACCGCATGTGTGTCCTACATGTCCAAAATGCTTCAGCGACAGAGGGGCATTAAATAGTCATCAGAAAATACACACTGAGAAGAAGCCATATTGCTATGATTGTCTTAAATGCTTCAGATCAAAGCAACGCCTGAGAGAACACAGAGAAAGAATGCACAAACACATGACTGTGCCCTGTGTAGGGGAAGGTGATTCGACAGAAGATTGAGGCACATTCAGTTTTGGGTGGATAAGATATGACTGAATTAACACTTGAACTATGAGAACATTGCCAGGCTAACTGGCCTGCTACACCGGACACATAACATTTGCACAGCGTGATACACGTCTATTCATTTAAATGAAATCAGGCGTAAGCGCGCTGGCTTCTCGAGAGGAGTCCTTGCTCATTTGTTTGACACAAAGGACATTTGAACTGCATCTGTAATTAACTTAAGTGTGTTGTTGTTGAGCTTTGTCTAGTAAGCATAAAGTTATGTCCGGATTCAATCCGATCTCGCATTGATCCGATCTAAAGTAAATTTCAGATTGAATTGACGTATGCAGCATTCAGCCTACCGTGAATGCAATATCCCCGAACATTGTCTTTCAAAGGTGCGTTGTCGGATTGAATCCTGGCCATAAAGATCTGCAGTGTATTCATATGAATCTTACAGCACTAAAGGGTGGTGATAAACATGTTTTTTTTTAATTGCGGGCAAACATTTGAGGACTGAAATCAACATCCTCTGCATAACAATGGCTAACAACCTTCCCAAAGCAACTGTTTTGATTATGCAGAGGATGTTGATTGTGGTCCTCACTGTGAGCCCTAGCTATGGAAACAATTTCCCTAGCATAACACAAGGGTGTATACTTTGGTATAACACTGGTGTTACAGTCAAAGCAGCATAATGGCATTCCACTAAACTAAAAGAGGCCACAGGCATGCTAGTAGATACTCAGACTTCCAGTCATTGCGCTAAAGCTAGTTGGCTCGCGAAACTACCTCCAACTTCCTTCACGCTGAACACAGACATAACAATGATATTGCCAAAATCCCAAAGTATCCCTTTAAGCACAGTGCCTTGATCTGTGTCTGGGGAATTTTAGTCTAAAGTGGCTTGTCTCCTTTTCTGGCAAACCCTTCTGCAGGCTTCCAAATGAGTGAAGATGGAGAGGAAGTCTCTAATTGCATCTTCTTACTGAATAAGCCAAATATGTTCTATTATGTTGACAAGATAGTCGAGTGACCGCTCTAATGGAAAATCATGTCCTCAAAGATGGAAGGCAGGCGGGAGGTCAGAGAGGTATCCTAGGAAGCAGGTTTGAGGACTTAGCGAGGTAACTTAAGTCAACTCCGAGTACAATTCAGGATAACCGGTCATAAGAAAGTAGCTCACTTTTTAGCCATCAAAATTTCTATGGCAACAGATCCTTCAGAACTAACCTGCTCTGGAGCAGGCTAACTCATGACTAGTTCCAATTACCCTTGAATGAAATGACTGCGCCACCAGTTGTGGTTCAATGCAATCAGATTCCTTCCCTCTTGCAAAGATCGCGTCACCATGCCCTTCATTTGATGAAGAGTACTGATGAAATATTTTATTAATATTACATTACACTTAATAACAGAATGCAATTTAAACTTCACACACAGTAGCGCTTTTGTATTACTTAGTACTTTTATGGATAGGAGTGGGGAAAAAAAGGTTGTGGTTGTGCATTGATAAACACAAGTCGTCATTAACATTACTTAGAGGGCACTTCTAAAAACCTATTTCACACCATAACCTGCTGCATTTGCAAAATAACTTTTTTCGATTTCGGCGCCAAAGAAAATGTGGAATTGACTAGCCCATGGATTGATGTTTCATGAAGAGTTTGCCTTTCGACTAGTGGTCGACCGATTAAATCGGCGCCGATTTCAAGCTCTCGTAGTAATCCGCCTTTTTGGACGCCGATTACTTTGCAATCCATGAGAAAACTGCGTGGCAGGCTGACCACCTATTACGCGAGTGCAGTGTCAAAAGGACCTTGTGGCTGCAATGAGCCAAGGTAAGTTGCTAGTTAGCATTAAACTTATAAAAAACTATCAATCTTCACAATCATTAGGTTAACTAGCTTGTCCTGCGTTGCATAAATTAACAGGGATCGCAATATTATCATCAAATTACAGCCTAATTCAACTTCGCCAAACGGGTGATGATTTAACAAAAGCGCATTTGCGGAAAAAACCCACATACGTTGCACAAAATGTACCTAACCATAAACATAAATGCCTTTCTTAAAATCAGTACACAAGTATATTTTATTATATATTTAGTTTAAATAAATGCATGTTAGCAGACAATATTGACTAGGGAAATTGTGTCACTTCGCTTGCGTTCAGTGCAAGCAGAGTCAGGGTATATGCAACAGTTTGAGCCGCCTGGCTCGTTGCGAACTGTGTTTCTCCCTAACAAAGACCGTAATTAATTTGCCAGAACTTTACATAATTATGACGGTTGTGCAATGTAACAGCAATATTTAGACTTAGGGTTGCCACCGGTTCGACAAAATACGTAATGGTTCCGTATTTCACTGAAAGAATAAACATTTTGTTTTCTAAATGATAGTTTCCGGATTTGACCATATTAATAACCAAAGGCTCATATTTCTGTGTGTTTTTCATTAAGTCTATTATTTGATAGAGCAGTCTAACTGAGCGGTGGTAGGCAGCAGCAGGCTCATAAGCATTCATTCAAACAGCACTTTACTGCGTTTGCGAGCAGCTCTAAGCAATGCTTGAACCACAGCGCTGTTTGACTTCAAGCCTATCAACTCCCGAGATTAGGCTGGCAATACTAAAGTGTCTGTTTTAATTCACCTTTATTTAACCAGGTAGGCTAGTTGAGAACAAGTTCTCATTTACAACTGCAACCTGGCGAAGATAAAGCAAAGCAGTTCGACACAGAGTTACACATGGAATAAACAGTCAATAATACAGTAGAAAAAGTCTACATACAGTGAGTGCAAATGAGGTAAGATAAGGAAGGTAAGGCAATAAATAGGCCATACTGGCGAGGTAATTACAACATAGCAATTAATCACTGGAGTGATAGATGTGCAGAAGATGAATGTGCAAGTAGAGATACTGGGGTACAAAGGAGCAAAATAAATAAATACAGTATGGGGATGAGGTAGTTGGATGGGCTATGTACAGGTGCAATGATCTGTGAGCTGCTCTGACAACTAATGCTTGAAGTTAGTGAGGGAGATACGGGTCTCCAGCTTCAGTGATTTTTACAGTTTGTTCCAGCAGAGAACTGGAAGGAAAGGCGGCCAAAGGATGAATTGGCTTTGGGGGTGACCAGTAAGATATACCTGCTGGAGTGCGTGCTATGAGTGGGTGCTGCTATGGTGACCAGTGAACTGAGGTAAGGCGGGGCTTTACCTAGCAAAGACTTGTAGATGACCTGGAGCCAGTGGGTTTGGCGGCGAGTATGGAGTGAGGGCCAGTTAACGAGTGTACAGGTCACAGTGGGTAGTATATGGGGCTTTAGTGACAAAACAGGTGGCACTGTGATGGACTCCATCCAATTTTTTAAGTAGAGTGTTGGGAGGCTATTTTGTAAAGGACATTGCCGAAGTCAAGGATCGGTAGGATAGTCAGTTTTACGAGGGTGTGTTTGGCAGCATGAGTGAAGTATGCTTTGTTGCAAAATAGGAAGCCGATTCTAGATTGGAGATGCTTAATGTGAGTCTGGAAGGAGAGTTTACAGTCTAACCAGACACCTAGGTATTTGTAGTTGTCCACATATTCTATGTCAGAACCGTCCAGAGTAGTGATGCTGGACAGACGGGCAGGGATCGGTTGAAGAGCATGCATTTAGTTTTACTTGCATTTAAGAGCAATTGGAGGCCACGGAAGGAGAGTTGTATGGCATTGAAGCTCGTCTGCAGGTTAGTTAGCAGTGTCCAAAGAAGGGCCAGAAGTATACAGAATGGTGTCGTCTGCGTAGCGATGGATCAGAGAATCACCAGCAGCAAGAGCGAAATCATTGATGTATACAGAGAAGAGTCGGTCCGAGAATAGAACCCTGTAGCACCCCAATAGACTGCCAGAGGTCCGGACAACAGGCCCACCGATTTGACACACTGAACTCTGTTGGTGAACCAGTCATTTGAGAAACCAAGGCTGTTGAGTCTGCCGATAAGAATGTGATGATTGACAGTCGAAAGCCTTGGCCAGGTCGATGAATACAGCTGCACAGTATTGTCTCTTATCGATGGCGGTTATGATATCGTTTAGGACCTTGAGCATGGCTGAGGTGCACCCATGACCAGCTCGGAAACCAGATTGCATAGCGGAGAAGGTACGGTGGGATTCGAAATGGTCGGTAATCTGTTTGTTAACTTGGCTTTCGAAGACCTTAGAAAGGCAGGGTAGGATAGATATAGGTCTGTAGCAGTTTGGGTCTAGAGTGTCTCCCCCTTTGAAGAGGGAGATGACCGCGGCAGCTTTCCAATCTTTGGGGATCTCAGACGATACGAAAGAGGTTGAACAGGCTAGTAATAGGGGTTGCAACAATTTCGGCACATAATTTTAGAAAGAGAGGGTCCAGATTGTCTAGCCCGGCTGATCTGTAGGGGTACAGATTTTGCAGCTCTTTCAGAACATCAGCTATCTGGATTTGGGTGAAGGAGAAATGGGGGAGGCTTGGGCAAGTTGCTGTAGGGGGGTGCAGGGGTAGCCAGGTGGAAAGCATGGCCAGCTGTAGAAAAATGCTTATTGAAATTCTCAATTATAGTGGATTTATCAGTGGTGACAGTGTTTCCTAGCCTTAGTGCAGTGGGCAGCTTGGAGGAGGTGCTCTTATTCTCCATGGACTTTAGAGTCCCATAACTTAGAGTTTGTGCTACAGGATGCAAATTTCTGTTTAAAAAAGCTAGCCTTATAGCTTTCCTAACTTCCCTGAAAAGCCTAAAAACATCCAATAGTGAAAAAGGTATATGAAATACAAATGGTATAGAGAGAAAGTCGACTCGTCATAATTCATATAATAACTACAACCTAAAACTTCTTAACTGGGAATATTGAAGAACTAGTGTTCTGAGCAAAATACTTAAACGTTAGCTATTTACATGGCACATTGCACTCCCTTTCTTCTCCAACTGTGTTTTTGCCTTATTTGAGACTAAATTGATCGTATTAAGTTCAAATAAAAAAAAGGGTTCATTCAGTATTGTTGTAATAGTCATTATAAAAAATGGCTGATTGATCAGTATTGGCTTTTTTTTGGTCCTCCAATAAAGTCGGTATCGGCGTTGAAAAATCATAAAATCAGTCTACCGCCTACTTCCAACTAACCATGTGCGACACGCACGTGCGGTTAAAAGCCTGCTAGAGTTAGCAGCAGGCAGAGAAGCTGGAATGTGAAGCAAACTGAAGCTGGTTCGCTTTAGAAACCCTGAGTAGATCTATACTGAACAACATTTTTAAAACGTAACACATCAAATCTAGTTTTATTGGTCACATATTTAGCATATGTAGCGAAATACTTGTAAAGTGTTAGTTTCATATGCACAAAAAGCTTATTTCTCTTTTAGTGAGCATTTGCCAAGATAATCCATCCACCTGACCGGTGTGGTATATCAAGAAGCTGATTAAACAGCATGATCATTACACTGGGGACACTAAAATGCGCAGTTCTCGCACAACGCCACAAGTTGAGGGAGCATGCAATTGGGATGTTGAATGCCAGAATGTCCACCAGAGCAATGAATGTTCTTTTCTCTACCATAAGCCGTCGTTTTAGAGAATTTGCCAGTGCGTCCAACCGGCCTCAACTGCAGACCACTTGTAACCATGCCAGCCTAGGACCTCCACATCCAGCTTCTTCACCTGTGGGATCATCTGAGACCAGCCACCCAGACAAAACTGGGTTTGTACAACCAAAGAATTTCTGCACAAACTATCAGAAACCGTCTCAGGGAAGCTCATCTGTATGCTCGTCGTCCTGACTGCCGTTTGGCGTCGTAACTGACTTTAGTGGGCAAATGCTCACCTTCGATGGCCACTGGCACACTGGAAAAGTGTGCTCTTCACAGATGAATCTGTTTCAACTGTACCGGGCAGATTGCAGTTGTGGGAGCGAGCGGATTGCTGATGTCAACGTTGTGAACAGAGTGCCCCATGGCGGGGTTATGGTATGGGCAGGCATAAGCTACGGACACAATTACACTTTATTGATGGCAATTTGAATGTGACGAGATCCAGAGGCCCATTGTCGTGCCATTCATCCGCCACCATCATGTCTCAGCATGATAATGCACAGCCCCATATCACAAGGATCTGTACACAATTCCTGGAAGCTGAAAATGTTCCAGTTCTTCCATGGCCTGCATACACAGATGTCACCCATTGAGCAAGTTTGGGATGCTCTGGATCAACGGGCGTGTTCCATTTCCCGGCAATATCAAGCAACTTCGCACAGCCATTGAAGAGGAGTGGGACAACATTCCACAATCAACTGCCTGAACAACTATGCAAAGGAGATGATTGTGCTGCATGATGGAAATGGTGGTCACACCAGAAACTGACAGTTTTCAAAATTCCTGGGTAACTGTAAATTGCTGCATTTATATTTTTGTTCAGTGTAGCTTGCTTTTTAGGATACCCCTC
This sequence comes from Salmo salar, assembly GCF_965601325.2. Lineage (NCBI taxonomy): Eukaryota > Metazoa > Chordata > Actinopteri > Salmoniformes > Salmonidae > Salmo > Salmo salar. The sequence continues at coordinate 38,062,803 of NC_138313.1, forward strand.
AGGTTTGACCATTCTAGCCAATGAGAAGGCAGATACGCGTGTGAACAGGCACAACTCCAATAAAATAGTTTTCCCCAAGTTTCAGAAATTCCACTTATTCCAATGCATTTGTAACAACCTGAAACTTATATTCAATCTAATAAGCCTCATGTAGCGACCAAATTCGACACTCATTGACTCTCCATACAAAAAAAGTCCTCATGACAGATTAAACCCTTTCACTCCGATTAAGATCCCTCTTTTGTTGCACTGAACACAGGAAAACACCGCACCAATGCGTCACACATCTCTAGAGTTCTGAATCATTACTGCATTTATTTTTTTTGCAGAGGTCAGAATTGAGCAAAATTGTACACACACACATAATGACACTGCACAGCCATATTTAAATTCAAGTATTGCAATTCATACAAGCCAGTTGCTGCTTGGGCCTTTCCAACTGCCTTCTTTTGAAAAGCTGTTTCGTTATGCTTCAGTCTTTAAAAAAAAAAGAAAAGAAAAACTTGAGTCAAGGCTTATCTCTTATTGGTAAATACAGCAGTAGTCCAGCCAACCCATGACCATTCTCTGAAACTATGAATAATATACATCTGAGCACTGCACTAAGAAAGTGGTGTTGGGAAAATGCTAGATATCCTGTGAGTCATTTATATAGCAGCGAACCATTCCAAGTAGAAAGTCAAGACTATTCTCCCGTCTGTTTTTAACCACCCAAATCCCCTTTATTGAGAACATTTATATACCATATTAAAATGTAGTACACAATTTGTCTTTATGTATATAGAGTATCCCCCTGAGGGTGTCACGGTACATTATGTGTGCGTTGATTGTAGACAGACAATTCTGGGTTGGGGACGTTGTGGACAAAACGGTTATGTACATAGCTGTGCGGGCAAAGACAGTTAAAAGTTGATAGCTTTCCCGAAGGAGGCTGCAAGGTTAGCTTCTCTGAAGGCCTCGGACACAGTCTGGAAGAGGGGTAGATGGGAGAAGAGAGGGGTAGATGGGTGAAGAGAGGGGGTAGGTGGGAGAAAAGGTTAGATTGACTGTTATCTTCTGACAGTTGGGTGGTATGGTTCCACAAAATGTGGATGCGTGTGCATTTGAATGACATGGTTGAACTGCTACGATATGACAGTGTGTAACTCACGGGATGTGCGTGGCAAACTCTGGCAACGTCCTCGCAGGACGCGCCGTACTCCATGGCGAGCGCCGCCTCGTTGATTATCTCTCCTGCCCCCTAAACACAAGGGTCACCATAGTTAGCGTACAACTCTATACGTTATAGCCCAAATTCTCTCTGCTAAGGAGCCTGATGTGGCGTGACTCACAGAGCCCAGGATGTGAGCGCCCAATATCCGGTCGGTCTCCTTGTGGCCGAGGATCTTCACCAGGCCATCGGTGTCTGCGTTGGTTTTGGCTCGGCTGTTGGCGGCAAACGGGAACTTACCCACCTTGTATGGGATGCCCTGGGAAATAGAGTTTACTGTCACGTTTCAGTGTTGATACGACATGTGCAATACTTTGTCTCCTTTAGGAGGTCAACAAATTTGGGGAAGGTATATCGCCACCCTGTGGCTAACTCTTACACCTGCAGGGATTTCAATGTAGCAACATTTTAGCAGCTGAAATCCAAAGAAGTAATTTATCATTATATATAAAAAGCCATGTCCACTACTTAATTTGGTCAAAATTATTAGTGTTTATGTGGTGGGGTTGGTGTTGTGTGCATCACCTCCTCTTTGAGCTGCTCCTCCGTCTTCCCCACCCATGCCACCTCGGGGTGTGTGTAGACTACAGAGGGGACACAGTTGTAGTCGATGTGCACGGCGCCCCCGGCCATGCCTTCCACGCAGATGATGCCCTCGTCCTCCGCCTTGTGTGCCAGCATGGGCCCGGCGATCACGTCACCAATGGCATAGATACTTAGAAAGGAAAGAGAACGTTTAGTCCTTTTTGAAAGAGATCTTGGTGAGAGGCGGTTGGAGTAGTAGGTGTATATTGAAAAAGCAGGCATTGAACAGTGTACAAAACATTAGGAATGTCTCTTTCCGTGACAGACTGACCAGGTGAAAGCTATGATCCCTTATTGATGTCACTTGATCCACTTCAAATCAGTGTAGATGAAGGGGAGGAGACAAGTTAAAGAAGAATTTTTAAGCCTTGAGACATGGATTGTGTGCCATTCAGAGGGTGAATGGGCAAGCCAAAATATTTAAGTGCCTTTGACTGGGGTATGGTAGTAGGTGCCAGGCGCACTGGTTTATGTCAAGAACTGCAACGCTGCTGGGTTTTTCACATGCAACAGTTTCCAGTGTGTATCCAGACTTTTTTTTTTTTAAACCTCTAACTAGGCAAGTCAGTTAAGAACCCATTCTTATTTACAATGACGGCTGACACCGGGCCAATTGTGCACGCCGCCCTATAGGACTCTCAATCACAGCCGGATGTGATGCAGCCTGGATTCGAACCAGGGACTGCACTGAGATGCAGTGCCTTAGACCACTGCGCCACTCGGGAGCCCTAACTTGACACAACTGTGGGAAGTATTGGAGTCAACATGGGGCAGCATCACTGTGGAACGGTTGACACCTTGTAGAGCCTATGCCCCGACTAATTGAAAGCTGTTCTGAGGGCAAAATGGGGTGCAACTCAATATTAGGAAAGTGATCCTAATGTTTTGTACACTCAGTGTATATTACATAGACAAACTCCCACCACACCCCTCCATCTTGGAGGATGCTGTATATTACTGAGGTGTGTAGTGCTAATTTAGGTCTACCTGGGTACTTTGGTCTGGAAGCGGTTGTTGACTGGTATGCGTCCCCTGTTGTCCAGCTCCAGGCCCACGGTATCCAGGCCCAGGTTCCTGGTGAAGGGCCGTCTGCCGATGCACACCAGCAGCACGTCACACGTCAGAGTCTCGTTCTTCCCGCCGGCTGCCGCCTCCACACTGGAGACAACACACACGGTTAGGTTTGGTTAGTGCTTGGTCATTAGGGATGTCCCTGAAAAAAATTATCTTGGTTGACAGGAGTCGTTTGTTCTTTCAACCAATCAATTGGTTGAAATGTTATACACACACACACACACACACACACACACACACACCTGAAGTCGGAAGTTTACCTACAATTTTTAATGACTCCAACCTAAGTGTATTTCAACCACCCCACAAATTTCTTGTTAAACTATAGTTTTGGCAAGTCGGTTAGGACATCTACTTTGTGCATGACACAAGTCATTTTTCCAACAATTTTTTACAGACAGATTATTTCACTGTATCACAATTCCAGTGGGTCAGAAAGTTACATATACTAAGTTGACTGCGCCTTTAAACAGCTTGGAAAATTAGAGGCTTCTGATAGGCTAATTGACGTCAATTGGAGGTGTACCTGTGGATGTATTTCAAGGCCTACCTTCAAACTCAGTGCCTCTTTGCTTGACATCATGGGAAAATCAAAAGAAATCAGACAAGACCGCAGATATTTTTTTGTTGTTGACCTCCACAAGTCTGGTTCATCCTTGGGAACAATTTCCAAATGCCTGAAGGTACCACGTTCATCTGTACAAACAATAGTACGCAAGTATAAACACCATGGGACTACGCAGCCGTCATATCGCTCCTGAAGGAGACGCCTTCTGTCTCCTAGAGATGAATGTACAGTGGGGGGAAAAAAGTATTTGATCCCCTGCTGAATTTGTACGTTTGCCCACTGACAAAGAAAGGATCAGTCTATAATTTCAATGGTAGGTTTATTTGAACAGTGAGAGATAGAATAACAACAAAAATTAAAATGCAAATCATTTTATAACATTTTTGACATGTGTTTTTCTGGATTTTTTTCTTGTTATTCTGTCTCTCACTGTTCAAATATACCTACCATTAAAATTATAGACTGATCATTTCTTTGTCAGTGGGCAAACGTACAAAATCAGCAGGGGATCAAATACTTTCCCCCCACTCACTGTATTGAAGCAACATCTCAAGACATCAGTCAGGAAGTTAAAGCTTGGTTGCAAATGGTCTTCCAAATGGACAATGACCCCAAGCTTACTTCCAAAGTTGTGGCAAAATGGCTTAAGGACAACAAAGTCAAGGTATTTGAGTGGCCATCACAAAGCCCTGACCTCAATCCTATAGACAATTTGTGGGCAGAACTGAAAAAGCATGTGAGAGCAAGGCCTACAAACCCGACTCAGTTACACCAGCTCTGTCAGGTGGAATGGGCCAAAATTCACCCAACTTATTGTGGAAGGCTTCTCGAAACATTTGACCTAAGTTAAACAATTGAAAGGCAATGCTACCAAATACTAATTGAGTGTATGTAAACTTCTGACCCACTGGGAATGTGATTTAAGAAATAAAATCACTATTATTCTGACATTTTACATTCTTAAAATAAAGTGGTGATCCTAACTGACCTAAGACAGGGAGTTTAAATGTATTTGGCTAAGGTGTATGTAAACGTCAACTGTGTGTATGTATATATACACACACACTATGTTTGAATACAATCAACTATATGTAGGCTACTGAGCTTGTCTGATGCTTTAAGCACTGCGATTAAAAATGAAGACACAAATTACTAAAGCCAGAGCTCAACAACCTAACCAGAAGAAAAAAAACCTGTTCCCAACCTGCCTGCCTTTGCAGATTCCGCTGCTAAGCGCCTGAAGTTGCCGGTAATAGGCTACACCAGTGGTTGGCAACCTTTTCCATTTAGAATGCCAAGTTATCCTACCATTTCTAATGATCTGCATGCCAGTTATGATATTCATATGCACATTTTCGTGGAACAATTTCATTTATAAAGTCTTCATATCTCAAAATCAATGTCATGTGGTTAATCAAAATTCTAAATGAAACAAATGTTTAAGTACCTTCTATTGCCAATATGTAACAATAGCCTACAAAGCCAACATAAAAACATTGCAGCCAGAAAATATTCTGATAAAAATATCCTACAAATCACATTGACAGACACAGCTGTAGGCTATTTTGTGCAAGGGATAAGAAGTAATCAGATAGGCCTATTTTATGACGTTTCCAACAGATCAGAGCACAACATTTGTCATTTGTTTCCCTCTTCAGGCTGAGTGGTAATCGAAAAGGGAGAGCAAGCTAGAAAGATTATTCAAATAGGCTTCATTGAGGAACTATTGTCATTCTCAATGGATGTAAAAAGACTGTTTACTTGCTGTTTGAGGCGAAGAAAAACTTTCTTTGAGAAGCTCCACAGTGATGTTGAGACAGTCAGAAATAGTATCAGATCCCCAAATGGGCACATTTATAGGACTACATTTGTGCGCAGGCCAGGTAGACTAGTCCTACTTCTATATGAGTAATCACTGCGTGTCCTTACTCAAGATTGTCTTTTGTTTGGTGCGCTCCTGTCAATGAATAAATTGACAACTCGTAAATGGAATTAAATAAACAAAAACTTTTAGCCTAGGTTATGAGCTCTGCAAACAACATGTTCAGTCTTACAATGACAATGGTAAGGCTTTATTAATAATATATTGAATGCATTAACAAAATTTACTGTAACCAACAAGCATTGTAGATAAGAAATTATGGTAAATCTACTACTGGTGATACTGTTGTGCCATCCCTGCGGCCTCCATAATGGATTAGTCCACTCAGACAGGTGTCTTGTGTGCCATAATTGTTTAAAATATATTTGCCACTGCTCAACAAAAAAAGAATAATCTTGGTCAGCCAACAGCCTATTGACCAAACAATGGAACTGTCGACTAAATGGGGTCGGCCCTTTAGTATGACCTAATGTTTAACCAGAAACTTGCAAGCACATTCATTTCAGTGACTTAGTTCATTCAAATCCACACACACACACACACACACACACACACACACACACACACACACACACACACTCCACTGGGGGATGGAACTCACGCCACGTCGATCTGGCCGTCGGGCCTCTTGGTGGCGCCCATGACTTTGGTGCCCAGCTTGAACTTTATGCCTTGCTTCTGAAGGATGCGTTGGAAGTTCTTGGAGATCTCCATGTCGATGCCCAAGCCGCCCACATGGCCCAGGAACTCCACCGCTGTCACCTTGGAGCCCAGACGCTGCCACACTGACCCCTGGTGAACAGGAGGCCAAACAGGATGTTAGACTGGACCCTGGATATTCCCTAAGAGATGCCTGTGGGGAAATCTGCACAGAGTGATCTGGCAGCTGGAGGGTTACTGGCTTCAATATCCCTGTATACTACCTACCGCCGTTGTGCCCTTGAGTAAGACACTACCTCTAAGTGCTCCAGGGGCGTTGCTCTGCCGCAGCCTGTGATGAGTGTCAGTGTTGGGTACTGAGACAGCAAAACACTTAAGTACATCAGTGCAAATGGACAAATAAAGCAATTATTGTATGGACACTTACTCTTTACAGACCATGCTGTAATCCTGTGTGTGTGTGTGTGTGTGTGTGTGTGTGTGTGTGTGTGGTCCCTCACCAGCTCCACCCCGATGACTCCGGCTCCGATGACTATGAGATGCTCAGGCACCTTCTTCAGGTCCAGTGCTCCCGTGGAGGACACCACCGTGTCCTCATCAACCTGACAGCAGCACAGGGGGTTAGGAGAGTTAGTTGTCCTTGGCAAAGCCGTGTCCTAACATCTGGTCGCCTGCTACAAACTACTACTAAAGAGTACAGTAACGAACCTCGATCCCCGGAAAGGGCGTGACCTCGGAGCCAGTGGCAATGAGGATGTTCTTGCTGTTGATGACCTGCATGCTGCCGTCCTCGGCCGTGGCCGTCACCTGGTTCTTGCCCGTGATCTTCCCATTGCCGTTCACGTGCGTCACCTGAGGAGAAACCGCCACATTACATCATCAGTTACATCATCAATTAAAGACGGGGTCAAGTTCACTACTGACCCTGTAACACAAAAAATACAGAGGGAAGCATCAAAACAGCCTGCTTTGGTATCAAACTGATGGATTCAAATTACAAGTGGGTTTAAGACAAAGGACAAGTCCATTGACAATGTAATACCCATAGAAGGTAGTGTCCATTCAAAGAAGATAGCAGTTTTGACTGTCCTCTGTTTCAAGCTTATCCCGCTGAGGCGAAATCTCTTGACGCAAAGCTGAAGGAGCTTAGTCATACTCTTGCTGTCAGGGGTTTTGGTGGTTATAAAAGGATAGAACGTGGGTTGAACTTGAAATGGAGTTGATTTCAGCATGCTATTTGGAGCACGCTAACAGGTTCTACCACTCCCATTGTTTTGCATGAGCTAATGCAACACTGTCTGACCCATACTAATACCATACTGACTAACTAATCTGATGCTGACTGGCAGGATCCCTATATTAGTTGACAATTATCCAAAAAGTGAGCTAAATTTGTCTAATTTGTGAACTAGGTCTATCATTAACAATGTAAGTAGGGAGGGACTGACTGTAGGTAAGGCCTCACCTTGTTCTGTTTGAATAAATGTGCAATGCCTCCTGTCAGTGCTTTGACTGCCCCGCTCTTCTGTGACATCATCTTCTCCAGGTTCAATGTGATCCCCGAGACTGGCACAGACAGAGAGAGACATAGGGTCAAGTAAAGTTCATAACTGGCATCCCTAAAAACTCAACAAAAGCCTGCACACCGTTCAGTTCTCTAGGCCCAGGGCTGGTGGTGACCACTGCTTGAGTCTAGCCGATGTTAACGCTTACTTTCAATGCCCCTGCTTTCAAAATCCTTGCCATTGGCCTGGTGGTACAGGTAGGAGTTGTTCAGCAGGGCCTAGAACGTGACAGGAGAAAACAGACGTTCTACATTCATCCTCAACTCACAGATGAAGTTGTGCAGTGTTGCACATTAACACCCAGTGAAAGCTATATAAACTCCTGATTGACAATGTTTACCTTTGAAGGGATACAGCCGACATTCAAACAGGTCCCGCCTAGGGTGGGATTCTTTTCCACACACACAGTCTGGAAAGTAGAAAACGTAGTTTAACAATTCTCACAAGATGGGCATCACTATTAAATAGGCATGAGCCTAAATTTACTCCTTGCGCTTCGTTCACTCCATAGTGATCAGAATGAATGGTTAGCCTAGTTAAAACCAAATTGTATTTGTCACATACGCCGAATACAACAGGTGTAGACCTTACTGAAATGCTTACTTACGAGCCCCTAGCCAACAATGCAGTTTAAAAAAAAATATGGATAAGAATAAGATAAAAGTAACAAGTAATTAAAGAGCAGCAGTAAAATAACAATAGCAAGGCTATACACAGGGAGGTACCGATACAGAGTCAATGTACGGGGCACCGGTTATTTGAGGTAGTATGTACATGTAAGTAGAGTTATTAAAGTGACTATGCATAGATGACAACAGAGAGTAGCAGTGGTGTAAAGGGGGGGGGGGGGGGGGGCAATGCAAATAGTCTGGGTAGTCTTTTGACTAGATGTTCAGGAGTCTTAGAGCTGTTTAGAAGCCTCTTGGAACTAGACTTGGCGCTCCAGCACCGCTTGCTGTGTGGTAGCAGAGAGAACAGTCTATGACTAGGGTGGCTGGTGTCTTTGACAATTTTTAAGGCCTTCCTCTGACACCGCCTGGTATAGAGGTCCTGGATGGGAGAAAGCTTGGCCCCAGTGATGTACTGGGCCGTTCGCACTACCCTTTGTAGTGCCTTGCGGTTGGAAGCCGAGCAGTTGCCATACCAGGCAGTGATGCAACCAGTCAGGATGCTCTCGATGGTGCAGCTGTAGAACCTTCTGAGGATCTGAGGACCAATGCCAAAATCTTTTCAGTCTTCTGAAGGGGAATAGGCTTTGTAGTGCCCTCTTCACGACGGTCTTGGTGTGCTTGATCATGTTGAGGGAGAGTTTGTTGTGGCACCACACGTGCAGGTTTCTGACCTCCTCCCTATAGGCTGTCTCGTTGTTGATCAGGCCTACCACTGTTGTGTCATTGGCAAATGTAATGATGGTGTTGAAGTCGTGCCTGGCCGTGCAATCATGAGTGAACAGGGAGTACAGGAGGGGACTGAGCACGCACCCGAGAGGCCCCTGTGTTGAGGATCAGCATGGCGGATGTGTTGTTACCTACCCTTACCACCTGGGGGTGGCCCGTCAGGAAGTCCAGGATCCAGTTGCAGAGGGAGGTATTTAGTCCCAGGGTCCTAAGCTTATTGATGAGCTTTGAAGGCACTATGGTGTTGAACGCTGAGTTGTAGTCAATGAATAGCATTCTCACATAGGTGTTCCTTTTGTCCAGGTGGGAAAGGGCAGTGTGGAGTCCAATAGAGGCTGCATCATCTGTGGATCTGTTGGGGCGGTATGCAAATTGGAGTGGGTCTAGGGTTTCTGGGATGATGGTGTTGATGTGAGCCATGACCAGCCTTTCAAAGCACTTCATGGCTACAGACGTGAGTGCTACGGTTCGCTAGTCATTTAGGCAGATTACCTTAGTGTTCTTGGGCACAGGCACTATGGTAGACTGCTTAAAAGATGTTGGTATTACAGACTCACAGGTAGAGGTTGAAAATGTCAGTGAAGACACTTGCTAGTTGGCCAGCGCATGATCTTAGTACACGTCCTGGTAATCCATCTGGCCCTGCGTTCTTGTGAATGTTGACCTGTTTAAAGGTCTTACTCACGTCGGCTGCGGAGAGCGTGATCCCCGTAATCCGGAACAGCTGGTGCTCTCATGCATGTTTCAGTGTTATTTGCCTCGAAGCGAGCACAGAAGTAGTTTAGCTCGTCTGGTATGTTCGTACCACTGGGCATCTTTCGGCTGTGCTTCCCTTTCTAGTCTAATGGTTTGCAAGCCCTGCCACAGACGACGAGCGTAAGAGCCGGCGTAGTATGATACAATCTTAGTCCTGTATTGACGATTTGCCTGATTGATGGTTCGTCGGAGGGAATAGAGGGATTTCTTATAAGCTTCCGTGATAGAGTCCAGCTCCTTGAAAGAGGCAGCTCTAGCCTTTAGCTCAGTTCGGATGTTGCCTGTAATCCATGGCTTCTGGTTGGGGTATGTACGTACGGTCACTGTGGGGACGACATCGTCGATGAACTTATTGATGAAGACAATGACTAATGTGGTGTACTCCTTCAATGCCATCGGAGGAATGCTGGAACATATACCAGTCTATGCTAGCAAAACAGTCCAGTAGCTTAGCATCTGCTTCATCTGACCACTTCTTTATTGATCTCATCACTGGTGCTTCCTGCTTTAACTTTTGCTTGTAAGCAGGAATCAGGAGGATAGAATTATGGTCAGATTTGTCAAAAGGAGGACGAGGGAAAGCTTTGTATGCATCTTTATGTGTGGAGTATAGGTGGTCCAGAGTTCTTTTTCCTCTGGTTGCACATTTAACATGCTGATAGAAATAGCTTTACCTTGAAACCAAGTTGGGCTGCTTTGATTGCGGCAACATATCCACCAGGACCAGAGCCCACCACTGTGACATCAGCATCAACTGTAGGAGAGCAAATAACATGTTTATCAGAGGGGCAACAGGTTAAAAAGAGGCACATACTGGTATTGCATTCACATTGTGAATATGTTTGCATACAGTTTGATAAGTGCAGTGCAGCTAATTATCTAGTTGGACATTGGATTGCCTGGAAACCCGACAGTGAATTGCATAGAATTTTAGGTCAGGGCGAAATGAGCGTTTGAGTCAGTGAAGTTCTCTCCCGACCTCTACAAGCCTGAATGTTGAATAAAATTATATTTTAACGTACTTTACCGGTTGTCCATGTGGATAGTCCTTTTGGCGGTAGGAATGTGAGACAATATATCTACAGGAAAGTATAATTACATCAACATTTGAAAGCGCAGGTAGTGCTTCAGGTGATAGAAATCAGAAAGTACTACCTGCGCTTTCAAACATTGTTGTAATTATACTTTCCTGTGGATATATTGTCTCACATTCCTACCGCCAAAAGGACTAACCACATGGACAACCAGTGAAGTACGTTAAAATATAATTATATTCAACAGTCTAACTTGTAGAAGTTGAGAGAGGAAACTTTCCTGATTCAAATGCTCATTTCTGCCAGATGTAAAATTCAATGCAATTCAACATCAGGTTTCCAGGCAAGACATTGGAGTGATAAATGATGACTTACTTTGTGCTTTGTCAGAGTATGTTCTGACAGAGAGAACAGTTGCACCCTGGAGCCTATTCGGTAGTTGGTGGCTACGCTGTATGTGATAGGAGAGGATGAATTGGCACAATCAGCAATCAGAAAGATTTTACTATAATGTCAGCATGTGCTGTAGGTATATATAGCTCTCCTGTGTGACCTGCCGTTGTCATCCATGTCGTGTTGTCAGTATAACATTTTAATTTTTTTCTAACTCTGCTCTAGAATGAGAAATTCCTGTAAAGAAAATGGGTAATAAAATCTTAACTTTAACACTTGCTTTCTGTTGAAGATGAAAACAAGCTACTGTAGTGAGAATCAAGTATTGATCAAATGCTCAAATATATACAGTTGAAGTTTACATACACTTAGGTTGGAGTCATTAAAACTCACTTTTCAACCACTCCACACATTTCTTGTTAAACTATAGTTTTGGCAAGTTGGTTAGGACATCTACTTTGTGCATGACAAGTAATTTTTCCAAAAATTGTTTACAGATTATTTCACTGCATCACAATTCCAGTGGGTCAGAAGTTTACATTCACTAAGTTGACAGTGCCTTAAACAGCTTGGAAAATTCCAGAAAATTGTGTCATGGCTTTAGAATCTTCTGATAGGCTAATTGACATAATTTGACATAATTTGAGTCAATTGGAGGTGTACCTGTGGATGTATTTCAAGGCCTACTTTCAAACTCAGTGCCTCTTCGCTTGACATCATGGGAAAATCAAAAGAAATCAGTCAAGACCTCAGAAAAAAAAAATTGTAGACCTCCACAAGTCTGGTTCATCCTTGTTAGCAATTTCCAAACGTCTGAAAGTACCACGTTCATCTGTACAAACAATAGTACACAAGTATAAGCACCATGGGACCACGCAGCTGTCATTCCGCTTAGGAAGGAGATGCGTTCTGTCTCCTAGAGATGAACGTACTTTGGTGCAAAAAGTTCAAATCAATCCTAGAACAGCAAAGGACCTTGTGAAGATGCTGGAGGAAACAGGTACAAAAGTATCTTTATCCACAGTAAAACGAGTCCTATCTCAACATAACCTGAAAGGCCACTCAGCATGGAAGAAGCCACTGCTCCAAAACCACCATAACCGTAGTCTGGCTTTTTTTGCAGCTGCACATGGGGACAAAGATTGTACTTTTTGGAGAAATATCATCTGGTCTGATGAAACAAAATAGAACTGTTTGGTCATAATGACCATCGTTATGTTTGGAGGAAAAAGGGGGACGCGTGCAAGCCGAAGAACACCATCCCAACCGTGAAGCACAGGGCTGGCAACATCATGTTGTGGGGGTACTTTGCTACAGGACAGACTGGTGCACTTCACAAAATAGATGGCATCATGAGGCAGGAAAATGATGGGGATATATTGAAGCAACATCAAAAGACATCAGTCAGGAAGTTAAAGCTTGGTCACAAATGGGTCTTCCAAATGGACAATGACCCCAAGCATACTTCCAAAGTTGTGGCAAAATGGCTTAAGGACAACAAAGTCAAGGTATTGGAGTGGCCATTACAAAGCCCTGACCTCAACCCTATAGAACATTTGTGGGCAGAACTGAAGAAGCATGTGCGAGCAAGGAGGCCTTCAAACCTGACTCAGTTACATCAGCTGTGTCAGGAGGAATGGGACAAAATTCAGAAACGTTTGACCCAAGTACTAATTGAGTGTATGTAAACTTCTGACCCACTGGGAATGTGATGAAAGAAATACAAGCTGAAATAAATCACTACTATTATTCTGACATTTCACATTCTTAAAAAGTGGTGATCCTAACTGACATAAGACAGGGAATTTTTACTAGGCTTAAAATGTCAGGATTGTGAAAAACGGAGGTTAAATGTATTTGGCTAAGGTGCGTGCAAACTTCCGACTTCAACAGTAGCTGAATGTACTGCGTTCGTTTGCCAACAACAGTGCTCAAATCTAATTTGAATAGCTATATAATGAATCAAATAACTTTACAAATCAGGTTGAATGCGCAGTTTGAGTCACTGATGTACCATTGGATGCAGTCAAAGCAGAGGGCAAGATGGTGTTCTTTACATCCACAGACAAACAAGCCCGCGAGCTTGACAGCCAGTCGGGCATTATGTCAACTTGACATTCACGATGGGATGCTTGTTGGTTAATGGTACTTAGGTAGCTAACTAGTTAACGTTACAGTAACGTTAGCTTGATTGGAAATGTATGATTTCGTAATGACATTAGATTATGAAAGCAATTTAAACCTAATAAGCAACACACCAAGGCTCGTTTGGGCGGGCTAGAAAGAGCGAACTAGCTAACACTGCTAGCCAATTTAGAGTTCTAGTACTCCTAAAGATAGGCTGGCTAGCTAGCTAATGAAGTAATGGAGGGGTTTAGCTAGCAAGGCCTGGACTCCATAAATCACGTTGAAAAACTACCAAAGTAACTCTACAAGTTGTCGCTTTTAGTTATATTTATTTCGGACAACTTGAACTACTAATTGGCATGTCATTATTTTTTCCTTACCGTTGCCAGAGTGCGATATACTTGATTCCAGCTCTGCATTTTGTCGGTGTCCCTTTACAGGCTGCGTAACCTACAGCAGGCGGATCATCCAAGGACTCACGAAATTGCGCTTGCGCAGTAACAATCCAGGAAACGCAAAAACTGCCGGTCGTCCAAACAAGCGTTATAGAAATATTTCACCCTTAAAAACTAAAATAGTACCGAGTTAGGTAGGAGGATTTAGAAATGTTGTAAACTGTGATTGACTACACACTCCAGCACAGTAGGTGGCGGGATGCAGCTGTAACGTTGGTTAGCGGCCGCCATTATATCACAGAAGAAAAAATAAATTAGCCAGGCTGCTGTTAAAACAAATAAAAGACACACCCTCGTTCACTTACCCTCACCTTATGCCCTTGGGGGAATCCCCGTCACCATCTTGGGGGCCGGTGCAAATGACTAGCCAAGCAAGAGAAGTTTGCAACGTGAGCCCCTCAGCCATCGTTTTAGTCGAGTTTGCGAGTCTCCAATTATGTTCACTACGGGGCCTGAAACTCCCGTAATTCACGGGTCACCCCAAAAGCCAATTCCTCCTTTGGCGGCCTTTCCTTCCAGTTCTCTGCTGCCAATGACTGGAACGAACTGTAAAAATCACTGAAGCTGGAGACTCATATCTCCCTCACTAACTTTAAGCACCAGCTGTCAGAGCAGCTTTACCATCACTTCACCTGTACATAGCCTATCCGTAAATAGCCCATCCAACTACCTCATCTCCATACTGTTATTTATTTTGCTCCTTTGCACCCCAGTATCTCTACTTGCACACATCTATCACTCCAGTGTTTAATTGCTATATTGTAATTATTTCGCAACTATGGCCTATTTATTGCCTTATCTCCCTTATCCTACCTCATTTGCACATACTGTATATAGACTTTTTTTCTACTGTATTATTGACTGTATGTTTGTTTATTCCATGTGTAACTCTGTGTTGTTGTTTGTGTCGCACTGCTTTGGAAAGGTCGCAGTTGTGAATGAGAACTTGTTCTCAACTAGCCTACCTGGTTAAATAAAGGTGAAAAAAAAAATGCGACGATTGTATATCCGCTAAGAAAAGTCCGCCAAAACTTAAAGACAACATCAATGGAAAAGTCAACATACAAGTGTAAGTAAAAACGAATGTAAACAGGTTAGAAATTGTGCTACTAATGCACATGATGGCACAAACACGTCTCATAAAAGTAAATGTTTTTGTTTGGTGAGCTTTTGGAAATTGTAGAAATAAAACATTTTCCTTCTTCAGATGTTCCAACTAGGCAGGCTAATTCATTTGTTAGCTATCATACAGTAGGCGTATATTAATAATTATATAGTCAATATAAGTAGACATGCAATCATAATTGACTGGAGTGCATATAAAGCACCCACAAGCTACCGGTAGCTGAAAACAATCATCTCGGGATGAATGAGTATTGAATTTCCAGGCAAGTGCGGTCCATTTAATAATCATTCCTTCCTCCCTTGCTCTGCAAGTGTATACTCGTCAGACGTCATGATACGTCATCAGAAGTGTCCACTTAATTTGAGGGCTGAGGGGATAGGGTGTGTCTTTTAAGTGTTTGGACAGTTACCGATTTGTGTCTTAAACAGCTGTAAAGTACTACTTAAGTAGTTTTGGGCGGTATCTGTACTTTACTTTTGACATTTTAGACAACTTTTACTTAACTACATTACTAATGAAAATAATGTACTTTTTACTCTACATTTTCCCTGACACCCAAAAGTACTCGTTACATGTTGAGTTGCTTAGCAGGACAGGACAGAAAAATGGTCCAATTCACTCACTTATCAAGAGAACACTGGTCATCTATACTGCCTCTGATCTGGCAGACTCACTTAACACAAATGCATTGTTTGTAAATTATGTCTGAGTGTTGGAGTGTACCCCTGGCTATCCATACATTTTAAGATCAATACAATTGTGCCATCTGCTTTGCTTGATATAAGGAATTTGAAATTATTTATACTTTTACTTTTGGTACTTAAGTATATTTAGAAGCAAATACTTTTATTCCAGTAGTATTTTACTGGGCGACTTTCACTTTTACTTGAGTAACTTTCTATTAAGGTATCTATACTTTTACTCAGGTATGACAATTGGGTACTTTTTCCACCACTGGTCTTAAACATGAATGTAACTTGCACATCAGAGTGTTAATGCAATAGGCATATTAGCTACCTCGCATAGAATATTGTCTATCCTAGATAGTATTTTAGACAAAAGGCCTTGAAATGTCATTGTTTTGCAATCAATCATGAAGGTTCTCAATGTAACTGTGTGTTAACCTATTACTGTCACATTTCTAATATGCTTGTGATTTGTCCACGGCTGTGGCCAGTGTTCCTGTAAGCCTGGCTTTGGTGGTAGAATGTGCGAACAGTGTTCGGGGAAGCTACTCTGAAAATGTTGTTTATCAAGCTACCAATTACTTCACACTGAAAGAAGTTAAGCTACGCATAAAGTAGCTAAACTTAAAGTAGCTAAAGTTACTTTGAAAAACTAGTTCACTACCTCAACTACTTTGTGAACAATTATCATATGTAAATCTGAAATATCATAGAATACAGTACAAATTGCAAAAACAGAGTCAGACGTTAACAAAATTAGTAATGTAGCCTATTAAACACAACTGTTTGAAGTGCGTATTATGCAGGTCTGATGCTGAAAAAGGAAATTCCTACCAACTTTACTTTAGCCAAAGAAGTAGTGTTTAGTTAGCTACACCGCTTCATGGAAAAACAGTAGTGTGTAGTTCCAGTAGTTAGTTACACCACTACATGGTAAAACAGTAGTGTGTAGTTCCAGTAGTTAGCTACACCGCTACATGATAAAACAGTAGTGTGTAGTTCCAGTAGTTAGCTACACCGCTACATGATAAAACAGTAGTGTGTAGTTCCAGTAGTTAGCTACACCGCTACATGGTAAAACAGTAGTGTGTAGTTCCAGTAGTTAGCTACACCGCTACATTGCAAGAAAGTAATTAACTACTGAAAACACTACCAATATTTGAATCTAGTTCAACTACCACCAAGCTACTGCAAAATGTAGTTGAATTACTAGTTGAACTACATGTAGTTCACTACTCCCCAACACTGGTTGTGAATGCAGAGCTGTTCTACGAAGACCCTGAAGTCAAATGCAATGGTGTCTTCTTCGATGAGGTTTAACGGTGGTTGGCATCCAATAAATGTTACATTACTGCCACCAACTAGACTGGGTTATAAATCCCTTACACTTTGCATGGAAAAAATAAACAAATACCCATCCATCTAACCCTACACTCATTAAAAACCTACCAACCTATTCCACTATTTAAACCTATCTAGTCCTACCTCAGGCCAACGGCCTGGAAGGACAGAACACCACCACTCAACACACCCTGTAACTCTTCTGACGTCAAATCTCGTACACCCAAAAACGTATCTGCAGCTCCTACCACAACCTCTATTTTCTGTGACTTACATCCCTGCATTACAGTTGATAACCATTGCTATGAACGCTAAAACGGCAATCTTACTGAAGCATATATAATTCTGTGTCGCACCAAACGACATGCATCACAAACACCGGGAATCTAACCCTTCTGTTGATCCACTTTCACATTTACCGCTACCCGAGTAATCACTCCTTTCAATGGCACCCTTTTCTTCAGAGCAAAACAAGTTACAGCTCTTGTCCCCATTCGTATGGCGAGGAGCACAAACAATTATCACAAGACCACTTCGGGTTACCTTCACCGTTTCCACAGCACCCAATTCTGTTTTCCACACTGAAACCACATACTGTATGGATCAGCCAAAAGGCATGGGTCCACTTTCTCCAGAAATTTCACTCATACCGTCAAACACACCTTTATCATGACCATCGGTGCAAGCCTTAGGCTCAGAACTTCACCACACCTGCCACCTCCGATAATTCACCCTCATTTACTTCCATTTCGTCTCCAGACCTCGATTGGCGTACGGCTCACTCTGCTTACACTTCCCATCATTCTTCTTTGACAAACCATCTCCATTTTCTTTCTGCCATCTTCAACTGATTCAAGCTCACCGTCTTCCTCCCTTACTCTCTTTGACCTCCTCGCCTCTCTTTTTCCCTCCATTCCTCCTCCGTATTCCAAGTATAGTCTCCTCATGATTATATTGCAACTGCAATGGTGAGTTCGCACATCTTACTATATTGTGTGTGCATTCTGGGGTGCTTTTTTGTTGAGTTTGTGTGAATTTAGAAAGGAATCAAATTGATTGCACTCTCTTGTCCATTATTGCTGAGTTTGAATGCGTTCAATTAATGCATGAATGAGAATATGAGATTACCAATGAGTGATGTTTGTCCTCCATATGTGTTTATTTGTATAGACTTCTCAAGCACTAACCCAAAAGATACCTTTGTAAAAACCACATGCCTGGTATTTTGATTGACTGCTGAATAACCATGTCACAAAAGTAACAGATCAAAAAAGAGCTGCCTTTTGAATTCCTCCAGGTGTCCAGACCGTGGGCTACTCAGCATTGGCCCATGTCCGTCTGACATCACAGACCGTGTTAACCAGTTTGAATGGTCACTGCTGCTGCAAGCTGCTCTGTTTCTGCTTAAACTCACTGATTGTGTGTCCAGAGAAAATGGTCTATCTAGGGGGATGCTGACTAGGCCTGAATGGGGCACAGCAGGAATACTCCCCAAACTCAGATTAACTCGGCGGAACCTGTTTTAAAGGTTGCCGTGGGCCCAGCAGTGGTGGCTGTGTGTGTTTGAATGTAGGCAGTTGACAGTGAATGGGACTGAAGTTCTGTTGCCATGGATTCAGTTATACTCTGTGTCACTGTCAGAAGGCCTCATAGCGATTATTTTTAAGTGGAGATACATTCGCTATACAAGATATCATCTTTGTAAAATTAGATTGTTAGCCTCATTGAGTTCTCATTGATTATAATGTTTATGCCACTGTGATGTATGATTATGTACCAGTGTTATATCTAGATACATATTTATTCTTGGCCTAAATGTAGTTTTGAACATTGCCATAGTAATACAGTATGTTTGCCTTGATTGGCCTCAAATTGTATTTTGGTAAAGTGACCACTAGATGGCACTACTTGTATACATAGAGGTACAGCCCTAAAACTGATGTACTGTACTGTAAAACATCTTCTCATCATTCCATGCATGGACCCCAAGGAGAGTGAGTTGGGGGAAAGTGAAACAGATTTGCAAAAAGTTGTACAACCATTTTGAATATTTTTCATATCTCAATCTATATTATGGCAGCTGAGGACCCTGGCATTAAAGGACCCTGGCATTAAACATCTCCCTCTGCAACTGTATCCTGGACTTCTTGACGGGCCGCCCCCAGGTGGTGAGGGCAGGCAAGAACACATCCACCAAGCTAATCTTCAACACGGGGGCCCCTCAGGGGTGCGTGCTTAGTCTCCTCCTGTAACTCCTGTTCATCCACAACTGTGTGGCCACGCACGACTCCAACACCATCATTAAGTTTGCTGACTACGCAGGGGTGGTAGGCCTCATCACTGTGAGGTGTTTTCACATGATTTCACGTGACGTGTTACAAAAAACAGTTTTCATATGTGGTGTGAAATCATGTGATTTTCCACATGTAAAATCATGTGGTTCAACATGTGATAACTTGAAACTAAACTAGTCATTGCTGTACATTTTTAGGTACATTTTTGTCATTTTACAGTACATTTCTACAGTAATAGTGTTTTGCTATATATTTACTGTGAATAGCAATGCACATGGGTACTTTTTGGCACGTCCTGCAAATTAACTTGGCACTCCTCAATTGCAATTACGTTTAAAGTAAAGATTCACATTTTAAATGTTATGTTGTTTTTGTGCATATCTGAGCGACGTTCTATCGATTCCCTTGGTCATTTAATATTTTCATGTGTATCTGAGCTATTGCTGTTCAAGCAGGCAGTAAATTCAGCCGGTATGACATAGCATTGCGATAAAGCCGCTCTCACTGCACTGTAAGGTAATAGAAATATGACTTCTAGATCGGTAAAACGTCTTTCATACATGTAAGATTTCAATACTGGACGATGAAGGAGGTTGTCTTCTCACGAATGAACCATTGATTATATTTTTGCGATATTCCTAGCTCGAGAAATGTGTAATTTAAGAGAGGGTCTAACACATTTCTCCTATTTGTCTGCCTCTTCAGTCCAGGGTGCACTGCATCGTGACTTTCCGAATGTCAGACTCCACTCTGTGAGGCACATCGATCTGCAGGTTGAACATGGTGAGACTGTAGACTCCTAAATGTATTTGTTTAGGTGATTTTACAGCTAACTAGCTACTTCAAATGCTGATAATGACTTTGGTATTAGTGTGTGTAGCTATGTTTGTTAGCTAGCTAGGTAGCCAGCCAACCCATAGAGAGAGCGTAACATTGTGGGTTTTGTAGTCGACTTAAGCTGCAACAGATTTTCACAAATATTTTCATATTGTTACCAACCTTATTATAATGACAAAAAATATTGTTCTCAAATACTAGTGTTATGTAACACTGTAAATTATAGTTAAGATGGCGCCGTACTGGATGGGAAATCGAGGGGGGAGGGGTTTGCCTCTTCATCAACAACAACTGGTGCACTGACTCGGCTGGTGGAAGTGTCGACCCATTGTTCACCCATCTTGGAATACCTGATGGTCAAATGTTGACCCTTTTACTTCCCGAGGGAGTTTTCAGCAGTTGTCATGACAGATGTATACATTACATTCCTCAGGACAAGAACAATATCAAGGTGGCACTTAACAAACTGTACGAGGCTTAACCAAGCAGGAAAACGTACATCCAGAGGCTGCTTTTCTAGTTGCTGGTGATTTTAATTCCGCGTCATTAAGACACGTGATGCCCAACTTCCATCAACACGTCTCCCTCACCACTAGGGGAAATCAAGTCCTACACCATTGTTATTCTTTTTTTATACATTTTTTTAAACCCCTTTTTTCTCCCCAATTTTGTGGTATCCAATTGGTAGTTAGTCTTGTCCCATCGCTACCACTCCCATACGGACTCGGGAGAGGCGAAGGTCAAGAGGCGTGTGTCCTCCGAAACACAACCAAACCTCACTGCTTCTTGACACAATTCCCACAAAACCCGGAAGGCAGCCGCACCAATGTGTCGGAGGAAACACTGTACACCTGGCGACCGTCAGCGTGCACTGCACCTGGCCCGCCACAGGAGTCGCTAGTGCGCGATGGGACAAAGACATCCCTGCCAGCCAAACCCTCCCCTAACCCGGACGACGCTGGGCCAATTGTGCGCCGCTCCATGGGTCTCCCGGGCGCAGCTGAAAGGTCTTGAGTCAATAAGTATTCAACCTATGGTAAGCATAAACAAGTTCAGGAGTACACCTTAAGTTGCATGGACTCACTCTGTGTGCAATAATAGGGTTTAACATGATTTTTGAATGACTACCTCATCTCTGTACCCTACACATAGAATTATCTGTAAGGTCCCTCAGTCGAGCAGTGAATTTCAAACACAGATTCAACTACAAAGACCAGCGCTGTTTTCCAATGCCTTACAAAGAAGGGCACTTACTGGTAGATGGCAAAAAAACAGACATTGAATATGCTTCCTAACTCAGTTGCCGGAGAGGAAGGAAACTGCTCAGGGATTTTCCATGAGGCCAATGGTGACTTTAAAACAGTTACAGAGTTTAATGGCTGTGATAGGAGAAAACTGAGGATGGATCAACAGCATTGTAGTTACTCCACAATACTAACCTAATTGACAGAGTAAAAAAAAAGTGTGGCAATGCAATTAACTTTTTGTCCTGAGTACAAAATGTTATGTTTGGGGCAAATCCAATAAAACACATTACTGAGTACCACTCTCCATATTTTCAAGCATTGTGGCTCCCTCACGACGCCAGGACAGCGGAGTCAATCACCACCTTCCGGAGACACCTGAAACCCCACCTCTTCAAGGAATACCTGGGATAGGATAAAGTAATCCTTCTAACCCCCCCCTTAAAAGATTTAGATGCACTATTGTAAAGTGGTTGTTCCACTGGATATTATAAGGTGAATGCACCAATTTGTAAGTCGCTCTGGATAAGAGCGTCTGCTAAATGACTTAAATGTAAATGTAAATGTGGTGGCTGCATCATGTTATGGGTATGCTTGTAATCGTTAAGGACTGGGGAGTTTTTAAGGATAAAAAATAAACGGAATGAAGCTACCCACAGTCAAAATCGTAGAGGAAAACCTGGTTCAGTCTGCTTTCCACCAGACACTGGGACATGAATTCACCTTTCAGCAGGACCATAACCTTAAACACAAGGCCAAATCTACGCTGGAGTTTCTTACCAAGTGGCCGAGATACAGTTTTGAATTAAATCTACATGAAAATCTATGGCAAGACTTGAAAAAGGTTCTCTAGCAATGATAAACAACCAATTTTACAGAGCTTGAACAATTTTCAAAATAATAATGGGCAAATATTTTACAATCCTGGTGTGCAAAGCTCTAAGAGACTTACCCAGCTGTTATCATTGCCAAAGGTGATTCTAACATGTATTGACTCAAGGGTGTGAATACTTATGTAAATTAGATATTTTCAAACTAAGAATATGTTTTCACTTTGTCATTAGCTAGCAGCATACCACCCTGCATACCACTGCTGGCTTGCTTCTGAAGCTAAGCAGGGTTGGTCCTGGTCAGTCTCTGGATGGGAGACCAGGTTCTGCTGGAAGTGGTGTTGGAGGGCCAGTAGGAGGCATGCTTTCCTCTGGTCCAAAAAATATCCCAGGGCAGTGATTGGGGACATTGCCCTGTGTAGGGTGCTGTTTTTTGGATGGGACGTTAAACGGGTGTCTTTACACTCTGTGGTCACTAAAGATCCCATGGCACTTATTGTAAGAGTAGGGATGTTAACCCCAGTGTGCTGGCTAAATTCCCCATCCATCCTTTGTAATTTCATGGCCCCCTAATCATCCCCACCTTACAATTGGCTCATTCATCCCCCTACTCTCACCTGTAACTATTCCCCAGGTTGTTGCTGTGAATGAGAATGTGTTCTGTCAACTTACCTGGTTAAATAAATTATGAGGTAGATGGGTGAGAATTTGTATTTATTTAATCCATTTTGAATTCAGGCAGTAACACAACAAAATGTGGAATAAGTCAAGGGGTATGAATACTTTCTGAAGGCACTGTATCTACCTCTATCTATCCAGTATCCCTTCACATTGTAAATATGGTACTGGAACTAACCCTGTATATATTATGCTTGCTTACTTTATAGTGTTTTTCTTATTTTTATATATTGTGTGTTTTTGATTTACCTTGTTATTTTTAGTATTACATTGTTATTGATTACTGCATTGTTGGGGTTAGAGCTTGCAATAAAGGCATTTCACTGTACTTGTACATGTGACATTACAACTTGAATGAGTGGTTTTGGGTGGATTTTTCCTTTAAACTTCCAGAATACTTGTTCACATGTGCTTATGGCACAAACTGTGTTTTTTTTATCCTGCAATTTTATCGGCTACTGAGTCACGGTGAAAATAGTGGAAACAACTTATGTATTTCTGCAGCTGAACTGTATTTTTACATTAAATATACTGTACAACAACAAACTGTATTCAGAAGGTAAAAATACATTCTAATTCCAATCATTTTCAATACCGAAGCATTTGGAATTTGGTTCACTTTCTGAATTGACTGGAACTTAAATGGAATTGACCTCAACATTGGTCAGCATACTTGGGATGCAACCACACCTAGGATTTGAACTCACAACCCCTTGGATGCCAGGAACCTGAATTTCCAAACAGAGGTTGGCCACAGATTTATTGGCAAGAATTCATTTCTGCACTTTTCTAAAATTTGCTTGGAATCAAGTCAATAATCTTGCAATTATCTGACAATACCAACAAAAAAGTAGTTCAGAGACTCTTGACATTCGTAACCATGTGGGAGGTGGGAATTTACCAGTGAAGTCGTAAATACCAGTTCGATACATTCATGTGTATCAACCATAAACTAAAAGTACAGCTATCATGCTTGTAAACAAATTGAGTTTAAAAACCATATTAATAGTTTGCTTTTTACAAATAATGTTTTGTTACATTTAACTGCCGAAAATGCTGTTATCAAGGTAATTTAGCAGATGATGTCAGCATGTGGGGGAAGTCGGTGCTCAGGGATGGTAGATGCATTTCCCACTAATATTTACCAGTTGGAGGGCCGTTCAAGAGTATTTTTCCCAGTCGAATGTGGTAAATTCCCACTTCCCACAAATGCAGGATTAGGTACAATCATTACTGCACTTTGAAATGTAGGTAGGGGCAATGTGCTGTCGGGGGCACATTAGCAAATTTGGGGGCATGTTCTGAAATATATTGTATTTGTGCCAACCTTCAGTAGAAGCTTTGTACCAATTTAAGTGGTTTTATCATTACGTTGAAGGTCGATTTTGACACTGTCAGTTCTGCACTATTTGTAAGACCTTGTGACAATCAAGTACTGCACTGTTAATAAGTTACCATCTTTCTTCCAAAAGCTTAATGGCGGCTAGTTCACAGGAAGTCAATGTTTCATTTTCAGTAACTTACTATCAACTAGTTGGTACCTGGTAGGTAAGTGAGTGTTACAATAACATGGGGACTAGCTACAGTATTGTAAAGTACTTAAGTAAAAATACTTTAAAGTACTACGTAAGTTTATTTTTTCAGTATCTGTACTTTACTATTTATATTGTTGTCAACTTTTATATAATACCTGTTAGGTTGTGCGCTACTGGTATAGAAGTCAGGTGATCAGGCGCACACTTTATTTGGCAGAAGCAACAGACGGACGCAACTGCGTCAAAAACCTCCAGCCAATGGCAAAAGTGAAAAGCGTGACAACAGTCACCATAATGCAAATGTTTAACAATTAAACATACTTCGGGTTAAACACGGTAACCGGGGAAAAAAAACAGCCTGGCTCGTCACACAAAACACGTAACAAAACAATTCCACGCAAAGACATGGGGGAACAGAGGGAATATATATGTAGTGTGATTAGGGAATGTAAACCAGGTGTGCGGGGAAACAAGACAAAACAAATGGAACAATGAAAAGTGGAGCGGCGATGGCTAGAAGACCGGTGACGTCGACCGGTGACGTCGACCGCCGAACGAACAAGGAGAGATGCCGACTTTGGCGGAAATCGTGACAATACCTGAAGAATTTTTAAAAACTTTTTACGCCATACATTTTCCCTGACACCCAAAAGTACATTTTTAAATGCTTAGCAGGACAGGAAAATGGTCCAATTCATGTACTTATCAAGAGAACATCCCTGGTCATCCCTACTGCCTCTGATCTGGCGGACTCAAACACAAATGCTTTGTTTGTTTGTTTGTATGTCTGAGTGTTGTAAAAGTGCCCCTGGCTATCCATAAATAAAAAAGAAAAGAAAAAGGTGGCTTCTGGTTCTTTATATAAGGAATTTGAAGTTATTTATAATTTTACTTCCGATACTTAAGTATATTTTAGCAATTACATTTACTTTTGATTTTTACTCAAGTAGTATTTACTGGGTGACTTTTTTACTTTTACTTCAGTAATATTCTATTAAGTTATTTTCACTTTTACTCAAGTATGACAATTGGGTACTTCTTTCACAAATGACTAGCTACGAATGTGTCACGAGTGTAGCCGTGTTGAATAGACCAAAACGCAGCCGGGATGCGAATACTCATCTTTTATTGAAAATGAATAAAGCAAACACGGAAAACAATAAACAAGAACGACTAAAGACAGGTTAACAGGCTATACTTACAATAATAGCAGTGCTAATGAAAACAACCCACAAACCCAGATGAAACACACTCCTAATATATGACTCCCAATCAGGAACAACGATAACCAGCTGTCCCTGATCGGGAGCCACACAGACCAACATAGAAACAGACATCCCAGAACACACATACACAGACTTCTTCTGCCACGTCCTGACCAAAATACTACACAACTACTCCCTCTGCTGGTCAGGACGTGACAGAATGAAATATCATATGGCTGTTTGCATTTATGTCAGCCTATAACACGGCTGCAGATGTGACAGTATACAAGCTAAATATTTATGAACAGAATACAACAGAACACATTAACTGGGATGACGTTACCTCTCATGGGAGACTAGAAGAACTAGCTGAAAGCAATGCCTCGAATAAGCCTCTCCTGCAATATTCTGATAGGCTGCTACAGTGTGCTGCCAATCAGCAAGTGATGTACATGTCAACACAAATATCAGTGAAGGCACAGTAGGTTACTGGGAACATATTGGCAGTATGAAATTGTGACTTTTATAATAACTGAAGTATTTTCCAGTTTATTAATTACAAATTCACAGCAACAAGTTGCCATTATGTTACTGGGAAATGCACAATAACCACTTTACAGTGCAGCTCATTACTACCACAATCTCTTGCTAATTTTGCAGAACAGTGTCAAATGCATTGCTCAACTTGTACTGGCATAACTATCAAACACTTAAACTGCTCCAACACTTCCACTGACGGTTGTCACAAATACACATATATTTAACCACGCCCCCAAATATGTTTTTTTCCCCCTCATCAATCTACACACAATACCCCATAATTAGAAAGCAAAAACAGGTTTTTATAAATTTTAGCAAATGTATTAAATATAAAAAACTGAGGCCTCCCACGTGGTGCAGTGGTCTAAGTGCTTGAGGAGTCACTACAGACCAGGGTTTGATCCCAGGCTGTGTCACAGCCGGCCGTGACCGGGATACCCATGAGGCGGCGCACAATTGGCCCAACATCATCGGGGGTTAGGGGAGGGTTTGGAAGGCTGGGATTTCCTTGTCCCATCGCGCTCTAGGGACTCCTTGTGGCGGGCCAGGTGCGTGCAAACTGACTTCAGTTCCCAGCTGGACGGTGTTCCTCCGACACATTGGTGCGGCTGGCTTCTGGGTTAAGCGAGCAGTGTGTCAAGAAATAGTGCGGCTTGGCAGGGTTGTATTTCGGAGGACACATGGCTCTCAACCTTCGCCGCTCCTGAGTCCGTAGGGGAGTTACAGTGATGGGACAAGACTGTAAGTTCCAATTTGGGAGAAGAAGGGGTAAAAGTACCAAAAAAATATCACATTTAAATAAGTATTCAGACCCTTTATTCAGTACTTTGTTAAAGCACCTTTGGCAGCGATTACAGCCTTGAGTCTTCTTGGTTATGACGCTTGGAGTTTCTCACATTTTTCTCTTCAGATCCTCTCAAGCTCTGTCAGGTTGGATGGGGAGTGTTGCTGCACAGCTCTGGCTGGACCATTCAAGGACATTCAGAGACTTGTCCCGAAGCCACTCCTGCGTTGTCTTGGCTATGTGCTTAGGGTCATTGTCCTGTTGGAAGGTGAACCTTCGCTCTGGAGCAGGTTTTCATCAAGGATTTCTCTATACTTTGCTCCGTTCCTCTCTCCCTCCCTGACTAGACTCTCAGTCCCTGCTGCTGAAAAACATCCCCACAGCATGATGCTGCCACCACCATGCTTCACCGTAGGGACGGTGCCAGATTTCATCCAGATGTGACGCTTGGCATTCAGGCCAAAGAGTTCAATCTTGGTTTCATCAGACCAGAGAATCTTGTTTCTCATGATCTGAGAGTCCTTTAGGTGCCTTTTGGCAAACTCCAAGCAGGCTGTCATGTGCCTTTTACTGAGGAGTGGCTTCCGTTTGGCCACTCTACCACAAAGGCCTGATTGGTGGAGATGGTTATCCTTCTGGAAGGTTCTCCCATCTCCACAGAGGAACTCTGGAGCTCTGTCAGAGTGACCATCAGGCTGTTGGTCACCTCGCTGACCAAGGCCCTTCTCCTCCAATTGCTCACTTTGGCCCGGCGGCCAGCTTTAGGAAGAGTCTTGGTGGTTCCAAACTTCTTCAATTTAAGAATGATGGAGGCCACTGTGTTCTTGGGAACCTTCAACGCTGCAGACATTTTTTGATACCCTTCCCCAGATCTGTCCCTTGACACAATCCTGTCTCGGAGCTCTACGGACAGTTCCTTCGATCTAATGGCTTGGTTTTTGCTCTGACATGCACTGTCAACTGTGGGACCTGTTTTCGCTTTGTCATTATGGGATGGTGGGTAGATTGATGTTCCAAGCAATGAGTATGAATCTGTTGGCTCTGCAGAAACATTGATGAGGTTGCAAGTTCAAATCCCCTAAGAATTATTGTCTACTCTATGTCAAGTGTCCTTGAGCACTGCTTGTGTTACATTGGTGGTGATAATTGTACAATTATTGACTTGATTCTTGGCATCTTTTATCAAGGTGCCGAAATGCATTATTGCCAATTAGTCTGTGGCCATATCTCTTTTACACTCACTCAGATCTGGTGGTGTAGCTGCACTGTAGCAGGACATTACAGGTTGGTAGTGAGCAATGGGTTATTAGTTCAAATCCCATTTAAGACTGAATCCCAATGTTGTTCACATAACAGAATTATACAATATTTTACAGTAATTTAAATTATAATACAGCAGCATACTGTCATTTTTATTGAAATAACACTTTGGAAGTTGTTGTATATTTTCATTTTTAGTGCTACTTTATGCAAAGTGCAGAAATATGTTCTTGGCAATAAATATATAGCCAATCTCCATTATATTCATAGACCTGGTGGCTCAGCAGGAATTTCAGGTAGCTAGCAACCAAGAGGTTGTGAGTTTAAATCCCAAGTAAACAGCATACTGTCCTTTAACAACTTAATTTAGCTTTAAGGTATGTAGCCTAGCGGCTAAGAGCATTGGGCAAGTAACCAAAAGGTTGCTGGTTTGAATTCCCAAGCCGACCAGTTGACAGAAAAACGCATGTCAAAAATGTTATAAAATGATTTGCATTTTAATGAGGGAAATAAGTATTTGACCCCTCTGCAAAACATGACTTAGTACTTGGTGGCAAAACCCTTGTTGGCAATCACAGAGGTCAGACGTTTCTTGTAGTTGACCATCAGGTTTGCACACATCTCAGGAGGGATTTTGTCCCACTCCTCTTTGCAGATCTTCTCCAAGTCATTAAGGTTTTGAGGCTGACGTTTGGCAACTCGAACCTTCAGCTCCCTCCACAGATTTTCTATGGGATTAAGGTCTGGAGACTGGCTAGGCCACTCCAGGACCTTAATGTGCTTCTTCTTGAGCCACTCCTTTGTTGCCTTGGCCGTGTGTTTTGGGTCATTGTCATGCTTGAATACCCATCCACGACCCATTTTCAATTCCCTGGCTGAGGGAAGGAGGTTTTCACCCAAGATTTGACGGTACATGGCCCCGTCCATCGTCCCTTTGATGCGGTGAAGTTGTCCTGTCCCCTTAGCCGAAAAACATCCCCAAAGCATAATGTTTCCACCTCCATGTTTGACAGTGGGGATGGTGTTCTTGGGGTCATAGGCAGCATTCCTCCTCCTCCGCCAAACACGGCGAGTTGAGTTGATGCCCAAGAGCTCCATTTTGGTCTCATCTGACCACAACACTTTCACCCAGTTGTCCTCTGAATCATTCAGATGTTCATTGGCAAACTTCAGACGGGCATGTATATGTGCTTTCTTGAGTAGGGGGACCTTGCGGGATTTCTGCAGGATTTCAGTCCTTCACGGCGTAGTGTGTTACCAATTGTTTTCTTGGTGACTATGGTCCCAGCTGCCTTGAGATCATTGACAAGATCCTCCCGTGTAGTTCTGGGCTGATTCCTCACCGTTCTCATGATCATTGCAACTCCACGAGGTGAGATCTTGCATGGAGCCCCAGGCCGAGGGATATTGACAGTTCTTTTGTGTTTCTTCCATCTGCGAATAATCGTACCAAATGTTGTCACCTTCTCACCAAGCTGCTTGGCGATGGTCTTGTAGCCCATTCCAGCCTTGTGTAGGTCTACAATCTTGTCCCTGACATCCTTGGAGAGCTCTTTGGTCTTGGCCATGGTGGAGAGTTTGGAATCTGATTGATTGATTGCTTCTATGGACAGGTGTCTTTTATACAGGTAACAAACTGAGATTAGGAGCACTCCCTTTAAGAGTGTGCTCCTAATCTCAGCTCGTTACCTGTATAAAAGACACCTGGGAGCCAGAAATCTTTCTGATTGAGAGGGGGTCAAATACTTATTTCCCTCATAAAAATGCAAATCAATTTATAACATTTTTGACATGTGTTTTTCTGGATATTTGTGTTGTTATTCTGTCTCTCACTGTTCAAATAACCCTACCATTAAAATTATAGACTGATCATTTCTTTGTCAGTGGGCAAACGTACAAAATCAGCAGGGGATCAAATAATTTTTTCCCTCACTGTAAGTCATAGGCGGCAAGTGGTACTGGAGCACCAAGTCTGAGATCAAAAGGCTCTTGATCAGCTTCTACCCCCAACAGTTAATCAAATGGCTACCCAGACTATTTGCATTGACCCCCTTTTTTTGGAGGGGGCACTGACATTCTTGCACTGGCTCTATGCACACTCACTGAACTCTACCCACACACTCACAAATACTACACTGACACTCCAACCCACACATACAAAACACACACATGCATATTGATGCCACACATACACACTTGCCACATACAATGCTGCTACTCTGTTTATTATCTATCCTGATTGCCTAATCACTTTTACCCCTACCTACATGTACACTACCGTTCAAAAGTCTAGGCAGAGTTGCAAAGAAAAAGCCATATCTCAGACTGGCCAATAAAAAGAAAAGATTAAGATGGGCAAAAAGAACACAGTGGACAGAGGAACTCTGCCTAGAAGGCCAGCATCCCGGAGTCGCCTCTTCACTATTGACGTTGAGACTGGTGTTTTGCGGGTACTATTTAATGAAGCTGCCAGTTGAGGACTTGTGAGGCGTCTGTTTCTCAAACTAGACACTCTAATGTACTTGTCCTCTTGCTCAGTTGTGCCCCCGGGGCCCACACTCCTCTTTCTATTCTGGTTAGAGCCAGTTTGTGCTGTTCTGTGAAGGGAGAAGTACACAGCGTTGCACGAGATCTTCAGTTTTTTGGCAATTTCTCGCATGGAATAGCCTTCATTTCTCAGAACAAGAATAGACTGTTCTTTTGTTTCCGGCCATTTTGAGCCTGTAATCGAACCCACAAATGCTGATGCTCCAGATACTCAACTAGTCTGAAGAAGGCCAGTTTTATTGCTTCTTTAATAAGTACAACAGCTGTGCTAAAATAATTGCAAAAGGGTTTTCTAATGATCAATTAGCCTTTTAAACTGATAAACTTGGATTAGCTAACACAATGTGCCATTGGACACAGGAGTGAAGGTTGCTGATAATGGGCCTCTGTACAGCTACAGTGGGAGAAAAAAGTAATTGATCCCCTGCTGATTTTGTACGTTTGCCCACTGACAAAGAAATGATCAGTCTATAATTTTAATGGTAGGTTTATTTGAACAGCGAGAGACAGAATAACAACAACAAAAAATCCAGAAAAACGCATGTCAAAAATGTTATAAATTGATTTGCATTTTAATGAGGGAAATAAGTATTTGACCCCCTATCAATCAGAAAGATTTCTGGCTCCCAGGTGTCTTTTATACAGGTAACGAGCTGAGATTAGGAGCACACTCTTAAAGGGAGTGCTCCTAACCGCAGCTTGTTAGCTGTAAAAAAGACACCTGTCCACAGAAGCAATCAATCAATCAGATTCCAAACTCTCCACCATGGCCAAAACCAAAGAGCTCTCCAAGGATGTCAGGGACAAGATTGTAGACCTACACAAGGCTGGAATGGGCTACAAGACCATCGCCAAGCAGCTTGGTGAGAAGGTGACAACATTTGGTGCGATTATTCGCAGATGGAAGAAACACAAAAGAACTATCAATATCCCTCGGCCTGGGGCTCCATGCAAGATCTCACCTCGTGGAGTTGCAATGATCATGAGAACGGTGAGGAATCATCCCAGAACTACACGGGAGGATCTTGTCAATGATCTCAAGGCAGCTGGGACCATAGTCACCAAGAAAACAATTGGTAACACACTACGCCGTGAAGGACTGAAATCCTGCAGCGCCCGCAAGGTCCCCCTGCTCAAGAGTACATATTCATTACATTTACATTTACGTCATTTAGCAGACGCTCTTATCCAGAGCGACTTACAAATTTGTGCATTCACCTTATGATATCCAGTGGAAAAACCACTTTACAATAGTACATCTAAATCTTTTTTGGGGGGGGAGGGTTAGAAGGATTACTTAATCCTATCCCAGGTATTCCTTAAAGAGGTGGGGTTTCAGGTGTCTCCGGAAGGTGGTGATTGACTCCGCTGTCCTGGCGTTGTGAGGGAGCTTGTTCCACCATTGGGGTGCCAGAGCAGCGAACAATTTTGACTGCGCTGAGCGGGAACTGTGCTTCCGCAGAGGTAGGGAGGCGAGCAGGCCAGAGGTGGATGAACGCAGTGCCCTTCTTTGGGTGTAGGGACTGATCAGAGCCTGAAGGTACGGAGGTGCCATTCCCCTCACAGCTCCGTAGGCAAGCACCATGGTCTTGTAGCAGATGCGAGCTTCAACTGGAAGCCAGTGGAGTGTGCGGAGGAGCAGGGTGACGTGAGAGAACTTGGGAAGGTTGAACACCAGATGGGCTGCGGCGTTCTGGATGAGTTGTAGGGGTTCAATGGCACAGGCAGGGAGCCCCGCCAACAGCGAGTTGCAGTAATCCAGACGGGAGATGACAAGTGCCTGGATTAGGACCTGCGACCCTGTGTGAGGCAGGGTCGTACTCTGCGAATGTTGTAGAGCATGAACCTACAGGATCGGGTCACCGCCTTGATGTTAGCGGAGAACGACAGGGTGTTGTCCAGGGTCACGCCAAGGCTCTTAGCACTCTGGGAGGAGGACACAATGGAGTTGTCAACTGTGATGGCGAGATCATGGAACAGGCAGTCCTTCCCCGGGAGGAAGAGCAGCTCCGTCTTGCCGAGGTTCAGCTTGAGGTGGTGATCCGTCATCCACATTGATATGTCTGCCAGACATGCAGAGATGCGATTCGCCACCTGGTTATCAGAAGGGGGAAAGGAGAAGATTAATTGTGTGTCATCTGCGTAGCAATGCCCGTCTGAAGTTTTCTAATGAACATCTGAATGACTCAGAGGACAACTGGTGAAAGTGTTGTGGTCAGATGAGACCAAAATGGAGCTCTTTGGCATCAACTCAACTTACCGTGTTTGGAGGAGGAGGAATGCTGCCTTTGACCCCAAGAACACCATCTCCACCGTCAAACATGGAGGTGGAAACATTATGCTTTGGGGGTGTTTTTCTGCTAAGGGGACAGGACAACTTCACCGCATCAAAGGGACGATGGACAGGGCCATGTACCATCAAATCTTGGGTGAGAACCTCCTTCCCTCAGCCAGGGCATTAAAAATGGGTCGTGGATGGGCATTCCAGCATGACAATGACCCAAAACACACGGCCAAGGCAACAAAGGAGTGGCTCAAGAAGAAGCACATTAAGGTCCTGGAGTGGCCTAGCCAGTCTCCAGACCTTAATCCCATAGGATATCTGTAGAGGGAGCTGAAGGTTTGAGTTGCCAAACGTCAGCCTCGAAAACATAATGACTTGGAGAAGATCTGCAAAGAGGAGTGGGACAAAATCCCTCCTGAGATGTGTGCAAACCTGGTGGCCAACTACAAGAAACGTCTGACCTCTGTGATTGCCAACAAGGGTTTTGCCACCTAGTACTAAGTCATGTTTTGCAGAGGGGTCAAATACTTATTTCCCCCATTAAAATGCAAATCATTTTATAACATTTTTGACATGCGTTTTCTGGATATTTTTGTTGTTATTCTGTCTCTCACTGTTCAAATAAACCTACCATTAAAATTATAGACTGATCATTTCTTTGTAAGTGGGCAAACGTATAAAATCAGCAGGGGATCAAATACTTTTTTCCCTCACTGTATGTAGATATTCCATTCGTTTCCATCTACAACAGCTACAATAGTCATTTACAACATTAACAATGTCTACACTGTATTTCTGATCAATTTGATGTTATTTTAATAGACAAAAAATGTGCTTTTCTTTCAAAGGACATTTCTAAGTGATCCCAAACTTTTGAACGGTAGCATACTGTCACGTCCTGACCAGTAAAGGGGTCATTTGTCATTGTAGTATGGTCAGGGCGTGGCAGGGGGTTGTTGTTTTGTGTGTTTTGGGGTTGGTTTATTTAGAGGGGATTTGTTCTAGTTTTCATTTTCTATGTTCGTTTTCTATGTGTGGCCGAGTATGGTTTCCAATCAGAGGCAGGTGTCTTTCGTTGTCTCTGATTGGAAGCCATACTTAGGCAGCCCTTTTTTCCTTTGGGTTTGTGGGTGGTTGTTTTCTGTATAGCCGTGTGCCTCCTAATAAAGTAAGAAGATGTGCACTATACCCGCTGCGCCTTGGTCTGTCCCTTACGACGCCTATGACACATACATATTACCTCAACAACCTCGTACCACTGCACATAGACTCGGTACTCCTTGTATATAGCCTCGTTATTGTTATTTGATATTTCCTTTCTTATTTCCTAATCTTTTCATACATCTTAACTCTGCATTGTTGGGAAAGGGCTCATAAGTAAGCCCTGCATTCGCCGCATAAATAAATGTTTTATTTGATTTGACAATTCATTTTGCAGGAGCAACCTCTGCCTCATAAACCTTATATCCATGAGGAGGAAGAATGAGATATTTATCTTATGTAGCCTAGGTTTTTGTATCATACTGTTATTCTGAAACTATATTGTCATTATTACTGACAGTACCCCTTTAAGACTTTTATTGTGAAGCACTTAATTATTCACAGAATCACATGCGCATGTTGAGGGAAAGAAGCGTTTTGGATGTTGATAGAATTGCTACTTTATTTGGCTGTGTTCTTGTTATCAGAGAACTAATACAAGATAAAGTACTTTACCAATTGTAACCGTGAGTTATAAGACCCACTAGTCCTCCGGAGGAGATTGAATATAATATCGACAATCCAGAAATTAAGGTTACACTTATATTTGAATAGGGCCCACATGCCAATGTAATTAACTCGGCCTCTGTGTAGCTGTATAGAAAAATATCAACAATCACTATTCCCTAATTAGCTGGAGTGTACAGACTTTGCCTACTGCCTACGGTGGATCCATACAGATCATTAGAGCTTCAATCTGTTTCATAACCAGGAAAATGGAACGCCATTATCTTTTACACACTTCTGTGCCCTATTTTTAATGTGAAACAGAGTACAGTCCTGTATACTCTTCTTCACTATTTTACATTGTTTGTATTTCAGGATATATTTTGTTGATGTGACTCTTCTGTGGACCATGGACATGCTGTATAGATGTGTAATTGAACACGTTGTGTATTGCAATTGGGTACTTGAATGCCAGCTCATTAGCAGAAAAAGTGAGTGTTCTGCGACTTTGTGAAAGAGAACAATATCTCGGGGGGGGGGGGTGTGTGTGTGTGTGTGTGTGTGTGTGTGTGTGTGTGTGTGTGTGTGTGTGTGTGTGTGTGTGTGTGTGTGTGTGTGTGTGTGTGTGTGTGTGTGTGAGAGAGAGTGGACCTGAACCCATTTTGATTTAAAGCTCTCCATTTGAGTGACTGAAGGAGCATTTTGTTCTGTTGTGGTATGCAGAAAGCTCCTCGTTGCAGTAGCCACAGATCCCAGGCCTTGAACCTAACCTGGAGAAAGGAGGCACTTGCAATCACACAAAGAACTCCATAATAACAGTTAATCTTCATAAAAATCTGAATGGTCACCATGGCCTACAATTAGTTTGTTTCTTGAAAGAAATAACATTAATTCCAAGTTCACATTATCAATTTTGTAACTAAATAAAATATGTCAACATAAGTTGGAAAGGAAATATGATAGGATAGGTTACCATAACAAACAGTTGCAAAAATGTTGGGATGTGCATAGTTAACATTCAGCTTGTTCATATTGAACTTCTAAAAGCTTTTTTGTTTTTGTATTTTAATTTTGTGATATCTAATTATGATCTTGTCTCATCGCTGCAACTCCCCAACGGGCTCGGGAGAGGTGAAGGTCAAGTCATGCGTCCTCTGAAACATGACCTGCCCATCCGCGTTCTCCTTAACACCCGCCCGCTTAACCTGGAAGCCAGCGGCACCAATGTGTCAGAGGAAACCGCTCAACTGACGTCAGCCTGCAGGTATCTGGCCCGCCACAAGGAGTTGCTAGAGTGCGATGAACCCTCCCCTAAACCAGACAACGCTGGGCCAATTGTGAGCCTCCCTATGGGACTCCTGGTCATGGTTAGTTGTGACACAGCCTGGGATCGAACCAGGGTCTGTATTTATTTTATTTTATTTTTTATTTCACCTTTATTTAACCAGGTAGGCTAGTTGAGAACAAGTTCTCATTTACAACTGCGACCTGGCCAAGATAAAGCAAAGTAGTGCGACAGAAACAACAACACAGAGTTATACATGGAATAAACAAACATACAGTCAATAATACAATAGAAAAAGTCTACATACAGTGTGTGCAAATGAGGTAGGATAAGGGAGGTAAGGCAATAAATAGGCCATAGTTGCAAAATAATTACATTATAGCAATTAAAAACTGGTGTGATAGATGTGCAGAAGATGAGTGTGCAAGTAGAGATACAGGGGTGCAAAGGAGCAAAACAAATAACAGTATGGAGATGAGGTAGTTGGATGGGCTATTTGCAGATGGGCTATGCACAGGTGCAGTGATCTGTGAGCTCCTCTGACAGCTGGTGCTTAAAGTTAGTGAAGGAGATATGAGTCTCCAGCTTCAGTGATTTTTGCAGTTCGTTCCAGTCATTGGCAGCACAGAACTGGCTGCCAAAGGAAAAATTGGCTTTGTGGGTGTAACGTTCGTCGCCTGGTGACGAGGAAGCGGACCAAAACGCAGCTGGGAGCGTACACATGTTTATTCAACACACTGGAATTAAACATGTACACAAAAATCAAGAAAAATGCAGATACGTTACGTGCTCAAACAAAGAGACAACACCCCACAAACAGCGTGGGGAAAACAGCAACTTAAATGTGATCCCAATCAGAGACAATTAGCGACAGCTGTCTCTGATTGGGAATCGACAGAACCCAACATAGAAATAACCCACCTAGAGCCTACACAAGGCTAAAACGTAAACCAAACACAAACCAATGAAAAATACCTAACATGACACACCCTGACCCAATATACCCGAGTTCACCTGGTCAGGGCGTGACAGTGGGTGACCAGTGAAAAATACCTGCTGGAGCGTGCTACGGGTGGGTGCTGCTATGGTGACCAGTGAGTTGAGATAAGGCAGGGCTTTACCTAGCAAAGACTTATAGATGACCTGGAACCAGTGGGTTTGGCAACGAATATGAAATGAGGGCCAGCCAATGAGAGCGTACAGGTCACAGTGGTTGGTAGTATATGTGGCTTTGATGACAAAATGGATGCACTCTGATAGACTGCATCCAATTTGCTTAGTAGAGTGTTGGAGGCTATTTTGTAAATGACATCGCCGAAGTCAAGGATCGGTAGGATAGTCAATTTTACAAGGGTATGTTTGGCAGCATGAGTGAAGGATGCTTTGTTGTGAAATAGGAAGCCAATTCTAGATACATTTTGGATTGGAGATGCTTAATGTGAGTCTGGAAGGAGAGTTTACAGTCTAACCAGACACCTAGGTATTCGTAGTTGTCCACATATTCTAAGTCAGCACCATCCAGAGTAGTGATGCTGGACGGGCGGGAAGGTGCGGGCAGCGATCAGTTGAAGAGAATGCATTTAGTTTTTCTTGCATTTAAGAGCAGTTGGAGGCCACGGAAGGAGAGTTGTATGGCATTGAAGCTCGTCTGGAGGTTAGTTAACACAGTGTCCAAAGAAGGGCCAGAAGTATACAGAATGGTGTCGTCTGCGTAGAGGTGGATCAGAGAATCACCAGCAGCAAGAGCGACATCATTGATGTATACAGAGAAGAGAGTCGGCCCGGGAATTGAACCCTATGGCACCCCCATAGAGACTGCCAGAGGTCCGGACAACAGGCCCTCCAATTTGACACACTGAAATTTATCTGAGAAGTTGTTGGTGAATCAGGTGAGGCAGTCATTTGAGAAACCAAGGCTGTTGAGTCTGCCGATAAGAATGTGATGAGTGACAGAGTCGAAAGCCTTGGCCAGGTTGATGAATACAGCTGCACAGTATTATCTCTTATCGATGGCGGTTATGATATCGTTTAGGACCTTGAGCGTGGCTGAGGTGCACCCATGACCAGCTCGGAAACCAGATTGCATAGCGGAGAAAGTACGGTGGGATTCGAAATGGTCGGTGATCTGTTTGTTAACTTGGCTTTCGAAGACCTTAGAAAGGCAGGGTAGGATAGATATAGGTCTGTAGCAGTTTGGGTCTAGAGTGTCTCCCACTTTGAAGAGGGGGATGACCGCGGCAGCTTTCCAATCTTTGGGGATCTCAGATGATACGAAAGAAAGTTTGAACAAGCTAGTAATAGGGGTTGCAACAATTTGGGCAGATCATTTTAGAAAGAGAGGGTCCAGATTGTCTAGCCCGGCTGATTTGTAGGGGTCCAGATTTTGCAGCTCTTTCAGAACATAAGCTATCTGGATTTGGGTGAAGGAGAAATGGGGGAGGCTTAAGTTGCTGTGGGGGGTGCAGGGCAGTTTACCGGGGTAGGGGTAGCCAGGTGGAAACCATGGCCAGCTGTAGAGAAATGCTTATTGAAATGCTCAATTATCGTGGATTTATCAGTGGTGACAGTGTTTCCTAGTCTCAGTGCAGTGGGCAGCTGGGAGGAGGTGCTCTTATTCTCCATGGACTTTACAATGTCCCAGAACTTTTTGGAGTTTGTGCTACAGGATACAAATTTCTGTTTGAAAAATCTAGCCTTTGCTTTCCTAACTGCCTGTGTATATTGGTTCCTAACTTCCCTGAAAAGTTGCATATCACGGGGGCTATTTGATGCTAATGCAGTACGCCACAGGATGTTTTAGTGCTGGTCAAGGGCAGTCAGGTCTGGATTGAACCAAGGGCTATATCTGTTCCTTGTTCTACATTTTTTGAATGGGACATGCTTATTTAAAATGGTGAGAAAGCACTTTTAAAGAATAACCAGGCATCCTCTACTGATGGGATGAGGTCAATATCCTTCCAGGATACCCGGGCCAGGTCGATTAGAAAGGCCTGCTCGCTGACGTGTTTTAGGGAGCGTTTGACAGTGATGAGGGGTGGTCGTTTGACCGCAGACCCATTACGGACGCAGGCAATGAGGCAGTGATCGCTGAGATCCTGGTTGAAGACAGCAGAGGTGTATTTGGAGGGCAGGTTGGTTAGAATGATCTCTATGAGAGTGCCTGCATTTATGGATTTGGGGTTGTACCTGGTAGGTTCATTGATCATTTGTGTGAGATTGAGGGCATCAAGCTTAGATTGTAGGATGGCCGGGGTGTTAAGCATGTCGAAGTTTAGGTCACCTAACAGCACGAGCTCTGAAGATAGATGGGGGGCAATCAATTCACATATGGTGTCCAGGGCACAGCTGGGGGCAGAAGGTGGTCTGTAGCAAGCGTCAACGGTGAGAGACCTGTTTCTGGAAAGGTGGATTTTTAAAAGTAGAAGCTCAAATTGTTTGGGCACAGACCTTGATAGTAAGACAGAACTCTGCAGGCTATCTCTGCAGTAGATTGCAACTCCGCCCCCTTTGGCAGTTCTATCTTGTTGGAAAATGTTATAGTTAGGGATGGAAATTTCAGGGTTTTGGTGGTCTTCCTAAGCCAGGATTCAGACACGGCTAGGGCATCCGGGTTGGCAGAGTGTGCTAAAGCAGTGAATAAAACAAACTTAGGGAGGAGGCTTCTAATGTTAACATACATGAAAGCAAGGCTTTTACGGTTACAGATGTCAACAAATGAGAGCGCCTGGGGAATGGGAGTGGAGCTAGGCACTGCAGGGCCTGGATTAACCTCTACATCACCAGAGGAACAGAGGAGGTGTAGGATAAGGGTACAGGTAAAGGCTAAAAGAACTGGACGTCTAGTACGTTCAGAACAGAGAGTAAAAGGAGCAGGTTTCTGGGCACGGTAGAATAGATTCAAGGCATAATATACAGACAAAGGTATGGTAGGATGTGAGTACAGTGGAGGTAAACCTAGGCATTGAGTGACGATGAGAGAGATATTGTCTCTAGAAACATCATTTAAACGAGGTGAGGTCACTGCATGTGTGGGAGGTGGAACTAAAGGGTTAGCTAAGGCATATTGAGCAGGGCTAGAGGCTCTACAGTGAAATAAGACAATAATCACTAACCAAAACAGCAATGGACAATGCATATTGACATTAGGGAGAGGCATGCGTAGCCGAGTGATCATAGGGGTCCAGTGAGTAGCTAGGCGGGCTGGAGACACGGCGATTCAGACAGCTAGCGGGCCGGGGCTAGCAAGCTAGCAGAGGGGCCTTAGAGGGAAGTCTGTCATAGCCCCCTGGTGCAGTTACGTCGGCAGACCAGTCGTGATGGATGAGCAGGGCTCTGTGTAGTAAAAGGGTCCAGGCCAATTGGCAAAATAGGTATAGTGGCCCAAGAAATTGGCCGATGGGCCTCTAAAGCTAACAGTCCGATATGCTCTAGATAGCTAGCGGGCCGCAACTAACAGGCTAGCAGATGGGCATTCAGGGGATGTCGTGACAGAGGAGCCTGTTGAAAACCCCCCTCGGGCAGATTACGTCGGTAGTCCAGTCGTGATGGATCGGCGGGGCTCCATATCGGCAGTAAAAGGGGTCCAGGCCAATTGGCAAAATAGGTATTGTAGCCCAAGGAGTGGCTGATGGACCTCTTCAGCTAGCCGGGAGATGGGCCTAGCATAGGCTAGCTCCAGGCTAATTGGTGCTTGCTTCGGGACAGAGACGTTAGCCAGGAGTGGCCACTCGGATAGCAGCTAGCTAGCTGCGATGATCCAGGTGAAAAGGTTCAGAGCTTGCGATAGGAATCCGGAGATATGGAGAAAAATAAGTCCGATATGCTCTGGTTTGAATCGCGCTGAGCAGACTCGCAAGAGTTGTCCTGGCTAAAGGTTAGCTGATGGCCGTTAGCAGTGGCTAGCTGACTACTTGCTAGTAGCTAGTTAGCTGGCTAGCTTCTGTTGGGGGTTCCGCTTCTGAAGTAAAGAAAATAGCACATCCATACCACATTGGGTGGGGCGTGTTGCAGGAGAGTATGTTGAGGTTAAGAAAATATTTTTAAAATATGCTAAGAAAAAATATATATACACGGGACACGACAAGACGAAGACGTCTGACTGCTATGCCATCTTGAATGTAGACAGACACCTCAAGCACTGCGATGCAGTGTCTTAGACCTCTGCACCACTTGTGAGGCACGCTAAAATATTTTTAAAGTAATTTCTGAGGCCATGATGTATGAGGGAAAATAGTGAACAACTAAAATCACAACTTGATAATAAATGTAAAAATATATGTTTTATTGGGGTGCTCACATGAACAACTTAATGCTTAACGGTTACATCACTGGAACCCTAACCATAGAATTGAATGGTGATGAAGAATGGTAATGGGGTAGGACCAAGACTAGTGCTGCACTGACATCTCCTACCATGATCAACAGTGACAGTCATCGATCCTCAGTCTATCAGTGCAGTTTGCCTGCCCACATTA
Organism: Salmo salar; assembly: GCF_965601325.2. Taxonomy (NCBI): domain Eukaryota; kingdom Metazoa; phylum Chordata; class Actinopteri; order Salmoniformes; family Salmonidae; genus Salmo; species Salmo salar. The sequence continues at coordinate 38,104,166 of NC_138313.1, forward strand.
TTGGCAGTTGGTTGACGATAACATAGCTGGTGTCATGCCACAAACCTCTAGTGTCATGGAAACCACGTGCCAAGGCAGTGAACCAAATAAACGAGGGAGGATGGTATCTTTAAACCCTTTCTGTGATTTGTAATGTGACCTCATTACTTTAATCCCTATGGGGAGTACTGCGTTAAAGCAACACCAGAGGAGAATTGAAAAATGTGTAGAACTGTCATGTATTGAGAAAAAGGAATAGGGTTTATGCTATTCTTTAAACTCACCTACAGTTCAAAGTATTTATAGAGTAGAAATAACAACTATGACTTCCAATCTGCCACACACACAAAGGTAGGCCTTGTCAAAACACGAGGATAAAATAACGGCACTAATAGGGTTACTTGGCAGATATGCCACAACCTTCTATTCCATGTCCTTAGTTCTCTTGCTGTCAAATGGGATTTGAAATTAGGCACTACTTCTATATTTCTTATAATTATGTTCAGTGCTAAGGGAAAAGAATGGAAGAATGACTAGAGATAATCAATTTTCCACCTCTGGTCTGACCTCTTTTAAGAATCATCTCAAAGTAGTCATTCCGGGGCTTCAAATTCCCTTTTGGCCAAAAGTCAGTTGATTGACTGCTGTTGAAGCTCCCTGCGAGCAGATTGGACTCAGATAGTTCATCTTCTGTTGACCGGCCTTTCCTGGCAGCCTCAGAGCTTGTCCAATTTCCCTTAGTTTGTGGGACAGTTGAATCTGGGACAGGAGGACTCTGGAACTGGTCCATCCCCAATATCAACCCTCGTCCACCCCTCTCTTCTCATCCTCCCTTTGAAGGTAGACATTTATTTCCTCATCCTAAGGATGACTACTTTAGCTGGGCTGAACAACATTTTTACAAACAGAAACTCAAAGTACTCATTGGAGTAAAATAATCATTGATTTCTGTCAGTGTTTTTTAGCAATGTTATATGGACGGCCAGCTCTCCATCGCGTGAAAATTCAATGATCCAGCATGAGCATTAGACAATTATATTTTGCCAATAATGGAGGCTTATCTGATGTCCTGAAAAACTCTCAGTCAAACACCTTGGGGAATTGTTGCTGTTGATATGTTTCTATGCCTGTTGCATTTTCCCATGTAACATTATCCATGGGTGGAACTTAGGCATCTGAACAGGATGTTTGGTAGCAGTATCTTTGCGCTTCTGCTGCTCTCTGTTATTGTCTATGCATAGTCACTTTAATAACTTTACCTACATGTGCAGTGAGGGAAAGAAGTGTTTGATCCCCTGCTGATTTTGAGCGTTTGCCCACTGACAAAGAAATGATCGGTCTATGATTTTGATGGTGGGTTTGTTTGAACAGTGAGAGACAGAGTGGCAAAGAAAATAATCCAGAAAGATGCATGTAAAAAATGTTATAAGATTATTTGGATTTTGATGGGGGAAATAAGTATTTGACCCCTCTGCCTTAACATGACTTAGTATACTGCTCAGAAAAATGAAGGGAACACTTAAACAACACATCCTAGATCTGAATGAAAGAAATAATCTTATTAAATACTTTTTTCTTTACATAGTTGAATGTGCTGACAACAAAATCACACAAAAATAATCAATGGAAATCCAATTTATCAACCCATGGAGGTCTGGATTTGGAGTCACACTCAAAATTAAAGTGGAAAACCACACTACAGGCTGATGCAACTTTGATGTAATGTCCTTAAAACAAGTCAAAATGAGGCTCAGTAGTGTGTGTGGCCTCCACGTGCCTGTATGACCTCCCTACAACGCCTGGGCATGCTCCTGATGAGGTGGCGGATGGTCTTCTGAGGGATCTCCTCCCAGACCTGGACTAAAGCATCCGCCAACTCCTGGACAGTCTGTGGTGCAACGTGGCGTTGGTGGATGGAGTGAGACATTATGTCCCAGATGTGCTCAGTTGGATTCAGGTCTGGGGAACGGGCAGGCCAGTCCGAAGCATCAATGCCTTCCTCTTGCAGGAACTGCTGACACACTCCAGCCACATGAGGTCTAGCATTGTCTTGCATTAGGAGGAACCCAGGGCCAACCGCACCAGCATATGGTCTCACAAGGGGTCTGAGGATCTCATCTCGGTACCTAATGGCAGTCAGGCTACCTCTGGCGAGCACATGGAGGGCTGTGCGGCCCCCCAAAGAAATGCCACCCCACACCATGACTGACCTACCGCCAAACTGGTCATGCTGGAGGATGTTGCAGGCAGCAGAACGTTCTCCACGGCGTCTCCAGACTCTGTCACGTCTGTCACATGTGCTCAGTGTGAACCTGCTTTCATCTGTGAAGAGCACAGGGCGCCAGTGGCGAATTTGCCAATCTTGATGTTCTCTGGCAAATGCCAAACGTCCTGCACGGTGTTGGGCTGTAAGCACAACCCCACCTGTGGACGTCGGGCCCTCATACCACCCTCATGGAGTCTGTTTCTGACCGTTTGAGCAGACACATGCACATTTGTGGCCTGCTGGAGGTCATTTTGCAGGGCTCTGGCAGTGCTCCTCCTGCTCCTCCTTGCACAAAGGCGGAGGTAGCGGTCCTGCTGCTGGGTTGTTGCCCTCCTACGGCCTCCTCCACGTCTCCTGATGTACTGGCCTGTCTCCTGGTAGCGCCTCCATGCTCTGGACACTACGCTGACAGACACAGCAAACCTTCTTGCCACAGCTCGCATTGATGTGCCATCCTGGATGAGCTGCACTACCTGAGCCACTTGTGTGGGTTGTAGACTCCGTCTCATGCTACCACTAGAGTGAAAGCACCGCCAGCATTCAAAAGTGACCAAAACATCAGCCAGGAAGCATAGGAACTGAGAAGTGGTCTGTGGTCAGCCTTCCCTGTAGCTCAGTTGGTAGAGCATGGTGTTTGCAACGCCAGGGTTGTGGGTTCGATTCCCACGGGGGGCCAGCAAAAAAAATGTATGAAATTGTATGAAATGTATGCATTCACTACTGTAAGTCGCTCTGGATAAGAGCGTCTGCTAAATGACTAAAATGTAAATGTATTGACCTGTAAACTGAACAATATACACAGTACCAGTCAAAAGTTTGGACACAACTACTCATTCAAGGGTTTTTCTTTATTTTCACTTTTCTACATTGTAGAATAATAATGAAGACATCAACATAATGAAATAACACATATGGAATCATGTAACCAAAAAACAAAAAGTGTTATTAAACAAATCAAAATATATTTTATATTCTTCAAAGTAGCTACCCTTTGCCTTGATGACAGCTTTGCACACTCGTGGCATTCTCTAAACCAGATTCATGAGGAATGCTTTTCCAAGAGTCTTGAAGGAGTTCCCACATATACTGAGCACTTGTTGGCTGATTTTCCTTTGTTCTGCGTTCCAACTCATCCCAAACCATCTCAATTGGGTTGAGGTCCGGTGATTGTGGAGTCCAGGTCATCTGATGCACCACTCCATCACTCTCCTTATTGGTAAAAATCCCTTACAGGCGTGTTGGAGGTGTGTTGGGTCATTGTCATGTTGAAAAGCAAATGATAGTCCCACTAAGCGCAAACCAGATGGGATGGCGTATCGCTGCAGAATGCTGTGGGAGCCATGCTGGTTAAGTGTGCCTTGAATTCTAAATAAATCACTGACAGTGTCACCAGCAAAGCACCATCACACCTCCTCCATGCTTCATGGTGGGAACTACACATGCGGAGTTCATCCGTCCACCTAATCTGCGTCTCACAAAGACAAGGTGGTTAGAACCAAAAATCTCAAATTTGGACTCATCAGACCAAAGGACAGATTTCCACAGGTCTAATGTCCATTGCTCGTGTTTCTTGGCCCAAACAAGTCTCTTCTTCTTATTGGTGTCCTTTAGTAGTGGTTTCTTTGCAGCAATTCAACCATGAAGGCCTGATTCACACAGTCTCCTCTGAACAGTTGATGTTGAGATGTGTCTGTTACTTGAACTCTGAAGCATTTATTTGGGTTGCAATCTGAAGTGCAGTTAACTCTAATGAACTTATCCTCTGCAGCAGATGTAACTCTAGGTCTTCCTTTCCTGTGGCGGTCGTCATGAGAGCCAGTTTCATGATAGTGCTTGATGGTTTTTGTGACTGCACTTGAAGAAACTTTCAAAGTTCTTGACATTTTTCGTATTGACTGACCTTCATGTCTTAAAGTAATGATGGACTGTTGTTTCTCTTTGCTTATTTGAGCTGTTCTTGCCATGATATGGACTTAGCCCTATTTGGTAAAAGACCATCTTCTGTAGACTACTCCTACCTTGTCACAACACAACTGATTAACTCAAACGCATTAGGAAGGTAAGAAATTCCACAAATGAACTTTTAACAAAGCACACCTGTTAATTGAAATGCATTCCAGATGACTACCGCATGAAGCTGGTTGAGAGAATGCCAAGACTGTGCAAAGCTATCATCAAGACAAAGAGTGGCTACTTTGAAGAATCTCACTTTTTTGGGTACTACATGATTCCATATGTGTTATTTCATAATTTTGTTGTCTTCACTATTATTCTACAATGTAGAAAATAGTAAAAATAAAAATAAACCCTTGAATGAGTAGATGTGTCCAAACTTTTGATTGGTACTGCATATTTTTTAAATAATTTCTCTATTTCTACATGTTATGGTTTGCTTAGTGCTGTCCTAACAATAGGCCTACCATTCATCTATGAACCATCCTCTCCAATATTGCTGTACACATGGATATTTCCATAAGCCCTAATGAGTTTGCATCATCCACTCCACTTCCTGCATTGATCAGTAGAGATGGTCACTCAATGGTGGCTCCTCTCCGCTGACCTGCTAGGCCCAATATCGATCATGCCCAGTTGTTTTGAATTTGAGATCCGCATTAGGCAAAACAGCGCCACTGGCTGCCCAAGGCGCATTTGTTATTGTTTTTGTTTTGTTTATTAAACGGCGAAGAGGAGCTCCAGCATGGACCTAAACAAAAAGTAGTACATACTCTGCTGTTCTATCGAGCGTGGAATAATGTGCAATGATGTCAGAAGGAAAAAAAACTGTGTTCGTTGTTTGAAGTAACATGGCAGTTTTCGCTGCTACAATTCCAATTTTAAAGGGGAACATTTGGTGAAATAGTTTCCTTACCTTTCTGGACAGTATGATTTTTTTAGGAATGCATTATCTTCTGGTTTGACAAGGTTCTAAAATGACATTGGAGGAGAAGTTATAGATCATTTTAAAAAGTCAATGACGACTGTTGAAAATGTTTGCACATAACACAGGCTTCTCATGTGGTAATACATTGGCATTGAGAAAGTAACTTTTGCCCAGTGATGGATGCAGTGGCAATTTTAGCATGTAAATGTTTTTGATGCATGCCAGCCAAGCTAGTACACAAAACAACACTAAACAATACATTAATTGAACTATAACAGTGACAAACGATGCCGGCAAACTGTTAGGTCCTACATAAAGCTGTTCCAACTACAGAGCTTTCTTTTCAGCACCATGGAGTGAATCCTTACCACTGCTACACCTTGTTATCAGTGGAGCCTTGTCTGGCAGCAAAACAGTTCATTCAGCCTCATTTATTGCCTTTTTAAAAAACATTGCTGATATGGCTGACTTGCTGAAACAGATGTGGTTTCTACTGACAATTGAGATGTACAAACTATGGCATAAGGGAATGATGAGCGGATAAGAGGCAATAAAGGTTAAATAATGGTTAAATAAAAAATGTAATTAAAAAATAATATCCGTAATTTCAATTAAGACATTAATGAGCGAGCTAAGATGGATGTAGTCAATATAACTATTTGTTCAGCACTTTTGAAATGTACAGTGACAGAATTCAGAACATGGGCTGTTCTTACAGTATTCTCTCTGTCCACCAAATCAGAACTGTACGATAAATAAAGGGGGCATATAAGCAGACAGCTAAAGCTCTTACAATATTCGATGATGACATTTCTCTAAAAATAGGCTATAGGCTACATGTGCACAACCAAGTCAGAACAGTAGGCTAAGTTATGGGAGGGAAAGGGACCAAATTATTAGGGTGAGGCACATGGGCTACTAACAGCTTACTATACAACATACAGTCGTGGCCAAAGGTTTTGAGAATGACACAAATATTTATTTCCACAAAGTTTGCTGCTTCAGTGTCTTTAGATATTTTTGTCAGATGTTACTATGGAATACTGAAGTATAATTACAAGCATTTCATAAGTGTCAAAAGCTTTTATTGACAATTACATGAAGTTGATGCAAAGAGTCAATATTCGCAGTGTTGACCCTTCTTTTTCAAGACCTCTGCAATCCACCCTGGCATGCTGTCAATTAACTTCTGGGCCACATCCTGACTGATGGCAGCCCATTGTTGCATAATCAATGCTTGGAGTTTGTCAGAATTTGTGGGGTTTTGTTTGTCCACCCGCCTCTTGAGGATTGACCACAAGGTCTCAATGGGATTAAGGTCTGGGGAGTTTCCTGGTCATGGATCCAAAATATCGATGTTTTGTTCCCCTTAGATAGCACTTTTGACTTATGGCAAGGTGCTCCATCATGCTGGAAAAGGCATTGTTCGTCCCCAAACTGTTCCTGGATGGTTGGGAGAAGTTGCTCTCGGAGGGTGTGTTGGTACCATTCTTTATTCATAGCTGTGTTCTTAGGCAAAATTGTGAGTGAGCCCACTCCCTTGGCTGAGAAGCAGCCCCACACATGAATGGTCTCAGGATGCTTTACTGTTGGCATGACACAGGACTGATGGTAGCGCTCACCTTGTCTTCTTTCTGGATGCCACAAACATTCGGAAAGGGGATTCATCAGAGAAAATTACTTTACCCCAGTCCTCAGCAGTCCAATCCCTGTACCTTTTGCAGAATATCAGTCTGTCCCTGATGTTTTTCCTGGAGAGAAGTGGCTTCTTTGCTGCCCTTCTTGACACCAGGCCATCCTCCAAAAGTCTTCACCTCACTGTGCGTGCAGATGCACTCACACCTGCCTGCTGCCATTCCTGAGCAAGCTCTGTACTGGTGGTTCCCCAATCCCACAGCTGAATCAACTTTGGGAGACGGACCTGGCGCTTGCTGGACTTTCTTGGGCGCCCTGAAGCCTTCTTCACAACAATTGAACCGCTCTCCTTGAAGTTCTTGATGATCCGATAAATGGTTGATTTAGGTGCAATCTTACTGGCAGCAATATCCTTGCCTGTGAAGCCCTTTTTGTGCAAAGCAATGATGACGGCACGTGTTTCCTTGCAGGTAACCATGGTTGACAGAGGAAGAACAATGATTCCAAGCACCACCCTCCTTTTGAAGCTTCCCGTCTGTTATTCAAACTCAATCAGAATGACAGGGTGATCTCCAGCCTTATCCTCGTCAACACTCACACCTGTGTTAACGAGAGAATCACTGACATGATGTCAGCTGGTCCTTTTGTGGCAGGGCTGAAATGCAGTGGAAATGTTTTTTGGGGATTCAGTTCATTTGCATGGCAAAGAGGGACTTTGCAATTAATTGCAATTCATCTCATCACTCTTCATAACATTCTGGAGTATATGCAAATTGCCATCATACAAACTGAGGCAGCAGACTTTGTGAAAATTAATATTTGTGTCATTCTCAAAACTTTTGGCCACGACTGTACACATATTGTTACTTTCTTCGCTATAGTTTATATATCTCCCTGGCATATGACGTAATTTATGCAGCAGCATACAATACATTTTTGGCCTCACCATTGTTGTGCTGTGCTCACTTGAACAGGAAAGTGGTGCAGCGGTCCTTCTTGTGGGCAAATTTTGTCATACAACTGGGAACTCGGGACAAAAAACAAGGTTGAATCATGACGTTAGTGATCTTCACGTCGGAGCTCTAGAAAGGGGCCCGAGGTCGTGACTTGGAATTCCGAGTTAGATGACCATTCAAAATATATTTTCCCAGTCGCAGCTAGTTTTCCCAGTCCCGAATTTCCAGTTGTTTTGAACGCGGCAGAAGTCATGCTGGATTGACGGCATGGCCAAAGTATTCAACCTTTCCTAGCCCACGGTGTTGCGTATGAATGTTTATCCTTTTAAGCTTGGAAAAGAGACCCTTAAACCCAGACTTGGACCACACACCCGCTCCACCCGAATAGCAGGCAGGGGAAGAAAAATAGTGATTTCTTTGCAACACTTGCAATTACTCACTGATTTCTTCCAAACCACTCATTGTTGATTTGCAATTTCCAACTTGTTGTGTAATGTTTATGTCTAATGGAAGATAAGCACCGATACGTTTTATCTATATTTTCTCTTCATCTTACCAACCTCTACGCTCTGTATTTTCTGCTGGCTACCCCTCCACCAAAGAAAGCACTGAGCTAGGCTGAAACACCTGCATTTAGGAGCTGCCTTATTCAAGAAAACAAAAAGAGGCCATGTTTGTATGCGGCTTTATTACCTCAAAATATATGTATTTATATTTTTTTACATGCTTAGCAAACTGATATGTGACACATATTAATGCCAAAATAACATGCAAAACAGGCAACAACAAACAATATATATATATATATATATATATATATATATATATATATATATATATATACTGCTCAAAAAAATAAAGGGAACACTTAAACAACACATCCTAGATCTGAATGAAAGAAATAATCTTATTAAATACTTTTTTCTTTACATGTGCTGACAACAATATCACACAAAAACAATCAATGGAAATCCAATTTATCAACCCATGGAGGTCTGGATTTGGAGTCACACTCAAAATTAAAGTGGAAAACCACACTACAGGCTGATCCAACTTTGATGTAATGTCCTTAAAACAAGTCAAAATGAGGCTCAGTAGTGTGTGTGGCCTCCCCGTGCCTGTATGACCTCCCTACAACGCCTGGGCATGCTCCTGATGAGTTGGCGGATGGTCTCCTGAGGGATCTCCTCCCAGACCTGGACTAAAGCATCTGCCAACTCCTGGACAGTCTGTGGTGCAACGTGGAGTTGGTGGATGGAGCGAGACATGATGTCCCAGATGTGCTCAATTGGATTCAGGTCTGGGGAACGGGCGGGCCAGTCCATAGCATCAATGCCTTCCTCTTGCAGAAACTGCTGACACACCCCAGCCACATGAGGTCTAGCATTGTCTTGCATTAGGAGGAACCCAGGGACAACCGCACCAGCATATGGTCTCACAAAGGGTCTGAGGATCTCATCTCAGTACCTAATGGCAGTCAGGCTACCTCTGGCGAGCACATGGAGGGCTGTGCGGCCCCCCCAAAGAAATGCCACCCCACACCATGACTGACCCACCGCCAAACCGGTCATGCTGGAGGATGTTGCAGGCAGCAGAACGTTCTCCACGGCGTCTCCAGACTGTCACGTCTGTCACGTGCTCAGTGTGAACCTGCTTTCATCTGTGAAGACAACAGGGCGCCAGTGGCGAATTTGTGGCCTGCTGGAGGTCATTTTGCAGGGCACTGGCAGTGCTCCTCCTGCTCCTCCTTGCACAAAGGCGGAGGTAGCGGTCCTGCTGCTGGGTTGTTGCCCTCCTACGACCTCCTCCACGTCTCCTGATGTACTGGCCTGTCTCCTGGTAGCGCCTCCATGCTCTGGACACTACGCTGACAGACACAGCAAACCTTCTTGCCACAGCTCGCATTGATGTGCCATCCTGGATGAGCTGCACTACCTGAGCCACTTGTGTGGGTTGTAGACTCCGTCTCATGCTACCACTAGAGTGAAAGCACCGCCAGCATTCAAAAGTGACCAAAATATCAGCCAGGAAGCATAGGAACTGAGAAGTGGTCTGTGGTCCCCACCAGCAGAACCACTCCTTTATTGGGGGTGTCTTGCTAATTGCCTATAATTTCCACCTGTTGTCTATTCCATTTGCACAACAGCATGTGAAATGTATTGTCAATCAGTGTTGCTTCCTAAGTGGACAGTTTGATTTCACAGAAGTGTGATTGACTTGGAGTTACATTGTGTTGTTTAAGTGTTCCCTTTATTTTTTGGAGCAGTGTATATATATATATATATATATATATATATATATATATACATATATACACACACAGTTGAAGTCAGAAGTTTACATACACCTTAGCCAAATGCATTTGAACTCAGTTTTTCACAATTCCTGACATTTAATCCTTGTAAAAATTCCCTTTATTTTAAGAATGTGAAATGTCCGAATAATAGTAGAGAGAATGATTTATTTCAGCTTTTATTTCTTAAATCACATTCCCAGTGGGTCAGAAGTTTACATACACTCAAATAGTATTTGATAGCATTGCCTATCAATTGTTTAACTTGGGTCAAACGTTTTGGGTAGACTTCCACAAGCTTCCCACAATAAGTTGGGTGAATTTTGGCCCATTTCTACTGACAGAGCTGGTGTAACTGAGTCAGCTTTGTAGGCCACCTTTCTCGCACACGCTTTTTCAGTTCTGCCCACAAATTTATAGGATTGAGGTCAAGGCGTTGTGAGGGCCACTCCAATACCTTGACTTTGTTGTCCTTAAGCCATTTTGCCATAACTTTGGAAGACCCATTTGCGTCCAAGCTTTAACTTCCTGACTGATGTCTTGAGATGTTGGTTCAATATATCCACATAATTTTCCTGCCTCATGATGCCATCTATTTTATGATGTCCACCAGTCCCTCCTGCAGCAAAGCACCCCCACATCAAATCAAATGTTATTTGTCACATACACATGGTTAGCAGGTGTTAATGCAAGTGTAGCGAAATGCTTGTGCTTCTAGTTCCTAGTTCCGACCGTGCAGTAATATCTAACAAGTAATCTACCAATTCCACAACAACTACCTTGTACACACAAGTGTAAAGGAATGAATATGAATATGTACATAAAAATATATAAATGAGTGATGGCCGAACGGCATAGGCAAGATGTAATAGATGGTATGGAGTACAGTATATATATATATATATGAGATGAGTATTGTAGGGTATGAAAACATATAAAGCAGCATTGTTTAAGGTGGCTAGTGATACATTACATCAGGATGGCAAGATGCAGTAGATGGTATAGAGTACAGTATATACATATGAGATGAGTAATGTAGGTTATGAAAACATTATATAAAGTGGCATTGTTTAAAGTGGCTAGTGATACATCTAATTACATCAAGATGGCAAGATGCAGTAGGTGGTATGGCGTACAGTATATACATATGAGATGAATAATGTAGGTTATGTAAAAAATTATCTAATATAAATAATATAAAGTGGCAAGTGATAAATTGATTACATCAATTTTCCCATTTTAAAGTGGCTTGAGTTGAGTCAGTATGTTGGCAGCAGCCACTCAATGTTAGTGATGGCCTTGAGATAGAAGCTGTTTTTCAGTCTCTCGGTTACAGCTTTGATGCACCTGTACTGACCTCGCCTTCTGGATGTTAGCGGGGTGAACAGGCAGTGGCTCGGGTGGTTGCTGTCCTTGATGATCTTTTTGGCCTTCCTGTGACATCGGGTGGTGTAGGTGTCCTGGAGGGCAGGTAGTTTGCACCCGGTGATGCGTTGTGCAGACCTCACTACCCTCTGGAGAGCCTTCCGGTTATGGGCGGAGCAGCTGCCGTACCAGGCGGTGATACAGCCCGACAGGATGCTCTCGATTGTGCATCTGTAAAGGTTTGTGAGTGTTTTTGGTGACAAGCCAAATTTCTTCAGCCTCCTGAGGTTGAAGAGGCGCTGCTGCGCCTTCTTCCCCACGCTGTCTGTGTGGGTGGACCATTTCAGTTTGTCCGTGATGTGTACGCCGAGGAACTTAAAACTCTCCACCCTCTCCACTACTGTCCCGTCAATGTAGATAGGGGGATGCTCCCTCTGCTGTTTCCTGAAGTCCACGATCATCTCTTTTGTTTTGTTGACATTGAGTGTGAGGTTATTTTCCTGACACCACATTCCAAGGGCCCTCACCTCCTCCCTGTAGGCCGTCTCGTCGTTGTTAGTAATCAAGCCTACCACTGTAGTGTCGTCTGCAAACTTGATGATTGAGTTGGATGCGTGCATGGCCACGCAGTCGTGGGTGAACAGGGAGTACAGAAGAGGGCTGAGAACGCACCCTTGTGGGGACCCAGTGTTGAGGATCAGCAGGGTGGAGATGTTGTTACCTACCCTCACCACCTGGGGGCGGCCCGTCAGGAAGTCCAGGACCCAGTTGCACAGGGCGGGGTCGAGACCCAGGGTCTCGAGCTTAATGACGAGCTTGGAGGGTACTATGGTGTTAAATCCTGAGATGTAATCAATGAACAGCATTCTTACATATGTATTCCTCTTGTCCAGATGGGTTAGGGCAGTGTGCAGTGTGATGGCGATTGAGTCGTCTGTGGACCTATTTGGTCGGTAAGCAAATTGGAGTGGGTCTAGGGTGTCAGGTAGGGTGGAGGTGATATGGTCCTTGACTAGTCTCTCAAAGCACTTCATGATGACGGAAGTGAGTGCTACAGGGCGGTAGTCATTTAGCTCAGTTACCTTAGCTTTCTTGGGAACAGGAACAATGGTGGCCCTCTTGAAACATGTGGGGACAGCAGACTGGGATAAGGATTGATTGAATATGTCTGTAAACACACCTGCACATGCACTGAGGACTCGGCCGGGGATGCCGTCTGGGCCTGCAGCCTTGCGAGGGTTAACACATTTAAATGTTTTACGCACGTTGGCTGCAGTGAAGGAGAGCCCGCAGGTTTTGGTAGCGGGCCGTGTTAGTGGCACTGTATTGTCCTCAAAGCATGATGCTGCCACCCCGTGCTTCACGGTTGGGATGGTGTTCTTCGGCTTGCAAGCCTCCCACAATGGTCATTATGGCCAAACAGTTCTATTTTTGTTTCATCAGACAAGAGGACATTTCTCCAAAAAGTACGATCTTTGTCCTCATGTGCAGTTGCAAACCGTAGTCTGGCTTTTTTATGGCGGTTTTGGAGCAGTGGCTTCTTCCTTGCTGAACGGCCTTTCAGGTTATGTCGATTGATTTGCACTTTTTGCACCAAAGTACATTCCTCTCTAGGAGACCGAATGCGTCTCCTTCCTGAGGGGTATGACGGCTGCGTGGTCCCATGGTGTTTATACTTGCGTACTATTGTTTGTACAGACTTGTGGAGGGCTACAATTCTTTTTCTGAGGTCTTGGCTGATTTGTTTAGATTTTCCCATGATGTCAAGCAAAGAAGCAGTGAGTTGTTGGAAGGTCGGCCTTGAAATACATCCACAGGTACACCTCCAATTGACTCAAATTATGTCAATTAGCCTATCAGAAGCTTCTAAAGTCATGACATCATTTTCTGGAATTTTCCAAGCTGTTTAAAGGCACAGTCAACTTAGTGTATGTAAACTTCTGACCCACTGGAATTGTGATACAGTGAATTATAAGTGTAATAATCTGTCTGTAAATAATTGTTGGGAAAATGATTATAGGTTGTTAAAAATAAATTTGTGGAGTGGTTGAAAAACGAGTTTTAATGACTCCAAGCTAAGTGTATGTAAACTTCTGACTTCAACTATATTTACTATATATATATAATTTTTTTACATTTATTTGTTTGAAAAAAGATGTGTTTCTTGTGCCAGTACTTGTCAGTTATCTGGTGCTTTCCAACATGTTTTGTTGTTCAGTTACAAACTCCTTCCATCTCCAAATCAGAAATGTGTGAACCGGCTCTGTGAGCAAGTAGCATTGGAGTTGAGAGTCACTTGTGATGGACCATCCTACGACCCATGCAAGAAACATGCAAGCTTGAAAATACACTATATATACAAAAGTATGTGGATGTAACCGATGTGAAATGGCTAGTTAGTTAACGGTGGTGCGCGCTAATAGCGTTTCAATCGGTGACGTCACTCGCTCTGAGACCTGAAGTGGTTGTTCCCCTTGCGTTGCAAGGGCCGCGGCTTTTGTGGCGCGATGGGTAACGATGCTTCGTTGGTGTCAGTTGTTGATGTGTGCAAGGGTCCCTGGTTCGAGCCCAGGTTGGGGCGAAGAGAGGGACGGAACCTACACTGTTGCATTGGTGCCGTGACCCGGATTCGAACCGGGGTTGCTGCGGAAAAAGGAGGTGGTTAAAAGGGGGGTGAGTGTAACCGATGTGAAATGGCAGGTTAGTTAGCGGTGATGCGCGCTAATAGCGTTTCAATCGGTGACGTCACTCGCTCTGAGACCTGAAGTGGTTGTTCCCCTTGCGTTGCAAGGGCCGCGGCTTTTGTGGCGCGATGGGTAACGATGCTTCGTGGGTGTCAGATGTTGATGTGTGCAAGGGTCCCTGGTTCGAGCCCAGGTTGGGGCGAAGAGAGGGACGGAACCTACACTGTTACATGGACACCCCTTCAAATTAGTGGATTTGGCTATTTCAGCCACACCCTTTGCTGACAGGTGTAACGCAATCTCCATAGACAAACATTGGCAGTAGAATGGCCTTACTGAAGAGCTCAGTGACTTTCAACTTGGCACCGTCATAGAATGCCACCTTTCCAATAAGTCAGTTCATTAAAGTTCTTTCCTGCTATAGCTGCCATGGTCAACTGTAAGAGCTCTTATTGTGAAGTGTAAACTTCTAGGAGCAACAATGGCTCAGTCGCAAAGTGGTAGGCCACACAAGCTCACAGAACGGAGAGAGGTCCTCTGAAAAAAATCTATCCATGTGAAATTAAATGTGTGAACCAAAAGTTTTCAATAAACGTTGCCATTTCATGTATAGACGTGGAGTTTGGTCAACCATCCTATCCTTAGCCTATAGTTTGTGGTTGAAAATATGTTGCATACATATAACAAGTAACCACAACAACTGTTGCAACTGAGCTCCATGGAATCATCACAATTCATAATGAATTAATTGAATCAATAAATAAATGAATGGAGGCTTAAAAAAACTATCTTCAACTCCCTTGAACAAGATAGAGCTCGTGCGTTGTTATGGTCTGTGGGAGGCGCACGCTCTCACACACATCCCCCTTTCACTCACCGTACATCTCCGTGTATAACAGTCGCCCCGGAGATACCGAAAAGAAGAGAAACGGGGACCACACAACTCCCACCATGAAACAATAGTGAAACCGTCACGCTTGCCGGGAGTATCTTTCCCAGAACCATACATTACCTTTTTATTGTCTCCACCGAGGTTGGTGAGGTTGAAATATGGACACGGCTGCTTCAAGATGCTTCCTATTGCTCACTCAGCTCTTGCGCGTCTGTCAATTAGGTAAGAACTTGATATCTAATCTTGTGTTTTCTCATTATTAGTACATTTAAAAAGCTTTTTGTTTTTTTACTTGATGATTGTTGATTCTGTTGGCTATGTGTTTTTCTCTCCACAAGAATGCAGTGCGCGTGAAGTTAAGGTTCAAATCAACTTCGCTTGTTTTTACAAGCCTACCTTTTACAACCTCCATTGTATGCATCATGGATTATTTTTACTGATTTGATTTTAAACCTAAACGTAATCATTGTTTTTCAGCCTGTATTAAATACTCTCGACAATGATGATGCACAAGCGTTGTGCGTCTTTGGGGTAGCCTACAGTAGAATCAGGTTGTTGTCCAAAAAATAAGTGGTAACATGCCCCCATTGTAATGTTTTATTATCTCATCACTGGCGTAGTACACACCCGGGGGTCCTTGTTCTGCAGCATATTTGATCTTAATTTACATTTAGCGGAATTTTACAAGGGAAAAGAGAACTGAATGAGATGATAGAATGGTAATGCTTTGTAAAAGCACCTTTGGCAGCAATTACAGCTGAGTCTTTCTCTAAGCTTTCTCCACCAGGATTGTGCAACATTTGCCCATTTATTATTTTCAAAATTGTTCAAGCTCTGTCAAATTTGTTGTTGGTCATTGCTAGACAACCATTTTCAGGTCTTGCCATCGATTTTCAGGGAGATTTAAGACAAAGCTGTAACTCTGCCACTCAGGAACATTCACTGTCTTCTTGGTAAGCAACGCCAGTGTAGATTTCACCTTATGTTTTAGGTTATTGTCCTGCTGAATGGTGAATTCGTCTCCCAGTGTCTGGTGGGTTAGAGTTAGACTGAACCAGGTTTTCCTTTAGGATTTTACCTGTGCTTAGCTCCATTTAGTGAATTTTTTTTATCCTGAAAAATTCCCCAGTTCTTAACAATTACAAGCACACCCATAACATATGCAGCCACCACTATGCTTGAAAATATGGGGAGTGGTACTCAGTAATGTGTTGTATTGGATTTGACCCAAACATAACACTTTGTATTGTTACATATTCAGGACAAAAGGGGAATTGCTTTGCCTCATTTTTTGCAGTATTACTTTAGTGCCTTGTTGCAAACAGGATGCATGTTTTGGAATATTTTTATTCTGTACAGGCTTCCTTCTTTTCACTCTATCAATTGGCCTCATGGTGAAATCCCTGAGCGATTTCCTTCCTCTCCAGTAACTGAGTTAGGAAGGACGCCTGTATCAAATCAAATTTTATTTGTCACGTGCGCCGAATACAACAGGTGTAGACCTTACAGTGAAATGCTTACGTACAGGCTCTAACCAATAGTGCAAAAAAGGTGTTAGGTGAACAATGGGTAAGTAAAGAAATAAAACAACAGTAAAAAGACAGGCTATATACAGTAGCGAGGCTATAAAAGTAGCGAGGCTACATACAGACACAGGTTAGTCAGGCTGATTGAGGTAGTATGTACATGTAGATATGGTTAAAGTGACTATGCATATATGATGAACAGAGAGTAGCAGTAGCGTAAAGAGGGGTTGGCGGGTGGTGGGTGGCGGGACACAATGTAGATAGCCCGGTTAGCCAATGTGCGGGAGCACTGGCTGGTCAGCCCAATTGAGGTAGTATGTACATGCATGTATCATCATGCATATATGATAAACAGAGAGTAGCAGCAGCGTAAAAAGAGGGTTGGGGGTAATGTGACTGGGTGTATTGATGCACCATCCGAAGTGTAATGAATAACGTCACCATGCTCAAAGGGATATTCAATGTCAGCTTCTTTTTTTTTTTTTTTACCGATCTACCAATAGGTGCCCTTCTTTTTGAGGCATTGGAAAACCTCCATGGTCTTTGTGATGGAATCTGTGTTGGAATTTAACATGCTCGACTGAGAGACCTTACAGATAATTATGTGTGTGGGGTACAGCGATGAGGTAGTCATTCAAAAATCATTGTGAACACTATTATTGCACACAGAGTGAATCCAAGCAACTTATTATGTGACTTGTTAAGCACATTTTTACTCCTGAACTTAATTAGGCGTGTCATAGCAAAGGAGTTGAATACTTATTGACTGAAGTGATTTCAGCTTTTCATGTTTAATTAATTTGTAAAAATGTTGAAAAATATAATTCCACTTTGACATTATGGGGTATATTGTGTGTAGGCCAGTGCCAAAAAAATATAAGTTTAATCAATTTTCAATTCAGGCTGTAGCACAACAAAATGTGGGAAAAGTCAAGGGATGTGAATACTTTCTGAAGGCCCTGTAAGGGATAATGGTTGCATTATAAATGTTGTTTTTATGTTCTAAATCTAAAATATATAATAATAATGTTAGAATTAAACAATCAAAGCTTTTAAACACTTTTTGGACAATAATTGTAGCTCAGTTGGTAGAGCATGGCGCTTGCAACGCCAGGGTTGTGGGTTCGATTCCCACGGGGGGCCCGTATGTAAAAATGTAATAAAAATGTATGCACTCTACTGTAAGTCGCTCTGGATAAGAGCATCTGCTAAATTGACTAAAATGTAATTGTAAAAATGAAATGTCTGACAGAAAAAGAGTTAGGTGCTTTTTATTATTTATTATAATTTTGTTTTAGAAATTAGTTTGTTCCTTTACATGGTATGATAGTTGATACTTTGGTCTATCAAAATATATATCTTTAAAATGTTAATATTAAGACAAATATTTGTGGGGCAAAGTTGCGATTGTCCTGTCTTTCAAGAATCCCTGAGTTCTAAAACAGCAACATTTTCTCTCCGCTTCATGGCAAAATGTGTAAAATACCAAGGTCCTTGCTCAGACCTTGCGGGGGCCCGCAAAACTGCGCTATGCCGCTGTATCTTATATCTCATAATGATCCTGAATAAATACATCATGTATTGTTAGCTTTATTATAAGACAGTCATGTGCTTATAAATATTTGGTGTTACCAATATTATTAGTAAATATTTCAATAAACAGATTGTTTACGTGTCTCCTCAGAACTGAGTGGAAGGAGTGTTTTCTTAATTCGCCGAATTGGTCTCAGCTGTTCCGTTTCAATATGACACACACATACAGTGCCAAGGAGGAGACTGATATGCTTGGTTTAATCCTTTGGTTGAGTCATTAAACAAATATTTGAAAAAAGCTGGCTAAAGCCAGTTTGCTTAAGATTTCATTTTAGGAGCCTTTTATGACTGGCCTTGTGAACTGGGATAGCAAATGTTTTGGTACCTGCTGAATGCTTTACCACATGCACCCCTCTGCCACCACTCCCCTCCTTTTTTTTGCCTCTTTCAGTTGAGTGGTTTAAATGACTCTTTGATGAAACATGGGGCACAAAGCAAGTTGCTGTTGGGAAGGCAGCAGAGGAATTGATGGAAGAAAAAAGACACACAAGTGAACTGAATGCAATGCAGACCCTGTGCCATCTGTATTCCCAACGTGGTGGGCTATAGATAGGACATTTACACTGGGCATCACCCACAGTGCCCCTCTCTCTCTCGGATGAGGAAGTCTCTATGCCTGTTGTTTTGGAGCAGGGTGGTCCTGACTCGTGACAGATGGCAGTCATAGTTAGTCAGTCTGTCATTCAGGCGGATGGTTGGTCGTTTGGTGGGTATCCAGAGGCCACACCCCTTCCTCGTGCCTCTTGGATGACCACCTGAGAGCCGTGTGTCAAAGGCTGGTGGTCCAATGCTTAACCCAGTTTCAGATGTAGCTTACTGGTACATGAGGGAAGTGTGCCACTGCCAGTTCATACCTTCAGGTTGCCCATGTAGTTGTTATCACACTGAGGAGCACAATAAACTACACTTGCAGAGTACACAACTCAAGAGTTTATTTGCATAGTGTATTTGCATAATCTGGAAAACAATTATTGTATATGGGTCAAACATTGTCTGCTACAGTCTGATTACGACTGTTGTTAACAGTTCCAAATCATTACTTATTACCAACAGAAATTGCAATGCTGCTTCTCTCCTCCTTTGACACAGATGAATAGCTTTTTCTCCATGGCACCTTGCCCTCTATCTTTCTGCCCTCTCTACTCTTTCTTCTCATTTTCCTAACTTCTCCTCCCATTCTTTTATATTTCTCCTTCTCTCCCTCTTTCTCCGAGGGAGCTGCGGGATACCGTTCCCAGAGCAGCTTGGCACACTGGTCCTCTTAGCCATCCCCTGGTTGTTGGTAAAAAGCCAGGCAGATTTCCAATCGGCAGCAGCAGTGCTATTTGATGACCAGATTAGTCGGTGTTAGGCACAACGACATTCGCTCAAGCATGCACAGGGGCCACAGTGAATCCTCTGAGTCACCCCTCTCTCTCTCCCCGGCCATGACTGAATAGGACTGGGGTTATGTGGGGGTACAGCCCAGCCAAGCCTCCCTAGTGGTGCCCAGGACTCTCCTCCATATGCCCAATCTTCCCAAGGCCTCCCCGAATTATGCTGTCAGAAGAGTGGTTGGTTTTGTATGGGTGGGGGAGAAGCTGGCAGAGCGGGACGGTATTCAGGGGCGCACAGCGAGGGAGACCATTGTAACTGTGACGCTCGATGGATCGCCGATTTGTCCCAGAAGCAGTGGCAGCGTTGGCGCAGGAGGCTCTCATGCTGCGAGACTGGAGGGGAAGTGCGAGACTGGAGGGGAAGTGCGAGAGTGGAGGGGAAGTGCGAGAGTGGAGGGGAAGTGCGAGAGTGGAGGGGAAGTGCGAGACTGGAGGGGAAGTGCGAGAGTGGAGGGGAAGTGCGAGACTGGAGGGGAAGTGCGAGAGTGCAGCATGTTACAACCGTCACAGGAGCGTCACGGCAACACTCCGATGCTCTGCCTCCCAAGCCCCCCTCCTTGACACCTCAGTGTTGCCCCCCCCAAGCTAGAAGTGCGATGGAGTTGAGGTTTCAACAGCACTTGTACTTTCATTAGTCTTGTTCCAGACTTTCCCCCCTTTTCATGCTCTCTCTTTATCTCACACTTTCACATGCATTATTCTCGTCTCCTTTTTGTCCCATCTATTTGTTCAACTTTTTCTCTCCCTCCCTCATCATCCTCCATCTCTCATCTTTCTCTTCTCATTTCTCCTCCTCATCATTTTAACCTCCCTGTTTCATTCTCCTCTCACTCCCCCAATCTCTCCCTCCTTTCGTCCTCTTGTCTCTCTCCCACCATCTCTTCCCTCAACTTATTCTTCTCCTCATTTGTCTCTCTGTCCCTGTGGACTCTTTGGTTTGGCCAACCATCTTGTCTGGCGTGACAGTCAAGCTCTGCTGTTTTCCCACTGGTGTTCTGCCAGCCGGTTCCTTGGTGCCTACCACTGGCCGCTTAATGGAGGACAGGGCAGATCCGGGTGGCCCATCTTGCAACTGAAAGGGGGCTGCTCATACCGGGATCATTGGGGAGAACAGGAAGAATCTTGTAGAGATCCATTGATTTCTCCCCCCCTTCTTCTCTTCAGCTGCCTGTTAGTGTGTGGTCTCTTAACTGTCTTGTATATCGATGGCTCTTGTCTTTTGATGCTGAATACAAATCCCAAAGGGACTAAGATAAAGGCCAGCAAGCTTGTGTGAGCAACACTGTTGGTTAAAGTGCTAGGGGGTGATCCCCCCCTTATTTTGTATCTTACTTTCTGTTCTAATTCTCAATGTGACACGCATAATGGAATAAATAGATGTGTTGGGACTAATATGACTGCACATAACACTCCCCAAAAGGCCCATGCTCTTTTAATTAACATAAAATACCAGTAAGGTATAAATGAAATGTAAGTGCTTACAGGAATAAGATTTTAACAGGATGGTGACAAATTGTTTTGCAACAAAGTTTAACCTGGTGTAGAATGCAGTCTGGGCAGTATGCAGTTATGACAGAAGTCATAATGTGAACAATTTAAAAAGGTGTGTAGTATGACATGCCTGTGTAGTAATGCAAGTAACTGGGACTTTGACCAACTTAAGAATATTTTGGCAGTGCTGAGCCAAAGGCTGTACAGGGGAATATTTCACTCAAGCCACGTTGGTCAAGTGTTTGACAGTATTTCTTTGTAAACTCTTTGAGTTGAAGATTTAGAGAAGGAAACCTGATCCTAGAGCAGCTCTTCTCCTGTAGTTTAACCTAAGGTGCGTGTTTTAGGACTTGTTTGTCAGTATGACCTTTTATTGTCAAGTCCTTGAAGTCAGCAGCTGTTTACCCCAAGGTATATAGCTTTTAGTCAAACTGGTTCCTTGCATTGTTTAGAAGAAGACCCACGGCACAGAGACACATACCAAGACACAGAGGTTTGGTATTATACCAGCGGCAACCAGGGTTTGAGGGAGTCCCTGATGTGATATTGAAAAGCAAGAATTGAAACCCCATTATAACACTTACCCACACTGACCAAATAAAAAACAAAAAAAATGGTTTAAAAAAAATCACTTATTATACCAGATCTTTGTCTTTGGACTCCCAATTAAAAGTAGCCGCTCAAAATGTTTGTGAACCGCAGCGAATCAAGTTAGTTCATGTGGGTCTGGTGAAAGCCAGGTGTGCTCAGAACCATGATCATTATTTACACACCACCACCCATGGAGGAGATCAGAGACCTCTGATTGTGCCTGATTAGCCTGCTGGCATTTCAATGTTGGCACCATATTCATAGAACTACTACTTTACTAGAACAAAATGAGTAAAATATCCTGCTCTATATGCCACCATGATACCCATTTCTGCTGATTGACTGGGAGTCTTTTTAGTGGAGGGTGGAAGCTGGCCACAGCTGGTGGTGAACAGTGCTAATGCTTCCATCAGGGGTCCAGAGCCTAGTCTGGGTACAACTCAATCTGAGTTGTAGCCCCATATCTAAGGAGGTTACTTATAGACATGTCATGCCTGTTGAAACTGAACTTTCATCCTCGGTGACAGAAATCTATTGGTGATGAACGATGCCACTCAAAAGTAGGCCATCAGTGGAACTTCAAAAAGCTTTGGCGAATGACATCTCAGGTTACTGATAAGTCAAACCTGAAAATAAAAGACTATCAGAGACAAAAAGCTGGTTGTCTGCACCTTGTGAAGTGGATCAGGACCAGTCAAGGGCAATGCCTTTCTAAAGAGTTATCCATATCCCTCCCCTGCTTGTCTCTGTAAGTCTTTCCCCATCCCTGAGCCCCTACATTTTCAATTAGCGTATCACTCAAAATAGCTACAGACGTTGGTCCCCCGGGCCACCATGGAAATACTGGGTGATTGTTAATGAGTTGGTAATTTCACTCACTCTAACCTTGATGGATGGTCAAGGGACAGAGTATATTAATGCAGGTGAAAAGCAATTAGTATGTAGTTTAACCCCTGCTGAGTGGTTTTGTGGTCCCTACTACATTTTACTTTTTTTTGTCATATAGCAGACACTGATCCAGAGTGACTTACAGAAGTTAGTGTGCACATTTTCTTACTCTCTCACTGGTCCCCTGTGGGAATCGAACCCACAACCTTGGTGTTGCAAGGGCCGTGCTGAGCCACACAGGACCTCTACTTTTGAGCACCTTCAGGCTACTAGTTTATAGTACTGTCATCTTCTATAGAGCTCTGTGCCAATGTGATACCCTAAGCTCAGCTCCTTCAGGCTAGTGGTTTATAATACTGTCATCTTTATGTGATAACCCTTTGACAATGAAACATGTGGGAGGACTTTTTCTGCAGCGATGTTCCAATAGAAGAATCCTTGAGCTTTATGACTTGTAAAAAAAACATAAAAGAATAATATAATATAATAGTAGCTCATAAAGAAGGATATTGCATGAAGACTGGAAAGGATCACTCAATACAGAGAAATATGGTTACAGAGGAGGGCAGAGAGTGGAGGATGGCCCAGAGCTTGGATGAGCAAGCAGCATGTTGTAAATATGTGATATCTAGGGTTGGCACAGTTACTGTATAATTGTGTAACCTGGGCGCGGTCCGTCTGGGTCCTGGACTTCCTGACGGACCGCCCCCAGGTGGTGAAGGTAGGAAACAACACATCCACGTCGCTGATCCTCAACACAGGGCCCCCACAAGGGTGTGTGCTCAACCTAGGAGACCCTCACAAACTTTTAGAGATGCACCATTGAGAGCATCCTGTTGGGCTGTATCACTGTCTGGTATGTACGGCAACTGCACTGCCCGCAACCGCAGGGCTCTCCAGAGAGTGGTGCGGTCTGCCCAATGCATCACCGGGGGCAAACTACCCACCCTCCAGGACACCTACAGCACCCGATGTCACAGGAAAGCCAAAAAGATCATCAAGGACATTAGCCACCCGAGACACGGCCTGTTCACCCCGCTATCATTCAGAAGGTGAGGTCAGTACAGGTGCATCAAAGCTGGGACCGAGAGACTGAAAAACAACTTCTATCTCAAGGCCATCAGACTGTTAAATAGCCATCACTAACTGGCTTCCACCCGGTTACACAACCCTGCACCTTAGAGGCTGCTGCCCTATATACATAGACTTGGAATCACTGGCCACTTAATGGAACACTAGTCACTTTAATAATGTTTAAATAATGTTTACATACTGCTTTACTCATGTGTATATATTGTATTCTATGCTACTGTATTTAAGCCAATGCCACTCTGACTTTCAAATCAAAATCAAATGTATTTATATAGCCCTTCTTACATCAGCTGATATCTGAAAGTGCTGTACAGAAACCCAGCCTAAAACCCCAAACAGCAAGCAATGCAGGTGTAGAAGCACAGTGGCTAGGAAAAACTCCCTACCTTTTACATTTTAGTCATTTAGCAGACGCTCTTATCCAGAGCAACTTACAGTAGTGAATGCATACATTTCATACATTTTTTTCCCCCGCGTACTGGTCCCCCGTGGGAATCGAACCCACAACCCTGGTGTTGCAAACACCATGCTCTACCAACTGAGCCACACGGAACCTAGGAAGAAACCTAGAGAGGAACCAGGCTATGAGGGGTGGCCAGTCCTCTTCTGGCTGTGCCAGGTAGAGATTATAACAGAACATAGCCAAGATGTTCAAATGTTCATAAATGACCAGCAGGGTCAAATAATAATAATCACAGTAGTTGTCGAGGGTGCAACAAGTCAGCACCTCAAGAATAAATGTCAGTTGGCTTTTCATAGCCGATCATTGAGAGTATCTCTACCGCTCCTGCTGTCTCTAGAGAGTTGAAAACAGCAGGTCTGGGACAGGTAGCACGTCCAGTGAACAGGTCAGGGTTCCATAGCCGCAGGCAGAACAGTTGAAACTGGAGCAGCAGCACGGCCAGGTGGACTGGGGACAGCAAGGAGTCATCATGCCAGGTAGTCCTGAGGCATGGTCCTAGGGCTCATGTCCTCCGAAAGAGAGAGAATTAGGAAGAGCATACTAAATTAACACAGGACACCAGATAAGACAGGAGAAATACTCCAGATATAACAGACTGACCCTAGCCCCCTGACACATAAACTACTGCAGCATAAATACTGGAGGCTGAGACAAAAGGGGTCAGGAGACACTGTGGCCCCATCCAATGATACCCCCGGACAGGGCCAAACAGGCAGGATATAACCCCACCCACTTTGCCGAGGCACAGCCCCCACACCACTAGAGGGATATCTTCAACCACCAACTTACCATCCTGAGACAAGGCCGAGTATAGCCCACAGAGATCTTCGCCACGGCACAACCCAAGGGGGGACGCCAACCCAGACAGGAAGACCACGTCAGTGACTCAACCCACTCAAGTGACGCATCCCTCCTAGGGACGGCATGGAAGAGCACCAGTAAGCCAGTGACTCAGCCCCTGTAATAGGGTTAAAGGCAGAGAATCCCTGTGGAGAGAGGGGAACTGGCCAGGCAGAGACAGCAAGGGCGGTTCGTTGCTCCAGAGCCTTTCCGTTCACCTTCACACTCCTGGGCCAGACTACACTCAATCATAGGACCTACGGAAGAGATGAGTCTTCAGTAAAGACTTAAAGGTTGAGACCGAGTCTGCGTCTCTCACATGGGTAGGCAGACCATTCCAAAAATTGAGCTCTATATGAGAAAGCCCTGCCTCCAGCTGTTTGCTTAGAATTTCTAGGGACAATTAGGAGGCCTGCGTCTTGTGACTGTAGCCTACGTGTGGGTATGTACGGCAGGACCAAATCGGGAAGATAGGTAGGGGCAAGCCCATGTAATGCTTTGTAGGTTAGCAGTAAAACCTTGAAATCAGCCCTTGCCTTAACAGGAAGCCAGTCTAGGGAGGCTAGCACTGGAGTAATAGGATCAATTGTTTTTTGGTTCTAGTCAGGATTCTAGCAGCCGTATTTAGCACTAACTGATGTTAATTTAGTGATTTATCCGGGTAGCTGGAAAGTAGAGCATTGCACTAGTCCAACCTAGAAGTAACAAAAGCATGGATACATTTTTCTGCATCATTTTTGGACAGAAAGTTTCTGATTTTTACAATGTTACGTAGATGGAAAAAAGCTGTCCTTGAAACAGTCTTGATATGTTCTTCAAAAGAGAGATCACTGTCCTGAGTAACGCCGAGTTCCTTCACAGTTTTATTTGAGACGACTGTACAACCATCAAGATTAATTGTCAGATTCAACAGAAGATCTCTTTGTTTCTTGGGACCTAGAACACGCATCTCTGTTTTGCTCAATCTAATATTTTATACATTTCTTTATTCCATTCTTTTACTTCAAGATTTGTGTGTATTGTTGTGAATTGTTAGATACTACTGCACTGTTGGAGCTAGAAACACAAGCATTTCGCTACACCCGCAATAACATCTGCTAAATTTGTGTGTCACCAATAAAATTAGATTTATGGGTGAAGAACTTCATGAAGATAAAATAACCGTCATAACACTTTTTTATATTTGTTTGTGGAACGAACAGCTTACTGAAGAGGGGGCGGCCAGGTATTTGTGTGGTTGAGTCTGTTTCTGTGTTAACATGGACTCTTTTCAACTTGATGAAACTTAGTCCTTGCTAAAACAAGCAAGGTGGTGGTGTTATTGTTGCTATTCAAACGACTATAACATTTTACTAACCGTCATTCAAAATTCCATGACCGTCACAGCCCTAATCCTCTCTTGTCTGTTGGTCGGTCCATGTGTCTACTGTCAGGGCACAAGAAGAAAAGAGGTTTCTCTGATGTAGATCAGTCACTCTACTCGGATGAGGCTGTCCGGCTGTGCATCCTCTGGTGTCCGCATGTTCAGTGTGAGGCCGGGAACTTAATGGGAGTGCTGTAGTCACATGGACACGCACAAACTGAAGTGTTTTACTCTGGGGCCTTTGTGTCAGCTGTCGGTGTTTAAATTGTCACTGCGCCTTACAGTAACACAACGGAGAGAACGAATCATTCATTGCTCTTAGTGAGAGCATTTTTCAAATCTTCTATAGCTGTTATTTCTTTGAGAGCATTTCTATGATCATCCCTGCATCATTGTTTTAGCTGTCTCTATTTATCCTATGATCAGGTGCTTCTCTAGCAGTAAAGACATGAGAGTATTTTATGGCCTCCTTTCTCCTTCATCTAACAAAATTCAATCAGCTCATTAGAAATAACATGAAAGCAAGCAGCAGAGACGAGTCCCCATACTACTGCTCACAGACCCACCCACCCTCCCGCTCACATATTCGGGAAAATCTAGATACAGCATTGGCAAAGAGTGCACCCATCCAGCTGAGATGTGGTTTAGTTGCTCCTCTATTTCTGTTGTCCCCTTTTTTGGAGAATGTTGATCAGGCTCCATGTGGCCGATTTTAGATTAGGTCCATGTCTAGACGAGCCCATGCCAAAACAGCCCCACCAGCCTCCATCATCAGAACGAATCCTTTATGCATGTGGAAATCTAGTTAAAACGATTTGCCACAGTTGCCGAAAGCATCTCTTCTGTGGAGTAGGAAAGCCTCATCAACTTTTTATCTCTGTCATGTTCCGTTAGAATTGGGAACACAGTGTCTTGTCCACTGCTTTTTATAGAGGCAATTATTTGTAATTTCATGAAATGTCAATTATGTTTTTTCTTCCATCCTCACTAACTTACTTAGGTGTTGAAAGCTAAGCACACAGCTATCTAAGCCTTGTTGCTTTGTGAATAATCACAGGGGCTTCTGTATAGTAGTGCGATCCTCTAGGAGAGAGATGGTTCCGATTGACTCTTCAGGATGGAATGTAAGCTCTGGCATCTTGCCCTGTCCTGCATTTCTGGGCACACACACACACACACACACACACACACACACACACACACACACACACACACACACACACACACACACAGATTGGATCTCCTGAGCTAGACTACTGAGACAATCATGTTCAATGCTCTCCTCGTATTGCGATAATGACGTCAATGAATGGGACCGTGTAAACAATTAGGATGATTGTGTAACTGCCCTCTGTGCCCTCTAACAAGCATGATCCCAACTTTTTCCAGAACAATTAGGATTTAATTAAATAAAAATGTCTTGGTCACACACATTTATCAGATGTTCTTGTGTTCCTAGCTCCAACAGTGCAGTAGTATCTAACAATTCACAACAATACACATGTCTCAAATTAAAAGAATGGAATTAAGAAAATATATAAATATTAGGACGAGCAAGGTCGGAGTGGCATTGACTAAAATACAGTAGAATATAGTAAATGCAGTTGAAGTCGGAAGTTTACATACGCTTTAGCCAAATACATTTAAACTCAGTTTTTCACAAAGTAATGACATTTAATCCTAGTAAAAATTCCCTGCCTTAGGTCAGTTAGGATCACCACTTTATTTTAAGAATGTGAAATGTGGAGAATAATAGTAGAGTGATTTTATTTCAGCTTTTTTTTCTTTCGTCACATTCCCAGTGGGTCAGAAGTTTACATACACTCAATTAGTAGCATTGCCTTTAAATTGTTTAACTTGGGTCAAATGTTTTGGGTAGACTTCCACAAGCTTCCCACAATAAGTTGGGTGAATTTTGGCCCATTCCTCCTGACAGACCTGGTGTAACTGAGTCAGGTTTGTAGGCCTCCTTGCTCGCACACACTTTTTCAGTTCTGCCCACAGATTTTCTATAGGATTGAGGTCAGGGCTTTGTGATGGCCACTCCAATACCTTGACTTTGTTGTCCTTAAGCCATTTTGCCACAACTTTGGAAGTATGCTTGGGGTCACTGTCCATTTGGAAGACCCATTTGCGACCAAGCTTTAACTTCCTGACTGGTGTCTTGAGATGTTGCTTCAATAAATCCACATAATTTTCCTGCCTCATGATGCCATCTATTTTGTGAAATGCACCAGTCCCTCCTGCAGTAAAGCACCCCCACAACATGATGCTGCCACCCCCGTGCTTCATGTTTGGGATGGTGTTCTTCGGCTTGCAAGCCTCCCCCTTTTTCCTCCAAACATAATGATGGTCTTCATGGCCAAACAGTTCTATTTTTGTTTCATCAGACCAGAGGACATTTCTCCAAAGAGGACAATCTTTGTTCCCTTGTGCAGTTGCAAACCGTAGTCTGGCCTTTTTTATGGTGGTTTTGGAACAGTGGTTTCTTCCTTGCTGAGCGGCCTTTCAGGTTATGTCGATATAGGACTCATTTTACTGTGGATATAGATACTTTTGTACCTGTTTCCTCCAGCATCTTCACAAGGTCCTTTGCTGCTGTTCTGGGACTGATTTGCACTTTTTGCACCAAAGTATGTTCATCTCTAGGACACAGAACGCGTCTCCTTCCTGAGCGGTATGACGGCTGCGTGGTCCCATAGAGTTTATACATGCGTACTATTGTTTGTACAGATGAACGTGGTACCTTCAGGCATTTGGAAATTGCTCCCAAGTTTGAACCAGACTTGTGGAGGTCTACAATTTCTTTTCCTGAGGTCTTTTCCTGAGGTCAAGCAAAGAGGCACTGAGTTTGAAGGTATGCCTTGAAATACATCCACAGGTACACCTCCAATTTGACTCAAATGATGTCAATTAGCCTATCAGAAGCTTCTAAAGCCATGACATAATTTTCTGGAATTTTCCAAGCTGTTTAAAGGAATAGTTAACTTAGTGTATGTAAACTTCTAACCCACTGGAATTGTGATACAGTGAATTATAAGTTAAATAATCTGTCTGTAAACAATTGTTGGAAAAATTACTTGTGTCATGCACAAAGTAGATGTCCTAACTGTCACGCCCTGATCTGTTTCACCTGTTCCTGTGATTGTCTACACCCCCTCCAGGTGTCGCTTATTTTCCCCAGTCTATTTATCCCTGTGTTTCCTGTCTCTCTGTGCCAGTTCATCTTGTATGTTTAGACAAGTCAACCAGTGTGTTTTTCCCATACTCCTTTTCTATTCTCTTTTTATAGTCCTTGCGGTTATGACCCCTGCTTGACCCTGGACTACTTTCCCTGACCTTGATTCTGCCTGCCCTTCTGTGCCTATTGGACTCTGATCTGGTTTTGACCTTTTTGCCTGTCCATGACCATTCTCTTGCCTAATAACCCTTTGGATTAATAAACGTTGTAAGACTCCAACCATCTGCTTCCTGGGTCTCTCCTTGTGCCTTGATACTAACCAACTTGCCAAAACTATAGTTTAACAAGAAATTTGTGGAACGAGTTTTAAGATTCCAACCTAAGTGTTTGTAAACTTCCAACTTCAACTTTACATATGATATTTGATTTATATTTAACTAGGCAAGTCAGTTAAGAACAAATTCGTATTTACAATAACGGCCAAACCTGGACCTATTGTGCACTGCCCTATGGGACTCCCAATCACGGCCTGTTGTGATACAGCCTGGAATTGAACCAGGGTCTGTAGTCTCTCCTCTAGCACTGAGATGCAGTGCCTTAGAGTGCTGCGCCACTCGGGAGCTCCCTACAGGGAGGAGGTGAGCTTCAGAGCTTCAAGTTCCTCAGCATACACATCACTGACAATCTCGAGTGGTTAATGTCCTTGATGATCTTTTTGGCCTTCCTGTGACATCAGGTGATGTAGGTGTCCTGGAGGGCATGCACTGTGCCCCCGGTGATGCGTTGGGCAGACAGCACCACCCTCTGGAAATCAGTAAAACAGTATGCAAACATTATTCAAGTGACCAGTGATTCCATGTCTATGTACATAGGGCAGCAGCCTCTAAGGTGTAGGGTTGAGTAACTGGGTGGTAGTGACAGTGACTAAGTTCAGGACAGGGTCCTGCGTGGAGGCCGGCTAGTGATGGCTATTTAACAGTCTGATGGCCTTGAGATAGAAGCTGTATTTCAGTCTCTCGGTCCCTGCTTTGATGCACCTGTACTGACCTCGCCTTCTGGATGATGGCAGGGTGAACAGGCCGTGGCTCGGGTTGTTAATGTCCTTTGAAGCTCACCTCTTCCCTGTAGGCTGTCTGGTCATTGTTGGTAATCAGGCCTACGACTGTTTTGTCATCTGCAAACTTGATGATTGAGTTGGATGCGTGCGTGGCCACGCATTCATGTGTGAACAGGGAGTAGTGGAGGGGGCTGAGCATGCACCCTTGTGGGGGCCCTGTGTTGAGAATCAGCATAGTGGATGTGTCGTTTCCTACCTTCACCACCTAGGAGCAGCCGTCAGAAAGTCCAGGACCCAGTTGCAAAGACCTAGGGCCCCGAGCTTAATGATGAGTTTGGAGGGTACTATGGTGATGAAGGCTGAGCTGTAGTCAATGACCAGCATTCTTACATACTGTTGATGTTCCATTTGTCCAGATGAGAAGGGGCAGTGTGCAGTGCAATGGCGATTGCATCGTCTGTGGATCTATTCGGGCGGTATACAAATTAAAGTGGGTCTAGGATATCAGGTAAGGTGGAGGTGATATAATCTTTAACTAGCCTCTCTAAGCACTTCATGATGACAGAAGTGAGTGCTATGGGGCGATAGTCATTTAGTTCAGTTACCTTTTGCTTTCTTGGTTACAGGAACAATGGTGGACATGTTTAAGCAAGTGGGGATAGCAGACTGGGATATGGAGAGATTGAATATGTCAGTAAACACACCAGCCAGCTGGTCTGCGCATGCTCTGAGAAAGCGACTCGGGATGCCGTCTGGGCCGGCAACGGTTAACATGCTTAAATGTCTTACTCACATCGGCCATGGAGAACCAGAATCCACAGTCGTCAGGAACGGGCCGCGTTGGTGGCACTGTGTTAGCCTCAAAGCAGGAGAAGAAGGTGTTTAGCTTACGGATGGCATAACTGCACTGTTTGTATTCAACCATATTCCCAGTCACCTTGCCGTGGTTAAATGCAGTGGTTCACACTTTCAGTTTTGCGCGAATGCTGCGATCTATCCACGTTTTTTGGTTTGGATAATTTTTAATAGTCACAGTGGGAACAACATCCCTTATACACTTCCTGATTAACTCAGTCACCGTGTCCGTGTATATGTCAATGTTACTCTCAGAGGCAACCCGGAACATATCCCAGTCCGCGTGATCGAAACAATCTTGAAACATGGATTCCGATTGGTCAGACCAGCATTGAATAGACCTTAGCATGGGTACATCCTGCTTGAGTTTCTGCCTATAGGAAGGGAGGAGCAGAATGGAATCGTGATCTGATTTGCTGAAGGGAGGGTGGGGGAGGGCCTTGTAACAATCCCGGAAGGGAAAGTAGCAGTGGTTGAGAGTTTTTGAAGTGTGTGTACTACAGGCAATGTGTTGATAAAACTTCGGTAGCGTTTTTTTCTTCTCAATTTTCTTTACGGTCCCCAGCTACAATAAATGCGGCCTCGGGATATGTGGTTTCCAGTTTGTGCAAAGTCCAGTATAGTTCCTTGAGGGCCGTCGTGGTATTGGCTTGAGGGGGAATATACATTACCAGTCAAAAGTTTGGACACACCTACTCATTCAAGGGGTTTTCTTTATTTTTACTAATTTCTACATTGTAGAATAATAGTGAAGACATCAAAACTATGAAATAACACATATCGAATCATGTAGTAACCGAAAAAGTGTTCAACAAATCAAAATATATTATATATTCTTCAAAGTAGCCTCCCTTTGCCGAGATGACAGCTTTGCACACTCTTGGCATTTTCTCAACCAGCTTCACCTGGAATGCTTTTCTAAGAGTCTTGAAGGAGTTCCCACATATGCTTAGCTCTTGTTGGCTGCTTTTCCTTCACGCTGCGTTAGAAACTCATCCCAAACCATCTCAATTGGGTTGAGATCAGGTGGTTGTGGAGGCCAGGTCATCTGATGCACCACTCCATCACTCTCCTTATTGGTCAAATAGCCCTTACACAGCCTGGAGGTGTGTTGGGTCATTATCATGTTGATAACAAATGATTGTCCCTCTAAGCTCAAACC
This sequence comes from Salmo salar, assembly GCF_965601325.2. Taxonomy (NCBI): domain Eukaryota; kingdom Metazoa; phylum Chordata; class Actinopteri; order Salmoniformes; family Salmonidae; genus Salmo; species Salmo salar. The sequence goes on from NC_138313.1 coordinate 38,136,595, forward strand.
AGATGGGATGGCGTGTCACTGCAGAATGCTGTGGCTTGAATTCTAAATAAATCACTGACAGTGTCACCAGCAAAGCACCATCACACCTCCTCCTCCATGCTTCACGATGGGATCTACACATGCAGAGATCATCCAAGCACCTACTCTGCGTCTCACAAAGACATTTTTGGTTGGAACCAAAAATCTCAAATTTGGACTCATCAGACCAAAGGGCAGACTTCCACAGGTCTAATGTCCATTGCTCATGTTTCTTGGCCCAAGCAAGTCTCTTCTTCTTAATGGTGTCCTTTTAGTAGTGGTTTCTTTGCCGCAATTTGACCATGAAGGCCTGATTCACGCAGTCTCCTCTGAATAGTTGATGTTGCGATGTGCCTATTACTTGAACTCTGTGAAGCATTTATTTGGGCAGAAATCTGAGGTGCGGTTAAATCTAATGAACTTATCCTTTGCAGTAGATGTAACTCTAGGTCTTTATTTCCTGTGGCGGTTCTCATGAGAGACAGTTTCATGATAGCACTTGATGGTTTTTGCGACTGCACTTGAAGAAACTTCCAAAGATCTTGACATTTTCCGTATTGACTGGCCTTCATGTCTTAAAGTAATGATGGACTGTCGTTTCTCTTGGCTTATTTGAGCTGTTCTTGCCATAATATGGACTTGGTATTTTACCAAATAGGGCTATCTTCTGTATACCACCCCTACCTTGTCACAACACAACAGATTGGCTCAAACGCATGAAGAAGGAAAGAAATTCCACAAATTAACTTTTAACAAGGCACACCTTTTAATTGAAAGGCAGGTGACTACCTCATGAAGCTGGTTGAGAGAATGCCAAGAGTGTGCAAAGCTGTCATCAAGGCCAAGGGTGGCTACTTAGAAAAATCTGAAATATACACATTTTATTTAACACTTTTTTGGGGTACTCCGTTATTTCATAGTTTTGATGTCTTCAGTATTATTCTACAATGTAGAAAATAGTACAAATAAAGAAAAATCCTTGAATGAGTAGGTGTTCTAAAACTTTTGACCGGTAGTGTACACACCTTCACCTTTCTTCTTCCCGAAGAGGTCTTTAATCCTGTCTGCACGATGTACTGAGAACCCAGCTGGCTGTATGGACAGGGACAGTATATCTGGAGAGAACCCTGATCCTGTGAAACAGAGTATGATACAATCCCTGATGTCTCTCTGGAAGGTGATCTTCGCCCTGAGCACGTCTACCTTTTTGTCCGGGGACTGAACATTAGCAGAAATATACTCAGAAGCGGTGGATGGTGTGTACGCCTCCTGAGTCTGACTAGAAGTCCACCAAATGCCGTCAAAAGTTTTGACGCATGCATGTCTCCTTTGAAGAAGCATGTGTACATGTGTCTGTCTGGAGTCGTTAGAGCAACCGGACTGCCTGCTCTGCTCAGAGAAGATGGAGGAGGGGCAGACTGGCTGAAAGATCTGCAAAATCTGGACCCCTACAAATCAGCAGGGCTAGACAATCTGGACCCTCTTCCTAAAATGATCAGGTGAAATTGTTGCAACCCCTATTACTAGATTGTTCATCCTCTCTTTCGTATCTTCTGAGATCCCCAAAGATTGGAAAGCTGTCATCCCCCTCTTCAAACGAAAGACGACGGTCATCCCCCTCTTCAAAGGGGGAGACACTCTAGACCCAAACTGCTACGGACTTATATCTATCCTACCCTGCCTTTCTAAGGTCCTCGAAAGCCAAGTTAACAAACAGATCACCGACCATTTCGAATCCCACTGTACTTTCTCCGCTATGCAATCTGGTTTCCGAACTGGTCATGGGTGCACCTCAGCCACGCTCAAGGTCCTAAACAATATCATAACCGCCATTGATAAGAGACAATACTGTGCAGCCGTATTCATCGACCTGGCCAAGGCTTTCGACTCTGTCAATCACCACATCCTTATTGGCAGACTCAACAGCCTTGGTTTCTCAAATGACTGCCTAGCCTGGTTCACCAACTGCTTCTCTGACAGAGTTCAGTGTGTCAAATCGGAGGGCCTGTTGTCCGGACCTCTGGCAGTCTCTATGAGGGTGCCACAGGGTTCAATCCTTGGGCCGACTCTTTTCTCTGTATACATCAATGATGTCGCTCTTGCTGCTGGTGATTCTCTGATCCACCTCTACGCAGACGACACCATTCTGTATACTTCTGGCCCTTCTTTGGACACTGTCCTAACTAACCTCCAGACAAACTTCAATGCCATACAACTCTCCTTCCGTGGCCTCCAATTGCTCTTAAATGCAAGCAAAACTAAATGCATGCTCTTCAACCGATCACTGCCCACACCTACCCACCTGTCCAGCATCACTACTCTGGACTGTTCTGACTTAGAATATGTGGACAAATACAAATACCTGGGTGTCTGGTTAGACTGTAAACTCTCCTTCCAGACTCACATTAAGCATCTCTAATCCAAAACGAAATCTATAATTGGCTTCCTATTTCGCAACAAAGCATCCTTCACTCATGCTGCCAAACATACCCTAGTAAAACAGACCATCCTACCGATCCTTGACTTCGGCGATGTCATTTACAATATAGCCTCCAACACTCTACTCAACAAATTGGATGCAGTCTATCACAGTGCCATCCGTTTTGTCACCAAAGCCCCATATACTACCCAGCGCTGCGACCTGTACGCTCTCGTTGGCTGGCCCTCGCTTCATATCTGTCGCGAAACCCACTGGCTCCAGGTTATCTATAAGTCGTTGCTAGGTAAAGCCCCACCTTATCTCATCTCACTGGTCACCATTGCAAAACCCACCCGTAGCACGCGCTCCAGCAGCTTTATTTCACTGGTCATCCCCAAAGCCAACTCCTCCTTTGGCCGCCTTTCCTTCCAGTTCTCTGCTGCCAATGACTGGAACGAACTGCAAAAATCACTGAAGCTGGTGACTCATATCTCCCTCACTAGCTTGAAGCACCAGCTGTCAGAGCAGCTCACAGATCACTGTACCTGTACATAGCCAATCTGTAAATATCCCATCCAACTACCTCATCACCATATTGTTATTTATTTATTTATTTTGCTCCTTTGCACACAGTATCTCTACTTGCACATTCATCTTCTGCACATCTATCACCCAGTGTTTAATTTGCCATACTGAAATAATTTCGCCACTATGGCCTATTTATTGCCTTACCTCCCTTATCCTACCTCATTTGCACACAATGTATATAGACTTTCTCTATTGTATTACTGACTGTATGTTTGTTTATTCCATGTGTAACTCTGTTGTTTTTTGTCGCACTGCTTTGCTTTATCTTGGCCAGGTTGCAGTTGTAAATGAGAACTTGTTCTCAACTAGCCTACCTGGTTAAATAAAGGTGAAATTAAATAAACAAAATAAAAAAACAGATTGGAGAAAAAACGCAAGGAAATCAAAAGATAGCAGTGACAGCTGTACAGAACTCATCCAAAGTGCTTTGACTTTTCAAACACGGTAGAAAGCTTACACAATATGAAGCCCCGCCAACTTATTAAGTTACTTACGTAGATAACTAGCAAGTTAAACTTAGCTGTCGCGTTAACGCAGAATTCTAGATTTTTCACACAGGAAAAATATATAAAATGCGTAAGAAATCTCCTGCTGCATTTTGTAAACGCAGATCTAAGATGCTTTTTGTAATTTCTGCTCTGCATCAGACTAAGTTTGTGTTTCAGTTGCACTTTTGTGTTTCAGTTGCTGTTCACAAATAGGCATTCTATCATCAGATGGTTACTTTTTCTCTGGTACTTTTCTCAGTGTAACCGTTGCACTTCTCTTGTCATCTAATGAAAATTAACCGAATGTGTTGCACTAATGTATTTTCTGTGAAGGAAAACAATCGTTGCATGTCCCTGATCAGTCTATTGAAGCAAAAAAACACTTGACCTTCAATAAACAGCTGACCTTCTCCCGCTTTCTCCCATTGTGCTATTTACAAACAAACACATGACTGGCTCAACTGATCTGGGGAACTACGGTAAGCTTCATAATGTAAAAGGATGTGATGGGAAATAAGCAGATCACGTTGTTCATCTCCTAACGTACTGCACAAGTTGACTGCAGGTATTTACTTAAAAAGTAGCTACAAATATTACAATTTATTGAAAAACGTCAAAATTGTTTCGACGGTAATGAAAAACTATCCCGTGGCTATTTCCAAATACCCCGGTATACGGTATATATGGCATGCTGCCCAAGCCTAGTGTGAATACTTTTCCAGTTGGCATAGTGTACCATATGGAAACCGTATGAGGCCGTAGTTAGTGAAGGAGCAATTCACCAAATACGCTGTCATGTAGCCATAACAAATAATTTTACAATGCTTTCAAATGGCTCTTGGTCCTTAAATCACACCCTGTACATAATCCTTTATGGTATTAAAAAAAAAAAATATATATATATATATATATATATATATATATATATATATATATATATATAAATAAGTCTTCTGAGATTGTTATTATGGAACTCTCCCCTTTTTGATCCCTGTAAATCTCTATCTTTTCCTCTAAACAAGCCGGGCTAAGTGGAACCCCCTTGTTTAAAACATCCACTATCCCACTCTAAATGTTTAGAGACGTTTGGCCAGGAAGTAATGACAAAGTGAAAAAATAGACAATATTTCTCCCCTGCAGAAAGACTGTCTGAATGACTCAACATGATCACTTTTTTCATAACGGAGAGAGTGTGAAAGAGACAGAGATGATAGAGAGACAGAGATACAGACAAAGTGCTGGACTATAGTTTCTCTGTATTGTAAAATGATACATCCTCACCAAGACAGGCAGTATGAGGAAACAGGCTTAATCTGTGACCGTAGCAATGTGTGGGAGACCAGGTAAAGTCATGGTGGCCATAAGGAGGTCCACTTGTTTTCTAGGGAGTTGGGGAGTTCAGGCCAGAGAGATCAGAATGCAATTAAAAGTGTGACCACACACTTACACTTCTTCTTATTTCATACTCCTCCCCTCAGGCACACACTGTGCCATGTCCTCGTGCCGCTCGGCCATCGACACACACTCTCCAGAGCCACTTAAAACGAGGCACAATGACAGGCTGCCAGTCCCAGCAGGATGCCAGGCACACAGCCTGTGCCCACACAGTCCCACAATGCCAATTGACCCATCTCATGGTGACATGAACCGGCACTCTATAGACTGTGGAATCAGTGTAGAATCATCCACAGTCTGGACATGAGCCAGCACTGTACATGCATGAATACACCAGGAACAATTCAGTTCAATAGCGGAGGTGCATAACAGAGTTGGTTAGTCCGGCCCTTACCAGGGCCCCAGTTGGTAAGTCCAGCCCTGTGTGAGTACAGTTCTCATTCGGTCCCTCAGGATCTCGTGTAGCACAGTGTTTGGCCAATCTATTACGTCTCATTGATGATGCAGGAGTGTTGTTGGCGCCTCCGCTATTGAAGAGTGTGACCCAAAGCTTTTGAGGAAATGTGATGGAGGAATTAGGTAGAACTAGTACTACTAGCATTCCGAAAGCACACTAATGCTCCAGCTGTGTTACATTACAGATCTCAGACCAGCTGGTGGACTCACAAACACACATACATACACATGCTAACACACACACACACAGATACATATATATATATATATATATATATATATATATATCTGTGTGTGTGTGTGTGTTAGCGTGTGTATGTGTGTTTGTGAGTATGTATGTATGTATGTATGTATGTATGTATGTATGTATGTATGTATGTATGTATGTATGTATGTATGTATGTATGTATGTATGTATGTGTATATGTATGTATATGTATATATATATATATATATGTGTATATATGTATATGTGTGTATATATATATATGTGTATATATGTATATGTGTGTATATATATATATGTGTATATATATATATGTGTATGTGTGTATATATATATATATATATATATGTATCCTAGTTCCCCAATAAATGTTCATTTGTTTCGATAAAGTCAATATATATGTCCAAATACCTCCATTTTGTTCGCGCGTTCGGTCGAGTACTCCAAATGCGCTGTGCTCACGCATTAATTTCAGACGAGAAGTCCAAAAAGTTATATTACAGTTCGTAGAAACATGTCTCACGTGAGTGCGCGCCACTGAGCTCATGTCATTTTCTCACTCATCTACTTCCAGGAGCTCTTAATCTCTCCCCATTCACAGTAGAAGCATGAAACAACGTTCTAAAGACTGTTGACATCTAGTGGAAGCCTTAGGAAGTGCAAAATGAACCCTAAGTCACTGTATACTGTATAGGCAATCACTTGAAAAACAACAACCTCAGATTTCCGCACTTCCTGGTTGGATTTTTCTCAGCTTTTTGCCTGCCATATGAGTTCTGTTATACTCACAGACATCATTCAAACAGTTTTAGAAACTTCAGAGTGTTTTCCATCCAAATTTACTAATAATATGCATATCCTATCTTCTGAGCCTGAGTAGCAGGCAGTTTACTACGGGCACGCCTTTCATCCGGACGTCAAAATACTGCCCCCTACCCTAGAGAAGATAAACAATGCCATTTTATATAATATTTACATACCCTACATTACTCATCTCATATGTATATACTGTACTCTATACCATCTACTGCATCTTGCCTATACCGCACGGCCATCGCTCATTCATATATTTATATGTACATTATTCTCATACGTTCCTTTACACTTGTGTGTGTATAAGGTAGTTGTTGTGAAATTGTTAGATTACTTGTTAGATATTACTGCACGGTCGGAACTAGAAGCACAAGCATTTCGCTACACTCGCGTTAACATCTCCTAACCATGTGTATGTGACCAATAAAATTTGATTTGATGTACAGTTGAATTCGGACGTTTACATATACCTTAGCCAAATACATTTTAACTCAGTTTTTCTCAATTCCTGACATTTAATTCCCTGTCTTTGGTCAGCTAGGATCACCACATTATTTTAAGAATGTGAAATGTGCAGAATAATAGTAGAGAGAATGATTTATTTCAGCTTTTATTTCTTTCATCACATTCCCGGTGGGTCAGAAGTTTACATACACTCAATTAGTATTTGCCTTTAAATTGTTTAACTTGGGTCAAACGTTTCGGGTAGCCTTCCACAAGCTTCCCACAAAAAGTTGGGTGAATTTTGTCCCATTCCTCCTGACACAGCTGGTGTAACTGAGTCAGGTTTGTAGGACTCCTTGCTCGCACACGCTTTTTCAGTTTTGCCCACAAATGTTCTAAAGGATTGAGGTCAGGGCTTTGTGATAGCCACTCCAATACCTTGACTTTGTTGTCCTTAAGCCATTTTGTCACAACTTTGGAAGTATGCTTGGGGTCATTGTCCATTTGGAAGACCCATTTGCGACCAAACTTTAACTTCCTGACTGTCTTGAGATGTTGCTTCAATATATCCACATAATTTTCCTGCCTCATGATGCCATCTATTTTATGAAGTCCACCAGTCCCTCCTGCAGAAAAGCACCCCCACAACATGATGCTGCCACCCCGTGCTTCACGGTTGGGATGGTGTTATTCGGCTTGCAAGCCTCCCCCTTTTCCCTCCAAACATAACGATGGACATTATGGCCAAACAATTCTATTTTCGTTTCATCAGACCAGAGGACATTTCTCCAAAAAGTACAATCTTTGTCCCCATGTGCAGTTGCAAACCATAATCTGGCTTTTTTATGGCGGTTTTGGAGCAGGGGCTTCTTCCTTGCTGAGCGGCCTTTCAGGTTATGTCGATATAGGACTCGTTTACTGTGGATATATAAGTTTACATACACTTAGGTTGGAGTCGTTAAAACTCGTTTTTCAACTACTCCTCAAATTTCTTGTTAACCTGTTGGGGGTAGGGGGCAGTATTGACACGGCCGGATAAAAAACGTACCCGATTTGATCTGGTTACTACTCCTGCCCAGTAACTAGAATATGCATATAATTATTGGCTTTGGATAGAAAACACCCTAAAGTTTCTAAAACTGTTTGAATGGTGTCTGTGAGTATAACAGAACTCATATGGCAGGCAAAAACCTGAGAAGATTCTGTACAGGAAGTGGCCTGTCTGACAAGTTGTTGTTCATCTTGGCTCTTTTTATTGAAGACTGAGGATCTTTGCTGTAACGTGACACTTCCTATGGCTCCCATAGGCTCTCAGAGACCGGGAAAAAGCTGAATGATATCGAGGCAGCCCCAGGCTGAAACACATTTACGCTTTTGGCAAGTGGCCGATCAGAGGACAATGGGCTTAGGCGCGTGCCCGAGTCGACCCCGTGCTTTATTTTCTTTCGTCTGTTTACCTAAATGCAGATTCCCGGTTGGAATATTATCGCTTTTTTACGAGAAAAATGGCATAAAAATTGATTTTAAACAGCGGTTGACATGCTTCAAAGTACGGTAATGGAATATTTCGAATTTTTTTGTCACGAAATGCGCCATGCTCGTCACCCTTCTTTACCCTTTCGGATAGTGTCTTGAACGCACGAACAAAATGCCGCTGTTTGGATATAACTATGGATTATTTGGGACCAAACCAACATTTGTTATTGAAGTAAAAGTCCTGGGAGTGCATTCTGACGAAGAACACCAAAGGTAATCAAACTTTTAAATCTGACTTTGGTGAGTGCTAAACTTGCTGGGTGTCTAAATAGCTAGCACTGTGATGACGGGCTATCTACTGAGAATATTGCAAAATGTGCTTTCACCGAAAAGCTATTTTAAAATCGGACATATCGAGTGCATAGAGGAGTTCTGTATCTATAATTCTTAAAATAATTGTTATGCTTTTTGTGAACGTTTATTGTGAGTAATTTAGTACATTTTTAGTAAATTCACCGGAAGTTTGCGGGGGGTATGCTAGTTCTGAACGTCACATGCTAATGTAAAAAGCTGGTTTTTGATATAAATATGAACTTGATTGAACAAAACATGCATGTATTGTCTAACATAATGTCCTAGGTGTGTCATCTGATGAAGATCATCAAAGGTTAGTGCTGCATTTAGCTGTCTTCTGGGTTTTTGTGACATTATATGCTAGCTTGAAAAATGGGTGTCTGATTATTTCTGGCTGGGTACTCTGCTGACATAATCTAATGTTTTGCTTTCGTTGTAAAGCCTTTTTGAAATCGGACAGTGTGGTTAGATTAACGAGAGTCTTGTCTTTAAAATGGTGTAAAATAGTCATATGTTTGAGAAATTGAAGTAATAGCATTTCTAAGGTATTTGAATAACGCGCCACAGGATTCCACTGGCTGTTACGTAGGTGGGACGATTTCGTCCCGCCGGCCCTAGGGAAGTTAACAAACTATAGTTTTGCAAAGTCGGTTAGGACATCTACTTTGTGCAGGAGAGAGAGTAATCTTTCCAACAATTGTTTACAGACAGATTATTTCACTGTATCACAATTCCAGTGGGTCAGAGGTTTACATACACTAAGTTGACTGTGTCTTTTAAACAGCTTGGAAAATTCCAGAAAATGATGTCATGCCTTTAGAAGCTTCTGATAGGCCAATTAACATAATTTGAGTCAATTGGAGATGTAGCTGTTGATGTACTTCAAGGCCTACCTTCAAACTCAATGCCTCTTTGCTTGACATCATGGGAAAATCAAAAGAAATCAGCCAAGACCTCAGAAGAAAAATTGTAGACCTCCACAAGTGTGGTTCATCCTTGGGAGCAATTTCCCAACGCCTGAAGGTACCACGTTCATCTGTACAAACAATAGTACGCAAGTATAAACACCATGGGACCACGCAGCCGTCATATCGCTCAGGGAGGAGACTCGTTCTGTCTCCTAGAGATGAACGTACTTTGGTGTGAAAAGTGCAAATCAGTCCCAGATCAACAGTAAAGGATCTTGTGAAGATGCTGGAGGAAACAGGTACAAAAGGATCTATGTCCTCAGTAAAATGAGTCCTATATCGACATAACCTGAAAGGCCGCTCAGCAAGGAAGAAGCCACTGCTCCAAAACCGCCACAAAAAATGTGGACTATGGTTTGCAACTGCACATGGGGATAAAGATTGTACTTTTTCAGATTACAAAGATATAACTTTCAGATATTTTAATATCTGATCAATTAGTCTTCAATTCAATGAATTATAATTTACCTCACGTTAGTCTCATTCCAAACGTTGTAAATTGTTGGTTATCTGCACGAACCCAGTCTTCACTATGAGTCATCCATACATCAATTGTCTTAAAATCATTTATTTACTAACTAGGTAATTCACAAAAATGCCTAACAAACAGTAGATATGGTTACAAGGAAATGATTGGAGAATGTGCCCTAGTGGGCTAAACCAGCATGGCGGCTTGTTAGACAAAAGGGGAGTGGGGGTCAGCTGAGAAGGCACTACAGAGTTGATAATTATAACAATTGAAATGCTAATCCTTTGCACATGAACGCTCACTCATTTGGGAATAATTGCAATCAATATATATATATTTTCGCTCAGTGTGTCGTCGGGATCTCTGTTGAAAAGTTTGTTTCTGTTGGAGAGTTTGTCCGCTCTCTCTCGCTCTCTGTCGTGGTTAGAATGGATAGTTCAGAGTGACATTCATTCATGTCGTTATAGAATAGCTGTTTCGGCGGTTGTCGGTCTTCGCGTTCAATGATACCGAATTCCTAGCTACAGACTAGTAATTAATATCAAAGACTTGTTCTTATTCTGTCATTATCGATAGTCTAAGAGTTTAACCACGTGGTATGGTTAACTTCTCTTGGCAAGGGTCCCACCAACTCAACAGCCAGTGGAATCCCGTGGCGCGATATTCAAATACCTTAGAAATGCTATTACTTCAATTTCTCAAACATATGACTATTTTACACCATTTTAAAGACAAGACTCTCGTTAATCTAACCACACTGTCCGATTTCAAAAAGGCTTTACAACGAAAGCAAAACATTAGATTATGTCAGCAGAGTACCCAGCCAGGAATAATCAGACACCCATTTTTCAAGCTAGCATATAATGTCACAAAAACCAAAACCACAGCTAAATGCAGCACTAACCTTTGATCTTCATCAGATGACACTCCTAGGACATTATGTTATACAATACATGCATGTTTTGTTCAATCAAGTTCATATTTATATAAAAAAACAGCTTTTTACATTCGCATGTGACTAGCATGTGACTAGCATTCCCACCGAACACTTCCGGTGAATTTACTAAATTACTCACGATAAACGTTCACAAAAAACATAATTATTTTAAGAATTATAGATACAGAACTCCTTTATGCAATCGCTATGTCCGATTTTAACCTCTTACATCTAGACGTTCCGCTAGCGGAACACCTACTCCAATATCCAATGATAGGCGTGGCGCGAATTACAAATTCCTCAAAAATACAAAAACTTCCATTTTTCAAACATAGGACTATTTTACACCATTTTAAAGACAAGACTCTCCTTTATCTAACCACACTGTCCGATTTCAAAAGGCTTTACAGCGAAAGCAAAACATTAGATTATGTCAGCAGAGTACCCAGCCAGAAATAATCAGACACCCATTTTTCAAGCTAGCATATAATGTCACAAAAAACAAAACCACAGCTAAATGCAGCACTAACCTTTGATCTTCATCAGATGACAACCCTAGGACATTATGTTATACAATACATGCATGTTTTTTTCAATCAAGTTCATATTTATATCAAAAACCAGCTTTTTACATTAGCATGTGACGTTCAGAACTAGCATTCCCACCGAACACTTCCGGTGAATTTACTAAATTACTCACGATAAACGTTCACAAAAAACATAAGAATTATTTTAAGAATTATAGATACAGAACTCCTTTGTGCAATCGAGGTGTCCGATTTTAAAATAGCTTTTCGGTGAAAGCACATTTTGCAATATTCTGAGTACATAGCCCGGCATCACGGGCTAGCTATTTAGACACCCAGCAAGTTTAGCCTTGACCAAAGTCAGATTTACTATTAGAAAAGTTTGATTACCTTTGGTGTTCTTCGTCAGAATGCACTCCCAGGACTGCTACTTCAATAACAAATGTTGGTTTGGTTCAAAATAATCCATAGTTATATCCAAATAGCGGCATTTTGTTGTGCGTTCAAGACACTATCCGAAGTGTAAATAAGGGTCACGCGCATGACGCATTTCGTGACAAAAAAATCTAAATATTCCATTACCGTACTTCGAAGCATGTCAACCGCTGTTTAAAATCAATTTTTATGGCATTTTTCTCGTAAAAAAGCGATAATATTCCGCCCGGGAGCGGTAGTTTTCGTTCAAAGATAAAACATGGAGTCCACTCGTGCACGAGCCTGAGTGTCACAGTATTGTGACCAGCCACTATCCAAACGCGCTACTTTTTTTCAGCCAGAGCCTGCAAAGCCACGATTCAGCTTTTTGCCGCCTTCTGAGAGCCCATGGGAGCCGTAGGAAGTGTCACGTAACAGCAGAGATCCCCTGTAATGGATAGAGATAATCAAGAAGGCCAAGAAATTGTCAGACAGGGCACTTCCTGCATGGAATCTTCTCAGGTTTTGGCCGGCCAAATGAGTTCTGTTATACTCACAGACACCATTCAAACAGTGTTAGAAACTTTGGAGTGTTTTCTATCCAAAGCTAATAATTATGTGCATATTCTAGTTTCTGGGCAGGAGTAATAATCAAATTAAATCGGGTATGTTTTTTATCCGGCCGTGAAAATACTGCCCCCTAGCCATAACAAGTTAAAATAGCTTTTCGGTGAAAGCACATTTTGCAATATTCTGAGTAGATAGCCCGGCCATCACAGGCTAGCTATTTTGACACCCACCAAGTTTGGTACTCACCAAACTCAGATTTACTATAAGAAAAATTGGATTACCTTTGCTGTTCTTCGTCAGAATGCACTCCCAGGACTTCTACTTCAATAACAAATGTTGGTTTAGTTCCAAATAATCCATAGTTATATCCAAATAGCGGCGTTTTGTTTGTGCGTTCAAGACACTATCCGAAGGGTGACGAAGGGTGACGCGCCCGGCGCGTTTCGTGACAAAAAAATTCAAAATATTCCATTACCGTACTTCGAAGTATGTCAAACGCTGTTTAAAATAAATTTTTATGCGATTTTTCTCGTAAAAAAGCGATAATATTCCGACCAGGAAACCCTGTTTTCGTTCAAAGACTGAAAATGTAAACATGGTGGAGTCTCGTGCATGCGCGCCCCAGTCTCATTGTTCTCAGATCGACCACTTACCAAATGCGCTACTGTTTTTCAGCCATGGCCTGCAAAGTCATCATTCAACGTTCTGGCGCCTTCTGAGAGCCTATGGGAGCGTTAGAAAATGTCACGTTATGCCAGAGATCCCCTGTTTTGGATAGAGATGATCAAGAAGGCCAAGAAATGGTCAGAGAGGGCGCTTCCTGTTTGGAATCTTCTCAGGTTTTGGCCTGCCAAATGAGTTCTGTTATACTCACAGACACCATTCAAACAGTTTTAGAAACTTTAGGGTGTTTTCTATCCAAATCAAACAATTATATGCATATTCTAGTTACTGGGCAGGAGTAGTAACCAGATTCAATCGGGTACGTTTTTTATCCGGCCGTGCAAATACTGCCCCCTATCCCCAACAGGTTAAAAGTTCAGCAAGAGAAGTGCATGGTCGGCAATCTTCAGCCATCTCGTAATTGAGGTAAGCTTGGTCTCCTTTCAAACCTTGGCCCTCTCGTTATCGAGGTAAGCTGGTCTGGTGATAGAAAACCTTGTGGGGTTTGTATTTGGGACATAGAAAAAGCCTGTCTCATGACGCCAGGTCCTGTCTGTGCCCCTGGGGGTGTGCCAATGACTTAGTGAAACTTTCAACAGAAATACAATTCTCTCACATTAACATCATTACATAGCATCCCATCATCTCACAAATAGCTTCATCCTTATTCATTCATTTTATACCACAATTAGATGTAAGCCTCATAACTGAGGCTATTATATAAACAGCGTTATGGTAATGTGGCCGTATTGTCTCATGAGTTTCACAAAATTGTACCAAACGGACCAGTTCGTAGCTGGATTCTTCACCGATCTTTTATACATTCTCCAGAACATAAATATTGTTCGGACCTCCAGTTCTGTGAGGTTGAAGAAATTCCTTTGTTCTCTCTATGAAAACTCACTCTCTCTCTATACTGTGGCCATAAGGAGATAGTCTCCTCCAGGAATTTACAACCTCTCTGACCACAGCAGCCAGGGTGTAGGAGGCAGAGGTAGGGGGATGGTGCTCGCTGTGTCCAAAGAGGGCAACGTCATGACACAGTACCCTATCCAACAGGAATCCCCAAAGACCATCTATCATTCTTTCCCACCCAAGCAAAATTATGCATTGTAGAACTGGCTAGTTTTTATGTCGGTGCTAATCCCTGCTGAATGATAGGCTGCCGTTGTGTGCTTGGTGGCATTGCTCCATAGAGGATTTGCAACTCTACACTTCTGTCTCAACACAACCTGGGAACTGAGATATGGCATTGGCTATTGTTGCCAATGAAATGACTGGCACAGGTTCTGTGTGATCGCAGGGTGTGTGAGGGGGTGTAGTGGTTGAAGCCGGTTGTCTGTTCAGACCTGTGACCACTTTGACCACTTCCTTTGCCTGTCTGTTGGTTTGTTATGGAAGACAGACACGCTTATGCTGATACTTCTTTACATCAAACAGCATATTCTGCTCTAAGTCTTTTAGTTACCACTGGAGAAGAACCAAACATTTAGTGGTTTAAGGGATACCCATTGCCAGGGGCTGCCTAACCTTCCAGAAGTGGGCAACACTACTATCTTCCCCACCCCTGGCGTAGGGGTTGGGTCACTCAACCATTCTGGCTCTGGTAGAATTCTGTGACCCTGCCCTGTGAGCTAGCTAGTGTCTCCCAGTGTCTGGTTAATCCTGTCATTCACCATGCTTCACAGACCCACAGCCCTGTTAAAACGTAGTTTCCATGTACACACAATATATACACAAGGCTGGCTGGACACTCTCTGCTGGATCAACACACTGATGTGTTTGTAGCCTTTCTCTCTCTGTGTGTCTCTCTCTGTGTGTCCGTCTCTATATCTCTTTCTGTGTATCTCTCTCCATGTGTCTCTATCTCTTTCTCTCTCTCTCTCTCTCTCTGTGTGTCTATCTCTATATCTCTTTCTCTCTCTCTGTCTCGCTCTCTGTGTGTCTCTCGCTCTCTGTATGTGTCTGTTTCTCTCTGTGTGTCTGTCTTTCTCTGTCTTTCTCTGTCTCTCTACCTCTTTCTCTCTCTGTGTGTGTGTCTGTCTCAGAAGTCGACCGACTAATCGGAATGGCCGAATCTAATTAGGTCCAATTTCAGGTTTTCATAACAATCGGTAATCGGCATTTTTGGACACCGATCATGGCCGATTACATTGCACTCCACGAGGAGACTGCGTGGCAGGCTGACTACCTGTTATGTGAGTGCAGCAAGAAGCCAAGGTAAGGTGCTAGCTAGCATTAAACATATCTTATAAAAAACAATCAATCTTAACATAATCACCAGTTACCTACACATGGTTGACGTTATTACTAGTTTATCTAGTTTGTCCTGCGTTACATATAATCGATGCGGTGCCTGTTAATTTATCATTGAATCACAGCCTACTTCGCCAAACGGGTGATGATTTAACAAGCGCATTCGCAAAAAAAGGCACTGTCGTTCCACCAACGTGTACCTAACCATAAACATCAACGCCTTTCTTAAAATCAATACACAAGTATATATTTTTAAACCTGCATATTTAGTTAATATTGCCTGCTAACATAAAAACATTTAACTAGGGAAATTGTCACTTCTCTTGCGTTCTGTGCAACAGAGTCAGGGTATATGCAGCAGTTTGGGCCGCCTGGCTCGTTGTGAACTGTGTGAAGACCATTTCTTCCTATCGAAGACAGCCAACTTTGCCAAACGGGGGATTAACTTTTAACATGATACACCTGTTAATTGAAATGCATTCCAGGTGACAACCTCATGAAGCTGGTTGAATGGCAAGAGTGTGCAAAGCTGTCATCACAGCAAAGGGTGGCTACTTTGAAGAATCTCAAATATAAAATATATTTAGATTTGTTTAACATTTTTTTTTACTTCATGATTCCGTATGTGTTATTTCATAGTTTTGATGTCTTCACTGTTATTCTACTATGTAGAAAATAGTAAAAATAAAGAAAAACCTGTAGAAGTCATTTAAAATAGATGTTCACGATCAAATCTCCTTTTTACATCGTTGAGTATTTTCTCACAATGCATTTTTGAAAGATACTCAATGTTTGTTGAGCCAATTGTAGTTTTCATGCATAACAGCCACAAATGGAGGCGTTGGGCCACAATGAGTTAATCACCCAAGATTGTCAGTGTAAGAAAGCTTACCTGTTCTCTTTCAGTCACAGATGCACCAGTGATCCTTAAAAAGGAAAGGTAATGCCATTCGTCACGGTCAAGGACAATCACCAGACAAAGCAAGTGTAAGACGAGCCAGACTGTAATCCTCTGTTGAAAGGAAATAGGGAGATGAATGGTGCCCTTGACCTCACACACACGCGCAAACACAACACCGCCAAGTGTACCACACACACACACACACACATTGTGTAATAGAATCGCACCTATTGAACGAACTGGTGCTGGAAATGGACAGGTGTTTCATGTCAATGCAATTGTTTACACACTCTATAGTCCATTTCCCCCTGAAGAGATGGTCCATAATTTAGCAAGTTCCTTTCTCTTTTATTCAGAGGGAGAGAGAGATGGAGAGAGGGAGTTCAGTAGTTGTAGGAGGAGATGGACAGGGAGTTCAGTAGTTGTAGGAGGAGATGGACATAGGGAGTTCAGTAGTTGTAGGAGGAGATGGACATAGGGAGTTCAGTAGTTGTAGGAGGAGATGGACAGGGAGTTCAGTAGTTGTAGGAGGAGATGGACATAGGGAGCTCAGTAGTTGTAGAAGGAGATGGACATAGGGAGTTCAGTAGTTGTAGAAGGAGATGGACATAGGGAGTTCAGTAGTTGTAGGAGGAGATGGACATAGGGAGCTCAGTAGTTGTAGGAGGAGATGGACAGGGAGTTCAGTAGTTGTAGGAGGAGATGGACATAGGGAGTTCAGTAGTTGTAGGAGGAGATGGACATAGGGAGTTCAGTAGTTGTAGGAGGAGATGGACATAGGGAGTTCAGTAGTTGTAGATCTTACTATGTCCAACCGGAGGGGAGAGAGAGAATACAGCAACACGAATTGGCTGATTTGCGTCACAGTAGTGGAAAACATAATTGCTGGCTAGCATTCCTTTCTGTATAGTCTGTGTCAGAAGGTCAGCGAGACAGGGACACTGGGGATGTATCTCAATGGTCATAACATGCATCCTGTCCTTGTACCCTGTCCCTTTCCCTCATCCGCACGGAACTGAAAGAATAGTACAGGTGAAAGAATAAGACTGGTAAAAGAATAGGACATGTTACCTCCTGAGTGTTAAAGAATAGCACAAATAAAAGAATAGGACAGGTACGATAATTTGGCAGGTGAAGTAATTGGGAAGGTAAAAAGATAGGACATGTTGCCTCCCGTGTGGTGCAGTGGTCTAAGGCACTGCATCGCAGTGCTAGCTGTGCCACTAGAGATTCTGGGTTCGAGTCCAGGCTCTGTCGCAGCCGGCCGCGACCGGGAGACCAATGGGGCGGCGCACAATTGGCCCAGCGTCGTCCGGGTTAGTGCACGCTGACACAGTCGCTAGGTGTACGGTGTTTCCTACTAGAGGCTGGCTTCCGGGTTCGGTGGGCATTGTGTCAAGAAGCAGTGCGGCTTGGCAGGATCGTGTTTCGAGGGACGCCCGGCTCTCAAACCTTCGCCTCTCCTGAGTCCATACAGGAGTTGCAGCGATGAGAGAAGACTGTAACTACCAATTGGATATCATGAAATTGGGGAGATAAAGGGAGAGAAAAAAAAATAAAGAATAGGATGTGTAAAATAATATGAAAAGCTGAAAGAATAGGACAGGCGAAAGCCAAATACCTTAGACTCTCATATCTCTCAGATCAGCAAGGGAGAGGAAGGTGGGAAGCCATGGTAGCGATATCCCTGTGTTGGAAAGAAAACACTTTGGTTTAAGGCCAACATGACCCTTGGCTGACCACAGTGTTAAACAGGCATGGACAACTGAGGTCCAACAATGTGAGGAAGACCAGCAGATAGAGCTGAAAATGAAGAGTATGAGAAAAGAGAGCTATTTATGACTTTATTCTAGTTTCCTAGGTAATTATTATTTTATGCAAGACTATAACCGTTTGCGTTGCAAACACAGCATGAGGCCGCCTCTTCATCTTCATCCAACCAGAGTCAGATCAGGCCAAGACTTTGTCATGGTTTAAGACCCTTTTCAGACTATTGTGCTGACCCCAACCGTACTGTTTTTTTTACATAGACGTTTCGAGTACTGAGTGCATCTTTAAGGTACACTTTGGGATTTTGGCAATAAGGCCCTATATCTACTTTCCCAGAGTCAGATGCTAGCAGGTACCCATAGATTTTCAGTCATTGTGCTAATGCTAGTTAGTCATTGTGCTAATGCTAGTTAGCATTGGCTCACTATTGTACCTCTAACTTTCTTCATACTGGACACAGAGACATAATCATGGTATCCACGTGTCCATCTGATTCTGGGGGAAAATAGCGAAGTATCACTTTAAGTGAATTTGTTTGTCATAGAGGAAAACAAGTTTATTTTATCCCTTAGATGACAATATTTTGTAGATGCTAAAGCATGGAGGAATGTTGTTTTTAAGGTTGATTATGGTTGCAAAAGGTGAAGCAGGTAATCCACCCTCTTCTACTCAGTTGTCCTGGTTTTGACCAGCAACATTCACAGTGATGTTCCAGAACATTGGGTGCTGTTTCAGTCGCTCCGGGAAAGGGGTCACAACCTGACTTCCCTGCGTTTTGGAAACATTTGGAGTTATTAACGCTGCAGGAGAACATTTGGTGTATTTGGTTTCCCTATGCTTTAGTGAGCAGTTGCTTTGTGCTAGCTATGCTAATGAGGACTTTTGTTTCTGACAGACAGTATCTCTTCCATAATGACCTGGCAGTGTGGCCCTGAGAGCTCTGGCTCCAATTCATTACCCAGACAGGACTAGTAGGGCATCATAATGATACACTATCACCTCCTAATCATTCTGCAGCACTAGTTCCAAATGACAGTGAAAAGCAGGGATTATTATGTCTGGAGATTGTGTGTGTGTGTGTGTGTGTGTGTGTGTGTGTGTGTGTGTGTGTGTGTGTGTGTGTGTGTGTGTGTGTGTGTGTGTGTGTGTGTAAACAAGCACACATGGATGTACTCCACAGACGTACTCCACAGACGTCCCCCAGAGTGCATTATGTTAATGGTCTGTGTGCTGTAGATCTTACTCATTATTCCCAAACTGGAGGAAATTTCTTCAGAAGGAAAACATAACCGACCGTTTTTATTGTACAAGCTCAGAGAGCGTTTCTTTTGCTGAGATTTTCTCAATGTTGCACTGCCCATAATGGCCTATTTACAATATTGTAATGTGTAATAACAAATTGTTTGTTTTTCCAATTATATTTTGGAATGAGTGTATCATTAGTTTGATCCCTCAAAGGGATATGGATGTCTTTCAATTCTCAAATAAAGCCAGACCAACTCAGGAGGATTGAGAGGCTGTGTGAACGTATGATAATTCTGATAAGAATAATGCCTGATTTAATGAAATTACATTTTTGGTCATAGAGGCCTTAAACAGAGCTGTTTTTGAGAAAGAGTTGATTTCTGTTGCAGCTGAACCTGTGCAAGGATACGGATACCGGGCCCAGGCCGCCCAGCGCAAATTCGCTGATGACATCGACTGGTCCTATGCGGGTGAGTGTGGAGTGGACCACGAGTTTGGTTTAATTTTCAATGTCTCTCTCAATGGGATACATTAAAATAAATACAAGATGTAGAGCAAATGTATCTTTCGTCTCTCTGTGTTTCATCATTTTCCTTCAATTCGCAAGAGGCTGAATGTATCTCACTGGAAAAAGCATCAGAGCAAGCAAAACAGAGCCCTTCTGTATGTGTTGGCCATCTATCTGATGCTGTCAGGTCCAAAAGAGTATGACAGTGTTGCCGCCCGCAGCATTGAATGCAAAGGAAGCCAGCAACCATTTGGCCTCCCTTCATACATTTTTAAAATAACAATACCCAATCAGCATTGAGCTAAACCGAGTGAGCTCAACTGTGAATGGTTCTGGCTAGGGCTTGTTATGGTGACCATATTACCACCACACTGGCGGTCACGAGTCATGACCGCAGTCAAATTCCTTGTGACCATTTAGTCACGGTAACTAGGCTTCTCCAAGCTCTGAAGCTGCTGATGGTCATTAGTAGCCTACCAAAGTTGTTATTCTGGCTGGTACTCAGCACTCTATTGTCACTCTAATCACTCTGTAATTGAAAATCTAATTTAATACTTCATGAGAGCCAGTGGTGTAAAGTACTTAAGTAAAAATACTTGAAAGTACTACTTAAGTTGTTTTTTGGGGGTATCTGTACTTTACTTTACTATTTATATTTTTGACAACTTTTACTTCACTACATTCCTAAAGATTTACTTTTTACACCATACATTTTCCCTTACACACAAAAGTGCTCATTACATTTTGAATGCTTAGCAGGACAGGAAAGTGGTCCAATTCACATAGTTATCAAGAGAACATCCCTACCTCCTCTGATAACAAATGCTTTGTTTGTAAATTATGTCTGAGTGTTTGTGTGCCCCGGCTATCTGTAAATTAACAAAAACAAGGAAATTGTGCCTTCTGGTTTTTTATGATTTATACTTTTACTTTTGATACTTAAGTATATTTAAAACCAAGTACTTTGACTTTTACTCAAGTAATATTTTACTGGTTGACTTTTACTTGAGTCATTTTCTATTAAGGTATCTTTTACTTTTACTCAAGTATGACAATTGGGTACTTTTACCACCACTGATAGAGCGCTTCAGCGGTCCCGTTCTGTGAGCTTGTGTGGTCTACCACTTCACGGCTGAGCCGTTGCTGCTCCTAGACGTTTCAACTTCACAATAACAGCACTTACAGTTGACCGGGGCAGTTCTAGCAGGGCATAAATGTTACGAACTGACTTGTTGGAAAGGTGGCATCCTATGACAGTGCCACATTGAAAGTCACTGAGCTCTTCAGTATGGACCAGTCAACTGACAATGTTTGTCTATGTAGATTGCATGGCTGGGTGCTCGAATCCACCAATTTGAAGGGGTGTCCACATATACTAAAAGTATCTGAGAGAGCCATGTGAGTGAGAGGTGCTTCGGAGCACTGCAAATGGAAACCGGAAGAAGGGAATTATAATTATTATATTCAGCCCAAGGGCACAACGGCCACATTAGCCACAAAAGGCATAGATTTTTAGGGGGGCATTATGGCCACACAAGGGGGATGCCACCGGGAAATTTGAGGCCTGGTCAGAATATTATCAAGTGCTTGTCAAATTGTGAAGAGAGACTGATGAAGTGTGCAGCCTGCACAAGAAAAAGGAGGCATAAAACATATAGCCCAACATTTTTATCACAACTAAAGATGCATAAATAACTCTAAATTAAGCATATAGGAGTACCTGTTTCTTTGTTAACCACTCAACACAGAATAGCCGCATGTGCGCACTCCCTAAGAAATCGTTTAGAGAAAATATTATTTATATTTTATTCAGCTATGTGCAATTGTATTCTTCATACTATAAAATAATATAATGCCACAGAATTTTAAGAAAATCTTGTCTGCTAAATGAACTAGTGTAGCCCACAGCCATATGGCATAGCGAGATCAGGGCCTAACAACTCAGATTATGCTATTCTGTTCTTCTGAAATAGACTACATTTTCTTCATATAATGTTTCTTTAGACCTGTCTAAAATAAATAATGGATTTATTGTGATGGTGTAGGCTATATTACATTTATTTATTATAATTTTTTAATGTAGATGTTCCAAAGGTCTGCATCAGTGGTTTGTTAAATGTCAGAATAATAGAAGAGAGAATGATTCATTTCAGCTTTTATTTCTTTCATCACATTCCCAGTGGGCCAGAAGTTTACATACACTCAATTAGTATTTGGTAGCATTGCCTTTAAATTGTTTAATTTGGGTCACACGTTTTGGGTAGCCTTCCACAAGCTTCCCACAATAAGTTGGTTGAATTTTGGCCCATTCCTCCTGACATGGCTGGTGTAACTGAGTCAGGTTTGTAGGCCTCCTTGCTCGCATACGCTTTTTCAGTTCTGCCCACAAATTTTCTATGGGATTGAGGTCAGGGCTTGAAGGTAGGCCTTGAAATACATCCACAGGTACCCTCCAGTTGACTCAAATGATGTCAATTAGCCTATCAGATACTAGCCATGAATCCACAGGTGGTTAGGAGTGGAGTGGCACTCTGCCGGAATTGGGGTTAGTGGTTACATTTAGGGTTATGGTTAGGTTTAGGGTTAAGTTTATGGTTAGGTTTAGGGTTAAGGTGAGGGTTAGGGGTTACGGCTATTTTCTCTAACCCCTAAATCTAACCCTTATCTTTACCTTAATCAGTAACCCTAACCCTTGCCACAAACCTTACTCCAAACCTAACCCCTAAACTTAAAATAGCCTTTGAATGGAAATCAATTTTAGGTCCCCACGAGGATAGAATAACAAAACGTGTGTGTGTTTCTATGTGCGTGAGTGAGTATGTGATCAATAAGTACTCTAGTATTTTGAGCTGGTAGTGACATGTAGACTAGTATTTTGAGCTGCCAGTGACATGTAGACTAGTAGTTTGAGCTGCCAGTGACATGTAGACTAGTAGTTTGAGCTGCCAGTGACATGTAGGCTAGTAGTTTGAGCTGCCAGTGACATGTAGACTAGTATTTGGAGCTGCCAGTGGCATGTAGACTAGTATTTGGAGCTGCCAGTGGCATGTAGACAAGTATTTGGAGCTGCCAGTGGCATGTAGACAAGTATTTGGAGCTGCCAGTGGCATGTAGACAAGTATTTGGAGCTGCCAGTGGCATGCAGACTAGTATTTGGAGCTACCAGTGGCATGTAGACTAGTATTTGGAGCTGCCAGTGACATGTAGACTAGTATTTGGAGCTGCCAGTGGCATGTAGACTAGTATTTTGAGCTGCCAGTGGCATGTAGACTAGTATTTTGAGCTGCCAGTGACATAGTGTTCATTAATCACCGTATTCTTATCGGCAGACTCAATAGCCTTGGTTTCTCAAATGACTGCCTCGCCTGGTTCACCAACTACTTCGCAGACAGAGTTCAGTGTGTAAAATCGGAGGGCCTGTTGTCTGGACCTCTGGCAGTCTCTATGGGGGTACCACAGGGCTCAATTCTCGTACCGACTCTTTTCTCTGTATATATCAACGATGTCGCTCTTGCTGCCGTTTTGTTACCAAAGCGCCTTATACCACCCACCACTGCGACCTGTAGGCTCTAGTCGGCTGGCCCTCGCTACATATTCGTCGCCAGACCCACTGGCTCCAAGTCATCTATAAGTCTATGCTGGGTAAAGCTCCGCCTTATCTCAGCTCGCTAGTCACGATGACAACACCCACCCATAGCACGCGCTCCAGCAGGTATATCTCACTGGTCATCCCCAAAGCCAATTCCTCCTTTGGCCGCCTTTCCTTCCAGTTCTTTGCTGCCAGTGACTAGAACTAATTGCAAAATCGCTGAAGCTGGAGACTTACATTTTCCTCACTAACTTTAAACATCAGCTGTCAGAGCAGCTAACCGATCGCTGCAGCTGTACATAGTCCATCTGTAAATAGCCCATCCAATCTACGTACCTCATCCCCATATTGTTTTTATTTACTTTGCTGCTCTTTTGCACACGAGTATCACTACTTACACACCATCATCTGATCATCATCATCTGCTAATCTATCACTCCAGTGTTAATCTGCTAAATTGTAATTACTTTGCTACTATGGCCTATTTATTTCCTTACCACCTCATGCCATTTGCACACTGTATATAGACTTTATTTATTTATATTGTGTTATTGACTGTATGCTTGTTTATTCCATGTGTAACTCTGTGTTGTTGTTGTTTCTGTCACACTGCTTTGCTTTATCTTGGCCAGGTCGCAGTTGTAAATGAGAACTTGTTCTCAACTAGCTTACCTGGTTAAATAAAGGTGAAATAAATAAAATAAAAAATAAGACTTTTGACTGGCTTGTCTTGCATGTGTGTGAGTAATGAAATAACAGATAACCACGGAGAGAGTGAATTAATGTAAGATAACTCAAGAAATCTGTCATGAATTTTGACGTTTTTGCAGAGGATATCTTTGTCTAACTAAGATGTTTAGTGCAGTATTTTGAAATTTAAAAATGTGCATGAAAACATCTCTTGTTGAATGACAACAAAGACTTTATTGAAGAATACCAACTGTTGACCAATCACTGACGAAGGGGCATAGAATTTGGCTCCAAACTTCAGCTTGCCTCCAGAAAGAAGGAGATCTTATACGTTTTGTTCTATGAGATAATATCAGTCAGTTAACATGACTTTTATGAGTTATGAAGCCTTTATGTGCTTATTTCGATTACATAAATGCTTAAAAATTCACAAAAAATGACGTTAGCTGCTGAAAATTATCTCATAGAACAAAGCGTAGAAGATCTCCTAAGCCTGTGTTTATCACAGACCTATTTGCAGCGTTTATCCAAACCCCCCCCCCCCCCCAAAAAAAACATTAATTCCCCCATAGTATTTGGCCAACAAGCCAAGGCAGAGTTAGCCTCCGTTAGTGCCTACAAAAAGACGCCATTACTGTTGCTTTCTATGCAAGTCATAGTGACTAGTTTGGTTTCATAAATAGCTTTTTAAACAGGGACGCTGAAGATACCTGGGAATTAATGTCCTATTTGAAAATCATCTGAACCCATTCCAGTTTCCCTCCTTGGTCTCATTTGGGGATTTGCATTTGAATACGTTTAATTAATTTGATCTTCATCAATCCTAAGATGTTTGACAGAGTGGTTTGGTATTGTATGTGGAGAGAGAAACAAGGAAATGTATTGGTTATCATTGGGGGCCATTTAGGGCCTCGTTCCAATAGGAAATGGCATGACCTCTCTCTCTCCTTTTCTACATGACCACTGGTAGGTGAAAAGACTGGACAAGTTTAAACTGAAATGCTTTAAATGAAGAAGTAGGCATATTGGCCTATGCTTGGGTTTTCAGATGGGGAGATGACACTAAAGTTCAGGTCAGAATATGGCCCTCAATTTCTTTTCAACTAGATGACAGCATCTAAAAAAATATGCACAATACTGTGACACAAGCTGTTAAACTGTGCAAGAGATACAGTGTATTGGTGTGGTCACAATACACTGTATCTCTTGCACAGTTTAACACACACACACACACACACACACACACACACACACACACACACACACACACACACACACACACACACACACACACACACACACACACACACACACACACACACACACCAGTGGAGGCTGCTGAGGAGAGGACAGCTTTTAATAATGGCTGGAATGGAGTTGGTGGAATGGTGTCAACCACATGGAAACCTTGTGTTTGATGTGGTTGATACCATTCTATTGACTCCATTCCAGCCATTATTATGTCCTCCTCTCAGCAGCCTCTACTGACACACACAACCCCCCGGGACACCTGGGACTCTCTTCTCGAGGGACTCTGCTTTAGTTTTTTTCAGCCATGGAGAATTCCCTGGTGGTGAGAGAATTCTCTGTGCTAGTCTCTGGGACCCATATTTGGAAAGTAGGGCACACTGAGCTCCTGGTCAGGAGCTGCTGTTTAGCCTAGAAGTGCTTGTCTGATCTGTTTTGGATGAGACATGACATGGGTTATGAGTAGCCATTACAGCATAGAATGTATGATGTGTAGCAAAAATATGTGTATTTCTCTTCAATTACAGTAGATACCGTTTATATTATTGGCATGATAATATTATATGCAGAGTTGCCAAAGAGTGAGTAATAAAGCATATTCTACAAAAGAGATGTATAATTTTGCATGGAAATTTACTATGAATATTTACTATGACCCTCAAGCAGTGGCACACAATCATCTATCTTTCTTCCCTATCTATCTCGCGGTCTTTCACTAGATATGACAAGGGAAAAAAATCCTCTCTTCCCCCTCTCTATCACTCTGTTCTCCCCTCTCTCTCTTTCGCTCTCTCTCACTCTCTCTGTCACTGTCTAGACTTCCCCCACCACTCTCCCAACTCTCTCTCTCCCGCTTCCCTTTGCTCTTTTTACCACACAGCTCTCCCATACCTCCCCTCTCGTCTTGCTCAGCGTCACAACAAACTGAATCTGCTTGACACACGAGACTGGCACAACAATGGGGGCATTATGGGGCCAGGGGGGCAGGCAGACGGGGACACCCCACATCCCGACTGCCAATGCCAGCTTAAACATGCCCCTGCCCCTCCCCCACACCCATGCCCGACTGTCCTTGATAAACTTTGATCTATAGGCCTATTGCATAAATAGCATCAAGAGAAAACCCAGTGCTGGTCCAATGGCCCTATGAACACTACACTGTCCCTTGAATAACATTAAAAGAGATCCCAGATAATCTTCAATGTCACCATTGTCATTTAACTGCTCTAACCTTGGCTCTTGGACCCGATACGGACCTGTATGTGGACCTGGATCAGGATTGGGGCCATATGGGGAAAGGTAAGGGTTATTCTGATGAGGGTCTAGGTAATTGGGCCCCAGAGCCTTGCCGTGGAGGGAGCCTGCAGCCTCTAGGCCAATGTCCATGCCATTGGCGTCGGAAGAGCCACATAGGGCGTGGTCAGGGACAGGGGTCAAATAGTTTCGATTTCATGCTGCAGAACCCTGAAAGGTGTTGCATCGCCTTCCACTGTCGCTCCTGTTGTTCGGCCTCCCACTCCAGCCTGATGTCTTGCGCCTGCTGCAAGACATCAGGCCGCTCCTGAACAGAAGGGCCATCTCCTCCAATGAGGTCACCCCAGGATCGTCTGGTATGGGCCCTCTTCCTTCAGCCCCGCCTTCAGTCCCACCCTCCACATGGAGAGGTGGTCCCGGTCCTGGTTTTTCTTTGTACCGAATTGGTCCAATGTTTGGTCTTGTTTTTAAAAACAGAAAGATAAAACAAATAAACCTAAGCTAAGCTACTGCTACTCCGCTGATCATCCCACCGCTGCCACCATATGTCAGGGATGACCAAAGAGGCAACGAGAGACAGCTGAGTAGGGTGCAATCAATATATGGGTTTTATTCCTCGAATTTGAAAGGCTGCATACTGGCTGAATACCAGGCGGTGATGCAACTAGTCAAGATGCTCTACATGGTGCAGCTGTAGAACTTTCTGAGGATCTGAGGGCCCATGGCAAATCTTTTCAGCCTCCTGAGGGGGAAGAAGCATTGTCGTACCCTCTTCACAACTGTGTTGGTGTGTGTGGACCATGATAGATTCTTAGTGATGTGGACACAGAGGAACTTGAAGCTCTCGAACCACTCCACTACAGCCCAGTCAATGTGATGGGGGCGTGCTCGGCCCTCTGTTTTCTGTAGTCCATGATCAGCTCCTTTGTCTTGCTGGTATTGAGGGAGATGTTGTCCTGGCACCGCTGCCAGGTCTCTGACCCCCTCCCTATAGGTGTTGTTGATGGTCAGGCCTACCACCGTTGTGTCGTCAGCAAACTTGATGGTGTTGGCGTCATGTGTAGCCACACAGTTGTGGGTGAACAGGGAGTACAGGACGAGACTAAGCACACACCCCTGCAGGGCCCCCACGTTGAGGGTCAGCGTGGCGGATGTGTTGTTGGCTACCCTCACCACTTGAGGGCAGCCCATCAGTAAGTCCAGGATCCAGTTGCAGAGGGAGGTGTTTCGTCCCAGGGTCCTTAGCTTAGTGATGAGCTTGGAGGGCACTATGGTGTTTTTTGTTTTATATATATATTTTTTTTAATTATTATTAACCCCTCCACCACCCCCCCCCCTTCAGAGGACGAGTATCGTTTTTGAATTTTTTTTAATCAAATTTTATTGGTGTTAATGCGAGTGTAGCGAAATGCTTGTGCTTCCAGTTCCGATCGTGCAGTAATATCTAACAATTTCAAAACAACTACCTTATACACACAAGTGTAAAGGAATGAATGAGAATATGTACATATAAATATATGGATGACCGATGGCTGTGCGGCATAGGCAAGATGCAGTAGATGGTATAGAGTACAGTATATACATATGAGATGAGTAATGTAGGGTATGTAAACATTATATAAAGTGGCATTGTTTAAAGTGACTAGTGATACATTTATTACATGCAAATGTTAATTATAAAAGTGGCTAGAGATTGAGTCAGTATGTTGGCAGATGCCACTCAATGTTAGTGATGGCTGTTTAACAGTCTGATGGCCTTTTAACAGTCTGATGGCAGTCTGATGGCTTTTTTGCTACATATACATAACTTTTACATATACATTTTATATACACATTTTGCATACATGGTACTTTTATATAACGCAGTCACATAACAATAATACATTACCAAACATAAACTATTTAATCCCAACCCTCATCCACTCTCAGCCCATCCCACCTATCACCATAGACCACCCTCGTTTGGTTTCCATGTGCCGTGTTTTTTTCAATTATGCTGTGATGTTTTACGTAATTTTTTTAACCTTTCTAATCGTATAGTATCCACAGATTGTGAGCTAAAGATGAAAACCTTTCCTTCAAGTATTATTATATTATTTATTGACTGACTATGGCTTTCAAATCACCCAACACTGCCATTTGTAAGGTTAATTTTAAGTGCATGTTGTGATTTTTTTTTTTTAACCATTCCTGAACCTGTGACCAGAAGCAACCTACATAGGGGCAATACCAGAAAAAATTATCTATTGATTCTGTCTCTTCGCGGCAAAATCTAAAGAGCTGAGATTGTTGTATGCCCCATATATATAGCATTCTGTTGGTGGCAAGAATTGTATATAATAATTTAAATTGAAAAACTAAGTGTTGAATCAAGTGTAGTTTTTTGTATCACTTCATAAACCATATGCCATGGAATTGGTACATCGAAAATCTCTTCCCATTTTATTTTGCAACATGTATGGCGCAGCTGTCAACATTTTTTGTCTTCAAATGAGCCAATTTGTATCTTTAATATATAGCAGGCAAACAAGTTCCCTACCTTCTCCCTTCTCTACTTGCCTCCTCCATGTTTGTGGTAGTGCTGCAATCAGTTGGTTGTAAATTTGGATTGAGCAGATATTCCCATATATTTTCGATAACTGCATATGTGACATAACTCCTCTGTTTCTATTCATAATATAATGAACAAATATAATTCTATTTTTAAAAATGTTGTCCATAAAGAATGTTTTTTTATTAATCAGTATATTTGAGTTTAACCATAACATTTGTTGTAATATTTGTTCTATCTTTTCTGGAGGATAAAACTGAAATTGTAACCAGCTTTGTATGGCTTTAAGAAAAGGCGATACTTTAAACAACATTTTATTTTCAATTAGTCGGAAATGAGAAGTTGTAATCTGTATAAAGGCAAAAAGGCAATTTTTTAACAAATGATGAGCCTTTCTTAATCTACTGGAGAACCATTTTGGGTTTAAGTATAATGTATGTATGAGTCAAGCTTTTAGTGAAAGGTTTAAAGCTTTACTATTTAATATTTGTAGCTGTAGATAATTCTCACATAGGTGTTCCTCTTGTTCAGGTGGGAGAGGCAAGCGAGGAGTGGAATAGAGATTGCGTCATCTGTGGATCTGTTGGGGCGGTATGCAAATTGGAGTGGGTCTGGGATGATGGTGTTGTGAGCCATGACCAGCCTTTCAATACATTTCATGCCTACAGATGAGTGCTATGCGGCGATAGTCATTTAGGCAGGTGAACTTGGTGTTCTTGGGTACAGGGACTATAGTGGTCTACTTGAAACATGTAGGTTTTACAGACTGGATCAGAGAGAGGTTGAAAATGTCAGTGAAGACACTTGCCAGCTGGTCAGTGCATGCTCTGAGTACGCGTCCTGGTAATCCGCCATGTTAACCTGTTTAAAGGTCTTACTCACATCGGCTAAGGGGAGCGTGATCACATAGTCGTCTGGAACAGCTAGTCCTCTCATGCATGGCTCAGCTTTGCTTGCTTCGAAGCGAGCACAGAAGGCATTTAGCGTGTCTGGTAGGTTTGCATCACTGGGCAGCTCGCGGCTGGGTTTCCCTTTGTAATCCGTGATTGTTTGCGTCAGAGCCGAGGTAGTAGGATTCGATCTTAATCCTGTATTGACGGTTTGTCTGTTTGATGGCTCGTCGGAGGTCGTAGCGGGATTTCTTGTAAGCATCCGTATGAGTGTCTCACTCCTTGAAAGCTGCAGCTCTAGTCTTTAGCTCAGCGCGGATGTTGCCTGTAATCCATGGCTTCTGGTTGGGATATGTACGTACGGTCACTGTGGGGACGATGTCATCAATGCACTTATTAATGAAGCCGTTGAGTGATGTGGTATATTCCTCAATGCCACCCGGACAATCCCGGAACATATTCCAGTCTATGCTAGCAAAACAGTCCTGTATCTTAGCATCCATGTCATCTGACCAGTTCCATACTGAGTAAGTCAGTGGTACTTTCTGCTTTAGTTTTTGTTTGTAATCAGAAGGATAGAATTATGGTCAGATGTGCCAAATGGAGGGCGAGAGAGAGCTTTGTACGCATTTCTGTGTGTGGAGTAAAGGTGGTCTTCAGTTTCTTTCCACTGGTTGCACATGTAACATGCTGGTAGAAATGAGGTAAAATGGAGTTAAGTTATTCTGCATTAAAGTTCCCGGCCACTAGGAGTGCTGCTTCTGGGTGAGCATTCTTTTTTTTGTTTTTGGTCTTATACAGCTCGTTGAGTGTGATCTTAGTGCAAGCATTGGTTTGTGGTGGTAAATAGACAGCTACGAAAAATATAGATGAAAACTATCTTGGTAAATAGTGTTGTCTACAGCTTATCATGAGGTACTCTACCTCAGGCGAGCAAAAGCTTGTGACTTCCTCGAGCACTTAGCAAGAGTCTTCTGCACTGCTATTTTAGTTATCAGTTAATCTGATAATTCTCTCATTGATATCATTTACTTATTTGTGACCAGTTTCAGGAAACTAGGCATATGTCGCAAGTCACAACTTCACAGGAGAGCCATTTGAATCTTTACATTTTTTGTATTTATTTTTGAAATCAATGGAATTAGAGTATGATAGCTAAAGAGATGGCGAAAACACCTGTCTCCGGATTATATCTTCAAACTAAGAGAAACCGTGGCATGGCATCCGTGACAGGGAGACGCGTCCATCATGCATGATTATGTATACAGATAAGATAGTCTAGCATTAGCTAGCTACATTTTCAGATATAAACACGTTTCTGATTTTGACAAAGTGGTTTCATTTCAAGCTAAAGTGTACTGCTAGCTAGCTAACGTTAACTGACTGGCTCCCTAGCTGACATTATTATTTGTATCCCAGAGCTGTTTGCTTTGCTAGTTAGAGCCTAATGTTAGCTAGCTAACATTAAACCTGGTTGCTTCCAGCATCATCATGCAGGGTAGTAACGACATGATTTGGCACTATGTTCATTGTTGTTTAACTAGCTATTGTTAGCTGGCTGGCTCGGTAGCTAACATTACATGATGTGTGTGATCTTACACGTTGTTTACCTAGCTAGGTTCATTGTTTACCTAGCTAGCTAGCTACATGTCTTAAGCTAATGTGTACAACACCGGTTGAATATGGCCTGTGTCAGTAAACGTCTGCAAAAAAGCGTAATGAAATTGCAGAACAGACTTTCAGACTCTCAACATGCTTGGGACTGACACAAATGACTAATGATTGGCTGAAAGAAATTGATAAGAAGATTGTGGGAGCTGTTTTGTTAGACTTGAGTGCAGCTTTTAATGTCATTGATCATAACATATTACTGAAAAACGTAGATGTTATGGATTTACATCCTCTGCCGTATCATAGATGGACAGTTACCTATCAATAGAACACAAAGGGTTTTCTTTAATGGAAGCCTCTCTTATACAAATTCGGTGTGATGTACCGCAGGGTAGCCGGCTTGGACCATTATTGTTTTCTGTGTTTTACTAATGACCTTTGACTGACCTTTAATAAAGACTGTGTACCCATATACACTGACGACTCAACAGTTTACACGTCGGCTGTAACAGTAAAATAAGTAACTAACACCCTTAACATAGATCTCCAGTCAGTTTTAGATTGGGTAACTATAGCAATAGTCTGGTGCTAAATATCTCAAACTAAAAGCAGCATTTTTGGGACAAATCACTCGCTCAACCCTACACCTTATCTGGATCTATTATTGAATAATGTGTCTTTATGTATTTACATTTTTTATTTAACCTTTAACTAGGCAAGTCAGTTAAGAACACATTCTTATTTACAATGACGGCCTACCAAACAGCTATTGGGGAACAGTGGGGGGGATTTTGGAGGGTTCGGGTTTCACAAGATTGTGATCATGAAAAAGGAAACAGACATATTTTATATCACTATCATGCACACACACCCTCACACATAAGGATGTCTCTGTTGCGGAAAGACTGATACATGTTTGATAGTGTCATGATGCTGTATTGTTTGTCCTTCATGTTCTAACACTTTAATGTTACCCCTTCCTTGTGTTTTCTGTAATAAATAATTTAAAAAAAGAAAAAAGAGACCTAAGACAACAACATAGCATGGCAGCAACACATGACAACACGACATGACAGCAGCATGGTAGCAACACAACATGTCAGCAGCGCAACATGGTAGCAGCACAAAACAGGTTACAAACATTATTGGGCACAGACAACAGCACAAAGGGCAAGAAGGTAGAGACAGCAATACATCACGCAAAGCAGCCACAACTGTCAGTAAGAGTGTCCATGATTGAGTCTTTGAATGAAGAGATTGAGATAAAACTGTCGAGTTTGAGTGTTTGTTGCAGCTTGTTCCAGTCGCTAGCTGCAGTTGAAAAGAGGAGCGACCCAGGGATGTATGTGCTTTGGGGACCTTTAACAGAATGTGACTGGCAGAACGCGTGTTGTATGTGGATGATGAGGGCTGCAGTAGATATCTCAGATACGGGGGAGTGAAGCCTAAGAGGGTTTTATAAATAAGCAGGTATACAGAGATGACCAGTTTACCGAAGAGTATAGAGTGCAGTGACGTGTCCAATAAGGGGCATTGGTGGCAAAGCTGATGGCCAAATGGTAAAGAACATCTAGCCGCTCGAGAGCACACTTACCTGCCGATCTATAAATTACGTCTCCATAATCTAGCGATCTACAATCTGTCTATTGAACATGTTGAAGAGACTAAACTGCTGGGTGTCAGGCTAGATAGCAAGCTATCATGGTCAAAACATATAAACTCATTGGCTACTAAAATGGTAAGAGGTCTGCCCATGATAAGGCGTTGCTCTGCTTTTGTGATATTTTCAGTCAACCAGACAGGTCCTACAGGCCCGAGTTTTGTCGCACCTGAACTACTGTCCAGTTGTGTGGTCATGTGCGACATAGGAAAATTGCAGTTGGTCCAAAATAGAGCAGCACACATTGCACTTAGATGTACAGTACACGAAGGGTGAGTGTTAGTGACATGCATGTCAATCTCTCCTGGCTCAAATTTGAGGAGAGATTGACTGCATCACTATTGGTCTTTGTGCAAGGTGTTTGTGTTGAAGGTACCGAACTGTCTGTTCAAGCAGTTGGCACACAGTTTGGACATGCATCATTATCACACAAGACATGCAACCAGAGGTCTCTTCACAGTCCCCTTGTCCAGAACAGAGGCAGGGAAACACACAGTATTAAATAGAGCCATGACTAAATAGGACTCTCTGCCACCCCAAGTAACTCAATTAAAAAGCGGATTAAAGAATGTCTTACGGCACAACAGGGACTGTGTAGACACAGACATTTTTATGCATTTTATTTGTATTTCGCCTTGTATTATGTATGTGATGCTTGGTTGGGATACGATTGTGATAGGTGGTTGTCTCGCCTGGCTATCTAAGATGAATGCACTGGCTGTGGGTCGCTCTGGATGGGAGCGTCTGCTGAATGGATAAATTGTAATGTAAATGTAGTGCAATTTATGTATATTATGTATTTTATTTGTTGTGTTGTTTCCTGTTTGGACCCCAGGAAGAGTAATCTAATTGAGGATCCTAATAAACACTAAATTACTAAATAGGCCCTCTGGAAAGTAAATGTTGCTCCATTGCCGCTCAGCTCCCCACAGCCCTGTTCTGTGAGCAGATAGTGAGTCACTCAGCCACGGAGCGAGGGGAGGGTTGAGCCTGCCATGAGGAAAGGGGACAGTGAGAGTCAAGGGATGTGGAAAGGGAGGAGAGTAGGGTCGAAGAGGCAGCTGGGTAGGGGCTGAGTGGGTAGGCTTGGAGGAGAGATGGAGAGAAAAATAAACAAAGTAGTGATTAGAGACCTGGGGAGTGGGGGTTGCAGTGAGAATAGTAGGTGAACAGCCTCTATTAAAGATGAGGTCAAGTGCTTTGCCTGCCTTGTGAGTGGGAGGGGACTGGGAAAGAGTGAGGTCAAAAGAGAAAAGGAATGGAAAGAAAGAGGTGGAATGAAATGAATCAAAGGCAGACATCGGGAGGTTGAAGTTGCCCAGTATGATGAGTGGTGAGCCATTCCCCAGAGTCTGAAGAACTCGTGGATACCATTTTATGTCTCTGCGTGAAGTTTGAAGGAAGTTGTTAACTAGCATTAGCCTTGTTGGCCGCAGATTGGCAGTTCCAAATGTTGCCGGACCCCAGGAATTCCACATGGGTTGTGCGCCCATGGTACACTAAATTAGAAGGGTTGCAGCTACGGGGTTGGAAGCATCTGTAAAACCTACAGGGAGAGGAGCGAACAGGGATAGAAAACACACACACACGTAATTGACATCTACAAAAGAGTACAATGAGATCATCTGACAATAACAGTTTTTTTATATTTCACCTTTATTTAACCTCTATGGGCTAGGTGGGACGCTAGCGTGCCACCCGTGGTGCACTCCATCAACAGCAGGTGCATTTCAAGAGCGGCAAATTTGAATCCAAATAAATGTCAAAATTCAAATTTTTCAAACATACAACTATTTTACACCCTTTGAAAGATAAACATCTCCTTAATCTAACCACGTTTTACGATTTCAAAAAGGTTTTACGGCGAAAGCATGAATTTAGAGTATGTTAGGACAGTACATTTACAAGAGTTGTGTGTAATGTTTTGTCAAGTCAAAGACAGGGTCACCAAAACCATAAAACCAGCTAAAATGATGCACTAACCTTTTACAATCTCCATCAGATGACACTCCTAGGACATTATGTTAGACAATGCATGCATTTTTAGTTCTATCAAGTTCATATTTATATCCAAAAACAGCGTTTTACTATGGCATTGATGTTGAGGAAATCGTTTCCCTCCAATAACCGGCAGTCAAGTCAGCGTCACAAATTAAATAATTAAAATTAGAAAACATTGGTAAAATATTATATTGTCATTTAAAGAATTATAGATTTACATCTCTTGAACGCAATCAACTTGCCAGATTTAAAAATAACCTTACTGGGAAATCACACTTTGCAATAATCTGAGCACTGCGCCCAGAAAAATACGCGTTGCGATACAGACTAGACGTCATGTTGGGGAGATCTAAAATCGAAAATACTATGTAAATAATCCATTACCTTTGATTCTCTTCATCAGATGTCACTTCCAGGTATCACAGGTCCATAACGAATGTAGTTTTGTTCAAAAAAGCTCATCATTTATGCCCAAAAATCTCCGTCTTGTTAGCACATGATCTAAGCCAGCCGGACTTCTCGTCATGAACGAGGGGAAAAAATATATTTACGTTCGTTCAAACATGTCAAACGTTGTATAGCATAAATCATTAGGGCCTTTTTTAACCAGAACATGAATAATATTCAAGGTGGACGAATGCATACTCTTTTATAACGTATTGGAACGAGGGTACCCAACATGAACTCGCGCGCCAGGTGTCTAATGGGACATCATCGTTCCATGGCTCTTGTTCGGTCAGATCTCCCTCCAGAAGACTCAAAACACTTTGTAAAGGCTGGTGACATCTAGTGGAAGCAATAGGAAGTGCCAAAATATTCCTCAGCCCCTGTGTTTTTCAATGGGATAGGTTTAAAGTCAATACAACACATCAGGTATCCACTTCCTGTCAGAAAATGTCTCAGGGTTTTGCCTGCCAAATGAGTTCTGTTATACTCACAGACACCATTCAAACAGTTTTAGAAACTTTAGAGTGTTTTCTATCCATATATAATAAGTATATGCATATTCTAGTTACTGGGTAGGATTAGTAACCAGATTAAATCGGGTACATTTTTTTTATCCAGACGTGCAAATGCTGCCCCCTAGCCCTAACAGGTTAACCAGGTAGGCTAGTTGAGAACAAGTTCTCATTTGCAACTGCGACCTGGCCAAGATAAAGCATAGCAATTCGACACATACAACAACACAGAGTTACACATGGAATAAACAAACATACAGTAGAAAAAAGAAAACAAAAAGTCTATATACAGTGAGTGCAAATGAGGTAAGATAAGGGAGTTAAGGCAATAAATAGGCCATGGTGGCGAAGTAATTAAAATATAGCAATTAAACACTGGAATGGTAGATGTGCAGAAGATGAATGTGCAAGTAGGGATACTGGGGTGCAAAGGAGCAAGATAAATACAGAAAGGGGATGAGGTAGATGGATGGGCTGTTTACAGATGGGCTATATACAGGTGCAGTGATCTGTGAGCTGCGATGACAGCTGGTGCTTAAAGCTAGTGAGGGAGATATGAGTATCCAGCTTCAGTGATTTTTGCAGTTCGTTCCAGTCATTGGCAGCAGAGAACTGGAAGGAAAAGCGA
Organism: Salmo salar; assembly: GCF_965601325.2. Taxonomy (NCBI): domain Eukaryota; kingdom Metazoa; phylum Chordata; class Actinopteri; order Salmoniformes; family Salmonidae; genus Salmo; species Salmo salar. The sequence continues at coordinate 38,173,581 of NC_138313.1, forward strand.
CCAAAGGAGGACTTGGCTTTGTGGGTGACCAGTGAGATATACCTGCTGGAGCGCGTGCTGCGAGTGGGTGCTGCTATGGTGACCAGTGAGCTGAGATAAGGCGGGGCTTTACCTAGCAGAGACTTGTAGATTAACTTGTAGCTAGTGAGTTTGGCGACGAGTATGAAGTAAGGGCCAACCAACGAGAGCGTACAGGTCGCAGTGGTGGGTAGTGTATGGGGCTTTGGTGACAAAACGGATGGCACTGTGATAGACTGCATCCAGTTTGTTGAGTAGAGTGTTGGAGGCTATTTTATAGCAGTCAAGGACCGAAGTCAAGGATCGGTAGGATGGTCAGTTTACGAGGGTATGTTTGGCAGCATGAGTGAAGGAGGCTTTGTTGCGATATAGGAAGCCGATTCTAGATTTCATTTTGGATCGGAGATGCTTAATGTGAGTCTGGAAGGAGAGTTTACAGTCTAGCCAGACACCTAGGTATTTGTAGTTGTCCACGTATTCTAAGTCCGAGCCGTCCAGAGTAGTGATGCTGGACAGGCGGGCAGGTGCGGGCAGTGATTGATTGAATAGCATGCATTTAGTTTTACTTGCATTTAAGAGCAGTTGGAGGCCAAGGAAGGAGAGTTGTATGGCATTGAAGCTCGTCTGGAGGTTAGTTAACACAGTATCCACAGAAAGGCCAGAAGTATACAGAATGGTGTCGTCTGCGTAGAGGTGGATCAGAGAATCACCAGCAGCAAGAGCGACATCATTGATGTATACAGAGAAGAGAGTCGGCCCGAGAATTGAACCCTGTGGCACCCCCATAGAGTCCGCCAGAGGTCCGGACAACAGGCCCTCCGATTTGACACACTGAACTCTGTCAGAGAAGTAGTTGGTTAACCAGGCGAGGCAATCATTTGAGAAACCAAGGCTGTTGTCACATCCTGACCAGTAATAGCGGTTATTTTGTTATTGTAGTTTGGTCAGGACGTGGCAGAGGGTATTTGTTTTATATGGTTTGGGGGGTTATGTGTATGTAGAGGGGTATTGTATTTATGTGTTCCGGGGTTTTTGGTATATGTTCTTGTGTTGGTGTTCTACGTTTTTCTAGTTTGTGTATTTCTTTGTTGGTCTGTGTGGCTCTCAATCAGGAGCAGCTGTACATCGTTGTTCCTGATTGAGAGTCATATTTAGGGAGCTTGTTTTCACCTGTTTGATTGTGGGTAGTTGTTTTTGCATTGCTTATAGTCTAGCCTGCAAAACTGTTTACTGTCGTTTTTCTCTGTTTTCTTGTTTTTCCGTGTTCACGTTTATAATAAATATAATGATGAGCACGCAACCCGCTGCGCCTTGGTCTAATCACTACGACAGCCGTGACAGCTGTCGAGTCTGCCAATAAGAATGTGGTGATTGACAGAGTCGAAAGCCTTGGCCAGGTTGATGAATATGGCTGCACAGTAATGTCTCTTATCGATGGCGGTTATGATGTCATTTAGGACCTTGAGCCTGGCTGAGGTGCACCCATGACCAGCTCTGAAACCAGATTGCATAGATGAGAAGGTACAGTGGATTTCGAAATGGTCGGTAATCTGTTTGTTAACTTGGCTTTCGAAGACCTTAGAAAGACAGGGTAGGATAGATATAGGTCTGTAGCAATTTGGGTCTAGAGTGTCACCCCCTTTGAAGAGGGGGATGACCAGCTTTCCAATCTTTGGGAATCTCAGACAACACAAAAGAGAGGTTGAATAGGCTAGTAATAGGGGTTGCAACAATTTTGGCAGATAATTTTAGAGAGGGTCCAGGTTGTCTAACCCGGCTGATTTGTAGGGGTCCAGATTTTGCAGCTCTTTAGGAACATCAGCTATCTGGATTTGGGTGAAGGAGAAATGGTGGGGGCTTTGGCGTGTTGCTGTGGAGGGTGCCGGGCAGTTGACCCGGGTATGGGTAGCCAGGTGGAAAGCATGGCCAGCCGTAGAGAGATCCTTGTTGAAATTCTCAATTATAGTGGATTTATCAGTGGTAACAGTGTTTCCTAGCCTCAGAGCAGTGGGTAGCTGGGAGGAGGTGCTCTTATTCTCCATGGACTTTACAGTGTCCCAGAACTTTTTGAGTTAGTACTACAGGATGCAAATTTCTGTTTGAAAAAGCTAGCCTTAGCTTTCCTAACTGCCTGTATATTTTTTCCTAACTTCCCTGAAAAGTTGCACATCACGGGGGCTATTCGATGCTAATGCAGAACGCCACAGGATGTTTTTGTGCTGGTCAAGGGCAGACGGGTCTAGAGTGAACCAAGGACTTTATCTATTCCTACTTCTACATTTTTTGAACGGGGCATGCTTATTTAAGATGGTGAGGAAGGCACTTTTAAAGAATAACCAGGCATCCTCTACTGACGGGATGAGGTCGGTGTCATTCCAGGATACCCCGGCCAGGTCGATTAGAAAGGCCTGCTCGCAGAAGTGTTTTAGGGAGCATTTGACAGTGATGAGAGGTGGTCGTTTGGTCGCAGACCCATTACGGATGCAGGCAATGAGGCAGTGATCGTTGAGATCTGGATTGAAAACAGCAGAGGTGTATTTGGAGGGCGAGTTAGTTAGGATGATATCTATGAGGGTGCCTGTGTTTACGGATTTGGGGTTGTACCTGGTAGGTTCATTGATCATTTGTGTGAGATTGAGAGCATCAAGCTTAGATTGTAGGATGGCCGGGGTGTTAAGCATGTCCCAGTTTAGGTCACCTAGTAGCACGAGCTCAGAAGATAGATGGGGGGCAATCAATTCACATATGGTGTCGAGGGCACAGCTGGGGGCAGAGGGTGGTCTATAGCAAGCGGCAACAGTGAGAGACTTGTTTCTGGAAAGGTGCATTTTTAGAAGTAGAAGCTCGAATTGTTTGGGTACAGACCTGGATAGTAATACAGAACTCTGTAAATACAGAACTCTGTAAACACAGGCACCCTTTTATGTGAAGTTCAATAACATAATTTTCCAACATCCAAATATCTACAATATTGTGACACAAGCTGTTAAGCTGTGCAATAGCTACTTGTATTGGTGTGGCCTCATTTGATACTTTGTCAAAAAGGGTCACTCCCTCACACACACACGCACCAGCAGCAACTTTATAATTGCCCAGAACAGACAGATGATGGAGAATAGACTGTTGCATCATGTCCCCTCTGCTGCTGCTGTGTGTGTAGCCATTGACAAGCTAATGGTCTGACCCAGAACCCAGTATGATCTCATTCAGCCACATTGTCCTCCGGCTCAGATGGTTGTCTGCAGTATGTGGCCCCCAGGACTTACAGTACATTCAGTTAGAAAAGGAAATAAAATGCTGCTAGTAAATCAAATCAAATTGCTATGTTAATGTGCTTTGTTAACAACACGTGTAGACTAACAGTGAAATGTTTACTTACGGACCCTTCCCAACAATGCAGAGAGAAAAATTTATAAAAAATTTAGTGTGCATGTGTGTCTGATCCCTTCAGAAGGTGTGTGTGCAGTAAGTGTGTTTACATACTTACAGTATGTAGCCTAACCTCTAGAGGATACAATCCTGCTAAAGGGATTGGTTGGACAACAACCAGTGAGATAGCACGGCGCGAAATTCAAAACAAAATAATCTCAAAATTAAAATTCAAGTATTATACGGCATTTTAAAGATACTCTACTCGTTAATCCAATCACATTGTCCGATTTCAAAAAGGCTTTACGGTGAAAGCATAACATTAGATTATTTTAGCATAGCACCTTAGCAAAAAAAAAAAAAGAAAAAGAAAGCCATTTTCCAAGCACGGATAGCCATCACAAAACCAGATATACAGCTAAAATGAAGCACTAACCTTTGACAATCTTCATCAGATGACACTCCTAGGACATCATGTCAGACAATACATGCATTTTTTGTTCGATCAAGTTTATAGTTATATCCAAAAACCCAATTTTTACATTGGCGCGTGACGTTCAGAAAATGTTTTCTCCCCATAACTTCCGGTGAATAGGCACATTTAATTTACAGAAGAACTCAAACGTTGACAAAATTTCTAACAATTATTTAAAGAATTAGAGATAATCTACTCCTTTATGCAACCACTTTGTCAGATTTCAAAATAACTAAAGCACATTGTTCAATATTCTGAGTACAGAACTTAGCCTTCAATGCTAAGCTATACAGTTAGCCTACAACCACGACGTCGACAAATCTCTAGATATATTTACTTACCTTTGCTGATCTTCGGCGGAATGCACTCGGATGGGCACCCACTTCCACAAGAAATGTTAATTTGTTCTGCAAAGTCCATCATTTATGTCCAAATACGTCCGTTTTGTTGACCCATCCAGAACACTTTACAATGCCATGTGGCGTGGATGCAAATCCATAGACGAAATGTTCAAAGTTCCATTACCGTTTGTAGAAACACGTCAAACGATGTTTACAATCAATCCTTTAGTGTATTTTTTTTACGTAAAATTGCGATTATTTTACAACCGGGCAATAGGTATTCATCCCAGAAGATAAATAAAAAACAACAAAGTCACATGCATGCGCGTCATAAGACACCTGTCCTCAGACTGGCCAGTGATTGACTGAGCCACAATTATCTGCCCGGTAACAGGTGACGGATGAAACCAGTTCCTCAAGATTGTTGACAGCCAATGGAAGAGTTAGGAGGTGCAACGTAAATCCTATGTCACTGTAGTTTTTCAAGGGATTCAAAAGAAAAACTACATTTCTAATTTATCTAACTTCCTGATTCAATTTTTCTCAGGTTTTTTGCCTGCCATATGAGTTCTGTTATACTCACAGACACCATTCAAACAGTTTTAGAAACTTCAGAGTGTTTTCTATCCAAATCTACTAATAATATGCATATTCTATGTTCTGGGCCAGAGTAGTAACCTGTTTAATTTCGGTACGTTTTTCATCCGGCCGTGAAAATACTGCCCCCTAGCCCCAACAGGCTACGCAATGCATCCCAAATATATCTGGTGGAAACTTCAAGGCAAGCAAAATAAACAACACCCATACTCATTGATGTATGGGTGAGTGTTCTTGTTTTAGCCAGGCTGTGTTGTTGTCTGTGCCATGCCAGACATAGGCTAGGTGTTGGCTAAAGGAGAAACAGACTGGCAACCAGGCTTGACAGGATAAGTTGCGTTACAGGAGAAGCAATGAAGCAACTCAGAAAGGCACTTTATGCCGCCCATACAACCAAGTGGTAGGCCTGATCACCGGCAACGATGAGACAGCCTATAGGGAGGAGGTCAGAGAACTGGCAGTGTGGTGCCAGGACAACAACCTCTCCCTCAATGTCAGCAAGACAAAGGAGCTGATCGTGGACTACAGGAAAAGGCGGGCCGAACAGGTCCCCATTAACATCAACAGTGCTGTAGTGGAGCGGGTCGAGAGTTTCAAGTTCCTTGGTGTCCACATCACCAACTGTCTATCATGGTCCAAACACACCAAGACAGTCGTGAAGATGGCATGACAAAACCTTATCCCCTCAGGAGACTGAAAAGATTTGGCATGGGTCCCCAGATCCTCAAAGTTCTACAGCTGCTCCATCGAGAGCATCCTGACCGGTTGCATCACCGCCTGGTATGGCAACTGCTCGTCATCTGACCGTAAGGCGCTATAGAGGGTAGTGTGTACGGCCCAGTACATCACTGAGGCCAAGCTTCCTGCAATCCAGGACCTATATAATAGGCGGTGTCAGAGGAAAGCCCATAAAATTGTCAGAGACTCCAGTCACCCAAGTCATAGACTGTTTTCTCTGCTACCACACGGCAAGCGGTACCGGAGCGCCAAGTCTAGGACCAAAAGGCTCCTTAACAGCTTCTACCCCCAAGCCATAAGACTGCTGAACAATTAATCAAATGGCCACCAGACTATTACGTTGACCCCCCCCCCCCCCCCCAATTTGTTTTGTACACTGCTGCTACTCGCTGTTTATTCTCTATGCATAGTCACTTCACCCCTACCTACATGTACAAATTACCTCTAACCTGTACCCCCGCACAATAACTTGGTACAGGTACCCCCTGTGTATAGCCTCGTTATTATTGTGTTACTTTTTTATTATATTTGACTTTAGCTTATTTGGGAAATCTTTTCTTAACTCTTCTTGAACTGCACTGTTGGTGAAGGGCTTGTAAGTAAGTAAGTATTTCATGGTAAGGTCTACACTTGTTGTATTCAGCACATGTGACAAATAAAGTTTGATTTGATTTACACTCAAAACGATATTGCCAGCCCCTTAGTTGATTCCAGTTGGAACATTCAAAGCAAAGAATAACCAAGAGCAGATGTTGAACGAAAGTTTAAGTATTTACCAACATATTAGTCCTAACATGAAACATTGGCATTGCATGAAGTTGTTCTATCGTGTGGAATAGGCACATCAGTGCTATGCACAACCCCAGATCAACCCTAGCCCTTTCCCCTAAGCTCTTCATGTTGATCTGAAAGAATTGGATTGGACTCGATTCAACTGCACAACAAATCATCCAATCCACGATAACTTGAATCAGGTATCGGTGCTGGGATAAAACCAAAATGTGCACACCCTGTGGGTCCCCCAGGAATGGCTTGAGAAACTCCACAGTTCTAAATCAAATTTCAAATCAAATTTTATTTGTCACTTGTTTTGTAAACAACAGGTGTAGACTAACAGTGAAATACTTACTTATGGGCCCTTCACAACAATGCAGAGATACAAGAAAATAGAGAAATAATAGAAAAGTAATAACACATAATAATAAAAGCAACGATAACTTGGCTATATACAAGCGGCACCAGTACTGAGTCGATGTGCAGTGGTACGATTTAATTGAGGTAGATATGTACATATAACAAGGAATAAAGTGACTAGGCAACAGGATAGATAATTAACAGAAGCAGCAGCGTATATCTGATTAGTCAAAAAAGTTTGTGCACAGAGGGTAAATTCAGATAGTCCGGGTAGCTATTGGTAACTATTTAACTAATTATTTAGCATTCTTATGGCTTGGGGGTAGAAGCTGTTCAGGGTACTGTTGGTTCCAGACTGCGACAGCAGAATGAACAGTCTATGGGCAGTGCGCACTACCCTCTATCACTGCAGTGAAATCTCATCAAAGCAGACACACCTGAAGGTGATTAGCTCATTAGCTCCCCACAGGAGCACACCTGCAACCAGTTAGTGTGTGATTAGAGAGGAAGAAACCAGAGTAAACTTCCGAAAAAGGGAAAACAACTGGGTTGTGTTTTGTAATGGATAACGGCATATGTACTTGTTTTGGGCAAGTTCATATAGCTGAGGCACCATCAAATATGTTTCTACTATGCATTAAACACATTTCAACTCTCTCTCGGCAGGGACTCTAAACCAAAACAACTGGGCCAACAAGTACCCATCATGCAGCAATGCTAGACAGTCGCCCATCAACATCGAGGAGGAGCTGACACAGGTCAAAGTTCAGTTCCAAAAGCTGAAGTTTGAGGGCTGGGAGGAGGCGATGTCTGATAGGACCACCATCAAGAATGACGGCAAGACCGGTATGAGCTCTCAGGTCACCAGAAGTCTCATAATAAAACCAGCCAGTAATGAAACTGTAAAGCTAAAGTAATACAATAAAATAATCAGCCATTAAGGCAGCTAGCTATTCAGTAGCCACACTGCCTGTTTCTGAGCCTGGTGGTCTGGGTCTTAATTACAGTCTAATTATAATATATACAAATATTGAGCATTGTTGTTGTAGTGAATACTTATGGCACTTTTTAAACTGATGGTACAATTACTTGTTTCTGGTGGGGAGATGATTGAAGGTGTTTTTGCCTTTCTTGGTATGAAATTGGCATGAAATATAATACCCTACATGCTGTGAATGTAAATATGTGTGTGAATGTGCGCGTATGTGCATGTACATGTGAGAGCGAGAGTTTTTCTGTTCTCCATTGGCAGGCTTCAGGCCACATCAATATACTGTGTGTGGTTGTATGTGTATATTGGTTAATGGGTTCAAATAATGCTCTGTGTGTGTTCTCTCCAGTGGCGGTGAACCCAGAGGGGGATTTCTATGTGAGTGGAGGGGGGCTGAGGGGCAGGTTTAAGGTGGGGAGAATCACCTTCCACTGGGGCCGCTGTAACGCTTCCTCAGAGGGCTCCGAGCACAGTCTCAGTGGGGTCAAGTACCCCCTGGAGGTAAGACCTGACACTCACTCATTATTTCTCCATTCTGATTGTTTTATAGTCAACCAAACTAAGATCAAGTTAACAGTTAAGTAGTCCAATTTGTAGAACTTTTCATTTATTTAGCACTGTATCAAAATATATTGTAATAAACGGTATTATAAAAATCCATACCGGTATGTGGATCCATTCCAGTATACCTTAAAATAGTATATATCGCCCAGCCTTAGACCTACTCCAAATGACAGTACATAGGATCTCAACCATATCCTGTATCTTGTCTCTGTATTTGTATTTATTATGGATCCCCATTATCAATCAATCAAATGTATTTATAAAGCCCTTTTTACATCAGCCGATGTCACAAAGTGCTGTACAGAAACCCAGCCTAAAACCCCAAACAGCAAGCAATGCAGGTGTAGAAGCACGGTGGCTAGGAAAACTCCCTAGAAGGCCGGAACCTAGGAAGAAACCTAGAGAGGAACCAGGCTATGAGGGGTGGCCAGTCCTCTTCAGGCTGTGCCGGATGGAGATTATAACAGAACATGGCCAAGATGTTAAAACGTTCATAGATGACCAGCAGGGTCAGATAATAATAATCACAATGGTTGTAGAGGGTGCAACAGGTCAGCACCTCAGGAGTAAATGTCAGTTGGCTTTTCATAGCCGATCATTCAGAGTTAGAGGCAGCAGGTGCGGTAGAGAGAGAGTCCAAAACAGCAGGTCTGGGACAAGGTAGCACATCCAGTGAACAGGCAAGGGTTCCATAGCCGCAGGCAGAACAGTTGAAACTGGAGCAGCAGCATGACCGGGTGGACTGGGGACAGCAAGGAGTCATCAAGCCAGGTAGTCCTGAGGCATGGTCCTGGGGCTCATGTTATACAATACATGCATGTTTTGTTCAATCAAGTTCATATTTATATCAAAAACCTGCTTTTTACATTAACATGTTTTGTTCAGAACTAGCATACCCACCGAAAACTTCCGGGGAATTTACTAAATTACTCATGATAAACGTTGACAAAAAACATAAAAATTATTATTATGCAATCGCGGTGTCCGATTTTAAAATAGCTTTTCGGTGAAAGCACATTTTGCAATATTCTGAGTACATAGCCCGGCCATCACGGCTAGCTATTTCGACACCCACCAAGTTTGGCACTCACAAAACTCAGATTTACTATTAGAAAAATTGGATTACCTTTGCTGTTCTTCGTCAGAATGCACTCCCAGGACTTCTACTTCAACAACCAATGTTGTTTTAGTTCCAAATAATCCATAGTTATATCCAAATAGCTCCGTTCAAGTCACTATTCGAAGGGTGACGCGCCGGCGCGTTTCGTGACAAAACATTTCAAAATATTCCATTACCGTACTTCGAAACATGTCAAACGCTGTTTAAAATCTATTTTTATGCGATTTTTCTCATAAAATAGCGATAATATTCCAACCGGGAGACGTTGTATCCGTTCAAACACTGAAAGAAAAACATGGAGTCGTCACATGCACGCGCTCCAGTGCCATTGTCCTCAGAAGGACCACTCACCCAAACCCCTGCTGTTTTTCGCCCAGAGACTGCAGAGCTATCATTCCACGTTCTGGCGCCTTCCTAGAGCCAATGAAAGCCTTAGAAAATGTCACGTTACAGCAGAGATCCTGTATTTTCGATAAAGAGGCTATAGAAGGACAAGAAATGGTCAGACAGGGCACTTCCCATATAGAATCTTCTCAGGTTTTGGCCTGCCATCTGAGTTCTGTTATACTCACAGACACCATTCAAACAGTTTTAGAAACTTTAGGGTGTTTTCTATCCAAATCTACCAATTATATACATATTCTAGTTTCTGGGCAGGAGTAATAACCAGATTAAATCGGGTACGTTTTTTATCCGGCCGTGAAAATACTGCCCCCATCCCAAACAGGTTAAAGTACATTTCTGCAGCGTTAGTAAAGATGTGATCAATATTTGTTGATGATTTCATTCCTGGTTGATTGACTGATAACCTGAACCAGGTTGCAGACACTGGTTATAGTTTGAAGCTGTTTCTTGAGCGGTCAGCCTGATGAAAGCCAGTCCATATTGAAATCAGTGTACAGTCGTGGCCAAAAGTTTTGAGAATGACACAAATATACATTTTCACAGTCTGCCTCAGTTTGTATGGTGGCAATTTGCATATACTCCAGAATGTTATGAAGAGTGATCAGATGAATTGCAATTAATTGCAAAGTCCCTCTTTGCCATGCAAATGAACTCAATGCCCAAAAAACATTTCCACTGCATTTCAGCCCTGCCACAAAAGGACCAGCTGACATCATGTCAGTGATTTTCTCGTTAACACAGGTGTGAGTGTTGACGAGGACAAGGCTGGAGATCACTCTGTCATGCTGATTGAGTTTCGAATAACAGACTGGAAGCTTCAAAAGGAGGGTGGTGCTTGGAATCATTTGTTCTTCCTCTGTCAGCCATGGTTACCTGCAAGGAAACAAGTGCCGTCATCATTGCTTTGCACAAAAAGGGCTTCACAGGCAAGGATATTGCTACCAGTAAGATTGCACCTAAATCAACCATTTATCGGATCATCAAGAACTTCAAGGAGAGAGGTTCAATTGTTGTGAAGAAGGCTTCAGGGCACCCAAGAAAGTCCAGCAAGCACCAGGACAGTCTCCTAAAGTTGATTCAGCTGCGGGATCGGTGCACCAACAGTACAGAGCTTGCTCAGGAATGGCAGCAGGCAGGTGTGAGTGCATCTGCACACACAGTGAGGCAAAGACTTTTGGAGGATGGCCTGGTGTCAAGAAGGGCAGCAAAGAAGCCACTTTCTTCTCTAGGAAAAACATCAGGGACAGACTGATATTCTGCAAAAGGTACAGAGATTGGACTGCTGAGGACTGAGGTAAAGTCATTTTCTCTGATGAATCCCCTTTCCGATTGTTTGGTGCATCCGGAAAAAAGCTTGTCCGGAGAAGACAAGGTGATTGCTACCATCAGCCCTGTGTCATGCCAACAGTAAAGCATCCTGAGACCATTCATGTGTGGGAATGCTTCTTAGCCAAGGGAGTGGGCTCACTCACAATTTTGCCTAACAACACAGCCATGAATAAAGAATGATACCAACACATCCTCCGAGAGCAACTTCTCTCAACCATCCAGGAACAGTTTGGTGACGAACAATGCCTGTTCCAGCATGATGGAGCACCTTGCCATAAGGCAAAAGTGATGACTAAGTGGCTCGGGGAACAAAACATCGATATTTTGGGTCCGTGGCCAGGAAACTCCCCAGACCTTAATGCCATTGAGAACTTGTGGTCAATCCTCAAGAGGCGGGTGGACAAACAAAACCCCACAAATTCTGACAAACTCCAAGCATAGATTATGCAAAAATGGGCTACCATCAGTCAGGATGTGGCCCAGAATTTAAGTTACAGCATGCCAGGGCGGATTGCAGAGGTCTTGAAAAAGAAGGGTCAACACTGCAAATATTGACTCTTTGCATCAACTTGTAACGGCTGTCTTTGGAAGAAGAGGACCAAGGTGCAGCGTGGAATTTGTTCATCTTTTATTTTGGATGAAAAAGGCACTTCACAAAGAAAAACAAACGACAGCCAAACAGTCCTGTCAGGTATCCTAACACACTAAACAGAAATTAACTACCCACAAACCCCAAAGGAAACAGGCTGCCAAAGTATGACTCCCAATCAGCGACAACGATGTACAGCTGTCCCTGATTGAGAGCCATACCAGGCCAAAACAAAGAAATACAAGGCATAGAAAAAAGGACATAGAATGCCCACCCAAATCACACCCTGACCAACCTAAATAGAGACATAAAAAAGGCTCTCTCAGGTCAGGGCGTGACAGTACCCCCCCCCCAAAGGTGCGGACTCCGGCCACAAAACCTGAACCTATAGGGGAGGGTCTGGGTGGGCATTTCTCCACGGTGGCGACTCTGGTGCGGGACGCAGACCCCGCTCCACCACTGCCTCACCCCACTTTGGTGGCGCCTCTAGAGCTGGGTCCCTCACCGCGGGCCCCGGACAGGCGGGCGACTCTAGCTGCGCCGGAGGACAGGCGGGCGACTCTGGCTGTGCCGGAGGACGCACCAGGCTGGGGAGGCGCACAGGAGGTCTGGTGTGTGGGGCTGGCACAGTCTTCACCAGACGGCTAGCACGCACCTCAGGACGAGCATGGAGAGCTGACTCAGGTGACATCAATTCGAGGACACACTCCGTAGGGCGAATGTCGTGCCTCATGCACCAACACAACAGCTCTCTCATATCTCTCTCCTCCAATCTCCCCATCAACTCCTTCACTGTCTCTGCTTCGCTCCCGTCGCTCACCTCCAACTTCACCCCGACTGGCTCTGGTTCCATCCTCGGCACCGCCGACCGTCCCGTGTGCCCCCCCCCCCAAAAAAAAAAATCTTGGGGCTGCCTCTCCTCCTCTTGCCGTGCCAGCCGATCCTCCCAGAAACGCCGTTCTGCCTTCGCTGCCTCTATCTCCTCCGGCGGGCGGCGGTATTCTCCAGCATGTCTCAAGGGTCCCTTTCCGTCCAGTATCTCTTCCCAAGTCCAGGAGTCCTGAACCCTTTGCTCCTCCTTACCACGCTGCTTGGTCCGTTGTAGGTGGGTAGTTCTGTAACGGCTGTCTGAAGAAGTAGACCAAGGCGCAGCGTGTTGAGTGCTCATATTTAATTTTAATCGAGACACTTTGAACAAAACAAGAAAATGACAGCCAAACAGTTCTGTCAGGTAAAACTAAACAGAAATTAACTACCCACAAACCCCAAAGGAAAACAGGCTGCCTAAGTATGACTCCTAATCAGCGACAAAGATGTACAGCTGTCCCTGATTGAGAGCCATACCAGGCCAAAACAAAGAAATACAAAGCATAGAAAAAAGGTCATAGAATGCCCACCCAAATCACACCCTGACCAACCTAAATAGAGATATAAAAAAGGCTCTCTCAGGTCAGGGCGTGACACAACTTCTTGTAATTGTCAATAAAAAATTGACGCTTATGAAATGCTTGTAATTATACTTCAGTATTCCATAGTAACATCTGACAAAAATATCTAAAGACACTGAGGCAGCAGACTAATATTTCTGTCATTCTCAAAACGTTTGGCCACGACAGTAGTGTTCAATGACAGTACATAGGATATCAACCATCTCCTGTACCTTATCTCTGTCTGTTCCAGATGCAGATCTACTGTTATGAAGCGCTTCACTTTGAGTCCATAGACCAGGCCATCAAGGACGGGGGCAGGATCACAGCTCTCTCTGTGCTGTTAGAGGTGTGTGTTTGTATGTTGTGACTTTCTATGGCCGTGTAATAAATGTCTGGAGCAAATAGTGTGTTAAGTGGTGCTCCAGCGGGGGGTGGTTCAGGTAGGTAGGTATTCTAGGTAGATTGGGTGGAGCGGATTTTCCTGGTGGGGGGTTCAGGTAGGTAGGTACTGTAGGTAGATTGGGTGGAGTTGGTGTTCCTGAGGGGGTTCAAGAAGGTCGGTACTGTAAGTAGATTGGGTGGAGCGGGTGTTCCTGAGGGGGTTCAGGCAGGTAGGTACTCTAGGTAGATTAGCTGTCGACACTGACAGGAAGAGTGTATTTGCACTGTCTGTGTGTTTATGCGTTTGTGTGGATGTGTTTGTTTGTGTTTTAGCTTGTGTGTGTGTTCATGCATGCATGTGTGTGTGTGTGCATGACCTGTGTCAAGAGTGTGTAGTGGATAATTTTGCACCCATACCAGCAAGGTTTTTCATAGTCGATGAGGGATGACATATCTACTTGCAATGGCATGACTTACCATTAGGTAGAGGCAATTGGCTCACATCATCAAGGGGCCTCGTGAACTAGCATAATTTAGAAAAATCTATGCTAGTAATATTTTTTTTTTTGTACAATTATTCCGCACGAGGCCCCTAGATTAGGCTACACTCCGCTACAGACCCTGAAATCAAAGGGGACAGGATAATGGAACTGATTACCCACCACAGTATCAGACTGAGTACAGATTAGACATGCATTATAGAGTTTGGGTTCAGCTGTGGATTATACAGTCTCTAGGTATTAGCTTGCATCAGTGTGGGCTTCAGTTTAGCATCATTGTTAGCTTCAGCTTAGTTTAGCATCAGTGTTAGCTTCAGTTTAGCAGGTCACAGCTTTAAAGCAGCCTAAAAATGTAGGGACACAAAAAAGTGAAGGAGAGGAGAGGAAGCCACTGTAGACTTTTGAGAGGTCTGACTAACCTGTTTCCATTCCCTCTTTACAGACAGGCATCGAAGACAATGACAATTACGTGGCCATTATCGACGGAGTCAACAGTGTCAGCCGATTCGGTATGCCAAACTGACCTACAGTAACCTTAAACTCATCCAGTGCTCACCTTAAAATAGTGTATCTAACGTAACGACTCGCTAGGTGTGGCTGGTAGGATGTCAATGATGAGGAACTTTGACAAGAACAATGGCGTATTTATTCAAATAAATGGGTTCACAAAAAGGATGGTAAAAAAATGTCGCTCAAAACCACTCCCACACACAGGGGATAAACTTAACTTAGACTGGAACTTAACTTAAGAGACTAAATAGCTGGGCTGCTATCCAGCTTACCAGCCGATTTGTTCTTTCCATTCCTGTGGAAAGTCAATGTGCATGGGCTTCCTCCAAATGTCTGTAGAGCTCAGCCTCCGGCATCCAGCAAGGAGCTCCTCCCCTTTGGTCTGAGTGAGCACCTTAAATGTCTCCACTGTGCTGCAGCCTAAAGCTTAGTGTATACTTCCCAGTCAAAACAGTTTGCACATATATTGCGACTACATTTTCTGGCGTTTTTTTGTTTTGTTTTGGGGGTTGGTAGGGTTTTAGCACACACAATTATTTCTTGATGCAAACCAAAGTTCGTAGCTGAAGTCTACGCCCCTTCGTCAGTGATTGGTCAACAGTAGGGATTCTTCAATGAGGAGTTTGTTGTCTTTCAACTAGACAACTACTTTTCATGCACATTTTTTCCCTTGAAAAATACTGCACCAAACATCTTAGTTAATTTAAAATTGCACGACCTAAGACCTTTGCAAAAATGTAAAAATTAATGACAGATTTCTTGATTTAACTTCGATTGATTCGAACTATTTTGAGGAAGTGTTACTGGGTATGTTGTTGATATGGCATCTCAAGAGGAACAAACAACATTAATATGGCAGCTTTTTTCTAGTTTTTCAAGCGAAGGTCTTTAGGGACTATGTGAGACGAGATATTCACTTCGCCTAGTCGAGTTCTGCTAGGAGCAAACCGAACCTATGTATGCGGACACCTTAACGACGCGGAGTGGCTTCAAGTGCAGGGCGTGGCACTGCAACCTAGCTTGCTGCAGCCTAGTCTGCTGGTTGTGGTGTGTGGCTGATGCCCCAAATAGTGGCATTCCCCAGCCACACCACCTGGGGCGCCACACTGAGTTAACCAAACACAAAGCCACCTTATCCAAGCGTAGCTATAAACCCCTAGCTTGCGTTTCATTATAGATTTATTACTGCACAGTACTAATAAAAAGTCTGCATAGCCTGGGCTATTAGAAACTGGGTGGTTCAAGCCCTGAATGCTGATTGGCTGAAAGGTATGACAAAACATGTATTTTTACTGTTCTAATTACCTTTGTAACCAGTTTATAACAGCAATAAGGCACCTCAGGGTTTGTGGTATATGGCCAATATAGCACAGTTAAGGGCTGTATCCAGGCACACCGCGTTGCATCGTGCGTTAGAACAGCCCTGAGCTGCGGTATATTGGCCATATACCACACCTCCTCTTAAGTGTAGTTAATTCATGCTAATGGCAGTTGAAGTTTGTCATGCAAGAAGGCATTACAAAGGACTTCAGTGCATCAGCTCGTTGTTGTGGGTTGTGTCAAGCTCTCTTATGAAAGGTAGTTGTACAAACTTCTTTGTACAGATTTAAAGTCAAGTGCCACTCTACCCCACAGTCATACACCCACTATCTCACTGTGTAATGATAATGAAACATTTGATGTTTATGTTGTCTATCCTCTCTTCCTCTCACTACTTTATTTTGCCTTCCGTGCATTTTCATCTTACACATGTCCTCCTCTTTTCTCCTCTCCCCTCCTTTTCTCAAGGTAAGAGTGGGATGGTGGGTCCCTTCTCTCTCCGTGGCCTCCTGCCCAACTCAACAGATAAGTACTTCACCTACAACGGCTCCCTCACCACCCCACCCTGCACTGATACCGTGGAGTGGATTGTCTTCAAGAACACTGTGGCCATCTCCGACACGCAGGTGTGTGTGTGTGTGAATAAAAGCAGAGAGTGTGTGTGGAAATATTGTTTTTGTTAGTACAGAAGTGAAAGGGAGCGACAGAGAGAGGGAGAGTGCTGTGCGCCTCCTCATCTCCCTATTTGTCCACTGTCACATGACAGTTGTCTTTTTATAGTATGAATGGGTTGGGTGGAAGCTTAACATATGCTCCTTCAAGTCGCTATTCATAATTGGTTGTAGCTCTGTGTGTCTGTTTCTTTGTGTGTGTGTGTGTGTGTGTGTGTGTGTGTGTGTGTGTGTGTGTGTGTGTGTGTGTGTGTGTGTGTGTGTGTGTGTGTGTGTGTCTGTACCATGTGTTTCATTTTAAGCAGAGTGAAGGCCTCTGTCTATATTTCTTGGATTTAATGACCGCTTGTGTACACCTCAGGGTAACACCTGTCAATCACAAATACCTTGAGGGCTACAGGGAAGACACACACACACACACAAACACACACACACACACACTCTCTCGCACTCATTTGATCAAATCAAATGTATTTATAAAGCCCTTCTTACATCAGCTGATATCTCAAAGTGCTGTACAGAAACCCAGCCTAAAACAGCCAAACAGAAAGCAATGCAGGTGTAGAAGCACGGTGGCTAGGAAAAACTCCCTAGAAAGGCCAGAACCTAGGAAGAAACCTAGACAGGAACCAGGCTATGAGGGGTGGCCAGTCCTCTTCTGGCTGTGCCGGGTGGAGATTATAACAGAACATGGCCAAGATGTTTCAAATGTTCATAGATGACCAGCAGGGTCAAATAATAATAATCACAGTGGTTGACGAGGGTGCAACAGGTCAGCACCTCAGGAGTAAATGTCATTTGGTTTTTCATAGCCGATCATTCAGAGTATCTCGACCGCTCCTGCTGTCTCTAGAGAGTTGAAAACAGCAGGTTTGGGACAGGTAGCACGTCCGGTGAACAAGTCAAGGTTCCATAGCCGCAGGCAGAACAGTTGAAACTGGAGCAGCAGCATGGCCAGGTGGACTGGGGACAGCAAGGAGTCATCAGGCCAGGTAGTTCTGAGGCATGGTCCTAGGGTTCAGGTCCTCCTCCTCCGAGAGAGAAAGAAAGAACTAGAGGGAGCATACTTAAATTCACACAGGACACCGGATAAGACAGGAGAAATACTCCAGGTATAACAGACTGACCCTAGCCCCCCGACACATAAATTACTGCAGCATAAATACTGGAGGCTGAGACAGGAGGGGTCGGGAGACACTGTGGCCCCGTCCGACGATACCCCCAGACAGGGCCAAACAGGCAGGATATAACCCCACCCACTTTGCCGAAGCACAGCCCCCACACCACTAGAGGGATATCTTCAACCACCAACTTACCATCCTGAGACGAGGCTGAGTATAGCCCACAAATATCTCCGCCACGGCACAACCCAAGGGGGGTCGCCAACCCAGACAGGAAGATCACGTCAGTGACTCGACGCAGCCCTCCTAGGGACAGCATGGAAGAGCACCAGTAAGCCAGTGACTCAGCCCCTGTAATAGGGTTAGAGGCAGAGAATCCCAGTGGAGAGAGGGGAACCGGCCAGGCAGGGACAGCAAGGGCGGTTCGTTGCTCCAGAGCCTTTCCGTTCACCTTCACACTCCTGGGCCAGACTACACTCAATCATAGGACCTACTGAAGAGATGAGTCTTCAATAAAGACTTAAAAGTTGTGACCGAGTCTGCGTCTCTTACATGGGTAGGCAGACCATTCCATAAAAATGGATGTCTATAGGAGAAAGCCCTGCCTCCAACTGTTTTCTTAGAAATTCTAGGGACAGTTAGGAGGCCTGCGTCTTGTGACCGTAGCGTACGTGTAGGTATGTACGGCAGGACCAAATCGGAAAGATAGGTAGGAGCAAGCCCATGTAATGCTTTGTAGGTTAGCAGTAAAACCTTGAAATCAGCCCTTGCCTTAACAGGAAGCCAGTGTAGAGAGGCTAGCACTGGAGTTATATGATCACATTTTGTGGTTTTATTGTAGATTCTAGCAGCTGTGTTTAGCACTAACTGAAGTTTATTTAGTGCTTTATCCGGATAGCTGGAAAGTAGAGCATTGCAGTAGTCTGACCTAGAAGTGACAAAAGCATGGATTAGTTTTTCTGCATAATTTTTGGACAGAAAGTTTCTGATTTTTGCAATGTTACGTAGATGGAAAAAAGTTGTCCTTGAAGCAGACTTGATATGTTCGTCAAAAGAGAGATCAGGGTCAAGAGTAACGCCGAGGTCCTTCACAGTTTTATTTGAGACGACTGTACAACCATCAAGATTAATTGTCAGATTCAACAGAAGATCTCTTTGTTTCTTGGGACCTAGAACAAGCATCTCTGTTTTGTCCGAGTTTAAAAGTAGAACATTTGCAGCCATCCACTTCCTTATGTCTGAAACACAGGCTCCAGCGAGGGCAATTTTTTTTTTTGGGGGGATAACTTTTCACACTCCTTTCAATCTTTAACTGTTGACATCCTGTTGTCTGACACTAGCATCACACAGGCTCTTTCTCTTTTAACTGGCTTTCAGTCTGCATGGTTTGGATCATGTATGGTATGATAATGTCACGTCTCAAGTTTCAAAAGACTTTGGAAGGTCATTTCGGGATAATTGTTCCTCTATTGTGTAGTTTTTCAAGCACTCCCTCGAGGCGTACAGGAACACTTGCTTTTATGGGATAACATGACCATATTGTCAGTCGTGCATACAGTCTACAGTGAGATCCAAAAGTATTGGGACAGTGACCCATTTTGTGTTGTTTTGGCTCTGTACTCCATCACTTTGGATTTGAAAAGTGCAGACTGCCAGCTTTAATTTGATTGTATTTTAATCCATATCGCTTGAACTTTTTAGAAATTGTAGCACTTTTTGTACATAGTCCCCCCATTTTAGGGGACCAAAAGTATTGTGACAAATTCACTGATGTTTATCGAAGTAGTAAAAAGTATTTGTTTCTAAACACTTCTACATGAATGTGGATGCAACCATGATTACGGATAATCCTCAATGGATCGTGAATAACGATGAGTGAGAAAGTTAGACGCACAAATATCATACTCCCAAGACATGCTAACCTCTCACCATTACAATAACAGGGGAGGTTAGCATTTTTAGGGGGGTATGATATTTGTGCGTCTAACTTTCTCACTCATCGTTATTCACGATTCATTCTGGATTATCCTTAATCATGGTAGAATCCACATTAATGTAGAAGTCTTTAGAAACATATTTTATTCTTATTTACAATAAAAGTGACACAAATGATACAATGCATTATTAAAAATATATTTATATTGGGGACAAAATAATCTGAAATACAACCAAAACAAATAACAAATGCTTCCAACCAGTTTGTATAGTCACAAGCTTGATGTAGTCATTAAGTGCTATGAATATGGGATCAAAAACTTAACTTTTTACTACTTTAATACACATAAAACTAGTATGTAGTAGTAGTATCCCTAAAATGAAGGGACTATGTACAAAAAGTGCTGTAATGAAAAGACCCTCAAACTAAAGCTAACAGTCTGCCCTCAAATCCAAAGTGCTAGAGTAAAGAGCCCCCCCCAAAATGTTTTATAAAAATAAATGTCACTGTCCCAATACTTTTGGAGCTCGCTGTATATTCAAACATGCTACATTGTCCTCATCAGCGTTGTTTTGATAGCTTTCATTAATAATCAGTCATAAGTATTTCAAAGTAGTGTATGTACTAATTATTAAATTAGTATTTCAGCAATTACAAATATTAAACCTTATTACTACTGTGTGTTTCTAAACAACACCAGAATATACCCAAGGTTGCCTGAGGCCCTAATTGTTTTCAGTCACGGTTTTGGCCCCCAGTCACATTCACAGCCACTCTGGTTGGAATGCAGTGTGAGTCAGAGCACCAGAGCTATTTACATTGCATTCAAAAAGTAATTAGACCCCTTGATTTTTCCACATTTTGTTACGTTACAGCCTTATTTTTAAATGGATTGGGGAAAAAATTCACTCAGCAATCTACACACAATACCCCATAATGACAAAGCAAAAACCGCTTTTAAAAAAATACAACAGAAAATTACATTTACATAAGTATTCAGACCCTTTACTCAGTACTTTGTTGAAGTACCTTTGGCAATGATTACAGCCTCAAGTCTTCTTCGGTATGACGCTACAAGCTTGGCACACCTGTATTTGTGAAGTTTCTCACTTTATTCTCTGCAGATCCTCTCAAGCTCCGTCAGGTTGTATGGGAAGCATCGCTGCACAGCTATTTTCAGGTCTCTCCAGAGATGTTCAATCAGGTTCAAGTTTGAGCTCTGGCTGGGCCACTCAAGGATATTCAGAGACTTGTCCTGAAGCCTGCATTGTCTTGGCTGTGTGCTTAGGGTCATTGTCCTGTTCGAAGGTGAACCTTCGCCCCAGTCTGATGTCCTGAGGGCTCTGGAGCAGGTTTTCATCAAGGATCTCTCTGTACTTTTGCTCTGTTCATCTTCCCCTAGATCCTGACTCCCAGTCTCTGCTGCTGAAAAACATCCCCACAGCATGATGCTGCCACCACCATGCTTCACCGTAGGGATGGTGCCAGGTTTCCTCCAGATGGGACGCTTGGCATTCAGGCCAAAGAGTTCAATCTTGGTTTCATCAGACTAGTCATTTAGGTACCAATTGGCAAACTAATTGGTAACAATTGGCAAACTCAAGCTGTCATCTGCCTTTTACTGAGCAGTGGCTTCCATAAAGGCCTGATTGGTGGAGTGCTGTAGAGATGGTTGTCCTTCTGGAAGGTTCTCCCATCTCCACAGAGGAACACTAGAGCTCTGTCAGAGTGACCATCGGGTTCTTGGTCACCCGATTGCTCAGTTTTGCCGGGCGGCCAGCTCTTGGAAGTGTTTTGGTGGTCCCAAATTTCTTCCACTTATGAATGATGGAGGTCACTGTGTTCTTGGGGACCTTCAATGCTGCAGACATATTTTGGTACCTTTCCCCAGATCTGTGCCTCGACACAATCCTGTTTCGTAGCTCTACGGACAATTCCTTCGACCTCATGGCTTGGTTTTTGATCTGACTTACACTGTCAACTGTGGGACCTTATAAAGACAGGTGTGTGCCTTTCCAAATTATGTCCAATCAATTGAATTTACCACAGGTGGACTCCAATAAAGTTGTAGAAACATCTCAAGGATGATCAATAGAAACTCAATTTCGAGTCTCATAGCAAAGGGTCTGAATACTTATGTAAATAAGTTATCTGTTTTTAATTTTTAATACATTTGCAAAAATGTCTAAAAACCTGTTTTCGCTGTGTCATTATGGGGTATTTTATGTAGATTGATGAGGAACATGATTTATTTAATCCATTTTAGAATAAGGCTGTAATTTATCTAAATGTGGAAAAAGGGAAGAGGTCTGAATTATTTCCGAATGCACTGTATATACAGTGTTACACAATAGACTGTACAAGAGGTGTATATGATATACATGCATGCTTGTGTGTAGCACGTGTGTGTTAGGGTGTGAGAGGACTGAATACTGTTTGAACCAGTTGTTTAGGTCTATGTGTATAATGATAATAGTAATACAGCCATCATTTTCCGATTATCTTTATGTGGCCTCTCCTTGTGTGGCCTTGTGCCCAAGGACACAATGTGAAATCACCATGCATTAACAAGCACTACTGTGTAATAATGTGTTGATGAACGTGTTGGTTGTATTGTGTTGTAGCTGGAGATGTTCTGTGAGGTGATGACCATGCAGCAGGCAGGCTATGTGATGTTGATGGACTACCTGCAGAACAACTTCAGGGAGCA
The DNA here is from genome assembly GCF_965601325.2 of Salmo salar. Classification (NCBI taxonomy): domain Eukaryota; kingdom Metazoa; phylum Chordata; class Actinopteri; order Salmoniformes; family Salmonidae; genus Salmo; species Salmo salar. Next base: position 38,195,830 of record NC_138313.1, read on the forward strand.
GCAGCAGCAGTTCATGGGACAGGTCTTCTCCTCCTATACCGGCACAGAGGAGGTTCTCACTCCCAGTACGTACCTGTCTGTCTGTCAGAGGAGGTCCTCACTCCCAGTACATACCTGTCTGTCCTGTCTGTCTGTCAGAGGAGGTCCTCACTCCCTGTACGTACCTGTCTGTCTGTCCTGTCTGTCTGTCAGAGGAGGTCCTTACTCCCTGTACGTACCTGTCTGTCTGTCCTGTCTGTCAGAGGAGGTCCTCACTCCCAGTACGTACCTGTCTGTCCTGTCTGTCTGTCAGAGGAGGTCCTCACTCCCTGTACGTACCTGTCTGTCTGTCCTGTCTGTCTGTCAGAGGAGGTCCTCACTCCCTGTACGTACCTGTCTGTCTGTCCTGTCTGTCTGTCAGAGGAGGTCCTTACTCCCTGTACGTACCTGTCTGTCTGTCAGAGGAGGTCCTCACTCCCAGTATGTACCTGTCTGTCTGTCAGTGGAGGTCCTCACTCCCAGTATGTACCTGTCTGTCAGAGGAGGTCCTCACTCCCAGTACGTACAGTTGAAGTCGGAAGCATACATACACTTAGGTTGGAGTCATTAAAATTTGTTTTTCAACCACTCCACAAATTTCTTGTTAACAAACTATAGTTTTGCCAAGTCGGTTATCTACTTTGTGCATGACACAAGTCATTTTTCCAACAATTCTTTACAAACAGATTATTTCACTTATTATTCACTGTATCACAATTCCAGTGGGTCAGAAGTTTACGTACACTAAGTTGACTGTGCCTTTAACCTCTTACTAGCGGAACCCCTAGCCAACAGCCAATGGGATCGCATGGCGCGAAATACAAAAACAACTAAAATACCACAATTCTATTTTCTCAAACATACGACTATTTTACACCATTTGAAAGATAAACCTCTCCTGAATCCAACCACGTTGTTCGATTTCAAAAAGGCTTTACAGCGAAAGCAAAACATTAGATTATGTTAGGATAGCACCACAGCAAAAAAACAACAACACAGCCATTTTCCTAGCAAGGACAGCCATTTTCCAAGCAAGGGTAGCCGTCCAAAAGCACAAAACCAGCTAAAATTATGCACTAACCTTTGACGATCTTCATCAGATGACACTCCTATGTCATTATGTTAGACAATACATGCATTTTTTGTTCCATCAAGTTCATATTTATATTTAAAAAAAAACATTTTACATTGGCGCGTGACGTTCAGGAAATGTATTCCCACCAAAAACTACCGGTGAATTTACAAAAATACTCATCATAAACGTTGACAAAATACATAACAATTATTTAAAGAATTATAGATACAGTACTCTTTTATGCACCCGCTGTGTCAGATTTCAAAATAACTTTACGTAGAAAGCACATTGTTCAATATTCTGAGTACTGAGCCCCAAGCTATTCAGTTAGCCGTCCAGCCACAGCATCCACAAAACGCTGAAATATGTTAAAAATATTATCTTACCTTTGCTGATCTTCGGCTGAATGCACTCAGAAGGTCTCCCACTTCCAGAAGAAATGTTCATTTGTTCGATAAAGTCCATCATTTATGTCGAAATAAATCTGTTTTGATGGCACGTCCAGATCACCATTCCAAAATGCATCTATCCACCGTTGACGAAAAGTTATAAAGGTCCCTCAGCGTTTATAGAAACATGTCAAACCATGTTCACAATCAATCTTTAGTGTGTTATTATCGTAGAATTTCAATAATATTCCAACCGGACAATAGCAGATTCATTACAAAAGAAAAAGAAAAATGGCTAATCCTTCGTGAGCGCACGCGAGGTAAGGCAACGACACCAGGTCGACCACATACTGTTCCGGGTATTATTCAATCAAATTGTATTCTAGAAGCCTCAAACGAGGTTCTAATGACTGTTGACATCTAGTGGAAGCCTTAGGAAGTGCAATATGACATCACAGACACTGTAGTTTAGCCAGAACATCATTTGAAATGACTACAGCCATCTGAGGTCAAACTTCCTGGTTGGATTTTTCTCTGGTTTTTGCTTGCCATATGAGTTCTGTTATACTCACAGACATCATTCAAACAGTTTTAGAAACTTCAGCGTGTTTTCTATCCAAATCTACTAATAATATGCATATCCTACCTTCTGAGTCTGAGTAAGAGGCAGTTTAATTTGGGTACGTTTTTCATCTGGCCGTGAAAATACTGCCCCCTATAGTGAAGAGGTTAAACTACTTGGAAAATTCCAGAAGATTATGTCATGGCTTTAGAAGCTTCTGATAGGCTAATTGACATAATTTGAGTCAATTGGAGGTGTACCTGTGGATGTATTTCAAGGCCTACCTTCAAACTCAGTGCCTCTTTGCTTGACATCATGGGAAAATCAAAAGAAATCAGCCAAGACCTCAGAAAAAAATTGTAAACCTCCACAAGTCTGGTTCATCCTTGGAAGCAATTTCCAAACACCTGAAGGGACCACGTTCATCTGTACAAACAATAGTACACAAGTATAAACACCATGGGACCACGCAGCCGTCATACTGCTCAGGAAGGAGACATGTTCTGTCTCCTAGAGATGAACGTACTTTGGTGCGAAAAGTGCAAATCAATCCCAGAACAATAGCAAAGGACCTTGTGAAGATGCTGGTGGAAACAGGTACAAAAGGATCTATGTCCACAGTAAGACGAGTCCTATATCAACATAACCTGAAAGGCCGCTCGGCAAGGAAGAAGCCACTGCTCCAAAACCACCATAAAAAAAGCCAGACTACAGTTTGCAACTGCACAAGGGAAGAAAGATCTTACTTTTTGGAGAAATGTCCTCTGGTCTGATGAAACAAAAATATAACATTTTGGCCATAATGACCAGTGTTATGTTTGGAGGAAAAAGGGGGACGCTTGCAAGCCGAAGAACACCATCCCAACCGTGAAGCACGGTGGTGGAAGCCTCATGTTGTGGGGGTGCTTTGCTGCAGGAGAGACTGGTGCACTTCACAAAATAGATGGCATCATGAGGAGGGAAAATTGTGGATATATTGAAGCAACATCTCAAGACATCAGTCAGGAAGTTAAAGCTTGGTCGCAAATGGGTCTTCCAAATGGACAATGACCCCAAGCATACTTCCAAAGTTCTGTCAAAATGGCTTAAGGACGACAAAGTCAAGGTATTGGAGTGGCCATCACAAAGCCCTGACCTCAATCCTATAGAAAATGTGTGGGCCGAACTGAAAAAGCGTGTGCGAGCAAGGAGGCCTACGAACCTGACTCAGTTACACCAGCTCTCCTATCCAGAGCGAGTTACAGTTAGTGCGTTAATCTTAAGATAGCTATGTGGGGCAACCACATTTCACAGTCATAGTAAGTACATTTTTCCTCAAAGTAGCAAAGTCAGAGATAGTAAGAGGGAAAATCGTAAAGTAGGTTGGCCCTAGCTAGCAAAAAGATGACTCTTGTCACTCCTGGAGATATAATGAGTCCTCTAGCTACAGAATAAATCTCTTGTATTCAGTCCTGGTTCTTGGTACTAACACCTGATTCAACTAATCATGGTCTTGATGATGTATGTCTCTGTGCCCAGTATGAAGGAAGTTAGAGGTAGTTATGCGAGCCAATGTTCACTGGCGTTAGCGCAATGACTGGAACTCTATGGGTATCTGCTAGCATGTCTACATTTTCATAGAATTTTCAAATCTGAACAGAAAATAGCAACACACCAATATCAAATGTCCAAAATATATTTGTGACACTGTTGGTGTCCTATTAAAATGTCATAGGGGGATTTTGTTACATATGAGGCAAGCGCTGGTAACCCAACTGTGAACCTGCCTACCTGTCACCACTACTGTGCCCTATTTTGGGCGTCCCTTACCCTACTAAAGAAGTGATTGCAGTTTGATGTGTGTTTTCAACATAATCAGGACTTTAACTATCATGTGGATGCTGGAAGCCTGGCAGGCATTAATATTCAGACAGCATGTTTATGTGTGCCTCCTTAATCATACCCAGACTCTCACGGGGGGGGGGCTTTACAAGTAGGCCGTCATTGTAAATATGAAGAAATTGTTAACTGACTTACCTAGTTAAAAAAAGGTTAAATAAATTCTAACCTTAAAGGGAGAATGCAATTGTTGTGGATGCTTAGGCACCAGGCTAATACACTAAGCCAGGGACAGACCCTCTCTCTCTCCTCTCTGTCTCTCCCTGCCTCTCCCTCTCTCTCTCTCCCTACTTAATGTGTCATGTCCGCATTGATATTAGTCTCTCAGTTTTTTTAGACCAGGTAGTTGCTAGGTTAGCTGCTCAGAGTCTGTGGCTGCCTCCTCACTTTCACAGAGGACTTTTCAAACGTCTTTGAAAAATGGATAGAGTGCATTGAATATGATATAATGTACATGAATAGTTGTGAAATGTCTCTTGCTTCCCTGTTGTTATTGGATATACCATTTGTGTACCAGAGTGAGATGCATGTCGCAACAAAATAGAAATAGCAAGTATTTTTGTGCTTTTGTTGTGATTTTTGTTTTGCGAGTGGTTAGGAAAAGACTCTGTTGTTCCTTTGCTTTTCTCTTGTGTTGAAAAGGGGGTTTGTAGAGCTGTGAGTCTCCCTTTCTGAAATCCCTCACCATCATTAAAAACATTAAATACATGTATTCACCCCTCCACCATCCCCCCTGGGCCAAGGATGAATCAGTAGGTAAACTGAAGTGCAGATTTTAGCATTGATCATGTAGGAAACGTGTCAACGGTTTAGTCATTGTACCTGGCCATTGTCTCAGGTCTCATTTCGATTGATTTTAATCTCTCCCTACTCCCGTAATCTGTATTAATCCCAGGGTCTCAATGTGTCTGTGATCTACGTTAGTACTGGAGCGCTAATCTGTGATGGGACCAATTAGGAAGGACAAACACTCAGTTGAGGCTGATTCTCTTATTTTTGATTCTTATTAATCTAAATTAATTCTAATAATTTGTAATTTTTTTCTCTTGTCTCTCTCTCCCTTTCTCTCTCCCTCTCTTTCTCTCTCTCCCTTCTTTCTCTGTCAGTCTGTAGTTCAGAGCCGGAGAATGTGCAGGCGGACCCCCATAACCTGACCAGCCTGCTGGTGATGTGGGAGCGGCCGAGGGCGGTGTACGATGCTGGGATAGAGAAGTACTCAGTCACTTACAGGCTGGCCCAAGGAGAGGACTCTGCAACCTTCCAGTACCTGACTGACGGAGACCAGGATGTGGTGAGCATCCTTTATGTAGTGGTGGTGGTGGACTAACACACACAGATGACCAAACCCGGTCAATCACATTTCAGAAGGTTTGCAGGAATTAATAAATTAATGAAGGAATGAATGAATGAAGAAACAAATGAAGAAACTAAAGAACCATAGTGTGATTGAATGCAAGAGCAGATGCGATAACCACCTCCACCACCTTCACCTCCTCCACCACCACCACCTTCACCTCCTCCACCAACCACCCTCACCTCCTCCACCACCACCACCACCTTCACTTCTTCCACCACCACCTTCACCTCCACCACCTTCACCTTCACCTCCCCCAACTCCACCTTCTCCACCACCACCACCTCCTCTACCTTCACCTCCTCCTCCACCAACATCACGACCCTAAACCCCCTGTACTCATCTCTCCCTGTTGTTCCCCAGGGGGCCATGCTGCAGGACCTGATAGCCAACACTAGCTATGTGGTGCAGGTGGTGGCCGTGTGCACCAACGGTCTGTACGGTCGCGTGAGCGAGCAGATGTCCGTCGACATGCCCTTCGACGACCCTGGTAAGACTGGCGAGCGCGAGCGCCAATACCTCTACACAGACCGTACGTAGCGTTCTGATTACATGGAGAGTAGAGACCAAACCTAGATGGTTGATCATTTGCAAACCAGTTCCATTTATTGTGTCTCTTTAATGGTAGGTCTTAACAGCAGTCACACTTACCACTAGTGTAGCTAGTCAGTCAGTTTACAATTAAGATCCTGTGAAGGCTTCTCAGATAGACTTAACTCGGCATTAATGGATTGTGTTGGGGAATTCAGAGGAAGTGAAGATATAGTTCTGTCGTGGTTTCTGAATTTTGATTGGTGTCTTCATATGTCCACACCTTTTACATATGTCACACTTACCAAACTGTAACAGGTTTCCAGAGACACTTCTGTTTCCCCAGCCATCATGGCCATCCTGTATGCCATTCACTCTCGGTCTTCTTTCTGTCCAGTCCTGTTCCTTTTAACATACACCCAGTTCCTCTATGTTCTACTGCTGTTTGTAGTGTGCTCTGGGTGAAAGCTTTTTATTTTTCATGTCCTCTTCTGTCTATGTACTTAATTAAAATGTGCTTTTCTATATTTCTAAGGCGAGGAATACCCCCCTCAATCTGTTTGGTTGAGGTCAAAGGTTTTTCCATGTGTCCTATGTCACACAAACGGCAAAACATTTTGAAATGGCACCATTTCCTCCGGTCACACTGAGAGAATGTTTACTTGTTGTCAGTATTTGTCATTTGTATGAAATGATGGGAACTCTGTATCTGCTAAAGTTGATAATAAACAAATTTGTTGTTGCTAAAAATCCTCTGCATCATATTTCAATGTGCATGAATTGTACACACTCATCCAAATGACTTGATACAATTGTGTGACCGAATGCGCTGTGACAGTTGTGGGGACAAAACAACTCATTTGTGAGGCCTGGTTGTGCACTCATTCATTCATTCATTCCTTCCTTCCCTTTCCACTTAACTCTTTAAAAACCCACCTCATGCTTCACAAACCCATTCTAATCAGGCCTAAGGCCTCCATGATGTATAATTTAGCCCAATCCAGGTAAGTGTGTGTGTGTGTGTGTGGTGTGTGTGTGTGTGTGTGTGTGTGTGTGTGTGTGTGTGTGTGTGTGTGTGTGTGTGTGTGTGTGTGTGTGTGTGTGTGCGTGTGTTAGTTTGTGCTGACCCGGAAGTTCTACCCAATATAACCAAACATCTCCCTCCATGTTGTTATCTCACTGTTACTCTCTCTCTCCCTCACCTGGTATCTACACCGACAGCAACATATTCTCAAAGATTTCTAATATAGATGAATATTATATCTAATGATTTTTCCGCTTCATATACTGTGGACCCATTGAAATATGTGACCTTAGTGGATATCAAGCTTCCGAAGATTTTTGTCAAGCCTCTTCAGTTTTTCATCAGAAACAGAATGGTTTTCACGTATTGGCTCACAATGTTTGTATGTGTGAGTTTTTGTCAGATACTTTTCCCTATAGATATTTTCTCCGTCACATTTTGATGTACGTTTCAAGTAAAGTGCTTGTCTGTTACAACATCGTTGGGTTTGTCAATGGGACCAACATCTTAGATTATAATGCCATTGTTAGTAATTGTCAAAGTTGTAACTAAATTGAAGAAAAACAAATCACACATAACAATGTCTAGGCTGTTTTCTTCGATTGCCATACTGTCTTTGATATTCGTATGAACATGTTTACAGATGTATGATCTTAATTGATCACCCTGCTCAAATTAAGATCATACATCTGTACAGTAATGTATTTTCAACGTCCTTTGCTCGTAGGGAAGGTACATTATTATGTATGAAATCCCACGACTCTGTTTCTAACGCTATCTTCTGTGATTCTTTTCAGAGGCAACACCTTATCCAGATTCTACTGAATTTGAAGGGGAAGTAAGTATAACATTGCATAAATTTAGCTTATTTCATAATGCAATGTGGTGATACTGTCGGTAGCGTACTGCAAGAAAAGCATTCATTTAAACGTAGGATATAGGACGAGGAGCAGTGTCTCATGACAAGACTTCAGTATTTTCCCATGCACTCTGTGAATGTATTTCCCCACCAGGAGGACTATGGACCCTGGGCTGAACCGGGTGTAGAACTGGACAATGACATGGATTGGACAACCCAAACCACTACGAGAACCAGGCCCACAACAACCACTGGCCCACCCAGCCTCCCCTTGCCTGCTATCAGAACCACCACCCAGAGGAGAACCCCCACACCAGGCACTCCATCCAGGACCACTCAACCCAACCGAGCACAGACGTCCACAGAGCAGAGTGAGAGGTACCGCAGCACAACCAGAGCCCCAGCAGAGGGGGCCGTCTCAGCAGGCAGCAGAGGCAGGGGGAGAACCCAGAAATATACCACTACAGTGACCACTCCGCAATCACGCACTGATGACATCACCACTTCGTCAACCAAGACCGAGAAGGGCAGAGGGGTGGCGTGTCCTGTGACCGTCCCAAGCGGCAAAGGCAGCGGTGTTTCCATGGCCACCCCGCTCCCGGAAAGCCGGACCGTGGCCACTTCCGCCTCCTCCCTCTCTCAGAGAGAACCACCATGGCCTACAAGTCCCAGCATGCCCTTGTTTTCATCCACTGCCTCCTCTTTCGGCGGGGCACTCTTGCAGCCCACGCAGCCGGTGTTCAACGGTGAGCTCCTCCCCTCCACCCTCCCTGTGTGTGACACGTCGACCCCTGGCAATCCCGGCTCCACCCTTAACAACGACCCCACCGCCTGCCTGCATGCCCCTCCCTCGTCTAGGCCCCTGTCGTCTTTGACCCCTCCTGCTCTGGACTCCCTGCATGCTGCTACAGCACTGTTGCCTAGTGGTGACTCGTACCTCACTACCTCCCCCACCCTGTCTCTCCTCCCTCACCCCTCACACCCCCTGTATGGTTGGGAGACAGTCGTCTCTCATGGTTTTGGTGATGATGATAGTGGTGATGGTGATATGTTGTCTGGTTCTTCGTCCGTGGCCTCGGGTGACCCACCAATGTTTAGTGACACTCACCCCCTTCAAACCTTACCTGACTCCCCCACTGAGCTAGCCTTCAGACCTCTCCCTGCAACCTCTCTCTCCCTGCAGCCTTCTCTTCTCCTCTCTAGTGACTTCTCTCTGTCTGGGGCCACCCCGGGCCTCACTGGCTCTGTATCTGGCGGGCTGGGGGACTCTAGTTACGCTTCAGGCCGTGAAGTAGAGTCTTGTTTGGTGGGTGTCGTCGTCGGTGGTGGTGGTGATGTTGGATTCACGGTAGCTAGCGATGGCGTGGAGTCGTTGTGTACCGGCTCTCTGGTTGGCTTCTCGTCCTCCTGGTTGCCTGCCTATCCTCACCTCCCCCTGCCCACGTCTGACTGGGGGGCGGCTAGCCTAGCGCTCTACTCCTCCGGTAGCCATTTAGACCATCTCCTCCATTCATCTCTGGGAGGCTCCTCCAACCCATCTGGAGGTCAGCCTCTCTTCTCTTCCTCCTCCTCTCCCCCTGTTCCTCCTCTCTCAGGTTCCCATAGTGACCTGCTCATTTCTGTTACAGCCACACCGTCCGGCTCCAAGGACCACTGGGTCTCGGCCCCCTCCTCCTCCTACTCGGCCTCCCCCCTCACCCCCACCCTCCCCCCTGAACTGCAGACGGTAGACAGTAGTGCCTCTGGCTTGAATCTGTCGGGAGAAGCCCAGGAGGAGCTAGATGAGGAGTGGGACAGGGTTCAGAGTTCAGCCTCGGGGGAGGGCGCGCTCCCTTACATCCCAGCCTTCACCCCCTCGCTCACCTCTGAAGCCGCCGCCACTCCCAACATCGACATAGAAGAACTCTCCTCATCGTTCTACTTTGAGAGCAAGAACGGCAGTGCCGTCACCACGGATACAGCGGGCAGCACGGCAACAGTATCTGGGGTGACCGCGGCGGTGCCCTGGTCGTTAGGTGGGGAGGTGGAGAGTGGAGAGTGGCAGGGCGAGAGCCTGTACGACAACGAGACGTCCTCAGACTTCACTATCACCGAGCGCACAGAGAGAGACTCTGAGGAGGAGCCAGTTGCAGGTAAAGAACCATCCACAAGGGGGCAACATCTCCCCGTACGTCAAGGCAAGGCACAGTGCTGCGCCTGTCGGATTAGGGAAAACTACAGCTCCCATGATGCCAATGGAACAGGAAATACTCTGGAATTTAGGAGACACATCACCTACACACCACCTTTCTGTGATAACTAAAATCCTGTGTGTGTGTGTGTGTGTGTATTCACCATCATGGCCTTTCTGCTTTCTATAACATTTTCATGATCAAGTCCACAGTCATCATCATTTCAGTGTTCTTTGTTACGTGTTTTGTGTTATATTCGTTAACATTAACATGCACATGCCTTTGTCTCAATTGTGTATTGTAACATGTGAAGAACACCATTGGTTATAGCACTTCATCTCCAGCAGAGGGCAGCAGATCTCTTCCCAATCCCAAGTCGCACCGAAACCGATATGTTTTTAGCCTTAGCAGACCACTAGTGGTCTAATGTCCCTTTATACAGTCAATGTAATTGACAAATCATTGAGACAGTCTCAGGGCCCCTCGCAAATCTTTTGTGATTTGTGACCTTGAAGATCCTTTATAATATCCCATATATCTGTCCACATCCAGACCGTAGACAAAAAAATGAATTCATAGAAAGTCCTTCTGCATTCAAGCCTTTGCAATAGAAGCACAGTTTTGCCAGTAGGCTTTTTTGGTCTCCGATCATTGAGAGTCCCATAGATTTAAGCCATTGTGTGCATCAAGCATTGAGCCATTGTCATGAACTAACCTGTAGTGCATGTTAACTTTGTGAAAGCATTCATGTTCACTTTCATCTGTATCGTTGTCGCAATTGTATATGGGTTAGAGAAGTAGCAATAGGTTTAGATTTGTTAGCTGAATGGTTATGAAGATGTTAGAGCGAAGGTCTACTGTAGCATTTAAAATGTAAATGAACAAGGTTCCGTTGTTCAAGGAGGAGCTATGTGTTAGAACAGGAAGGTAAGTTTGATGAGTATGTGGATTGATTTACTGTTGATGTGTTTGTCAGTCAATGTGTTGTAGTTGAATGAGTGAATGACATGTTGTCTGAGTTGTGTTGTGTGTCTCATCTGTTCTTCCCCCTCCCCACCACTTACAGAAGCCAGTAACAGCAGCCATGAGTCCAGGGTGGGTCTGGCCAGGGAGAGAGAGATGAGGGCCATGGTCCCTCTGGCAGTGGTCTCCACCCTCACCTTCCTGGGACTCATCGTCCTGGTGGGAATCCTCATCTACTGGAGGTAAGAGGGAGGAGCAGGCGGTGGAGGAGGTGGATATGGAGGAGAAGGTGGAGTTTGGAGGATGAGGAGGTGGATATGTAGGAAGAAGTGAAGGAGGTGGAGAAGGTAGAGGAGGAAGATAATATCCATAATGATGATTATTATAAGATCCATAATGATTCGATCATGATGATAATTATTATTAGATCCATGATTAGATCCATAATGATGATTATTATAAGATCCATAATGATTAGATCCATAATGATGATTATTATAAGATCCATAATGATTCGATCCATAATGATTATTATAAGATCCTTAATGATTAGATCCATAATGATTCGATCCTTAATGATTATTATAAGATCCTTAATGATTAGATCCATAATGATGATTATTATTAGATACATAATGATTCGATCCATAATGATTATTATAAGATCCTTAATGATTAGATCCATAATGATGATTATTATAAGATCCATAATGATTAGATCCATAATGATGATTGTTATAAGATCCATAATGATTAGATCCATAATGATGATTATTATAAGATCCATAATGATTAGATCCATAATGATGATTATTATAAGATCCATAATGATTTGCTCCATAATGATGATTATTATAAGATCCATAATGATTTGCTCCATAATGATGATGATGAGTATTATGGTGATGATGTTGAGAAATCCTTTCCCATTGATTCCCCCTGAACCCACCCATCATCTGTTTAACCTGACAGCTAAGCTACATGAACAACAGCTTTCTTTCTGCATTGATAGGCTCCACACACATACTGACATCATTAAGCCTTCTGCCTCCCTATGGGACAGCTGTGTGGAACTGCCGCAGGGCTGATACCTGTCATATTGTTATTCATCTGTCTCAGAGGAGTGGGTCTGTTTTGTCCCCAGACACGGGGCACTGCCGCCCCAGACATCAGGGGGCACGGGTGGAGCGAGGCGGGGGGTGGCAGAGGGGGAGCGAGGTTGACCTTAAGAACCACATATTTGTCTGTCTCACTGTGAGACCTAATCTCCTCTGACACGGGCCCAATCTCTTTCTCACTCTCACACACTTCCCCATGACACATCCAATATCTTCAACAGGGCTTCGGTTTGAGGTCTGGCTTTTCACATTAGCTTTGATGTGTGTGGGTAGATTCACTTACACATAGGTGCCATCATTCAGAGTTGTCCGTCTCTAGTTAGACATTTTGCCCATACTGTGAGATCATAGAAAAATACTACTTTTCACTGTGGCGGCAAACAGACCGGTTGGACAGTTAAATAACCAACTTCGGCAATCCGATCAAGGACACTTTGTCAGAAATGTAAACACTTAAGCCGCATAAGACTGTACATTTCTCATCCACTGGGCTGGAGACGTGACATATTGTTCATGTTTTCTCCCCTGTTATTGTATTTTCATTTTAAATCTGTAATAATCTTGGTGCCGATGAGGGATTAAAGCTAAGAGATGTGCCTCACTCAGAGTGTATAGCGTTGAGCTTGGGGCTCGGGGTCATACAGTGGTTAGGGAACAAGGCCTTGGGTGGAGTAGGAGGGGGAACAGGCTTGGCCTCGGGTGGGGTAGGAAAGGGGAACAAGGCCTTGGGTGGGGTAGGAGGGGGAACAGGCTTGGCCTCGGGTAGGGTAGGAAAGGGGAACAGGGTGTCGGGTGGGGTAGGAGGGGGAACAGGCTTGGCCTCGGGTGGGGTAGGAGGGGGAACAGGCAGAGCCTCGGGTAGGGTAGGAAAGGGGAACAAGGCCTTGGGTGGGGTAGGAGGGGGAACAGGCTTGGCCTCAGGTGGGGTAGGAAAGGGGAACAAGGCCTTGGGTGGGGTAGGAGGGGGAACAGGCTTGGCCTCGGGTGGGGTAGGAAAGGGGAACAAGGCCTTGGGTGGGGTAGGAGGGGGAACAGGCTTGGCCTCGGGTGGGGTAGGAAAGGGGAACAAGGCCTTGGGTGGGGTAGGAGGGGGAACAGGCTTGGCCTCGGGTGGGGTAGGACAGGGGAACAAGGCCTTGGGTGGGGTAGGAGGGAGTACAGGCTTGGCCTCGGGTGGGGTAGGAAAGGGGAACAAGGCCTTGGGTGGGGTAGGAGGGGGAACAGGCAGGGCCTCGGGTGGGGTAGGAAAGGGGAACAAGGCCTTGGGTGGGGTAGGAGGGGGAACAGGCAGAGCCTCGGGTGGGGTAGGAAAGGGGAACAAGGCCTTTGGTGGGGTAGGAGGGGGAACAGGCAGGGCCTCCTGTGGGGTAGGAAAGGGGAACAAGGCCTTGGGTGGGGTAGTAGGGGGGAATAGGGCCTTTGGTGGGGTAGGAGGGGGAACAGGCAGGGCCTCGGGTGGGGTAGGAGGGGGAACAGGCAGGGCCTCGGGTGGGGTAGGAGGGGGTAGGAGGGGGAACAGGCAGATCCTCGGGTGGGGTAGGAGGGGGAACAGGCAGAGCCTCGGGTGGGGTAGGAGGGGGAACAGGCAGGGCCTCGGGTGGGGTAGTGGGGGAACAGGCAGAGCCTCGGGTGGGGTAGTAGGGGGGAACAGGGCCTCAAGTAGGGTAGGAAAGGGGAACAGGGTGTCGGGTGGGGTAGGAGGGGGAACAGGCAGGGCCTCGGGTGGGGTAGTAGTGGGAACAGGAAGAGCCTTGGGTGGGGTAGGAGGGGGGGAACAGGGCCTCGGGTGGGGTTGGAAAGGGGAACAGGGCCTCGGGTGGGGTTGGAAGGGGGAACAGGGCCTCGTGTGGGGTTGGAAGGGGGAACAGGGCCTCGTGTGGGGTTGGAAGGAAGAACAGGGCCTCTGGTGGGGTAGGAGAGGGGAACAGGGCCTCGGGTAGGAAGGAAGAACAGGTCCTCGGGTAGGGTAGGAAGGAAGAACAGGGCCTCTGGTGGGGTAGGAGCGGGGAACAGGGCCTCGGGTAGGGTAGGAAGGAAGAACAGGGCCTCGGGTAGGGTAGGAAGGAAGAACAGGGCCTCGGGTGGGGTAGGAAGGAAGAACAGGGCCTCGGGTGGGGTAGGAAGGAAGAACAGGGCCTCGGGTGGGGTAGGAAAGGGGAACAGGGCCTTGGGTGGGGTAGGAGCGGGGAACAGGGCCTCGGGTAGGGTAGGAAGGAAGAACAGGGCCTCGGGTGGGGTAGGAAGGAAGAACAGGGCCTCGGGTGGGGTAGGAAAGGGGAACAGGGCCTTGGGTGGGGTAGGAAAGGGGACAGGGCCTCGGGTAGGGTAGGAAGGAAGAACAGGGCCTCGGGTGGGGTAGGAGAGGGGGAAAGCGCCTGTGCCTCATTATGTCCGACATGAAGGCTTCGTGTCAGCGTCTTGTAAAATGAGTGGCGCGAGGCTGAAATGCTGTAATCCCCTCCGTGTCGCATCCTTGTACGTCCTCCGGTGACACGGTGCTCATTTGGCCACCCCACAGCTGGGCATTTGGGGTTAGCAAAGTGGAGATGTCTTTTTAGAAACGCACACATGTAATCTACCGGGGACATCTCTTTGCTGTTTTTCTTATGTCCAGAGTAATCTGTGTGGTGATGTCCATTTTTGGTTAGCTGGGCACAGGTTCATCAGAAAGACATGCAGTGGTGATCCTGTTAAAAACCCGTTCCGGATTAGAAGGAAGATCTTTTTTCCTGTGTTGCGGACAGATTACCATGTTCTCCAACATCGGTGGTTGGCTTTTTATCTTCAAAAACAACAGCAAAAGCATTTTTAGGCCTGCTGTATTTTTTTATGTCTTAAAAATATATCTACAGTTGTTTTATTACATTTACATAAGCATTACTCCAATATTATTCTTGTTTTTGTCACAGAATTTTCAACACATTTTTCACCAAATGAGAACAATGCATACAATCCTTCATTTGTGTTAAATTAGATGGGAAAAGCAACATGTTTTTTGTATCAAAAGTATAATAGCATTGGCAATATGTCACAAAGACAGAAGAAACTGGCAACACCTGCAGTTATACAAGAGTGTTGTTGACTAACTTGTATCATCGTACATTTGTTTCCACAGGAAGTGTTTCCAGATTGCCCATTTCTACATAGAGGACAACACATCCCCCAGAGTCATATCTGTTTCACCCACATCCATGCATACAGATACAGGTAACCATTCTGAGACAAAGGGCTCTATTCAATCAGATCTGCTTTATCCGACATCCGCATAGCAGTTGTTTTGGCGGTGTCGGAGGAGGAACTGGGTTAGAACTCCTGGCATTATACCTAAAGTGGACTTTGCCATTGTCAAGTTGGAACACTGGAATGTGAAATGGAATCTACACCTCCATTAGGATGATAGAAACCCTTATTATTTAGTTGAATGATATTCAATTTGAGCATCATTACTTCTATATAGCATACACTTTCTCCTTCTGAACTTCTAACATGAGTGGGACGGGTGATCAAGAGCAGCTGCTCACCTATTTGTCAGCTCCAACGCAGCTACACCTCCGACACCACCAAAACATCAGCTATGTGGGTGTTGGCTATCGCCGGTTAACGCTTGATCTGATTGAATCTAGGCCGTACACACTTTCACAAACACACACACACACACACCTTTTCCATGGGATCAACTAGAATTCAGTAGAGTTGGCATAAGATAAGTGTTAACAAGCACAGAGACATATGGACAGGTGTTCTTTCCATCTGTCCTCCATCTTCACCAAGCTTAGCTCTTTCATTAACACTCACTTACTCAGCATCTGCTTCTGCCAGAGTAGGAAGTTTCAAACTTTGTTCTGATAAAATACTTTTGTGGATGATATCAATAAAACCCTTTCTCTCTGCCTTTAGATAAACATGAAGCCCTTACAGTGAAGCAGTTTGTCAAGCACGTGAAGGAGCTCCACCACACCAATGCATTCTCCAGAGAGTTTGAGGTGTGCTGTCAAATTCTGCTTCACTTCTCTCACAGGATATGTATGGTCTATGACAGAAATTATTAGTATTACTTGGCAGCATGTTTTATTTTTACAACTGTCTGTCTTTAATTTAGCTTTTCTGTATGTAGCCTTCTTGTGAAAGTGTTATGTGTCATTTGCAATGTTACACGGCGGCTGTCATTATTTTAAGGTAAGCATGCAGAAACTTGTGGGAGGCTTTGCACTGTGATGGTCATTCAAACTCACACTCTCTCTCTGTCTCATGCTACATGATATTGTATGTCTCTGGTCCAGATTCATCCGAGGAGTCATGTCTATTGTCCTTACCACTGAGACTTACAAATATATCACATTCTACACCAGCAGCATACCATCCTGCATCCCACTGCTGGCTTGCCTCTGAAGCTAAGCAGAGTTGGTCCAGGTCGGACCCTGGATGGGAAACCAGATACTGCTGGAAGTGGTGTTGGCTGGCCAGTAGGAGGCACACTCTCCTCTGATCGAAAAAATAATCCTAATGCCCCAGGGCAGTGATTGGGGACATTGCCCTGTGTAGGGTGCTGTCTTTCAGATGGGACGTTAAACGGGTGTCCCGACTCTCTGTGGTCACTAAAGATCCCATGGCACTTATCATATGAGTAGGGGTGTTAACCCAGTTGTCCTGGCTAAATTCCAAATGTGGCCCTCATACAACCTAATCATCCCCAGCTTCCAATTGGCTCATTCATCCCCTCTCCTCCCCCCTGTAATTATTCCCCAGGTCGTTGCTGTAAATTAGAATGTGTTCTAAGTCAACTTACCTGGTAAAATAAGGGATCAATAAAATACACTATGCAGTGATTGCTCATGTTAAACTACATATTTACCATTGCTTACCATATAAATCCTAGCTTGGCATTTTATCAGTACTGTATAAATGCATACATGTGTAAATGTTGTCAATAACACAAACATAGGTTTGTAAGTCAAAGCTAAGGACATTAACATGGTACATGGACTGAATCCTGTTGATCGCATAAACAGTGTCTTGAAGTTGAGATTTGCCCATAAACTGTTTTCTTGTTATTTATTTGCACGTTTTTTTGCTAACCATGTGTCATGAAATTTCATTGCTGTGCTTTTTGCATTCCCCCTCCCCGTTAGATATTGAAAGAGTGTTATGAGGTAAGCTACGTCTCCCTTTTTTTTCTGTAGTAGTCGCGTGTAGATGTTCGCCACATTTCCAGCTGCCCATGTTGACGTTTTTGTTGTGCATGATGACACATTTTAGTTTGACTGCGTAGTAAAAGGATGGTGGGATTTTTTTTTTTTTAGGAGGTGCAGGCGTGCACGGTGGACCTGGGTATCACCGCAGACGGCTCCAACCATCCAGACAACAAGAACAAGAACCGATACATCAATATCCTGGCCTGTTAGTCAAACATGCACCTTCAAACACATGTACACGCACATACATTCTTGAATGCACCCAGCTTATCTTTCCTCCTCTACTCCTAGATGACCACAGCCGAGTAAGACTCTCAACCCAGGCTGACAAAGATGGGAAGAGTGGAGATTACATTAACGCAAACTACGTTGACGTAAGCAATTCTCTTGCATTTCTCTCTGTGCACAATAGTAGAAAAGGACCTTTAAGTAAGCATTTCACTGTTAGTCTACACCTTTTGTTGACGAAGCAAGTGACAAATACAATTTGATTTGATTTGTTATGAGGGCAAATGTTTTGTTGATGTATCAGTAGCTAATCTGTTGTTCACTCTTTCTCTTTGCCTCCCTCCCTCCCTACCCTCCACAGGGTTTCAACAAGTCCAGGGCCTACATCGCAGCCCAGGGCCCTCTCAAGTCCAGCACCGAGGACTTCTGGAGGATGGTGTGGGAACAGAACGTGGGCGTCATCATCATGATTACCAACTTGGTAGAGAAGGGACGGGTGAGAAACCAGGGCCATTATAACTGCTTATACATGCTGTAAAGGCTGAAGTGTTTTAATGCTTGAACATATTTAGTAATAGTTCATAAATAGTTTATTCATGTTTATTCATGAAATTATTCTAAAGTGTTTGGTCATGTATGTCAGAGGAAGTGTGACCAGTACTGGCCCCTGGAGAGCCAGGAAGAGTATGGTGGTTTCCTGGTGACGGTGAAGAGCAGTAAGGTTCTGGCCCACTACACCCAGAGAACCTTCACCCTCAGGAACACCAAGGTCAAAAAGGTCAGAGGTCACACTATTTACATCACATTTACCTCTCATTAATAGTTTAACCTCTACTTCCTCACTATATCTTCTACCTCGGTTGCACCTCCCCTCCAAGTTAGTTAAAGTGCTGCCTCATTACTACTTCTGAACATTTATTATGGAACTACGAATCCCAAGTGTCACATTGACAGCCATTTTGTGTCCCATCCTGCTTACCACTTCCTGTTTCCTCCCACCAACCCCCAGGTTTCTCTGAAGGGTCGGATTAACGAGCGGACCGTGACCCAGTACCACTACACTCAGTGGCCAGACATGGGCGTTCCCGAGTACACTCTGCCCGTGCTCACCTTCGTCCAGAAGTCCTCCAAAGCCAGGACAGATGACATGGGGCCTATCGTAGTGCACTGCAGGTAGGAGGCCATAGATATAGAATGAACATGTATATATGCATAGATATGTAGAATGTATAGAACAGCTTTAAAATCAAGGCCATTTGTTTCAACTGATATTCCATTTAAATTCAGTCAATAAAAAGATGTCTTCTTTTATACGTGAATGTTTCAATTCAGGAAGTACATTTACATTCCGACCGGCATAGAAATAGAATACAATGGACATGGTCCTCCATTATATCACTTAACAGCCACTTTCACCTTGTCCAGCTGATAAGTTCAACATGGAACGTTATTTCATAGAGAACTAAAGTGGAAATTGAAATACCAGGATTCAGAATATATTGTGAACCTCTCTTGTGTGTGTGTTTCCAGTGCGGGGGTTGGCAGGACTGGAACCTACATAGTGTTGGATAGCATGTTGAAGCAGATCAAAGAAGAGGGCACGGTCAACATCATGGGCTTCCTCAAACACATCCGCACACAGAGGAACTACCTGGTACAGACAGAGGTGAGAGCTCAGTCCAGATGGGCGGGGTTTGCACTTTTGGGACTATTCTGTTGGTGCTCCATCAAATGGAAAGCTCCATCAAATGCGTCTAAATAATTTGAAAGAATACTATTTGAACCCAGGTCTGATACCAACAAGAAAACAGTGGATCCACTACAGTAAGATTAGTTGTCCTGTCACCTTACCAGAACAGTATGAATGTCAACAGCCAACTAAGGCTTTCAACCCCTACTTTTCCTGTGCATTCAGGAGCAGTATGTGTTCATCCATGATGCTCTAGTGGAGGCCATCTTGGGTAAGGAGACGGAGGTTCCCTCCAGCCGCATCCACAGCTACGTCAACGACCTCCTGACCCCAGGGCCCTCCGGCAGTACGCAGCTAGAGAAACAGTTTAAGGTAATGACATGCTATTAACAAGTCATAGTGCTAATATTTATATTTACTGTAGATTTACAATGGTAAACTTTCCATAAGAACTCCAGTAGGGCATAAAGGGCAGAACTAAAAGTAAAACATACATTTGGAGAACAATAAGTCTATCGGTTGTCTTTCTTTGTCCTCTGAATAGAGCAGGTACAACCGCTGGCACATTGTTAAATACTAACAGTTAATCTGCGCCTTGGTTCTAATGTGATTGCAGCTGATATCCTCGTCCAATGCCATACAGTGTGACTACTCAGCAGCCCTGAAAGAGTGTAACAGAGAGAAGAACAGAAACTCCTCTTTAATACCCGGTGAGTTACAGACAGGTTTGTTCATACGTTGAAAGGTTCCAGCACTTTTAAAACCTCCTCTCTTCTTAACCTTGGAACAGCATCCACCACGTCTGTGAACAGTGTAGACAATGAGACCTTTTTTACATTTCAGGTTGGATTTCTACCAGCACTCAACCTCAACATTGTCACTTTCAATGGAACATTTAGCAAAATGCCTGCACACTTTAACCCTTCCTAACTAAAACTGTTCTAAAAAAATAAAAGCAAAGAAATTATTTGAGAGCATGGACCTTGAGGCACATTTTGTTCTTGTTTGGTTTAAGGCAAATGTCTGACAAAATTATGTTATGTAGGTAAAGCAATGATAATGGTTTAGTAATGCCGCTCTGATAAAGCTAACCATTCTAATAGTAATATTCTACAAAATTACATTCTGTATACCTTATGAAGAAGTTTAACAACGTGTGGCTTTGTCTCCAGTTGAAAGGTCACGGGTTTGTCTGTCCACAGTGGCGGGAGAAACTACATCAGACTACATCAACGCCTCATACCTCACGGTAAGAACCCAACCATTCTAGATAGTATCTGTCACTGTGACTCTTCTAACTACATAGTTACACATAGTAACACATTTCCAGTAAATTTCACTTTTGGTTTCCTGTCCAAATTGGCGATCGGATTCAGGTCTCAATGTTCTACCACCGGTTGTGTTCCCCAGGGGTACCGGCAGAGCACTGAGTTCATCGTGACACAAAACCCGCTGGCCGGCACGGTGACAGACTTCTGGAGGATGATCTGGGATCACAACGCTCAGGTCATAGTCACACTGCCGGGAACACCAAGCCTGGTGGGTATCTATCTGTCGTCCTGGACTCAAAACCTCTGATGTATGCATGGCAGCAATTTTGTGCCTCAAACAGGAAGTCCTTACCACATCTGTGTTCTCAGGCAGAGGGGGAGGAGCCATACGTGTACTGGCCCCGCAAGGAGCAGCCAATCAGCTGTGAGGCATTCACAGTGACCCTGCGGAGCGAGAACCACATGTGTCTGGCCAACGAGGAGATGCTGGTGGTGCAGCACTACGTCCTGGAGGCTACACAGGTGAGATCAGCTGAGGGAGATCAGTAAGACCAGGGAGATCAGCTGAGGGAGATCAGTAAGACCAGTAAGACCAGAGAGATCAGCTGAGGGAGATCAGTAAGACCAGAGAGATCAGCTGAGGGAGATCAGTAAGACCAGGGAGATCAGCTGAGGGAGATCAGTAAGACCAGGGAGATCAGCTGAGGGAGATCAGTAAGACCAGGGAGATCAGCTGAGGGAGATCAGTAAGACCAGAGAGATCAGCTGAGGGAGATCAGTAAAACCAGAGAGATCAGCTGAGGGAGATCAGTAAGACCAGGGAGCTCAGCTGAGGGAGATCAGTAAGACCAGGGAGATCAGCTGAGGGAGATCAGTAAGACCAGGGAGATCAGCTGAGGGAGATCAGTAAGACCAGGGAGATCAGCTGAGGGAGATCAGTAAGACCAGGGAGATCAGCTGAGGGAGATCAGTAAGACCAGGGAGATCAGCTGAGAGAGATCAGTAAGACCAGGGAGATCAGCTGAGAGAGATCAGTAAGACCAGAGAGATCAGCTGAGGGAGATCAGTAAGACCAGGGAGATCAGCTGAGGGAGATCAGTAAGACCAGGGAGATCAGCTGAGGGAGATCAGTAAGACCAGGGAGATCAGCTGAGGGTGATCAGTAAAACCAGGGAGATCAGCTGAGAGAGATCAGTAAGACCAGGGAGATCAGCTGAGAGAGATCAGTAAGACCAGGGAGATCAGCTGAGAGAGATCAGTAAGACCAGGGAGATCAGCTGAGAGAGATCAGTAAGACCAGAGAGATCAGCTGAGGGAGATCAGTAAGACCAGGGAGATCAGCTGAGGGAGATCAGTAAGACCAGGGAGATCAGCTGAGGGAGATCAGTAAGACCAGGGAGATCAGCTGAGGGTGATCAGTAAAACCAGGGAGATCAGCTTGATAAGCAAGATTAGTCACACTAACATGATCAACTACATAGAACAGACTAACTCCATTGGAGATTGGGAGATCAGCCACAAACTGTGGGATCATAACAAAAAGATCAGCTTCATAGAATGGACCAGTCACTATGGACCAGACACTATGGACCAGTCGCTAGTGCTCATCAAATGTTAACACTGTGTCTATACCCAAACAACCATTAAACCACTGAATTGATACACAGAGGTAATATATAGCAACAAGGAAATGCTTATTCCCTGGAGTTGTTCCGCTTATATCTTCCTGGATCTTAGCCCATGCTGAAACCAAATGGCCAGTGAAAAGAGTGGAAATTCAATACACATTCCCCATGCCTCAATGGAGCACAGCTGTTATTTTTCACACAGTTTAGACCAGGCCATCTGCACCACCAATCACTGGAATACTGTCAACACATACGCACGCGCGCACACACAGGCAACGCACGCACACGCGGCACACGCGGGCGCACACGTGCGCACACATGCACTACATGACCAAAAGTATGTGGACACCTGCTCGTTGAACATCCCATTCCAAAATCATGGGCATAATATGGAATTGGTCCCCCTTTTGCTGCTATAACAGCCTCCACTCTTCTAGGAAGGCTTTCACTAGATGTTGGAACATGTATTTTTTTATTTTTTTTTATTTCACCAGGTAGGCCAGTTGAGAACAAGTTCTCATTTACAACTGCGACCTGGCCAAGATAAAGCAAAGCAGTGCGACAAAAACAAGAACACATGGGATAAACAAACGTACAGTCAATAACACAATACAAAAATCTATATACAGTGTGTGCAAATGTAGTAAGATTAGGGAGGTAAGGCAATAAATAGGCCATAGTGGCGAAATAATTACAATTTAGCATTAACACTGGAGTGATAGATTTGCAGATGATGATGTGCAAGTAGAGATACTAGGGTGCAAAAGAGCAAAAATAAATAACAATATGGGGGATGAGGTAGTTGGGTGGGCTATTTACAGATGGGCTGTGTACAGGTGCAGTGATCGGTAAGCTGCTCTGACAGCTGATGCTTAAAGTTAGTGAGGGAGATATGAGTCTCCAGCTTCAGTGATTTTTGCAATTTGTTCCAGTCATTGGCAGCAGAGAACTGGAAGGAAAGGCGGCCAAAGGAGGAGTTGACTTTGGGGATGACCAGTGACATAAACCTGCTGGAGCGCGTGTTGCAATGGTGACCAGTGAGCTGAGATAAGGCAGGGCTTTACCTAGCAAAGACTTATAGATGACCTGGAGCCAGTGGGTTTGGCGACGAATATGTAGCGAGGGCCAGCCAATGAGAGCATACAGGTCGCAGTAGTGGGTAGTATATGGGGCTGTGGTGACAAAACGGATGGCACTGTGATAGACTACATCTAATTTGCTGAGTAGAGTGTTGGAGACTATTTTGTAAATGACATCGCTGAAGTCAAGGATCGGTAGGATAGTCAGTTTTACGAGGGTATGTTTAGCAGCATTAGTGAAAGAGGCTTTGTTGCGAAATAGGAAGCCGGTTATAGATTTAATTTTGGATTGGAGATGTTTAATGTGAGTCTGGAAGGAGAATTTACAGTCTAACCAGACACCTAGGTATTTGTAGTTGTTCACATATTCTAAATCGATGCTAGTCTGCCAGGCGGGTGCGGGTAGGGATCGGTTGAAGAGCATGCATTTAGTTTTACTAGCATTTAAGAGCAGTTGGAGGCCAAGGAAGGAGTGTTGTATGACATTGAAGCTCGTCTGGAGGTTTGTTAACAGTGTCCAAAGAAGGGCCAGAAGTATACAGAATGGTGTCGTCTGCGTAGAGGTGGATCAGAGAATCACCAGCAGCAAGAGCGACATCGTTGATATATACAGAGAAAAGAGTCGGCCCGAGAATTGAACCCTGCGGCACCCACATAGAGACTGCCAGAGGTCCAGACAACAGGCCCTCCGATTTGACACGCTGAACTCTATCTGAGAAGTAGTTGGTTAACTAGGCGAGGCAGTCATTTGAGAAACCAAGGCTGTTGAGTCTGCCGATAAGAATGTGGTGATTGACAGAGTCGAAAGCCTTGGCCAGGTCGATGAAGACGGCTGCACAGTACTGTCTTTTATTGATGGTGGTTATGATATCGTTTAGGACCTTGGCTGAGGTGCACCCATGACCAGCTCGGAAACCTGATTGCATAGCGGAGAAGGTACGGTGGGACTCAAAATGGTCAGTGATCTGTTTGTTAACTCAGCTTTCGAAGATTTTAGAAAGGCGGGGCAGAATGGATATAGGTCTATAACAGTTTGGGTCTAGAGTGTCTCCCCCTTCGAAGAGGGGGATGACCGCTGCAGCTTTCCAATATTTAGGAATCTCAGATGATACGAAAGAGAGGTTGAACAGACTAGTAATAGGGGTTGCAACAATTGCGGCGGATAGTTTTAGAAAGAGAGGGTCCAGATTGTTTAGCCCAGCTGATTTGTAGGGGTCCAGATTTTGCAGCTCTTTCAGAACATCAGCTGTCTGGATACGGGTGAAGGAGAAGTGGGGGGGGCTTGTGCAAGTTGCTGCAGGGGGTGCAGTGCTGTTGGCCATGGTAGGGGTGCTGTTGGCCAGGTGGAAAGCATGGCCAGCCGTAGAAAAATGCTTATTGAAATTCTCGATTATCGTGGATTTATCGGTGACGACAGTGTTTCCTAACCTCAGTGCAGTGGGCAGCTGGGAGGAGGTGCTCTTATTCTCCATGGACTTTACAGTGTCTCAAAACTTTTGGGAATTTGTGCTACAGGATGCAAATTTATGTTTGATAAAGCTAGCCTTTGCTTTCCTAACTGACTGTGTATATTGGTTCCTAACTTCCCTGAAAAGTTGCATATCGCGGGGGTTATTCGATGCTAATGCAGTACACCACAGTATGTTTTTGTGCTGGTCAAGGGCAGTCAAGTCTGGAGTGAACCAAGGGCTAAATCTGTTCTTATTTCTACATTTTTTTAATGGGGCATGCTTATTTAAGATGGTGAGGAAAGCACTTTGCCGTTCTTTGATGGTGAAGAAAGCACTATTGCTGTTCTTTGAACCCTATGATCACTCGGCTACACAGCTGATGCCCCTGGACTCTTTCAATAACACGGGGAGACATGGCGCTTAGAAAGCTAGCGGACCGGGGCAAGAAGATGGGTCTTCGGCGACTTCGCAACGTCGACAACAAAGGGTCTAGGGCAATTGGTAAAAGAGGTATTGTAGCCCTAGAATTTACTGGTATATGTGCCTAGCTCGTGGCTAGCTCAAGGCTAACTGGTGCCAGCTTCAGGACAGAGGCGTTAGCTAACAGTAGCCACTTGGTAGCAGCTAGCTAGCTACGATCCGGTGTAATGATCCAGAGCGGCAGGAATCCGGTGATGTGGTAGGGAGAAGCAGTCCGATATGCTCTGGGTAGATATCGCGCTGTGCAGTCTGGCATGTATTGTCCAAGCTAAAACTGCCGGTGTCCGAGCTAAAAGGTGAAGACCACTAGCTGTGGCTAACAAAGAGTAGTAGCTAGTTAGCTGGCTAGCTCCTGACGGAGGTTCCAGTTATAAGGAATAAAAATAGCAGATCCGTACCACATTGGGTGAGGCGGGTTGCAGGAAAGTATATTTAGTTTGTAGATAGAAAATGAGATTAAAATGTATACGAGAAAAAAAAAAATTGCTGCAGGGACTTGCTTCAATTCAGCCACAAGAGCATTAGTGAGGTCGGGCATTGATGTTGGGCGATTAGGCCTGGCTCGCAGTCGGCGTTCCAATTCATCCCAAAGGTGTTTGATGGGGTTGAGGTCAGGGCTCTGTGCAGGCCAGTACATTTCTTACACACCGATCTCGACAAACCATTTCTGTATGGACCTCACTTTGTGCACAGGGACATTGTCATGCTGAAACAGGAAAGGACCTTCCCCAAACTGTTGCCACAAATTTGGAAGCACAGAATCGTCTAGAATGTCATTGTATGCTGTAGCGTTAAGATTTCCCTTCACTGGAACTAATGGGCCTAGCCCGAACCATAAAAAATAGCCACAGACCATTATTCCTTCTCCACCAAACTTTACAGTTGGCACTATACATTTGGGCAGGTAGCATTCTCCTGACATCCGTCAAACCCAGATTCATCCGTCAGACTGCTAGATGATGAACAGTTATTGTGCTGACTTTGCTTCCAGAGGCAGTTTGGAACTCGGTAGTGAGTGGCGCAACCGGCGGTCTCGTTCTGTGAGCTTATGTGGCCTACCACTTTGCGGCTGAGCCGTTGTTGCTCCTAGACATTTCCACTTCACAAAAACAGCACTTACAGTTGACCACGGCAGCTCTAGCAGGGCAGAAATTTGACAAACTGACTTGTTGGAAAGGTGGCATCCTATGACAGTGCCATGTTGAAAGTCACTGAGCTCCTCAGTAAGGCCATTCTATTGCCAGGGTTTGTCTATGGAGATTGCAAGGCTGTGTGCTCAATTGTATACACCTGTCAGCAATTGGTGTGGCTGAAATAGCCAAACCCACTAATTTGAAGGGGCGTCCACATACCTTTCTATATATAGTGAACACACTAGGGTTGCAAAGGTTCCAGAATTTTTCCGGAAATTTTCCATGGAAAGTTAAGCCCTGGAATTTGGGGAATTTTGCTTAAATTCATTAAAAATGTTAGCTTATAACAGTGAACCTTTTTTGTGGGATACACATAAGGCAATTCTAGGTCTTGTGGCATATTTTGATTAAACTATCCCCAATTCAATGGAATTGCAACCCTCTGCATGCACAGTGCATTCTTCCATCACATGTGCAGTGCACTCTTCCATCATATGTTCAGCTGATTCTCAAGATCTTGCACACTAATGAGATGCTATTGAGCCCACACTACTACACTGTCTGAGCCAAGTAATACATGCTTTCTGGTAAGTTTTGATTACAATACTGGGTGGGGTGAATATATTTTATGACATGATTTTTTGTTAACTAGTAAATAGTAGCTTACAGCAAAGTGTGTTTAAATAATTTCCAAATTGCTAACAATTTCTGCTGGTTAGTTTTTGCTGCCATGTGGGTTTTAGCTTGCTTGAGCCTGCTAACTGAGGGGTGTTAATTCACCTGTTTCCATACATGTTTCATTTTAAAACATTTATCTTACAAAGGAGTTGTTTAATCTAACTGCTTAACTATTTATCTGTACTTGGAATTGTATTTATTGTTTTTGTAATCTTTACAAGAAAATGCCACGGGCACTATCTGATGTGTGAAGACATTTCACTGCTGCTATTGTTGAAGGAAAAGATGTGTACATATGCAAATTCTGCACCAAATCATATGTGAAGAATGCAACAAAGATGCAGAATCATCTGGCCAAGTGCATAAAGTTCCCTCAGCGCTCACAACAAACAACCTCTGACAAAAGACCCTCTACTTCTATTTGAGGTGAAAATGAAGATTCAGACACCTAATCGATAGCAACATCTCATGGTCCTCCTGGAATCAGAAGTTTTTTTTTGACTCAATGGAGGAACGTATTCAGAGAAATGCTATTGAATGTCTTGCTCGAGCTGTGTATGCAACTGGTTCACTCACCTCTGATGCTTACAGGCATTGTGATTTGGAAGAGATATCTGAATGTTCTTCACCCAGCATAAACCCCTCCAACCAGACATGCTTTATCTACTCATTTGCTGGATGCAGAGTTCAAGTGAAGGTCATGCAAATCATAGAGAAGTCAGACTGTATTGCAATCATCACTGATGGGTGGTCGAATGTTCGTAGGCAAGGAATAATGAACTACATTATCTCCACCCCTCAACCAGTATTCTACAAGAGCACAGACACAAGGGACAACAGACACACCGCTCTCTACGTAGCAGATGAGCTGAAGGTGCTCATCAATGACCTTGGACCACAGAAGGTATTTGCACTGGTGACAGACAATGCTGTGAACATGAAGGATGCTTGGTCTAAAGTGGAGGAGTAATGACCTCACATCACACCCATTGGCTGTGCTGCTCATGCATTGAATCTGGTCCTCAAGGACATCATGGCACTGAAAACAATGGATACACTCTACAAGAGAGCCAAGGAAATGGTTAGGTGTGTGAAGGGTCATCAATTTATAGCAGCAATCTACCTCAAAGTGAGAAGAATAAGAGCACTACATTGAAGCTGCCCAGCAACACCCGTTGGGGTGGTGTTGTCATCATGTTTGACAGTCTCCTGGAGGGGAAGGAGTCTCTCCAAGAAATGGCCATATAACAGTCTGCCAATATGGACAGCCCCATTAAGAGGATCCTCCTGGATGATGTATTTTAGAAGAGAGTGGTAAGCAGCCTGAAACTCCTGAAACCTATAGCAGTAGCCATTGCACGGATTGAGGGAGACAATGCCATCCTGTCTGATGTTCAGACTCTGCTTGCAGATGTAAGAGAATAAATCCGTCCTGCCCTGCCCACTTCACTGTTGCTCCAAGCAGAGGAAACTGCAGTTCTGAAATACATCAAAAAGCGTGAAGACTTCTGCCTGAAGCCCATACACGCTGCAGCGTACATGTTGGTCCCAAAGTATGCTGGCAAGAGCATCCTGTCTGGTGCAGAGATCAACAAGGCTTATGCTGTAATCACTACCATGTCTCGCCACCTTGGCCTGGATGAGGTCAAGGTTCTTGGCAGTCTGGCGAAGTACACATCCAAGCAATGGCTTTGGGATGGAGATGCAATATGGCAGTTGTGCCAACATATCTCATCAGCCACCTGGTGGAAGGGACTTTGTGGATCTGATGCTCTTTTCGCTGTTGCCTCCATCATCCTCCAAATCCCACCAACATCAGCCACCTCAGAGCGCAACTGGTCCTTGTTTGGGAACACACACACCAAAGCATGCAACAGGCTGACCAATACAAGGGTTGAACAATTGGTTGCCATCCGGGAAAATTTGAGGCTTTTTGAGCCTGACAACGAGCCATCCTCAACAAGGTTGGAAAGTGATAGTGAAGATGAGGCCTCAGAGTCTGATGTTCAAGAGGTGGACATTGAGGAGGTCCAGGGAGAAGACATGGAAGCCTGAGAGGAAGACAACCAAAGGTTTAGTTTCTAGACTATCATTTTACAGATGTATGTTGATAACGTTTTTGGGAGATGCGATGGATCATTGCGGATCATTCAATATTCCCTTTCTTTTGTTGTTCAGTGAAATCATCATGTGAAGAGTCAACTCATTTAATTAAAGTTCAATTCATACTAAATCGTTTATTTTTATTTCTATTGGAAGGATTTAATCATTTGCAATTATGTCTACTTAAGGTAAAAGGTTTATGTTTCTGTCTCCATATGATATAGTAAATATATCCAATGCAAAAAACATCTACATTTAAATGTTATTAATATTAATTTGCATATATTCCCATTAACTCCCACAAAAAGTTTCCACTTCCGAATATTCCCCAAAATGTGCAACCCTAGAACACACAAACACTTTCTCTCTGATTGTGTGTTGTTGTCTCTCTCTGGGCCAGGATGACTATGTTCTGGAGGTGAGGCACTACCGGGCGCCGCAGTGGCCCAACCCAGACAGCCCTATCAGCAGCACCTTTGAGCTGCTCAGCCTGGTGAAGGAGGAGAGCTCCTCCAAGGAGGGCCCCACGGTGGTCCACGACCAGTAAGACCTCTCTATTGATTTACTGATTGATTATGCATCTGTGAAATAAGGTCATGTCCACTCCAAACCTGGAACAAATGGAAAAGTCCCAAAAGTGCATCCCCCAACTATTTGGCACTCAGGCATGTACTCTATCTTGAGTCATCTCAATACTCTTGAAACACATTTTTCCCTCTCTTTTCTGTTAATACATTCAAGATGATCCACTCTGAGACCTTAACCTAAGAGGATAAGAAGATATGTCCAAATGTGCAATACTCTTAATATTTATTGGAACTGAAACACTGTACTGATCCAGGCCTATTTAGACAATCCTGTCTTAGGCCTTTATAACTGGCACACCAATACAAATTTTATGTGTATTTATCCTCAGTATAGGCTATAAATGAAGAATTTGTTTGCATGACAACTTTGATAGATAATGCATCACAAATATCTCAACCAGCCGGATGAGTTTCCCAATTAAAGTAAACAAATGTTGTATTGGAATTTGGATAGACTTTTTAAATCATCTAAAAATATGATACTTGAATTTACATTATGTCTGCTTCATTTACTCATAATGGAAGAAAGGCCTAGTTAAATGAGGACTGATATGATCAATTTGTGTGTCAAAATATGAGAATGCATGTAAATTAATTCGTTTACAGTTTATATGATAAGAATACCAGTAAATTGACTTGACATGAATGATATTGTGAAACATATTGAAAATAACAAGCAGATAGTGAATAATAATATGGATTTGAAAGGAATTTTGTATTGTTTCAGACCAAAAAAATCCCATGACAATATTTGTCACATAAACTGAAATTAGGCTAACTATTCTACTTTTAGCAACCAGGAAATGGCTGCGCTATTTCTGCATAGTACACCTTTAAAGGAATGGTATTAAGTCAAAGCTAGTAATAATGGACAATGGATAAAACAAGCAGTCATTATGTAGAGAATCATTGTACAATCTTAACCGCTGTGAAATATACACTGCTCAAAAAAATAAAGGGAACACTTAAACAACACAATGTAACTCCAAGTCAATCACACTTCTGTGAAATCAAACTGTCCACTTAGGAAGCAACACTAATTGACAATAAATTTCACATGCTGTTGTGCAAATGGAATAGACAACAGGTGGAAATTATAGGCAATTAGCAAGACACCCCCAATAAAGGAGTGGTTCTGCAGGTGGGGACCGCAGACCACTTCTCAGTTCCTATGCTTCCTGGCTGATGTTTTGGTCACTTTTGAATGCTGGCGGTTGTGGTGGCTAATTTCTGCATTACCAAATGAGGAGTTACAAACACACCAGTCCGAGTTAAAACTACATCTTTAATACTTAATTAAGATACTTTTGCAAAAGTTCTTGACCTTCAATAATGCACTCTCTCGAATGAACTATTGAACAAGGTGATTACAGAATGGCTACAGGGATCATTTATAGCAACGATACACCCCCTTCAACGTACATTGACAAACCACAGATACTTAGTAACAGTTCACAAAGGTTAAGTTTTGTATGACAGATATCCATAAAACACATCAGACAGTAACTGCTATGTCAACAGGATTAATGGTATAACCCAGTATCTGGTCTCCTTAGAACCGTCCCTCCCTGGTACGGTATTGAACAGAACTATTTCATCCAATGGCATATATCAATTGTCAACTCTAGATACTCCCATCTCAAGCAAACCCCCTCTTGACCCTACTCCTGGACAGGCTCACTGGGGGGAGTGAGCCTCTAGGCCATATATTATCACAGGATAAGTGTGAGATCTAAGAGAGGACATACAAGGGTCCATTTACTGCCATAATCCTCCCCACAATAAAGAAAAGGAGGGAGTGACTTGCTCACAGACATTGTGGAGACAAGTCATTGGTTCCCCATTAATCACGCCATCCCTTCACATGGTTTAAGAATAAGTAAAGACACATTCCCATGACGACAAGTCTGACCTCTCCCCTCTCTGGGCCCCAAGTGTCTGAGCCCCAGCTAAGGTAGACGTGCAACTGAAAAGACACCAGAGTCCAATGGACACTTTCTAATGACAAGTACCTCAAATAAGCATATTATACTAATAAAACATCTTAATTTCCTATGTTACCCAACTAATTCTGATTCGTCCACGACACGGTGCTTTCACTCTACTGGTAGCATGAGACGGAGTCTACAACCCACACAAGTGGCTCAGGTAGTGCAGCTCATCCAGGATGGCACATCAATGCGAGCTGTGGCAAGAAGGTTTGCTGTGTCTGTCAGCGTAGTGTTCAGAGCATGGAGGCGCTACCAGGAGACAGGCCAGTACATCAGGAGACGTGGAGAAGGCCGTAGGAGGGCAACAACCCAGCAGCAGGACCGCTACCTCCGCCTTTGTGCAAGGAGGAGCAGAAGGAGCACAGCCAGAGCCCTGCAAAATGACCTCCAGCAGGCCACAAATGTGCATGTGTCTGCTCAAACGGTCAGAAACAGACTCCATGAGGGTGGTATGAGCACCCGACGTCCACAGGTGGGGGTTGTGCTTACAGCCCAACACCGTGCAGGACGTTTGGCATTTGCCAGAGAACACCAATATTGCCAAATTCGCCACTGGCGCCCTGTGCTCTTCACAGATGAAAGCAGGTTCACACTGAGCACATGTGACAGACGTGACAGAGTCTGGAGATGCCGTGGAGAACGTTCTGCTGCCTGCAACATCCTCCAGCATGACCGGTTTGGCGGTGGGTCAGTCATGGTGTGGGGTGGCATTTCTTTGGGGGGCCGCACAGCCCTCCATGTGCTCGCCAAAGGTAGCCTGACTGCCATTAGGTACCGAGATGAGATCCTCAGACCCCTTGTGAGACCATATGCTGGTGCGGTTGGCCCTGGGTTCCTCCTAATGCAAGACAATGCTAGACCTCATGTGGCTGGAGTGTGTCAGCAGTTCCTGCAAGAGAAAGGCATTGATGCTATGGACTGGCCCGCCCGTTCCCCAGACCTGAATCCAATTGAGCACATCTGGGACATCATGTCTCGCTCCATCCACCAACGCCACGTTGCACCACAGACTTTCCAAGAGTTGGAGAATGCCTTAGTCCAGGTCTGGGAGGAGATCCCTCAGGAGACCATCCGCCACCTCATCAGGAGCATGCCCAGGCATTGTAGAGAGGTCATACAGGCACGTGGAGGCTACACACACTACTGAGCCTCATTTTGACTTGTTTTAAGGACATTACATCAAACTTGGATCAGCCTGTAGTGTGGTTTTCCACTTTAATTTTGAGTGTGACTCCAAATCCAGACCTCCATGGGTTGATAAATTGGATTTCCATTGATTATTTTGGTGTGATTTTGTTGTCAGCACATTCAACTATGTAAAGAAAAAAGTATTTAATAAGATTATTTCATTCATTCAGATCTAGGATGTGTTATTTTAGTGTTCCCTTTATTTTTTTGAGCAGTATATTTTCCATAACCAAAAATATTGTATTTTCAGCTGTTTGAAGCTGGTGTACAAAACCGAAAGTAAAAGATGCAAAAACGGAACTTGACAAAGGAAAAATTGGTTTTTAGAAATTTTTGCAAATGTATTAAATAAAAAAAACATACCTTATTTACATCAGTATTCAGACCCTTTGCTATGAGACTCTAAATTGAGCTCAGGTACATCCTGTTTCCATTGATCATCCTTGAGATGTTTTTAGAACTTGATTCAAGTCCACCTTTGGTAAATTCAATTGATTGGACATGATTTGGAAAGGCACACAGCTGTCTATGTATGGTCCCACCATTGGTCCCACCATATAAGGTCCCACCAACAAAGCATGCCGGAGCAAAAATCTAGCCAATGTCCCCAAGAACACAGTAGCCTCCATCATTCTTAAATGGAAGAAGTTTGGAACCACCAAGACTCTTCGTAGAGCTGGCCACCTGGCCAAACTGAGCAATCGGAGGAGAAGGGCCTTGGTCGGGGAGGTGACCCAATGGTCACTTTGACAGAGCTTTAGAGTTCCTCTGTGGCGATGGGAGAGCCTTCCAGTTGGACAACCATCTATGCAGCACTCCACCAATCAGGCCTTTATGTTAGAGTAGCCAGACGGAACCCAGTCCTCAGTAAAAGGCACATGACAGCCCGCTTGGAGCTTGCCAAAAGGCAACTAAAGACACTCATTCCATGATAAATAAGATTCTCTTGGCCTGAATGCCAAGCGCACATCTGGAGGAAACCTGGCACCATCCCTACGGTGAAGCATAGTGGTGGCAGCATCATGCTGTGGGGATGTTTTTCAGCAGCAGGGACTGGGAGACTAGTCAGGATTGAGGAAAAGATGAACAGAACAAAGTACTGAGAGATCCTTGATGAAAACCTACTCCAGAGCGCTCAGGACCTCAGACTGGGGTGAAGGTTCACCTTCCAACAGGACAACGACCCTAAGCACACAGCCAAGACAATGCTGGAGTGGCTTCGGGACAAGTCTCTGAATGTCCTTGAGTGGCCCAGCCAGAGCCTGGACTTGAACCCGATAGAACATCTCTGGAGAGACCTGAAAATAGCTGTGCAGCGATGCTCTCCATCCAACCTGTGACAGAGCTTGAGAGAATCTGCAGAGAAGAATGGGAGAAATCTCCAAATACAGATGTGCCAAGCTTGTAGCATCATACACAAGAAGACTTGATGCTGTAATCACTAGCAAGGGTGCTTCAACAAAGTACTGAGTAAGGGTCTGAATACTTATATAAATGTGATATTTGCATTTTTTTGTTGTTGAATAAATTAGCAAAGAAATGTAAAAAACATGTTTTTGCTTTGCCATTATGAAGTATTGTGTGTAGATTGATGAGGGAAAAAAACAATTTAATCAATTTTAGAATAAGGCTGTAACATAACAAAATGTGGACAAAGTGAAGGGGTCTGAATACTTTCCGAATGCACTGTAGTCTCGCTTAATGGACAACTCTTTCACCCTGGTAGAGCATATTTTTGAAGAGTTCCTAAAATTGTAAAACGACAACATATTCGTAATTTAATCATTCTTAAATTATGTTTAACAGGTCAACAACATTTACATTATAATTTCCCATTTCATACACAATTTGTACAAAACAATTGTGGTAAATGAGGTTTGATTTTGCTCAAGTTCACTTCCATCTTTGAATGCATGTTTAAAAATATATGGGAATCTGATCATGAAAACCACATGATCATTTTACATTGGGTGAGATGATAAAATATGGCAAACAAATTTCATAGGTTTCATTTAATTTAAAATTGGTGGTCAAAATGAGCTCAATCCCTGGGTTGAGCTGCCTGTTAAAGGGTTAATGCTCTTCTAAGGGTGCTTCATTCTCTGCTTTAACCACAGACAACACTGTAAAGGTTCACTAAAGACGTACAGGATTAGTGCTCTGTACTCTAGTTTGGCGTAGCCCTTGGCTAATATGACAAGAGTTTACTTTTTTTTTTTTCTTTAACCTTTATTTAACTAGGCAAGTCAGTTAAGAACAGGATAGTCGAGGTAATATGTACATGTAGATAAAGTGACTATGCAGAGATAATAAACATACAGTAGCAGCAGTGTAAAAATGGGGGTGGGGGGGTCAATGCACATAGTCCAGGTAGCTGTTCAGGAGTCTTATGGCTTGGGGATAGAAGCTGTTAAGAAGCCTTTTGAACCTATCATTTGACATATCTGTTGACATAGTAGTGCAGGTTTCTCGTAACGACTTGAGGATTTTACATTTTGTGGTCCTTGTCTTCAAAGATGTTTCCACGGGTCGCAAAAAGCTAAATTAGCATGACACAAGTTGAATTAAATGTAAAAGGCTTTGAAAATAAAAAGCTTGGCACATGCTCAATATTTCACAGATAGGCTTTTTTGTGAGAAATCTTTGAAAAATAACAGGGATTTTGAATGAATAGGAAAAGCTATTACTAGAATATGAAAATACATGTCTCAAAATCGATATCAATCTTACCTCTATATTGTTTTATGTCTTGCGGATTCGAGAAGATTACAAGTGCAACGGGAAAGTGAGCCTATCAGGTAGCCAGTAGCCTTAATTCTTGCACAGAATCCAGCCTAGCTGACGCGATGCAATTTTCCTTTTCTTTTTTTTTACCACTTCCTTTCTCTGTCCTCCATTGATTTAGTCGCATTAGCCTACAAGGGTACAAATGCCAATAACTTTTGAATGGATTATGATAGACACATGATCTTTTGAGGAGTATCTACACAATTAACATATTAATTTAGAAAATAGTTTTTAATTGGACACCCTAGATACGGTCAGTTTTACTACCACAAGACGTGGGTCTGATTTTGCAGGGTTGGCGGTGTTACTGCGGGAACCTTCTGTGCCCTGTCTACTCTGGTGCGCCAACTAGAGGCGGAGAGCTCTGTGGACGTGTACCAGGTGGCCAAGATGTTCAACCTCATGAGGCCCAGGACCTTCACTGATGTTGTAAGTCAATCTGAAGCACCGACTGTACCTGCTTGATGCACAGTGGCCATTTTGTGTCAAAAAGCATTCTCCCTTCAACAGCACAGTTTCTCTATTCCATTTCTCATTCAGGAGCAGTATCAGTTCCTATACAAAGCCATGCTGAGTCTGGTGGGCACACAGGAGGACGAGAGGATGCTCCAGTCCTCAGACAACAACGGAACGGTCCCAGGGGGCACCGCAGAGAGCCTTGAGTCCCTGGTGTAACCATTTACATTTTAGTCACTTAGCAGACACTTATAGGAGCAATTAGGGTTAAGTGCCTTGCTCAAGGGCACATCGATGGATTTTGTCACCTTGTTGGCTCGGGGATTCAAACTAGAGACCTTTTGGTTACTGGCCCAACGCTCTTAACAGCTAGGCTACCTGCCGCCCTATGGCAACAGGGCCCCTAACTTGTCAGTATGGATTCTCGCCTGTCTCACAGTTTTCTGTTTTTAAAAACAGCAGCTTTGCCTGTTTACCCTCTTTTCTGTTCTCTGTCTTTGAATGCATTTTCCAGACCGCTGGACATGATACCCTATGACCTTGTAATCTGTGCCTTTGTATATTCATTTTGTAGCCTACTTGTAATGGCTCGCATACAATTGTAGTCGACTTTTCTGATGTTTTGTTGATACTGCTGTCTTGAGATATTTGCTTTACTCTGTTGCCCTAAACTTTCATATTTATTTTCAGTAAGCAAAAAAAGGGAACATGCTACTTTTTACGTTAAACATGTTTTGTTAGCTTATTTTTTGTTGAGTCAATGCATTGAGCAACTCATTATTCCATCTAACAATGAATATGCTATTTTGTTTGTAGTAACAGTGAGCTTTTGAAGTCGAAAATGCATAATGGTATGAAATAATACATCTAATATGTAAATAATATTATAGCAACCAAGTCAATGGACCAAATTTCTATTTATACTTCTAGATTTTTATATTTTACTAAAATTTTTGTCAATTTTCTATGTATGGCTGCATTCTAATAATAACTTAGTCAACGCATTTTTTATGTTTTAATATTAGTGTTTTGTAACGTACTAAATATGAAGCATGGGGTAATGACACTTTTTAGCTGTACATGAAACATTGTTGGAGGATTAGACAGGATTAAACAAGTGAAAGAAAATCCAAGGAAGGAGTTTTTGTAGTGGTCTGTAATTTTTTCTTTTAACTACAATGAAGATTTTGTAGAAATAAAGGGAGAGCTGCTAGAGTCCACAATAGTAGGTCTTTGTAAATAGAAGGTGCTCTTTGGTAGAAGGGGTAAATTGGTCAACAAAAAGAAAGGAGGACCAAGGCACTCTTCATATCATTAAAATGCCTTTATTTGTAGGGCATTGGAACGATTTCTTTTTTTTGTTTTACTCTGGCGCGTTTCAGCTGCATGGCCTTTGTCAGGGATCCATCTACAGTGCCTTCAGAAAGTATTCACACCCCTTGACTTTTTCCACATTTTGTTACAGCCTGAATTTAAAATGGATTACATTTAGATTTTTTTCTCTCACTGGCCTACACACAATACCCCATAATGTCAAAGTGGAATAATTTTGTTAGAAATATTTACAAATGAATCAAAAATGAAAAACTGAAATGTCTTGAGTCAATAAGTATTCAACCCCATTGTTATAGCATGCCTAAATAAGTTCAGGAGTAAACATTTGCTTAACAAGTTGCATGGACTCACTATGTGTGCAGTAATAGTGTTTAACATGATTTTTAAGTTGGAGTGAATTTAAAACACAGATTCAACCACAAAGACCAGGGACGTTTTCCAGTGCCTCGCAAAGAAGGACACCGATTGGTAGATGGGTTAAAAAAAATATCCCTTTGAGCATGGTGAAGTTCTTAATTACACTGTGGATGGTGTATCAATACACCCAGTCACTACAAAGATACAGGCATCCTTCCTAACTCAGTTGCCGGAGAGGAAGGATTTCACCATAAGGCCAATGGTGACTTTAAAACAGTTACAAAGTTTAATGGCTGTGATGGGAGAAAACTGAGGATGGATCAACAACATTGTAGTTACTCAACAATTCTAACGTAATTGACAGAGTGAAAAGAAGGAAGCCTGTACAGAATAAAAATATTACAAAACATGCATCCTGTTTGCAACAAGGCACAAAAGTAATACTGCAAAGAATGTGGCAAAGCATTTACAAACTTGTTGGATGCATTTTCTATTTGTTTTGGTTGTGTTTCAGATCATTTTGTGACCAATAGAAATTAATGGAAAATAATCTAGTATCATTATGAAAGAAAGCCATCTAAATATATACATAATCGTCTTCATTTTAGCACCAACTGGTAGATAAAAAAAATGCTCTGATCTTGTAAATTAATAATTAAAACATTCTAAAGCGCATACATCCACTTGGCAGGTTCGGCCCTACAGAAACCTATAGCTTAGATGTTCCAATTTCATCCACACAGATTATGAGGGCATACAATTAGAATTCTGAATAACGGCACTGTTTTTTATAGTCTACTTCACCGTGGAAAAGGGGCCCCAATACATGTCATGTTGATATGATTTTCAGTTTGCTGCCATGATTGGTTTGACATTCGTCTCCCTTATAAGGGAATCATCTAAAACAATTGCTATGTGTATTTACAATCCCCTTCTCCAAACGGATTACTCATTTACCTTGGTCTTATAAATAGCTCTTATCAATGTGTAAATGACAGTACATGGAGAACGCAGTTATTTCTATCAGAAAAAAAGAAAGTAGATGCTTTTTCCACTTGGAACCGGCAGGTTCGCTCCACCTTATTCATGGTTTCCTCACGCATAAAGATGATGGAATTAAGAGAGAGCAAAGGGCTCTATTCATTCAGATCCTTTTTAGCTGAGATCAGCATAGCAGTTGTTTTGGTGGAACTATGTTAGCGCTGTCAAATCCAGAAGTGACTCTCTGCCTTATACCTAAAGCGGACATTGCCATTGGCTGCACGGAGTCACTTTTAACATCCTTGTTTACAAGATCGAACACTGGAATGTGATATGTAATCTACACCTCAATTAGCATGATTAGAAATATTCTTTATTTTGTTTAATGATTTTTCAATTTGAGCATAATTATTTCTATATAGCCTACACTTTCTCAGTCTGAACTTCTAACATGAGTGGGGCGGATGTGGCTTCGAGACAATGATCGCAAGAGCAGCTGCTCACCGATTTGGGCTTCAATGCAGTTCCACCTCCAAAACATCCACTATATGGATGTCTGCTATCGCCGGTTAACGCTTGATCTGATTGAATCTAGGTCTTAGTCAAGGTCAGAATACAGCATATCTGTAGACATACCTCCAACCAACCTGGTCTCAGAGCATTTCTTATTATTCTGTATCTAAATACGAGACACTCCATTTAGTATATGTTACGTTTCGTATGGTATGTATTAATTTGTGGCTGCCCATCACCCATTGCGTATGATATGTTACGAATTACAATTCATAGTATCTGTAATGAATTTGCAAAAATATACCATATGTTATGGATTCTAGCTAGGTGTTAACGTTAGCTAGCTCGCTAACTTTAGCTAGGCTAGCAATTAGGGGAAGGGTTAGCTAAAATGGTGAGGGGAAGGGTTAGCTACCATGCTAAGTAGTTGAAAAGTTGAAAATTAGCTCAAACGCTAAAGTTGTCCATGATGAGATTCGAACTCGCAACCTTTAGGTTGCTAGACGTTTGCGCTATATGTCCACCCAGACTAACCAGCCTACATTTGTTTTAGCCTTAATCTGTTTTATGTAACCATACCAAATTTAACATATCATACTAATTTACATGTCCCGGATACGTTTACTATGTTACGTCTAGTCTGAGACCGGGATGCTCCGCCACAGCTTCCTGTCTTTGATCTCCACCCCAAATGAATAGCGCGTGAATAGCATCCTATTCTCGTGCTTAAATTCAAGGTCAGAATACAGGCTGAGAGAAATGTGCATGTAAAGAGAATTACATTCTATTTACGTGTGATCAACTCGAGTCGGAAGTTATTATTGCCTCCTAACCCAGTCCATTTGACCCCATCACATCAGCTTAGTAAGCAGTTGTTTGAAATAACACATGATTTCATAGGAAGGCAGCTAGGCTAAACCTTAACAATCAAAAACAGGTATGATCTGTCAACAATAATAGAAACATGTAATCTCTCAAGAAAAAATACATTACAATATAGAAAAAAAGTATAGCAATGAGAAAATATGAAATGTGTTGGACTCGTTATGAGTGAATGCAGCTGTCCTTGACACTTCAAGAGAAGAAAAAAGAGAAAAATACAAAAATGTAAACTGGCGTTTCAACCAGATAGTTCTTATTGTTCATCGAGTTTTTGACAGCGTTAACTGTCTGCCTAGTTGTTGTGCAAGTAATAAAAGAAAGTGTTTAAAAAAAACACAATAACTGTCACATGGTGTTCATTGTCTAACCCTCTCTTGAAACCTTCCCCCATATATTATCAGGGGGCTTTGTGGTGGGTCTGTATTACCTTGTTGGGTACAGCAAGCAGAGATGACCACGCCATCTAGTTAAACCAACTTTAATGTTGTTCCGCCATTTGCTATGATAGAATGACTTTTCAGC
The DNA here is from genome assembly GCF_965601325.2 of Salmo salar. Classification (NCBI taxonomy): domain Eukaryota; kingdom Metazoa; phylum Chordata; class Actinopteri; order Salmoniformes; family Salmonidae; genus Salmo; species Salmo salar. Next base: position 38,236,304 of record NC_138313.1, read on the forward strand.
AGGCCCCTGATAAGCTGTTAAACAATATGTGCTGGAAGTAGACAAACGGGTGGCTTGAAGAAACGGATCCATTTTAGACACTGGATTATGGATTCCCGGCGACAGAGATGCGACTCTATGGAGTTATGGAATAATCCCTGTGGAGAATTGGTTATTCCAATTGATTTTCATGTTCTAATCCCGTCTAAGACTCCAAAAGAAATGCGCCTTTTCAGGGGAAAATAGGTCAAGTGTCCAGACACCGTCTTGACCAGCAGCTGTATCCATACCTTAATTTGCATTTTTGACTTTTAATAATTGCATGCCCAATTATCCCTGGCTTGGTGTCCTAGTTTGCATGGGCGGGCCTACATTGAATGGAAGGAAAAGCTGTTTGTTTATTCAGAGGCTATGAGTTAACTCAGTAATATCCATTGAAACACAATGGATGCATATTTATCAATATTGGTAATTGGTGCCTCATGTCAAGTCAAAGAAATCTCTTTAGAAACCTGACCTAACGCATGTTAAGGAAAGCAATTTATCCTAATGAAAATTGGATTTACATTTTTATTAAGTATTTTTCTTTATTAAACATTTTCCCACAACCATGTAGTGTTAGTAAATGACGATTGACCTGTTAAACTTTTGAAGTGAAAGGATGTTAAAAGCTACTCCACAATAATACAGACATGAGCTGAAAGTGAACCCCTTATGCAAGGTTAAAATAGTTTAGATAAAATGTTGAATGCAGTCACAACCTTCCGTGTGCTGTAGGTACTTGAGAATGAATGCCACCATTCAATCAATTTCATCAAAGCCACACGACTCCACACAAATCACTTTTCCTTTTATTTTTCTATGAAATACACAAAAGGTGTGACAACTGCAAAGGGTTTTTAATCTTATAAGAAAACCCCAATATATTCTGCCAGAATATATACACAAATATAAACTCAGTGGCCAGTTTAGGTACACCACCCTGTTCACGAAAATTGTTAATTTCTACAGACAGCGCATCACGTGGCCATGGCTTGCTATATAAAGCAGGCAGACGGGCATTGAGGCAGTCCGTTACTGTTTGATTGAATGTTAGAATGAGCGAAACAAGTGACCTAAGGAACGTTGAGCATGGTATGGTCGCCAGTTCCAGTATCTCAAAAACGGCCGGCCTTCTGGGCTTTTCACGCAACAGTGTCTAGGGTTTACAGAGAATGGTGCAACAAACAAAAAAACATCCAGTCAGCGACAGTCCTGTAGGCAAAAACAGCTCGTTGATGAGAGGTCGAAGGAGAATGGCAAAGATCGTGCGAGCTATACAAACTAGCAAGTAACGGTGGTGTGCAGAACGGCATCTCGGAACGCACAACTCGTCAGTCCTTGTCACGGATAGGTATTGCTGCAGACGACCATCACTAGCATTGGTCAATTGAGGAGTGGAAAAACATTGCCGGGTCCGACGAATCCCAATTCCTTTTGCGTCACACTGATGGCAGAGCCAGGATTTGGTGAAGCAGCATGAGTCCATGGCCCCATCCTGCCTGTTGTCAACAGTAGAGGCTGGTGGTCTAATGGTGTGAGGAATATTTTCCTGGCACACGTTAGGTCCCTTGCTACCAATTGAGTGTCTGATCACCACACCTTGTAGAATCCATGCCCCAAAACAATTCTGCCTGTTCTGGAGGCAAAATGGGGTCTGACCCAGTACTATAATTGTAATTATTTCCCCTCTATGGCCTATATTGCCTTACCTCCCTACATTTGCACATAGATTAATTATTTTTTATATTGTGTTATTGACTGTACTTTTGTTTGTGTTACTCTGTTGCTGTTTTTGTCACACTGCTTTGCTTTATCTTGGGCAGGTCGCATTTGTAAATGAGAACTTGTTCTCAACTGGCCTACATGGTGAAATAACCTTTAAAAAAAATTGAAGATATTGGCCAGTTTATTAGGTACACGTGTATATCTATATCAATAGAATGATAGATTATATTGACCATTCTAATCTATTTGCTTAAATAGGCATTGATAACAAATAGACATCAATCTTACATTTCAACCATGTAATTACACAGAAACAATATGTTGCAGCACTGGAGACCATTTATATCCAATCCAGAAAATAAATACACTTGGATACTTTACTCAACAAATAGTGTTTCAAGTCATTTAGTTTGGTTTCTTTAAAATAGTATTCAACATAAATCTGTTTTGCGCTTAAATATATCTGCACACTATTTAGAATGAATTGTACACAAATACAGTAGATTGATTTAAAACTATTGCCCGAAAATGAGACATGGTAGGTTTTTGTATGAGCTATGGTTGACCGGTGATGCGGGTCACTGTGTAAAAAAGTAAAACATACAGTTAAAAAATTTTCAGAGGCTCTTGGTGAGTTACAACTACTTGTTCTTATGAGCAAGCTGTCCAGGCTACGGTATTATATTAGTGCTGTTCACTCGCAACTTATTCACTGGTCTTTCTTTGAGCAGGCACTGTACACGTTCACTCCTGATAGTTCTAGTATCTTGATTGTCTGAGTGTTATCAACAATGATCAGATAACCAAATCAATATGTAAAGATAAGCAGAACTGTGCAGCAGCTGATCAACATCAGGACAAGCATACATTATGGTCAAGGAAAGACGAGGCGCTTTAGCTTAGAAGGTCTGTGCAGATTATAGGATCGTTACGTCATGTTATAACGACACTCAGGGAGTTGTAGTTCTCCAGGTAAAGAATTGTACAGCCTTAAATAAAAAGAAGCAAAGTGCTTGGAAACTGTTCACATACAACGTAATGGTTCTATTTGACATGTTGACACAAAGTAGATTGCTTTTTTCAGAAGTCAGGGTGCATCTCAATAGCCAAAACTTGCTTCCCCTCATATCCTGTCCTCCTGAGGATTTCTACCATATTGCCTTCCCCCACCCTGCCTTCTCAGATCAGCACAGATGAAGGACAGGAGATAAATGGAGAAAGTAACTTGAGACTATTGAGATGCGTCCCGTTTCTCTGTGGCCTGGTACCCAGCCACTGATCGGCTGTATTTCCTGTCTATCACATGGTGTCGCGTTACGACTAAAATAGCTTCCTTTCCTCATCTCCTTCCCTTTATCTGCACTGTTCTGAAAGAATTGAAATGAAGAATAAAAAATGTGGGGTCTTTTTTTGGATCAGTAACACTATTGGGACACTGCCGATGACTCATGCGTTACTGCTCTTGGATGGTGCTTTTCGAGGTGAACTTGAGGCCCTCCTCCTGCAGTCTCTTCAGTGCCGGTCCATAGATGTCCTTAGTCATTGGCACCACCAGTCCCTTCGTACGGATTTCTCCTGCAGATTGAAAGTCAGTTCACACATGTTAGGGTTGTACATTCATCTTTTGCAAAATGATAGGTTCTCTGGTGGTGGAATAAGTGTGTCATACTCCGTAAAGCCTAATCAACAACTCAGGCATGACACATGCAATAAGAACTCAAGGCTACACTACTGACCGTCCAGCACCATGCGAGCAGCGATGGCTGCAGGGTAGCCCACGGTCTTGGCCATGGCAGAGTAGCCGTTGGCGTCTCCGTAGACCACCAGGCTGATGTGCTTGGTCTCCAGCTCGCCTGTGGAGTGGCGCAGGCCCACGTCGTTCCTCATGATAATCAGGTCCCGCTCTCCTTTATCTGAAGGAGAGGATAAAGGACACAGAGGGACCGAGAAGGAGAAAGAGGGTTATACTTAAAATAAAATCTCTACTGCCATTTTCTGAAGAAGAGATTTCTTCTCTTACCAAAGGAGAGCCTGGCCTCCAGGTGCTTAGCCAGTGAAGCCAGTACAGTCTCTGCATGGGGAACAGCCTCCTTACTCAGCATCCCAAACCTGAACACACACACAATTAAGAACTATATGGCAAAGATATGAGTACAAAGTCCATGCAACTAACCTATCAGGCAGTAATGCTATACCCATATGCTTATCGAATCCTATATCTACATGAAGTATCTAGGGGCTGATAAGTATCTAGGGGGGAGTAAGGGATGTGTAGTATCTAGGGGACTAGGGGCTGATAGGTACCACGTTCATCTGTACAAACAATAGTACGCAAGTATAAACACCATGAGACCACGCAGCCGTCATATCGCTCCTGAAGGAGACGCGTTCGGTCTTCTAGAGATTAACATACTTTGGTGCGAAAAGTGCAAATCAATACAAGAACAACAGCAAAGGACCTTGTGAAGATGCTGGAAGAAATGGGAACAAAAGTATCTATATTCACAGTAAAATGACTCCTATATCGACATAACCTGAAAGGCCGCCCAGCAAGGAAGCCACTGCTCCAAAACCACCATAAAAAAAGCCAGACTACGGTTTGCAACTGCACATGGGGACAAAGATAGTACTTTTTGGAGAAATGTCCTCCGGTCTGATGAAACAAAAATGGAACTGTTTGGCCATAATGACCAGTGTTATGTTTGGAGGAAAAAGGGGGATGGTTGCAAGCCGATGAACACCATCCCAACCGTGAAGCACGGGGGTGGCAGCATCATGTGGGGGTGCCTTGCTGCAGGAGGGACTGGTGGACTTCATAAAATAGATGGCATCATGAGGCAGGAAAATGATGTGGAAATATCGCAAGACAGTCAGGAAGTTAAAGCTTGGTCGCAAATGGGTCTTCCAAATGGACAATGACCCCAAGCATACTTCCAAAGTTGTGGCAAAATGGCTTAAGGACAACAATGTCAAGGTATTGGAGTGGCCATCACAAAGCCCTGACCTCAATCCTACAGACAATTTGTGGGCAGAACTGAAAAAGCATGTGTGAGCAAGGAGGCCTACTTTCCTGACTCAGTTACACCAGCTCTGTCAGGAGGAATGGCCCAAAATTCACCCAACTTATTGTGGGAAGCTTGTGGAAGGCTACCCGAAATGTTTGACCCAAGTTAAACAATTTAAAAGGCAATGCTACCAAATACTAATTGAGTGTATGTAAACTTCTGACCCACTGGGAATGTGATGAAATAAATAAAAGCAGAAATAAATCCTTCTCTACTATTACTCTGACATTTCACATTCTTAAAATAAAGTGGTGATCCTAACTGACCTAAGACAGGGAATTTTTACTAGAATCCAGTTTCAAGAATTGTGAAAAACTCAGTTTAAATGTATTTGGCTAAGGTGTATGTAAACTTCCGACTTCAACTGTAAGTATCTAGAGGGGTAAGGGATGTGGAGCAACAACGGCTCAGCCGCGAAGTGGTAGACCACACAAGCTCACAGAATGGGATCGGCGAGTGCTGAAGCGAATAGCTGGTAACAATCGTCTGCAACACTCACTACCGAGTTCCAAATTGCCTCTGGAAGCAACGTCAGCACAATAACTGTTCGTCGGGAGCTTCATGAAATGGGTTTCCATGGCCGAGCAGCCGCACAAGCCTAAGATTACCATGCGTATTGCCAGGTGTTGGCTGGAGTGGAGTAAAGCGCACCACCATTGGACTCTGGATCAGTGGAAACGCGTTCTCTGGAGTGATGAATGGAGAACGTTACCTGCCCCAATACATAGCGCCAACTGTAAAGTTTGGTGGAGGACTAATGGTCTGGGGCTGTTTTTCATAGTTTGGGCTAGGCCCTTTAGTACCAATTGAAGGGAAATCTTAATGCTACAGCATACACTGACATTCTAGACGATTCTGTGCTCCCAACTGTGTGGTAACAGTTTGGGAAGGCCCTTTCCTGTTTCAGCATGACAATGTCCCGTGCACAAAGCGAGGTCCATACAGAAATGGTTTGTCGAGATCGGTGTGTAAGAAATGTACTGGCCTGTACAGAGCGCTGACCTAAACCCCATCGAACACCTTGGGGATAAATTGGAACGCCGACTGTGAGCCAGGCCTAAACGCCCAGCATCAGTGCCCGGCCTCACTATGCTCTTGTGGCTGAATGGAAGCAAGTCCCGGCAGCAATGTTCCAACATCTAGTGGAAAGCCTTCCCAGAAGAGTAGAGGCTGTTATAGCAGCAATGGGGGGACCAACTCCCCTGAAGGGGGGGGGGGGGGGGGGGGGGGGGATGTGTAGTACACCTGGGGGGGATGTGTAGTACCTAGGGGATTTGTAGTACACCTAGGGGATGTGTAGTACACCTAGGGGATGTGTGACAATGTGGATTTCATGCATATGCAGTGTATGGCTATGGTTAGGACAAGGGCCTTACCATTTGAGTGTCTCCATTTTGAAGGGGTCTTGGCCGATGCGGTCGTAAACAGCTCCCTCGAAGGCCTTCTCAGAGGTGGAGGGGGGCAGGCCAATCTGGTTACACAGCAGCTCTTTCTGTTGTACAGGGAAAAGACAGAGTATGGGTAAAGAACCGCCCAAGAGGCATGAGTGGGTAATAAAGTTGTTATAAGCAGGATTCTTACCCAGGAGACAGGAGCGGAGGTGTGCTTCAGCATGGGGCAGGGGTCAGTGTTGATCAGACCCAGCTTCACAAAGCCACTCATGGCTTCGGAGAAACCCTGGTGGACAAGACACAGAATTTACTGACCACTGAATCAGACAGGAGGAAAGAATAGCAGTGACCCCAATGTTGTTAGCAGCACCATGCGCCAACCAATTAGAACCACATTGTTGTAGAGGTCAGTGGCAGTACCTACCTTGAAGCGGAGTGTTCCTCTGATGAGTGTGTGGGCTGACTCGATGCCGTACTGTTCAGAGTATTTGGTGCTGTCACGGTTGGGGAAGCCCTCCAGGTTAAAGCCGGGCAGGAAGTCCATGGGAGCCGTGGATTCCATCAGAGTGCCGCCCGCTGGGATGCTCACCACCTGGGAACAGAGGATGAAGTTACCCCGGAACACTGATCTAAGGTCAGCTTGCATCACCCGCCTTTATGGTTCAGGTTAAGTATTTGGGGAGGATATGCTGATGAGAGATGGCCACTGTACCTTGTTGTCCTTGAGGAAGATGGCAGGGCTGATGGTATTGAGGAGGACTCCATATGGACTCCAGCTGAATTTGTAGCGCAGAGGATTGTCTGAGCATTCTGGTGCAGGGAGTCCACCACAGAATGAACTGTATGACTCAATCTAAGGAGACACACGTAAATGGCTTTAAAACATCATTTACATCAAGAAATGTACAAACCAAAGACACACTGTTTCAATCTGCTGGGCATGCAATCAATAATGCTGCCAAGGAAACTGACAAGATGCCAGTCATCTCTTTGACATACGCTCAATCAATCATTATGTACAGCCCCACAGTCACCCAAACACTTCCTCTCAAAATCACAAATCACTCAAACGTATAGATTCTGTCACAAGCTTCCTCACACGTTTCACTTACAGTGCAGCCGTCCGCCTTGGCTTGGTCGATGCACTCCATAGCCAGCATATGGTCGATGCCAGGGTCCAGGCCCATCTCATTCACTATGGTGATGCCAGCTTCCTCAGCACTGGAAGGAAACACACAGAAAAACCCACTCAGCCACACCAGCCCCACGTGGAGCCAATACACTTGACTACTAGCTTATCCGGGCTAATGCCATGCCAAGTAATTAGGTCAAGTGTCTTGGTGCCTGCCTGCCTGTAGTTTACATTAAGTCAACTGTGTACCAAATAGCCCAAGGTTAGCATTAAGACAAGATAAAACACATTTTACCATTAAATCTCCACTTCTACATAGATATGTTTTCCCCTATCCCCACCCCTCTCGCTCATACTTTAAAACCCAGAGGAATCTCCTCTTCTCCCCATGCACTGCTCTCCTACCTCTGTTGGAGTTCCTTCATGGCTGGACTCAGGTAGCTGGCTGTCACCATGTTTACCTTCTTGTTGATGCAGTGTTTGGCGATCACAGGATGATACCCGTACGGTAGCATACTGAGGGCATAAACAGCACATGTGACAATGACACACACACCGCACATTCACCTCAGGTGTGTGTGTGTGTGTGTGTGTGTGTGTGTGTGTGTGTGTGTGTGTGTGTGTGTGTACCTAATGACTAGGTCATGGTCTTTGACCAGGGACTCCAGATGGCCCTCCTGACTGGTAACATCCAGCATGACAGGGATCGTGTTGGGGTATTTCCCTGCCAGCTCCTCTGCCTGGGTCAACAACACTGATGCTAAAACACAAGAAGACATGGATAACAGCTGTGAGAGAGATGGGAGGGGTGAAAGATGAGTGAAATTTAAAACAGAAAAATGGGCCAGGGCTTGAGCCCTGAGGCACCCCTTACATTTCATTAAGTAATTGGAGATGTGCAAGCAATAGATTGCATCCAGTTAAACATTTAAATAATGAATTCATCATCAGCTGGGTATTTGTGGATATAGTGGGAATAGTGCAACATTTCCTTTTCAGAGCCTTACCAACAGTGATTTGAGTCCCTGGGTCCCGGGTGAGGTACTCAATGACAGGGCCCGACACGTAACCTGAGCCCAGTAGAAGCACTCGCTTCATTCCACTCCTCTTCATGATCTTGGCTTGCTCACTGAGGGGAAGTGGGGTTATACAGCGTGAGCACAGAATAAAGTCGCCACAGACGGAGTTTCTTTCTCACACACGCATAATGATTAGCTGAATACAATCTTGTGATTTGCTTACCAAGCAGAGGTGGGGATGTGGGTGGGCAATAAAATGTATTTAATATAAAATCGTCCAGTTTTAATTGCATCCTCGTAAGAAACTACTACTTAACAACCAATGGGGGTGACAAAATATTACAGGAGGGAGTTCCCCCACCCACATCACACACTAGAAATGAAAGACTAAGATTTTTTTGTAAAAACCAAGGTGATGCACTGTGATGAAGTATATTAAATCAAAACTAAAATGGGATTCAATCAATGAAATGTATTTACATTTTTAAACAGGGTGATCAGCAAAATACTCAACAAAATGTGATTCAAACACAGACATGAAATTTAAATGAAAAGCGGATGATTCCAATACTGGCCACCATACAGTCCAAAGGTCACCATGGCAGCCTCTTCTATCATACAGTGACCTGCAGAAACAGCCAATACCCCCTCCCCCACAGAATCCCCAGGGAGTTGGCAGGATCCAATCGGCAGCCTCAGCCCAATTGGACGTGACACTGTACATGTGCACAAGAGTACGTAGAGCCGGCATGAGGTCCGGCAAGCCATCCACTGACAATGGAGGGGGTGGCCTCTAATTAAAAAAATAGACGGGGGATTCCCCTCAGGAGCCTATTTGCCTCAAGTTTACATATCTTAAGAGCAATACCCAATCAGAGGGATTTGAAGACTTAAGATCCTGAGACATGGCTTGTCTAGAGAGGTGAAACTAAGGTCAACTCATCAACCAAAAACCACTCAAAAACGGTATGAAACGGAAGCCTTGCTCTTAGTATCATCGTTATGAAGAAGGGATTGCCACCATTTCTAGCTGTACTCTCTCCCTCCCTCTCTCCCTCTCTAGGATTGAAGAGGCTTGAACGTGGTGGCCATTGAATGATCATTTTGAACACAAAGTGCTCATCTGGGTCATGGTTCAGTCAGCGTCAAACAGATGAAGGTTAAAGTATGTCAGTGTGAAGATAAACCAAGAACATATTCTCAGACCAGAGCAAACCATCTTTCTCTAGCTACTCGTTAAGAAAACCTTGAAAAGGGCACAATACATGAATGCAGTAGTCTAAGAAAGCTTCTGAAGAAAAGAGCTACAATGTTTAAGAAAGCAAAGTCTATGTGAAAAGAACAAGGCAGATAAGAGTCCTCGTTTTGCATGCAAGTTTATATTTGATTAGTAAAAAAATATTTTGGTAAAAAAAATAGAAGTTATTATGATTGATGGTGGAAGATTTTCAAATTTCGCAACAGAGGGAACAATGAACGGAAAATGGATGATTTTCTTGTTTGCATGCCAAAATGAAGGGACAGGACACTGGGAGATGGGAGGGTGGTGGTGTTTAAGAACGAGAAAAGACTTGTCTACCCACGAAAGAGCCCCTCAGTGAGAGAGAACTCCTGCGTCTCAGTAGAAGTGGCGGCAGCAGCGATGGCACGTTAGCCATGCAGGGTGTTAGGGCGGGGGTAGACTGGCACACACCAGTACACCGTGAGCACACTGCGCAAGGATGAAACAACAAGGTGAGGGTTAGTGGAAACTCCGGCAGACGGCACCTGATGACCTGTAGCGAAATGCCCCGAGTCTGTGGCAAGATAGAGCTTCTCCTGCTGGGTGGAGGACATTATACCATAAAGCCTGAGCTCGACAATGAGGGAGGGGAAAAGCTACAAATAAGCAGCTATTAAGCACATGTCTATCACTATAATGTGTCTACTATGCTGCTCACTAGGTATGCTAATGCTAAGTCGTAGACTACAGTTTGTAGCGGATGTCAAATTTGAAACCTACTGAATGTTTTACCTGTAAAGGAATCTTTAGAGATGTCTTTCTTAGATTGGCATCATTACTTCCATGATGTGACAGGCATATTTACCAAAGCAATTTCAGATTTATTTATTGGAAAACACAAAGCCAACAACATGAAGCTTACCAAACTAGCAGAAAATGCATTCTCAGATCAGTTATTATATAGATAACATAAATGCTGTTTAATTGTTATAACATTAAAGAAAAGCACATTCAAATCTCAAGGGCTTCAACAGTAAAATCTGTTTTGTTATAACAGTCACACTTAAAATCATCCTGAAAACGCACAAAAGACATTTAAACAAGAAATCCATTCTCAAACCACTAGATATATTGACATGTAATCTTACCTTCGTTCACGAAGTTCTTCAATGTATTCAAACTTTGGGGTAAGCTTTCCTTCCGACGTTATCACAGCCTTCAATGGAGGAAAGATTAACATAAAAAAAAAAAGTTCAATATCCTTAAAAATAAATACAAATGGACAAATATGCCATAACTGACAAAAGTAAATGTCTGACAAAACAAGTCACTGTCTATTGCTCTACTACAGCACGTCACATGACAACTGTAGTCCAAAAGTCAACTTTAAAAAAAGCATGTATACAGATTGTAAACTCTCCTGAAATCAACATACTTCAACGTAAAACACACAATGCAGCCAACAAGATCTTGGTTAGCTATTATCGCATAGCAGTAGCAAATAATTTCATAACTAGTTTCATGTAAAGCTGCATCTAGGTTTCAAGTCCATAGCCTTTTCGTTCATGATGCAAAAATGATTGAGTAAGAGGGATGCCCGTGTGTGTGTGATACTCACGTCCCTAACTTGAGGTGAGAAGTCCTCTTCTTCAAGGGGTCTGGTGGCATCGGAGGGCAGCTGAGGAAAACAGAACCGGGAAGTACTTGTTAATTCTGCAAAGAACAGAATTCCCCATAAGCTGCCATCACTGGCAAGCAGTGGCAGCTACAGTGTGAGAACCACAGTACAGTAATCAGTGGCAGCTACAGTGTGAGAACCACAGTACAGTAATCAGTGGCAGCTACAGTGTGAGAACCACAGTACAGTAATCAGTGGCAGCTACAGTGTGAGAACCACAGTACAGTAATCAGTGGCAGCTACAGTGTGAGAACCACAGTACAGTAATCAGTGGCAGCTACAGTGTGAGAACCACAGTACAGTAATCAGTGGCAGCTACAGTGTGAGAACCACAGTACAGTAATCAGTGGCAGCTACAGTGTGAGAACCACAGTACAGTAATCAGTGGCAGCTACAGTGTGAGAACCACAGTACAGTAATCAGTGGCAGCTACAGTGTGAGAACCACAGTACAGTAATCAGTGGCAGCTACAGTGTGAGAACCACAGTACAGTAATCAGTGGCAGCTACAGTGTGAGAACCACAGTACAGTAATCAGTGGCAGCTACAGTGCAGTAAGCTGGAACGGACAAACTTAACCTGAGATTTTGTTGTGTGCTTGTATGGCTGCGTTCCACACTTAGACAACCCTCTGCCCAAACAAACAAATGGAGCAGTGCACCTTACCCCAGCAGCTGGTCTTACCATCTCCCAAATGTAGGGAAAGAGGCGGTCTCCAAAATACTCCGTGGCTTCAATGGGGAGCTGGGCAGGAAGGTTATCAATAGAACACATGAGGATACCTGTGCCCTCCACACTGGAAAGACAAAGACACAATCAAAGAAGAGCAGATAATATGCAAGGCCTGGTGGGAGTACGTTATGTATGGGTGTTTGTAACAACGACTGTATATGAAGGGACAATGCCATCGATCACAGGACATGAATTCCTATGTGAAGACTCAATAGTGCAATGAAGCCAAATGAAGTCTGTTAAGATGGCGTTTCATGGAGACCTGACATGCAGTTTGAGCTACTCCAGGAAGGGCTGTTGCAGGCTAGCTCAGTGCTGCCCCATCTTACTGAGTAACAAGTTGAAGGCTGACCGGGGTAGTACAGGCTGCCATTATATAGATAATATATATTCAAGGACATACATCTGGTGAATTAGAAGCAATTATTTGTACCACGATTGTCTTCAAAAAAAAGATTATATTCACACAGGTTGGCATTTTCCCCTTCACTATAAAATGTACCGCAGTCAGCCTTTAACTTCCATGGTTTCAATGAGAGTTCGTTCTGGTCTATACCTGTCGTGGTCTATGTGCTGGTCCGCATCATACATACAGAAGGGCTTATCGATGGTGGTGCACTCAGTCATGAACTCAATAGAGCCGCCCATGTCGGCAGATATGTCACAGATCGCCAGGAGCCTGAGGAAAAAGAAAGACAGGAAGTAATGAGGGAAGATAAGAAAAAAAGAGAGTCCATATCAGAGTGTTAATCGGCCAGTTGGGTCACAGTGACTGCACTCCACACTCTTTGGTTGAGCTCCCGTAGAACATAAACATTATTGAAGATAAGCATTGACTTTTGACCGTAAACACCTATAGTGGGCTTCTGACTGCGATAGTCCCAGTCCTTATCACAAATCCAATTGCTCAGCTGATTACCTGGAACTTACTTGTGTGGTAGCTCTGGCCATCCCTCCGTAGCGGCAGCGGAGGGCTTGACGTGCCTCAGGAGCCTCTGGGCGTCCAGCCGCCTGAGGAGCCGCGGTGTCTGGGGGTCCCAGTAGATGCCATTGATCAGGCACGTGGTGTAGGGCGCCACCTGAGGCCGGGAGGACAAAAAGCAGGCAGAGTCATTGGCAATGCAATTGTTTCCACTACTTCTCCCACACTGCCACCACTATGGCTGTTGCCGCCGCTGCTACCACGGCCACATCAACCTAAACCAATTCTAACACCACTGCCAACTAGTCTTCCACATATCTGCAAAACATATTGACAAGACATCCACAAACCCAGTTCCACAACCTACCATCTACATAATCACATTTGACATCTCAGCTTGTACAGGGTGGTTACCCACTGACAGACTGTAAGCCACTATAGCCTGTGTTTTGCAATAGGAGAAAATGCTGGCCCCACATGACACACACCCCCCCCCCTTTTCCCCTACGAGTGCTTAGTGAGCCAATCAGCTCGGGCTTCAGAGGACAGAGCAGTGTGGCTGTGTCAAAGGGCTCGCAGCTCCTGGCTGAGCAGCAGGAACAGGTGAACTTACTGAACTGGTTGCGACAGAGGGAAAGGCAGAGGCAGACTCACGCTGGTTCTGAAGTGCGATGTGTACAGTTCCGGGTGATACTCGTACTCCAGGGGGTCATAAACACCGTCACTCTTCCTCATCAGGTGGTGGTGACGACTCAGAACGGTGGCGTACACTCTGGACATGTCTGGAACCAGAGAGATGGAGATAGCAGTGTCACACGGTGAACATTAAACAGAACACATACATTAATATGATAATACATATCCTTTCATGTATATTATATGCATTAAATATAGAATATGCAAATGCGCCCCATCAGAAATGGGGATGTAGTACCTCCAGTTTGAGACACGTCTTTTAGCTCATGAGGCTCCACGTATTCTACAGGAAGCTCATTGATGATATCTTGTGCACCCTACATTATAGGAGAAAGTAGTAGTTGAAGAGAAGGTATGCATTCCCATGTTGTAGAATTCACTTCTCACTGACCTTCCTAACACCTTTATCTACTTTATGAACAGGTTGTGTTTGGTGATGGTTTAGTCATAGTCTTGGGTTAAACTAGGTCTACCTACCTTGGAGACGTTGCCTGTGCCGGTGAAGACAAACGTCACTGGGCCGATGGACTTGGGCATGAGGCCCATGGAGATCTCGTACCCACAATCCCTCACTGCTTGGATGGCCTGGCTGACATTCCTGTAGTTGTGGGCCATACCGATGTGCTGTGACACAGGAAGTGATGTCAGAGGTCCAGTGGAGGAAGCATTGAAATTACATGGAATCCACTGGGTCAAATCCTTACCATAAAAGGAGTGTGGTGTCCCAACGCCAGAAAACGAAGTCCCAAACCATGCAAAATATTGATCATTCCTGTAAGGAAGAACATAGGAAAAGGGAAACAAAGTAGGAACACCGCTTTGATAATAGATGTTGGACAAAAGGGCATTTGAAAATAGGGATACGTACTGGAAAAATTTGTCAATTCAGATAGTGTTTATATTTTATCATTTACAATGGTGCCCTGAGGACAGAAATACAACAATTCAAAATGTAGATTTACCTAGATCAGTACAGACTCGTGGAACCTCAAGAGTTAATCATCTCTGAGATCAGGTTTGGTGTGTAAACAACGAAAAGCACAAGGCCAAAGAAATTGAGGTGTTTTACACTATCTGTGGAATTAGAAACACATTGGGTGACTGACTGTCAGGACAAAAGTATACCTGCAACGCCAGCCCACTGTCCGAATGCCACGATACGGAAGCCATTGGCGTCGACCATCTTCTCGTAGTCGATGAGACGCACTTCCTAGAAAGACCAGAGGATGTGAATGAACTAGCGCTGGGAATTGCCAGGGACCTCACTATACGATCACGATACTTAGGTGCCGATACGATATGTATTGCGTTTTGATACTGTGATTTTATTGCGATTCGATGTTCCAAACATATTGCTCACCATATGTCTACTGCAGAGGGACAAGAGAAACATGTTTTGATCAGTCATGGAAATAAAAAAGTGCTGAAAACAAATTGGCTCCCTATTTATAAAAATAGATGGAGAACAAGCTATAAAAAAGGAAGTTTTGGTGCAGGTACAGACAACAAGCGCAAAAATAATATTGCAATATTTTCAAAACCATAATGTAACTGCATAAATGCTCCCCCCATCACTACGAATGGATGAGGCACAGCAGGTGCATCCAAACCATAATGTGAACATGCTTTTTGTTTAGGCTAGGGAACAATACCCAGTGACCCAGAATGACTGTCTGACTCTTAGTTTAAGGTCGTACTTCGATAGAGCAACAACGGCCTTGCCTTTTTGATCAGGTCATCCAGTAGTCCCATGTTAGCTGCCTGTGCTTTGATGGTGTGAGAGAAGAAGGCGTAGGTCTTTCTGGGATAAAGTTTCTCCTCCGGAGGCCTCTTGACGCCAATGATCAACGAGGCCTCGGAAATGTCCTCGGAAATGATGGCCCCCGCTTTCTCATAATACTGAAATGAAACATACAAAAAGGTCAAAATCGTTTAGAAGCTAGTTCAGAAGACCTTTCCAAAGCCAGTTGCCAACACCTAAGCAAATTGTTACATTTGTCATTCAATACACTGTTTTGTTTTATTCAGTTACGTAAAAGTTCATACAGCAGTCCTTTGATAAAGTCTTAATTTCTAACAATAATATGTTACATGTTGTTTACTTGACATTGGGGAGGTCCTCCTATAGTAACCAGAGACACATGACATAAACCTCATTTACAGATCACATTGTGCAGTTTTTTCTCCTATTTTTGCTGAACATAGGCCTCCTTTGATCTCCAGCCATTGGCTGTGTGCATGTGTATTTAACGGCAGTGATCTCCAGCCATTGGCTGTGTGCATGTGTATTTAACGGCAGTGATCTCCAGCCATTGGCTGTGTGTATGTTTTACCCAACAACAGTGATCACTCACATTCTCGTGGATGGCTCTTCGGTTGGAAGGCTGGACGAGGACCTTGTGGCCAGCATGGACGATCTCTTTAACGTGGCGCGGAGCCAGGGGCGCCCGTCTCTCCCACACGTTGATGTCCTCACGCCGGATGGCCATGACGCTCTTGTGATGCTCATAGCGCCGCTGGCCACAGAGGCAGCTCCTCGTCCCTCTAGCCTGGTGTCTTAGGAGTCGCAACATGGCTATACCCCACTGCTTTAGACAAGAGTGAGAGGGACGAGCCAGTCAACAATTCACTGATAATTATCTAACAAAATTTATCAGACAAAGTATGACATTCACTGCATCCAAATAGAGGCGAGCTTCAAACAGAGGCCATGTAAAATGTCTGGTTTAGTCTGCAAGGAGGCAGGTTGCACAACAGCCAGCGGAAACGCCTGGTTTAGTTCTGAAAGGCTAGAAGATTTGAACGACAGCCACACACACACACTCGATGGTTGTACTTGCAATGCTGATTGAATACTCTGTCACCCATGAAATAATTCGTCTGATTTCTGCAAGACACCTTAACCACATTACATGATCTTTCAAAAAGGTTTGATTGATAGATTAGACAATTACACAGGCTTATAGACAGCCACTTCACCCCTGAGGGCTATGACATTGGTAGACTGCACTTTTTGAGTAAGTAACCTACAGTAGGCTAGTTTCTCAGAGGAGAAACCTAAAGGACACTAAACAATAATCTAGCAAGCCAACACTACCGGCAGACAACATGGAGAGATAACGTTAGCTATTACAATTTCAATTGCACGATGGGAGCCAAAACACACTAAAATGATATACATGGATTTTCGGATGTGTAATGAGCACTAAAACCTTATCAAAACGATACATCTATATCGTCAACAGGCCTATCGGCACAGCATTCTCATCGGCAAAATGTCCATAAGCACATTTAGACTAATGGCATCGGGTCGAACTCGACTGATAGTTCGCTAAACTAAGTAAAAGGTATTGGATACCGTAGTAAACATTGTGAGACAAACTACACATAGCATATTTACTCACCTCGAATACTCGAGGAAAGTGTAAACAAATGACAAGTATATCTAACCCACCTTTCTATAACTAGCTAACAGTTACTTTCGCAAACACAGATGTCCGATATGCAATGTGGCGGAAGTCTTTCTAGGTGCAGAAAGGTAGCCTACAGTGTCGTTCAGAGGTGACAAGAATATGGCGTGGACGGGATACACAGCACAGTGAATATTGCGATGTAGGCTGTGGCCTGCGGAATTCGTAGATATATATAAATCAGATGAGGTTATAATGACTGTGGCCATGCCTTACCAGTCAGTGTAATTGATGATCTGCGAGGGGAGGGGGTAACTGCTGAATCTCCCCAGATTGCTCCCACCAATCCCATCGCAACGCAAAGGATCGGCCTCTTGTCCTTGTGCTTAACTTCTTCTTCGGTGGGTTTATCGGCGGTTGGCATCCAATGTTACGGTGCATTACCGCCACCTACTGTACTGGAGTGTGGGCCAGAGACAGGGAGAAACTAAATCCTACCCGCCAGCACCGTTGGTGGGAGCAATCTGGGGAGATTCAGCAGTTACCCCCTCCCCTCGCAGATCATCAATTACACTGACTGGTAAGGCATGGCCACTGTCATTATAACCTCATCTGATTTATATATATCTACGAATTCCGCAGGCCACAGCCTACATCGCAATATTCACTGTGCTGTGTATCCCGTCCACGCCATATTCTTGTAATCATAAAAAAGATTCATCATAAAAAATATTACTAAATATTTGAGACTATATCTAATGACGTTCTACTCAATATACTGTAGCAATCCACAGAGACAGCTGTGTGTTATGAGTTATGCTGTTCATTTGTTGTGTTGTACTTACCAGTACCTAGTGTTCACAGGGTCAGACATGCCAGTCATGCAAGTTTAAGACCATGCTTAGCCATTGTTCCCTCTCTTACGTTTGGTCTTAACAAGAGAGGGTCACTTTTGTTTTATACTGTGATCCTTGATTTATTTGGTGTGGGCAATGGCCAAACAGTAGCCTGTATTGAGTTGGGAATTAGTAAACTCAGTCCTCTGTCTGGACATTTGTTCATTTATTATCTAGCCAGGTCATTACAATACTCTTTCAACTAATTTCCTGTATTCCCTTCTCCCTCACTAGATCTCAGCCTCTCTCTTTCCCTCTGATACTGCCCACACTGTAGCAGTACAGTACATGCTGCACGGTCTCTGTTTCCTGGCAATAATCACACTTTCCTGTTGGATGCTTTCCTTTCAAATTTAAGGACTTATTCAACTGGCTGGGTCCCACCCTTAATCTTGTAAAAATAGCCTCCTCTCTTCTGTCCCTTCCTGCCGTCCTCCCTGACTTTCCTCTGTACTTGAAATAAATGCCTGCCCTTAGTATCTCTATTCCACTGCTCCTGCCATCTCTGCACCATCACTGTCCATATCAGGCTTTTTGTCTCTGCCTTGCTCATTGAAACTACAACATCAACATCCCCACTTCCAAGTGCTTGTTTAGTCAGTACATCAACTGCCTCGTTCCCCTCCACCCCCACATGGGCTGGGACCCAAGTAAATCTTATCTGTGTACCCATCTGTTTAATCCTGCCATGGGTTTGTAGCACCTCATAAAGCAGGTCTTGTCTGCTACGTGACCTAAAGGACTGGAGACTCATCAACACTGCACATGAATCAGAGCAAATAACTACTCTGTCTGGCTAGACTTCCTCCACCCACTGCAACAACAGTATGGCCATCAGCTCTGCTGTATTTACAGCCAGATGATCTGTAATACGTTTCTTGACTTCCTCCACCCACTGCAAGGCCAACAGTATGGCCATCAGCTCTGCTGTATTTACAGCCAGATGAACTGCTGTATATATACTGCTCAAAAAAATAAAGGGAACACTAAAATAACACATCCTAGATCTGAATGAATGAAATAATCTTATTAAATACTTTTTTCTTTACATAGTTGAATGTGCTGACAACAAAATCACACAAAAATAATCAATGGAAATCCAATTGATCAACCCATGGAGGTCTGGATTTGGAGTCACACTCAAAATTAAAGTGGAAAACCACACTACTGGCTGATCCAACTTTGATGTAATGTCCTTAAAACAAGTCAAAATGAGGCTCAGTAGTGTGTGTGGCCTCCACGTGCCTGTATGACCTCCCTACAACGCCTGGGCATGCTCCTGATGAGGTGGCGGATGGTCTCCTGAGGGATCTCCTCCCAGACCTGGACTAAAGCATCCGCCAAGTCCTGGACAGTCTGTGGTGCAATGTGGCGTTGGTGGATGGAGCGAGACATGATGTCCCAGATGTGCTCAATTGGATTCAGGTCTGGGGAACGGGCGGGCCAGTCCATAGCATCAATGCCTTCCTCTTGCAGGAACTGCTGACACACTCCAGCCACATGAGGTCTAGCATTGTTTGCATTAGGAGGAACCCAGGGCCAACCGCAACACTATATGGTCTCACAAGGGGTCTGAGGATCTCATCTCGGTACCTAATGGCAGTCAGGCTACCTCTGGCGAGCACATGGAGGGCTGTGCGGCCCCCCAAAGAAATGCCACCCCACACCATGACTGACCCACCGCCAAACCGGTCATGCTGGAAGATGTTGCAGGCAGCAGAACGTTCTCCACGGCGTCTCCAGACTCTGTCACATCTGCCACATGTGCTCAGTGTGAACCTGCTTCATCTGTGAAGAGCACAGGGTGCCAGTGGCGAATTTGCAAATCTTGGTGTTCTCTGGCAAATGCCAAACGTCCTGCACGGTGTTGGGCTGTAAGCACAACCCCCACCTGTGGATGTCGGGCCCTCATACCACCCTCATGGAGTCTGTTTCTGACCGTTTGAGCAGACACATGCACATTTGTGGCCTGCTGGAGGTCATTTTGCAGGGCTCTGGCAGTGCTCCTCCTGCTCCTCCTTGCACAAAGACGGAGGTAGCGGTCCTGCTGCTGGGTTGTTGCCCTCCTACGGCCTCCTCCACGTCTCCTGATGTACTGGCCTGTCTCCTGGTAGTGTCTCCATGCTCTGGACACTACGCTGACAGACACAGGAAACCTTCTTGCCACAGCTCGCATTGATGTGCCATCCTGGATGAGCTGCACTACCTGAGCCACTTGTGTGGGTTGTAGACTTCGTCTCATGCTACCACTAAAGTGAAAGCACCACCAGCATTCAAAAGTGACCAAAACATCAGCCAGGAAGCATAAGAACTGAGAAGTGGTCTGTGGTCACCACCTGCCGAACCACTCCTATATTGGGGGTGTCTTGCTAATTGCCTATAATTTCCACCTGTTGTCTATTCCATTTGCACAACAGCATGTGAAATTTATTGTCAATCAGTGTTGCTTCCTAAGTGGACAGTTTGATTTCACAGAAGTGTGATTGACTTGGAGTTACATTGTGTTGTTTAAGTGTTCCCTTAATTTTTTTGAGCAGTTTATATCCTGCACTACAAATGCTGACCCAGTACATCCTGTCCTTGGATCTTTTGAACCATCTGTGTAAAGGGCCACAAAATCCTGATACACAGTATCCACACGTCTCTTAAACCAATCAGATGGATCAACACCCTCCCTGTCTTCTGTAGTCTCTCCAACACTTCTAGATCAACTACTGGAGGCGGGAGTGGCCATGGTGGATTTACAGGAATAGCTACCATTAGACTAAACTCCCTTCCAATACTGTCCCATCTCCTTCGCTTGGGAATTACCCACCCATCCAAAGCTTGTGTTCTGTCTCCGGTCATGTTCCCAGCATGCCTGTAAAATCTATTTTTCAGGATGAGACACCCCATGTCCCTGTAGGCTGACCCAATAATTCATTGCCAGCTGCTGTCTCCTAATCTGCAATGGTATATCCCCCATCTCCACCTGTAGTGCAGCCACTGGGGATGTCCGAAACACCTCACTACATATTCTGAGTCCTTGTCCCTGTATGACATCTAGCCTTTCCAATGATGTTCGGGCTGCCGAACCATACGCTATAATGCCATAGTCTATTACAGATCAGATCAATGCAACATACATGGTCCTCAATGAGGAATGCCCTGCCCCCCCACTCCTTCCCCGTCAGACAGCGCATCACATTTAGTACCTTCTTACACTTTCCCACCACTCTCTCAATGTGTTCTGCCCAGGTCAGTCTAGTGTCAAGGTTTACCCCAAGGAACCTGAAGGCCCCCACCCTCTCCAAGTTTCTCCCATATAACCTCAAGCGTACCTCATTTCCTACCTTCCCCCTGGTAAAGAACACTGTCTGAGTTTTCTCTACAGAGAACCTGAATCCCCACATTAATGCCCACCGCTCTACCTCATCAATTGCTTCCTGTACCTTCCTGACGATGTATGGCACATTTCTTCCATAAGGGCCCGTCATCTGCAAATAACGACCTCCCAAAATCAGTCTCTAACTTGAAAGTAAACATCATTGATCATGATTGAGAACAACAGAGGACTAATCACGCTCCCCTGTGGAATGCCATTATCCACCAGGTAGCTGCCTGATAGAGACATCCCCACCCTCACCTGGATAGACCTTCCAAACAGGAAATCCTTTATCCAGTTGTATGTTTTTCCTCCTACCCCCATAATATCAAGCTTGATTAACAATCCCTCCTTCCACATCATATCATACACCTTCTCCACATCAAAAAAGACAGCTTCCACAGTCTCATTGTTCACCTGAGCCTTCCTGACCTCTGCTTCGAAGCAGAGTAGTGGGTCCATAGTTCCCCTTCGCCTTTCCTGAACCCACTCTGATGTAGCGATATTAGCCCCCTGCTCTCCAGGAAGTAAGTTAGCCTCTCCATAATCACACGTTCCATAATCTTACATACATGTGATGTTAAAGCTATTGGCCAATAGCTTGTTGGCCTCATTGGGTCTTTCCTTGGCTTCCGGATTGGTACCACTACTGCTTCCTTCCAACTGCCTGGTAGTTTCCCCTCCTCCCACACTGTGTTTTACAACACTACCGACCCGTAGCACTCACATCTGTAGCCATGAAGTGCTTTGAAAGGCTGGTCATGGCTCACATCAACACCATTATCCCAGAAACCTTAGACCCACTCCAATTTGCATACCGCCCTAACAGATCCACAGATGGTGTAATCTCTACTGCACTCCACACTGCCCTTTCCCACCTGGAAAAAAGGAACACCTATGTGAGAATGCTATTCATTGACTACAGCTCTGCGTTCAACACCATAGTGCCCTCAAAGCTCATCAATAAGCTAAGGACCCTGGGACTAAACACCTCCCTCTGCAACTGGATCCTGGACTTCCAGACGGCCCTCTCCCTTGTGTGCTCAGTCCCCTCCTGTACTCCCTGTTCACTCATGACTGCATGGCCAGGCACGACTCCAACACCATCATTAAGTTTGCCGATGACACAATAGTGGTAGGCCTGATCACCGACAACGACGAGACAGCCTATAGGGAGGAGGTCAGAGACGTGGCCATCTGGTGCCAGGACAACAACCTCTCCTTCAATGTGATCAAGACAAAGGAGATGATTGTGGACTACAGGAAAAGGAGGACCGAGTACGCCCCCATTCTCATCGTCGGGGCTGAATTGGAGCAGGTTAAGAGCTTCAAGTTCCTTGGTGTCCACATCACCAACAAACTAACATGGTCCAAGCACACCAGGACAGTTGTGAAGAGGGCACAACAAAACCTATTTCCCTTCAGGACACTAAAAAGATTTGGCATGGGTCCTCAGATCCTCAAAAGGTTCTACAGCTGCACCATCGAGAGCATCCTGACGGGTTGCATCACTGCCTGGTATGGCAACTGCTCGGCCTCCGACCGCAAGGCACTAGAAAGGGTAGTGCGAATGGCCCAGTACATCACTGGGGCCAAGCTTCCTGCCATCCAGGACCTCTATACCAGGCGGTGTCAGAGGAAGGCCCTAAAAATTGTCAAAGACTCCAGCCACCCTAGTCATAGACTGTTCTTCCTTCTACCACACGGCAAGCGGTACCGGAGCACCAAGTCTTGGTCCAAAAGGCTTCTAAACAGCTTCTACCTTCTAAGACTCCTGAACATCTAATCAAATGGCTTCCCAGACTATTTGCATTGCCCCCTCCTCCTCTTTTACACTTCTGCTACTCTCTGTTGTTATCATCTATGCATAGTCACTTTAATAACTCTACCTACATGTACATACTACCTCGACTAACCGGTGTCCCCGCACATTGACTCTGTACCGGTACCCCCCTGTGTATAGTCTCGCTATTGGTATTTTACTGCTGCTCTTTAATTACTTGTTATGTTTATTTCTTATTCTTATTCATTTTTTTAAAACTGCATTGTTGGTTAGGGGCTTCATAAGTAAGCATTTCACTGTAAGGTCTACACCTGTTGTATTCGGCGCATGTGACTAATACAATTTGATTTGATTTTAAGTACTTTTGGGTGTCAGGGAAAATGTATGGAGTAAAAAGTATATTCTTTTCTTTAGGAATGTAGTGAAGTAAAAGTAAAAGTTGTGAAAAATATAAGTAGTAAAGTAAAGTACAGATACCCAAAAAAAACTACTCAAGTAAAAATACCTTCAAGTGACTACTTAACTACTTTGCACCTTAGCTAGATACCAGAGTGAGGTCCAAGGCGAACTCTTTCATTGTGGCTACATCAATCCATCATTCAGGCACACCAGATCTTTCATTTCTGTCAGATTTTCCATCACTTGGCCATTCCCCCCAAGTGGTGGACCACATTTCCTTACTACTGTCCTGGCCTTCCACCCTCTCCAGCACTTCAAGGTCCAATATCTGACACGGATTATAGTAGTTCACTACCACTATCACCCCTCCTCTCAACCTCACCTCCACCACTACATATTCTTGTTCAATACCTCTGCCTAGCACCCTGTATGGAAGTCCTTGCTTTATGAAGATGCCCCCCCCCCCCTCAGCCTCAGCATTCTTTCCACTCTCACTTGTTGCAACTCTACTGCCTGCTTCATAGCCTCACACCCACTATATGCCACACAATGAGCACCTGCTTGTCCTTCACGTAGCTGTCAAAGTATTTTGACTACAGGTGGCATTCCCAAAAAGAATGGTCCATGCTGTCCGGGATTCTTAGGAAGTCCCAAGGATCCCAGATAGCACTGAGACAAGAGGAATTGTGCCTAGCTGATTAACTATAGTCTTCAGAGTTTTAGAACCACCGTTTTGTAATCTATTCTCTTTAAATGAACTCAGCGCTGAGAGACAAATCTCCCATATACACTACCGTTCAAAAGTTTGGGGTTACTTAGAAATGTCCTTGTTTTTTTTTTTTTAAGCCAGCATCCCGGAGTCACCTCTTCACTGTTGACGTTGAGACTGGTGTTTTACGGGTACTGTTTAAGGAAGCTGCCAGTTGAGGACTTGTGAGGCATCTGTTTCTCAAACTAGACTCTCTAATGTACTTGTCCTCTTGTTCAGTTGTGCACCGGGGCCTCCCACTCCTCTTTCTATTCTGGTTAGATCCAGTTTGCGCTGTTCTGTGAAGGGAGTAGTACACAGCGTTGAACCAGATCTTCAGTTTCTTGGCAATTTCTTGCATGGAATAGCCTTCATTTCTCAGAACAAGAATAGACTGACGAGTTTCCGAAGAAAGTACTTTGTTTCTGGCCATTTTGAGCCTGTAATCGAACCCAAAAATGCTGATGCTCCAGATACTCAAATCATCTAAAGAAGGCCAGTTTTATTGCTTCTTTAGTCAGAACAACAGTTTTCAGCTGTGCTAACATAATTGCAAAAGGGTTTACTCATGATCAATTAACCTTTTAAATTGATAAACTTGGATTAGCTAGCACAACGTGCCATTGGAACACGAGGGATACTTGCTGATAATGGGCCTCGGTACGCCTATGTTGATATTCCACAAAATAATCTGCCGTTTCCAGCTACAATAGTCATTTACAACATTAACTATGTCACACTGTATTTCTGATCAATTTTATGTTATTTTAAAGGACAAAAAATGTGCTTTTCTTTCAAAAACAAGGACATTTCTATGTGACCCCAAACTTCTGAACGGTAGTGTATATTATTTAACTTCTCCATTAATATAACAGATGGTAGGCCTTTCAAATGATATGAAATAGGAAAATAAATACATTAGTCAATAACATGAATATTTAAGCAATAAGACCTAAGGGGGTGTGGTATATAGCCAACATACCACAGCTAAGAGCTGTTCTTATCCATGACGCAACGCAGAGTGCCAGGACACAGCCCTTAGCCATTGGTATATTAGCCATATATCACAAACCCCCGAGGTGCCTTATTGCTATTATAAACTGGTTACCAACATAATTAGAGCAGTAAAAGTAAATATTTTGTCTTTCCAGTGGTATATGATCTGATATACCACAGCAGTCAGCCAATCAGTATTCAGGGCTCGATGCACCCAGTTTTTAAAATAGAGTAGAGCATTTCCTTTGTAGTCCATTTGGTTAGAACCGAAATTACTTTAATTTTTGCCTATCCCCTTACATCCCCAGAAACACAAGTGTTGAGAGGCACATGCTGGATAGAGAGCAATTTGGGGTTAAATGCCTTGATTAAAGGCACAATGGCAGTGGTTTGTATAGGCTCATTCACTATCCACCTTTAGGGCTATATCTGGTAACTGACATTTTTTTTCCACAATTCATGACACACTTGCCCACAAGTGAAGTGGTAGCCTAGTCCTAGTCGTGTGTGTGTGTGTGTGTCCTTTGTGTCGCATGAGGCAGGCTTAGGCTACATGTCATGATATCATTATCGAAAATGCCATACAGACATGTCACATTCTCTCATGTTTGCTCAAAACAAAAAGTAGAAACAATGGCCCATTCACTGATAGGCCTAATTGAAAAATACACCACCTTATTCCTAATTCTTCTTTCTAATATGGTGAATATGCTAACTTGTTACGTTCGTTGTAAGAAGGAGACCAAGGTGCAGCGTGGTAAGCGTACATCTTTCTTTTATTAGATGAACAGCAACAAAACAACAAAATACAAAAACCGAACGTAATGTTCTGCAGGCTTCACAGCAGCTATACAAAAACAAGATCCCACAATCACAGGTAGGAAAAAGGCCTGCCTAAGTATGATCCCCAATCAGAGACAATGATAAACAGCTGCCTCTGATTGGGAACCATACTAGGCCAACAAAGAAATAGAAACATAGATATGCCCACCCAAGTCACACCCTGACCTAACAAAATAGAGAATAAAAAAGGCTCTCTAAGGTCAGGGCGTGACAGTACCCCCCCCAAAGGTGCGGACTTCGGCCGCAAACCTGACCCTATAGGGGGGGGTCCGGGTGGGCATCTCCTCTCGGTGGAGGCTCTGGTGCGGGACGCAGACCCCACTCTGCTTGAGGCTCCCCCCACTTTCGTGGAACCAGACCGTGGATCGTCGCGGAGGAACCGGACCGTAGATCGTCACCGGAGGCTCTGGACTGGGAACCCCCGCTGGAGGCTCTGAACTGCCGACCATCGCTGGAGGCTCTGAACTGCCGACCATCGCTCGAGGCTCTGGACTGCAGACCGTCGGTGGAGGCTCTCGACTGCAGACTGTCGCTGGAGGCTCTGGACTGCAGACCGTCGCTGGAGGCTCTGGACTGCAGACCGTCACTGGAGACGCCGGGCCTTGGCTCATCACTGGAGGCTCCGGGCCATGGATCACCACTGGAGGCTTCGGCCATCGATCACCACTGGTGGCTTCATGGCATGGATCATCACTGGAGGCTTTGTGCGTGGAGCCGGCACAAGGCGTACCAGGCTGGGAAGATGCACTGGAGGCTGGGTGCGTGGAGCAGGCACAGGGCATACCAGGCTGGAGAGACGCACTGGAGGCCGAGTGCGTGGAGCAGGCACAGGTCGTACCGGGTTGGGGAGACGCACTGGAGACCGGGTGCGCGGAGCTGGCACAGGATATACTGGGCCGGGGAGGCGCACTGGAGGTCTGGAGCGTAGAGCTGGCACAACCCGTCCTGGCTCGATGCTCACTTTAGCCTGGCACGTGCGGGGCGCTGGCACAGGACGCACTGTGCTGTGAAGGCGCACTGGCGACACAGTGCGTAGAGCCGGCGCAGGATATCCTGGACCGAGGAGGCGTACTGGAGACCAGGAGCGCTGAGCCGGCACAACCCGTCCTGGCTGGATACTCACTTTAGCCCGGCAAGTGCGGGGCGTTGGCACAGGACGCACTGGGCTGTGAAGACGCACTGGTGACACAGTGCGTAGAGCCGGCGCAGGATATCCTGGACCGAGGAGGCGTACTGGAGACCAGGAGCGCTGAGCCGGCACAACCCGTCCTGGCTGGATGCTCACTTTAGCACGGCAAGTGCGAAGAGCTGGCATAGAATGCACCGGGCTGTGGATGCGCACTGGAGACACATTGCGTATCTCCCCAAGGCATGGTATCTGAAACGTGACCAACTCCTCATTGTAATTACAGGGAGTTGGTTCTTGTTCCCACCTTTGCTCCGCTCGCCACCCTGTGTGCCCCACCCAAAAAAAAATATTTGAGGCTGCCTCTCGGGCTTCCGTCGTCTCCTTGATTCCTGTTTTCCTCGCCGTTCCTCTCTCGCTGTCTCTGTCTGCTCCCATGGCCGGCGATCCATCCTGGCCTGGATCTCTTCCCACGTCCAGGATCCCTTACCGTCCAGGATATCCTCCCATGTCCAGGATGTCGGCTCCTCCTGGCCATGCTGCTTGGTCCTTTGGTGGTGGGATCTTCTGTTACGTTCGTCGTAAGAAGGAGACCAAGGTGCAGCGTGGTAAGTGTACATCTTTCTTTTATTAGATGAACACCAACAAAACAACAAAATACAAAAACCCAACGTAACGATCTGCAGGCTTCACAGCAGCTATACATAAACAAGATCCCACAATCACAGGTGGGAAAAAGGGATGCCTAAGTATGATCCCCAATCAGAGACAACGATAAACAGCTGCCTCTGATTGGGAACCATACTAGGCCAACAAAGAAATAGAAACATAGATATGCCCACCCAAGTCACACCCTGACCTAACAAAATAGAGAATAAAAAAAGCTCTCTAAGGTCAGGGCGTGACATAACTGAAGAATAACCTATTGTCCATAAGCATATTTAAGATCAGTTGCATAGAATTAAAAGCTATAGCCTGGGAGATCAAACCTGGACATACAGTGCATTCAGAATGTATTCAAACCCCTTCACTTTTTTCACATTTTGTTATGTTACAGCCTTATTCTAAAATGTATTAAATTGTTTTTTCCCCTTATCAATCTACACACAATACCCCATAATGACAAAGCAAAAACAGGTTTAGACATTTTTGCAAATATATGAAAAATTAAACAGAAATATCACATTTACATTAGTATTCAGACCCTTTACTCAGTACTTTGTTGAAGCAGCTTTGGCAGCGATTACAGCCTTGAGTCTTCTTGGCTATGACACTACAAGCTTGGCACACCTGTATTTGGAGAGTTTCTCCCTTTCTTCTCTGCAGATCCTCTCAAGCTCTGTCAGGTTGTATGGGGAGCATCGCTGCACAGCTATTTTCAGGTCTCTCCAGAGATGTTCGATCGGGTTCAAGTCCGGGCTCTGGATGGGCCACTCAAGGACATTCGGAGTTCAATCTTGGTTTCATCAGACCAGAGAATCTTGTTTCCCTTGGCAAACTCCAAACGGGCTGTCATGTGAATTTTACTAAGGAGTGGCTTCCTTCTAGCCACTTTACCATAAAGGCCTGATTGGTGGAGTGCTACAGAGATGGTTGTCCTTTTGGAAGGTTCTCCCATCTCCATAAAGGAACTCTGGAGAGCTGTCAGAATGACCATCGGGTTCTTGGTCTTCTCCCTAACCAAGGCCCTTTTCCCACAATTGCTCAGGATGATCAATATGTCTGCAGCATTGAAGGTCCCCAAGAACACAGTGGCCTCCATCATTCTTAAATGGAAGAAGTGTGGAACCACCAAGACTCTTCCTAGAGCTTGGAAGAGTAACTCTGGAGCGCTGTCAGAGTGACCATCGGGTTCTTGGTCACCAAGGGGCTTCTCTCCCAAATACTCAGTTTGCTCAAAATGTCTTGGTGGTTCCAAATTTCTTCAATTTAAGAATGATGGAGGCCACTGTGTTCTTGGGAACCTTCAATGCTGCAGTCATTTTTTGGTACCCTTCCCCAGATCTGTGCCTCGACACAATCCTGTTACGGAGATCTACGGACATTTCCTTCCAGCTCATGGCTTGGTTTTTGCTCTGACATGCACTGTCAACTGTAGGACTTTATATAGACATGTGTGTGCCTTTCCAAATCATGTCCAATCAATTGAATTTACCACAGGTGGACTCCAATCAAGTTGAAGAAACATCTCAAGGATGATCAAAGGAAACAGGATGCGCCTGAGCTCAAGTTCGAGTCTCATAGCAAAGGGTCTGAATACTTATGTAAATAAGGTATATTTAAAAAAAATATATATATATATATACATTTGCAAACATTTCTAAAAAACTGTTTTCACTTTGTCATTATGGGGTATTGTGTATAGATTGATGATGATTTTTTTTTTATTCAATCCATTTTAGAATAAGTCTATAACGTAACAAAATGTGGAAAAAGTCAAGGGGTCTGACTACTTTCCGAATGCACTGTTTACCTGAATGCATGGAAGTCGTTTCAGGTTGGAATCCTGAGCCTGCATTGCTTTGGATTGTTAGTGAGCGGCAAGGTCAGGTAATGTTGCCTCTCAGTGCAATGCAAATGGGAACTTTGTCTCTAATAAAACAAAGTTTAACATTTTGCCAAGATGTTCGCAGTTGACTCGTATTTGCAGAAGAATATTGTTTCATCGTAGCCTATTTGGCTACACGGGTCAACAGGTAGACCTTCTCAATTCTGTCCACAAGAGGGGGTGGCTGTCCTAAAGATTTAGGCTATAGGCTTCCTAGCCTACATGCATAACCCTGCGTGCAAGCCTACAGCCCTGAGGCTATAGATGTGTTTTCCTACATTTACAACTCACCATTATGGTAAGATCCTTGGTCAAAGGCAAATAAATAAAACCCCAATCCTCGTTTTATAAAGAAAAAAAATGAAACCGATGATGATTATTATTATGAAAATACTTCCCCTTACCATCACGGGAATCGTTTGGCCCATGTATGTCCATTTCTAAATAATGCAATATATGGAATTCCTTTTTCTTAAACATGTCAGACACAATATGACATATACACAGTTTCATTTTATTGTCATTATTTTCTTTTCATAACTTACATTATTTAGTATGTGCACCTGCTTAACAATGTAGCCTATACGTGTCAAAGACGTTCGTTTTTTTTGCCAAACTTTCAGTGTTGGGGAAGCTAGTCAAAAAATATAGTTTACCAAGCTACCAATTACTTAAGTTAAGCTACACTAAAGCTACCCTTAAGATAAATATATTTTACTTAACTGAAGTTACTTTGAAAAAGTAATTCACTACATCCATCCTACTTTGTGAAAAACTATCATATGTAAATCTGAAATGCATGTCATGCACTACAAATTGCAAGAAGTGACCACATTGGGGTTAACAAAATGTGTCATTTAGCCAATTAAACACAACGATGTTTCAAGTCAGACTTAAACCGATCTGTTGGCAAAAAAAGGAAATGATTGCCTACTTCAACCATATTTTATTTTAGCAAAAAAGTAGTGTGTAGTTCCAGTAGTTAGCTACACCGCTATATGGCACAAAATAATAAGTCATTAACTACTTAAAACACTACCTAGATTTGAATTTAGGTCAACTACCACCAAGCTTATGCAAAATGTAGTTAACTAGTTCAACTACATGAAATTCGCTATTCCCCAACACTGAAAACTTTGCATATACACAAATGTTGGCAAATCATGTAACTTTAGCAAGGGCATCATACAAAATGGGGTAGGCTACCACACTCATCACAACAAAAAATAATTTGTATATAGTCTTCAATTATTCTCTTAAATTATTTGTGTTACAATTTCAAATAAATATTGACATTTTACAGTAATCCTGAGATTTAAAGAAAACAACAGTATAATGACATTATAATGTAAAATTCAAGGAAAATATGTACTAATAGAATGGTTCTGTAAGGCGCTCTGGATAAGAGCGTCTGCTAAATGACTCAAATGTAAATGTCCACAACATCTTCTAAAATCGCACGTTTATTTCCAGATTTGAGCAAATAAGCGTAAAGGCGCAACGGTTGGCGTTTTAGCGCCGGAACTTTTTAGTGAGTTTCGCCCGTGACGAGAGTGACAGGGGATTTGGAGCCAGAGAGATCATGTAGTTTTCGGATGTGCTTTTTCAGGTCAAAGTTCCGGCAGAATCCCTTGCCGCAAGTCGGGCACGTGAATGGCTTCTTGTCATTGTGCGTGTGCATGTGGAACGTCAGGTTGTACACTTGGTGGAAGGCCTTGTTGCAGATGTTGCACTTGAACTGTTTCTCGCCGCTATGCGTCAATTTGTGGTTCTTGTAGTTACCTTGAAAAGCAATGTAAAAAAGAAAGTGGATGTCAACAATATTGTAAAGAGTCAGTGCCACAGTTAGTTGTCAATTCCGTTTTAAGCCAAGTCATCCATTAAGGCATACATTCATTGTATATTTAGTCTGAGTTGAAATGAGCAACATACATTTAGTTCTGAACGGAATCAATATATTTTTCTCAAAGCAGAATAAATCATATTATATCCAGATATTGCAAAGAAATAATCGCATAATAGAAATAATCACATAATCCAAAAGACTTGAATAGATGAACATTCTTTCTCACCTTTCTGATGAAATCCTTTACCGCAGAACTCACAGATGAAGGGTTTGTAACCTGCATGGATTCGTGTGTGTGTGTTAAGAGTTGAACTCCGGTTGAACGCTTTTCCACACTGGTTGCATTTATGAGGCTTTTCCTGTGAAGGGCATATGTAGAAATTAATGTGATTTTAGAAACATATTATTTGGGATCCAACGAAAACTGTACAGTAAAATTGGTAAATAGAATAAACTACGCTATTTACTTTTCAATAAGATTGTGTATATAGGACTACAAGTGAACGTAAAAAATACTATACAGTTCAACACCAGGCCACAATATGAATATAGCCTGAAATACAATCATAGCATTGGTGCGTTGTTCTAAAACATTTTCCAAAGATGTAGCCCTATTTTGTGGTTTTTCTATAGCTTAAACAAATAGAACATCGCGTGATTGTGAACGGCTTTGGGTATGATGATGATGATGATGATGATGATGATGATGATGATTGAATAGAATACCTGAGTATGAATAATTTTGTGGCGACAAAGGGTGCTTGCTTGTCGAAATCCCTTGCCGCATACTTTGCAGACGAATGGTCTCGCTCCGGTGTGCACGGGCATGTGGCGCGTTAAATTGTAGTGGGCATTGAACACCTGTGAATAGAAATATATATAATTATAAAATTAACAATTTTTTTAAAACATCAAGCAGGCCCGTAAGGCAGAGACCACCACATGTACGAAATGTATGTTCTTACCTTTCCGCAAACCTCGCAGGTGAATACTTTGGGTTTGCCGCTTGCGCAAGCACTGTTCAATTTGGAAGAGCCCTTGAATAGTTTGTCGGATAGAATCTGTGCACTCTCTTTCATGTAGTGATGGAGTTGAGTTTGGGAAATGTCTTTAAATGCAACTCCGGATGGATATCTGTCTGTGCAGTGAGACACTTTATTTTTCTCCGCGAGAAAAGCTCTCTGGCGCGCATGTTGCAGCGGAGTGTTGAGAAAGTAGGAGGCCATGGGGTGGATGTTTACGATGCTGGCCGGAGGTGGGCACGCACTCTCCCCGCAGTTCAGGTAGCACACGGCCCCCATGGCATGAAAAGACGACTGGTTCACCACCCGCGGTCGAAAGAGTTTGTATTGTCCCACCGACGGGCTCACATCTGGTTGTTCGTTCTTATAGTTCAAACCAATGCCCACCAACTCATTTGAATTATAGGAGGAAGCCTCAAATTGACTCGTATCTAATCCATTAATATTTAGTTTATGACCCGGTTCGTATGCCAGTGGCACGAATGGTATCATGCAATGTAGTGATGAAGTCATGTTGAGTGCTTGCTTCGGGTCTGCTTCAGGCCTACCCACCGGAGTGTGATGGAATAGGTTGGGGAAAGGTATCGACTTTGGCTCGGGCGTCCTGGCCATAATCCGTTCGATCGAAAAAGCGAGAGGCTTGGTGGGGGTGATCATCTTTCCGCCTGCAGTCAAGTTTTCAGAAGCCGAGGGGGAGCCGAAAATTCCCGCTGAGTGATAGAGCGCACCCTCCATGACTTTCAAAACGACACCTTTTGGAAAGCCGGCGTAAGAGCTCCTTTTGTAGATACCTTTGATTCCTTCTCACTGCCCCGCTAGAAAGGACATCATTCGGCGCACTCTGGGTCGACGCAAGCCCCCTCACTGTTCTCGTTTACGTTGATTCTGGACAATCAGCACTTATGTCTTGCGGGACTGCTCAATATGTCGTGTTGAGTCAATTGCGCAGCCAAAAGCTCACCAATCGTTACCATCTAAGAAGAAAAAGTAGGTAATTGCTAAATTCTCTTCCATCAATTCTCCACTTGTGGCCCCTCTACTACTGCTATGGGTGCGTGTGTCACCCGCGTCGCGAATGAGGTGTTCTTTAGTGGCCAGTCTTGTTCAACTGTAAAGTGTTTGGCAAATCTGAGGTCCCCTTGTGGCTTCATGTGACATCATTTGAAATCGCACAAGACGACGGGCGCTGTGTGGGGTCAGAGGATGTCAGCATTTGACATTTTTTTTCGCTCATCATATACAGTATGTGTGGTTACCTGTATGCTATTTTACGCATGCAACAATATAAAATAATAGGCACTGGTTTTACGAATGGGTGATTGCAATATTGGCCTATCCATATTATGCTAATCATATAGGCTATTCAAGGACATGTATTTAATAATAGATTAGACAGTAGTATAATTATACTCTCTATAGGTTTACTATACCTCAATAGTTCATACATCCAAATAAAACATTTGGTTTCCAAACCTCTATAGCAATTCACTAATAAGACAAACTACTATTAAGAACACATTACTATCTAATCTTAATTATAGTCGATCCATTTTGATAAAAGGCTAAGATATAACGCTACATGCTGTGATCAAGGGCCTTTGGCGCTTGTCTTAAATTATAGGCCTTTACATTTTGGGTATTGAATATAGACTTCAGTATTTACATAAAACACAAAGTTAATTTAAGTAGAACTATTCATTTTTTAGGCAGTCTGCCAGTATACACGAGGGAGCTCAAGGTGAGAACCATAGAGATCTTATTAAATGAATAATTGTTCTAATTCTATGGTGAGAACAGTGTCCCATGTGTTATACCAAACCCACCAAAGCCGGTGGGACTGCGGTGAGTGCACGCGGTGAGTGGTGAGCTCCATAAGTGCCTCAAGGACTATAGAGAGTTTGAGCAATCAAGAGAGGTGTACCCTACTTTGTATCAGAGCAATGACTACTCTAGCAAATATAGAGTAATGAAAGCTTGTACCCTGTTCCGGGCGAAGTCACATTGGTAATACGGTGGAACGTTTCATCTGGGCGTATCCAGACGGATGCTCAATGACAATCATGACAATAAGAAAAGGTAAATATGCGCATTGATTGAACATTTCTTCAGTTACAGCAACCTTTATTCAGACTTACGTCTACAGTGTTTGATTTCTTTCAGTTGAAATGAAAAAATATAGGCTACATTGAGAAATGAATGATGGAGTTTCACCGACTATAAAGAGATCGGCCTATAAATAGATATACAATAATATTGACGTTGTTTTTTCTTCTAATTTAAGTAGCACTAAAAGTAATAATATATTATTATTATTATTAATGGTATTGCATAATTATTGGAGTAATGATTAGTGTTATTAAAAATATATACAATATTGTCGAAATTCATAAGTGACTATATTTTAAGTTGATTTCTTGGTTAAAATGCTAGCTGTTTGGTATTAAATAGCCTATAGCTTTAAGAGATTTAGCGGGATGCATTCTCGCTGCTCGAATTTCTTTCTGTTGAAGATTTTGGAGATCTGACTGAAACCCATATGGCTTGCTATTCATTAATGCGGTGGGATTTAGACCCATACATCTTTCATAGAATTATAAATTATGTGTCATCAGTTGAATGACGTTAAAATCTTGTATAATTACACCAAGTTTTGGTTTAAATTTGCGTTAATCCCTTGTGTTTTATTTTCCTTCAATTCTTATTCTATGAGAAGAGAATACGATACTGCTCACTTCTATTGCAAGGATCATTTAGGTAAATCAATGAGGACGCAGCTCAGGTATAAACAGTGATGCATAATAATATACTAATAATAATAGGCTAGTAATAATAATACTACTAACAATAATAACATTAATAATAACAGTCTAAGTATAGCCGATAAATGTTTTCAGCCAATAGGCCTACATGGTTTACCATTATCTTTAGACCTATTACTAATCTCAATGCATAAGTATGATCAAAAATAGCATATATAATTAGATATTATTTACCTTTCCTGTTAAGCTAAACGTTACTGAATCATTGCTAAAATAAATGACACTTCACCAATATAATGTAAGGTTAGACCTATATGCTGAAAGCCAAATTATTATCAGACGTGTAACGAAAATCAATAGGCATAACTGCACGAGTACCTTTCTTTTAATTGGGGAAATAATCGTTTCTGTTGTGAAAATGCTCCGGACCAAAACTAGCCTATAGGCCTAATTAAAAAAATCATAAGAAGCTCCTTCAGTAGACTTCTATTTTGAAAATGAACCCATATTGCTTATAGTCCTTCCTATAATGTAGTAGTGTAGCCCAATTCACATTGTCTTATGATTCTTTTTAGCAAAGACTTAAGCCTTCACAAATTATAATACTGCCTCAATCATAAACTAACCGACCATTAACTAATGTGTAGTTAGATTCTGTCAGTAATGAATAGCCTACATATGGGGATATTCTGATTGGTTAAGTCCACGGCAGAACGACGTGATGCTAGCGGAGACATAGACGGCCAGCTGGACGTGGGCAGAGGTTGCCTGATGCTCAATTCTCCCCATCACTTGCATTTATTTTGAAAAGATGTAAACTCAACGAAAACACAATGTGTGTGTGTCATGTTGTATAGTCTGCCCATGATAAAATTGAACAGATGATTAGTTGAAATTAGGTTGTCATGTCTCAATAAATTCACCAGTTCTGAAATTCAGATCATTTTGAGAACAAAACAAAATGGCTATTAGCCTTTATTCAATATTAAGCCAACACATGACAGTCAAAGTCGAGATCAAGATGGAGTCTATACTAACAAAACTATAAACTGTTGGCAAATAGAACTTCACAATTTGTATATTAGGTAATGGTATATGATTTTTGAAGAACACAACGTAAATGTTTATATATTTTGCATTACTCAATTGTTTGTTTTTGTTGTGATTTAAGTATTTTAGCAAATAGCTTTAAATATGTGTAGCTCCATGTATTAACTTGAGAGTGTTAGATTTCCCAGCTCTGTCCATCACCTTAACAATACAAGGGCCCTTATTACAGATTGGGCTGTTAATATAGTTTATGGAGAAATTCAGGACACCATGATTGCTTTAAAAACACTTTAATTCTAACACTTAGAACATTCACACCTGAATAAAAAACAGGTGCACAGAAGACAATAGAAATATATTTCCTATATTTTTCCCATTTGTTTTGTCTTTGAACTCCACTGACACAAACTCATTGAAGTATTACAGTTAAGACATCAATTCAGATTCATAACATAATGCACTATCAATCAGCTTTAGCCTATTGGACACAGCTTTGAATGTATATTGTGGATAAGAGCGTCTGCTAAATGACGTAAATGTAAATGTGTCCAACTCTTGTGAAGGATAACACACTCGAGCATAGCCTAAATACATTAAATGACAATGTAGCACTTTAGCCAATGCATTACATTCATACAGTAGAGCATAAACATATGTATATTGGCTGTATCATCGCTCTTTCAGGGTGATTATGTAAGAACAACCTCAATGTCCTCATAAGCACCCTGAAATGTACTCATAATGTCCTCATAAGCACCCTGAAATGTACTCATAATGTCCTCATAATGCACTTTGTACATTTACCACAGAATGGACCTGCAATTGGCGAGACCTCTGAAACCTGTTTCAATTGGCATGATTGTATCTAGGTAACCATAAGAGCACAACTTGTTTCTTTTTTCTTGATCTACATCACTATTAAAATAAAGTACAAAGAAACCAACAAACAAATGAAATAAACAAACGGAAACTGCACTGAAGGCTACCAGTTGGTGACCACTGAGCTGTACTGACATCATTATCATTATGGCTGTGAAGGTAGCCACTACTGGAGTAAGTGGGGGAGGATCACAATGATGGATGTTTTCATCATAGACTTAAGTGTGTTTTACAAGCCCTCCATCTCCTTCTGTTGCACACACACACACACGTAATCTCCACCCCTTCCATCTCCTGTACACATACATGCACACTTCCCATTCCAGTCTATATGCGAGGGACACCAGACTTGGCACTATAGGGAGAGGTTCACCCATCCTCCTCATCACTGTCCCTCATGGTGATGCCTTGGAGACCGTCGCCGGCCTTGACCGCCATGGTGGCCTCCTCTACGGTGAGGCGGTTGTAGACGGTCTCATAGCTCTTGTTGTTCAGGGTTCCATCCAGGACTCCTTGGAGCCGGAAGTCTCGGTAGGTCTTCTGTGGGTGAAACCAAACAGAAAAGCACAGAACATGGAGACGTCTCTCAATGGGAAACCGAGACTGAGTGTGAATGGTCAGAACAGAATAGACTGTCAGGTTTGAATGGTGGAACAATAGCCTGTTGTGTGCTGAATAGTGGAACTGAACAGATTTGGACAAAGGCAAGATTCAAGGCCACTGTGGTCTTCTTCAATAGGTCCATCCAAATTGGGCTCCAATGTCTGAGTGTACTCAATCTAGGTGCCAATAACCATTCATATTTAAAATGTAAATATACTTTTTTTGATCAGGGAGTCATACTGAGACCAAGGTCTTTTTTTACAGATGAGCCCTGAATTACATAAATTACACAAAATAATGAAACATCACATTTAACAACATTTTGAAGATTGTTCCACAAATTCAGTGCAAAAAAAATGTAATTGGATTTAACTAACTCAGTAGAGACCAGTTATCCATCCCTGAGACCAGGTGTGGTAACTCATATCTCTAAAGGTTAGTAATGACAGGTACAGTGGGAGTTTTGTAAAAAGGCTTTATACAGTGCATTCGGGAAAGTAGTCAGTAACAAAATGTGGAAAAAGTCAAGGGGACTGAATACTTTCCGAATGCACTGTAATTGAAAACATAGCAATGTATCAACCTACGTGACATCAAAGACGGCCAACCAACTTTCTGGTAGAGAATGCAGTGAGGAGTACTGTTGGGGGGGGGGGGGGGCTCAGTCGGGGTCTCTACTTACTGCTCAGAGTAGGATACACAATTCCATCCAATTGGCAACAGATTTTCATGCGAATATTAAAAAATCTGCATAAACCAAAAAATTCTCATTTTCCCACCATTGGTGTTTCCACCAAACAGAGTCAGTGCGTGATGATGCACTGGGAAAACCCTGCTCTAGCCAACAGCTCACAGATATAGTGCAGGTAGGCTGTGCGGGTAGGCTAGTCTATAAAATTGGATTATTATGGAAATAATATTTTTATTTGTCAAACGGCAGTCAAGCATCAATCATATCACCAAAAATAAGACCCTCGATACTTACTGGAAAGGAGCATGACGCTCATCACCGTGAACTTTTACCACCCAGTGAAGTTCATCATAACCTATGTCATCTGTAGCCTAATAGACTGCATGGCTTCTCAAGTCAGTGGGAGGACAACACACCATATCATCGTGACTCCAAGTTTACGTCGATTCTATCGTTATTATATCAATATTTATAAATCAATATTTCCACCACCATTTCTCGTATAGTTAATTTTACCGACACAAAAAGATCTCACCATGTCGAATGAACAAATGATCTGTCTGCATTTATAAACTGTACTGAAACTACCTGGTTTCCATCACAGGTGTTGTTATTTAAGTTAGTCTAGCCAGCTATCTAAACTTGTAGTAATCCTGGCCCGAATACCAAACGGGCACACATGGCCCCCATTGATTTTGTTAGTCACTCTCACTCAGTTATCATTAACATGACATAAGTCATGGCAAAATGTTTAGAATGGCAGGTAATTCGTTTTAAAACTGCAAAAATGACTCTCCACCCCATGGCAAAATGTTTAGAACTGCTTAAAACTTACTTTAATAAAACTGCAACATGTTCTCTCCACCCCATGGCAAAATGTGTTGAGTTGTAGGAAATTAACTTTCGCTCTGCGGTCAAAAGGGGGGCGAATAAAGTGTTTTACCTGCTTAAAGTCCCCAAAAGGCTGAATCAGTTACCCATCCAAGGCAGGGCCCCCTAGTTACCCACGTGGGCCCCCTACCTCCTTTCTTCCCCCATCTGATGATTAGCAGAGCGGCAGCACTCTGTCTACACTCATTGAGAGCGGGCTCCTGAGTCCTCCTGTGGTTGGAGGTTGCAGTCAAATATATATCTTTTTTACACTACTTATTTAATACACTGAGTGTATAAAACATTAGGAACCCCTGCTCTTTTCATGACATAAACAGACCAGGTGAAAGCTATGAAACCCTTATTGATGTCACTTGTTAAATCCACTTCAAATCAGTGTAGATTAAGGGAAGGAGACAGGTTAAAGAAGGATTTGTAAGCCTTGAGACATGGAATGTGTATATGTGCCATTCAGAGGGTGAATGGGCAAGACAAAAGATTTAAGTGCCTTAGAACGGGGTATAGTAGTGCCAGGCACACCGGTTGGTGTCAAGAACTGCAACTTTTCACGCTATACAGTTTCCCGTGTGTATCAATAATGGTCCACCACCCAAATGACATCCAGCCAACTTGACACAACTTTGGGAAGCATTGGAGTCAACATTGGCCAGCATCCCTGTGGAACACTTTTGACGCCTTGTAGAGTCCATGCACTGAAGAATTGAGGCTATTCTGAGGGCAAAAGGAGGTGCAACTCAATATTAGGAAGGTGTTCCTAATGTTTTGTACACTCAGTGTACCTACTGGATATATTTCCTTATTTATTTATTTTAGGGCCCCCTAGGCTTCAGCCCATTTAATCCTCTGCATTAATCTGGCGCTGACTAGACTAAATGTTCAGAATCAGATATATAAAAAATAAAGCATATAATTTCCCAAGTAATTATTAATAACATTATTTACAAAGCACATGATTCCATATACCTCATGTCCAACATGAAAAATGACAGTCTCGATTAGGGCTACAGCTTACTGTGAATGTTGACAGTGTACACTCACACCAAAACAATGCGCGTTACCTTGACAATCTTGATGAGTGTTTTCAGCTGGTACATGTGGAGCTGAAGGTCCAGTCTGTCTGTCAGCCACGCACACACCCCCTTCATGGAGCTGGTGTACCATTGCTGTGCACGCACACACACACACACACACACACACACACACACACACACACACACACACACACACAAATAGTCAGCATATACTATTTGAACTGAGGTACACATCTGTCATAAGGCAAATATGTGGTTGTAAGAATAAACCATGAAGTAACAGAAGATATAAGTAACAATGCTATGTTAGCGAATGTAATTTAGGTAAGCTAGATGGCTAGAGATATGCTAAGTGCTAATATATATATATATATATACACAGTACCAGTCAAAAGTTTGGACACGCCAACTCATTCAAGGGTTTTTCTTTATTTTTCCAATTTTCTACATTGTAGAATAATAGTGAAGACATCAAAACTATGAAACAACACACATGGAATCATGTAGTAACCAAAAAAGTGTTATATATATTTTATACATGGCAAGAAAAAGTACGTGAATCCATTAGAATTACCTGGATTTTTGAATAAATTGGTCATCAAATTTGATCTGATCTTCCTCTAAGTCACAACAATAGGCAAACATAGTGTGCTTAAACTAATAACACACAAATTATTGTATTTTTCTTGTCTATATTGAATACGTCATTTAAACATTCACAGTGTAGGTTGGAATAAGTATGTGAACCCCTAGGCTAATGACTTCTCCGAAAGCTAATTGGAGTCAGCTAACCTGCAGTCCAGTCAATGAGACAAGATTGGAGATGTTGGTTCGTGCTGCCTTACCCTATAAAAAAACTCACAAAATTTGAGTTTACTAATCATAAGAAGCATTGCCTGATGTGAACCATGCCTCGAACAAAAGCGATCTCAGAAGACCTAAGATTAATAATTATTGGCTTGATGTTCATCAGTCCATGGTAAGACAAATTGTCTATAAATGGAGAAAGTTCAGCACTGTTGCTACTCTCCCTAAGAGTGGCTGTCCTGCCAAGATGACTGTACGAGCACAGCACAGAATGCTCAATGAAGTTAAAAAGAATACTAGAGTGTCAGCTGAGGACTTACAGAAATCTCTGGAACATGCTAACATCTCTGTTGAAGAGTCTATGATACGTAAAACACTTAACAAGAATGGTGTTCATGGGAGGACACCATGGAAGAAGCCGCTGCTGTCCAAAAAAAACATTGCTGCACGTCTGAAGTTTGCAAAAGTGCACCTGGATGTTCCACAGCGCTACTGGCAAAATATTCTGTAGACAGATGAAACTACAGCTGAGTTGTTTGGAAGGAACACACAACACTATATGTGGAGAAAAAAAGGCACAGCACACCAACATCAAAATGTTATCCAAACTGGAAAGTATGGTTGAGGGAGCATCATGGTTTGGGGCTGCTTTACAGCCTCAGGGCCTGGACAGCTTGCTATCATCGCCAGAAAAATGAATTCCCAAGTTTATAAAGACATTTTGCAGGAGAATGTTAGGCTATCTGTCAGCCAACTGAAGCTCAGCAGAAGTTGGGGGATGCAACAGGACAACGACCCAAAACACAGAAGTAAATCAACAACAGAACGGCTTCAACAGAAGAAAATACGACTTCTGGAGTGGCCCAATCAGAGTCCTGACCTCAACCCGATTGAGATGCTGTGGCATGACCTCAAGAGAGCAGTTCACACCAGACATCCTAAGAATATTGCTGATCTGAAGCAGTTTTGTACAGAGGAATGGTCTGAAATTCCTCCTGACTACAGAAAACAATTGGTTGAGGTTATTGCTGCCAGAGGGTCAACCAGTTATTAAATACAAGGGTTCACATACTTTTCCACCCTAAACTGTGAATGTTGACAAGGTGTTCTCAATAAAGACATGAAAACGTATAATTGTTAGTGTGTTATTAGTTTAAGCAGACTGTGTTCGTCTATTGTTGTGACCTAGATGAAGATCAGATCAAATTTTATGACCGATTTATGCAGAAATCCAGGTATTAACAAAAGGGTTCACATCCTATACTATCTATACAGCTGTACTATCTATACACCTATGCTATCTATACGCTATACTATCTACACCTTAAAAATCTATACACCTATACTATCTACTGTATACACCTATACTATCTATACCCATATACTATCTATGTGCCATACTATCTATACACCTATACTATCTACTGTAAACACCTATACTAGCGATACACCTATACTATCTATACACCTATACTATATAAAGTGATACTATCTATACACCTACACAATCTATATTATCTAATGTATACACCAATGCTATCTAAACACCTATATTATCTATTGTATACACCTATACTAACTATATACCTATACTATCTAGACACTATCTACTGTAAACACCACCTACGTCACCTATCTACTCGTAAACACCTATACTATCTACAGTAAACACCTATACTATCTATCTATACACCTAAATTATCCTCTGTATAAACCTATACTAACTATTTACCTATACTATCTATACACCTCTACTCTCTACACACCAATACTATCTACTGTAAACATATATACCATCTATACACCTACACTATCTATACGACTATACTATCTATACACCTATATTATCTACTGTACACACCAATACTAACTAAACTCAGCAAAAAGAGAAACGTCCCCTTTTCAGGACCCTGTCTTTCTAAGATAATTCGTAAAAATCCAAATAACTTCACAGATCTTCATTGTAAATGGTTTAAACACTGTTTCCCATGCTTGTTCAATGAACCATAAACAATTAATGAACATGCACCTGTGGAACGGTCGTTAAGACACTAACAGCTTACAGACGGTAGGAAATTAAGGTCACAGTTATGAAAACTTAGGACACTAAAGAGGCCTTTCTACTGACTCTGAAAAACACCAAAAGAAAGATGCCCAGGGTCCCTGCTCATCTGCGTGAACGTGCCTTAGGCATGCTGCAAGGAGGCATGAGGACTGCAGATGTGGCCAGGGCAATAAATTGCAATGTCCGTACTGTTAGACGCCGAAGAGAGCACTACAGGGAGACAAGACGGACAGCTGATCGTCCTCGCAGTGGCAGACCACGTGTAACAACACCTGCACAGGATCGGTACATCCGAACATCACACCTGCGGGACAGTTACAGGATGGCAACACCAACTGCCCAAGTTACACCAGGAACACACAATCCCTCCATCAGTGCTCAGACTGTCCGCAATAGGCTGAGAGAGGCTGGACTGAGGGCTTGTATGTCTGTTGTAAGGCAGGTCCTCACCAGACATCACCAGCAACAACTTCGCCTATGGGCACAAACCCACCGCCGCAGGACCAGACAGGACCAAAAAGTGCTCTTCACTGACGAGTCGCAGTTT
Organism: Salmo salar; assembly: GCF_965601325.2. Taxonomy (NCBI): domain Eukaryota; kingdom Metazoa; phylum Chordata; class Actinopteri; order Salmoniformes; family Salmonidae; genus Salmo; species Salmo salar. The sequence goes on from NC_138313.1 coordinate 38,280,210, forward strand.
TGTCTCACCAGGGATGATCGTCGCGTTTATCGTCGAAGGGATGAGCGTTACACCGAGGCCTGTACTCTGGAGCGTGATCGATTTGGAGGTGGAGGGTCCGTCATGGTCTGGGGCGGTGTGTCACAGCATCATCGGACTGAGCTTGTTGTCATTGCAGGCAATCGCCATGCTGTGCGTTACAGGGAAGACATCCTCCTCACTCATGTGGTACCCTTCCTGCAGGCTCATCCTGACATGACCCTCCAGCATGACAATGCCACCAGCCATACTGCTCGTTCTGTGCGTGATTTCCTGCAAGACAGGAATGTCAGTGTTCTGCCATGGCCAGCGAAGAGCCCAGATCTCAATCACATTGAGCACGTCTGGGACCTGTTGGATCGGAGGGTGAGGGCTAGGGCCATTCCCCCCAGAAATGTCCAGGAACTTGCAGGTGCTTTGGTGGAAGAGTGGGGTAACATCTCACAGCAAGAACAGGCAAATCTGGTGCAGTCCATGAGGAGGAGATGCACTGCTTTACTTAATGCAGCTGGTGGCCACACCAGATACTGACTGTTACTTGTGATTTTGACCCTCCCTTTGTTCAGGGACACATTATTCCATTTCTGTTAGTCACATGTCTGTGGAACTTGTTCAGTTCAAGTCTCAGTTCTTGAATCTTATGTTCATACAAATATTTACACGTTAAGATTGCTGAAAATAAACGCAGTTGAAAATGAGAGGACGTTTCTTTTCTTGCTGATTTTATATACATACCTATACTATCCATACACATATACTATCTATACACCAATACTATCTACTGTAAACAATTATATTATTATCCAAACACATACACTATCTACTGTAAACACCTATACAATCTACACACCTATAGTATCTATACAGCTTTACTATCTATATGCCTTTTCTATCTATACAGCTTTACAGCTTTAATATCTTTATGCCGATATTATCTATACAATCTATATGCCTATACTATCTACTGTATACGCCTATATTATCTACTGTATACACCTATACAGCTACTCTATATGCCTATACTATCTACTGTATACACCTGAACTAACTACTATAAACACCTATTCTAACTATACACCTGTAAACATCAATACCATCTATACTATCTATACACCTATACTATCTATACACCAATACAATCTATATACCTATATCTATTGTATACACCTATACTATGTACACAGCTGTACTATCTATACACCTATACCATCTATACTCCTTTACAATCTATACACCTACACTCTCTACTGTAAACATCTCTACACATATACTATCTATATGCCTATACTATCTACTGGAAACACCCATACTATCTGTATACCTATACTATCTATACACCTATATTATCTACTGTAAACACCTTTACCATCTACACACCTATACTATCTGCACACCTATACTATCTATACGCCTATACTATCTACTATATACACCTATACTCTCTATATACCTATACCATCTATACACCTATACTTATAAAATCTACTGTATACACCTATACTATTTATACACCTATACCAATAATATCTACTGTAAACACCTATACTACCTACACACCTATACTATCTATACAGCTATACTATCTATATGCTTATATCTACTGTATACACCTATACTATCTATACACCTTTACCTATACTAACTACTGCAAACACCTATACTATCTATACACATATAGTATCTATACATCTATACTATCTACACGCCTATACCATCTATACACCTATACTTATAAAATCTACTGTATACACCTATACTATTTATACACCTATACCAATAATATCTACTGTAAACACCTATACTACCTACACACCTATACAGCTATACTATCTATATGCTTATATCTACTGTATACACCTTTACTATCTATACACCTTTACCTATACTAACTACTGCAAACACCTATACTATCTATACACATATAGTATCTATACATCTATACTATCTACTGTATACACCTATACTATCTACACGCCTATACTATCTATATCACACACACACACACACACACACACACACACACACACACACACACACACACACCTTTCTTCAAAGGCCCATTTTTCAAGGCAAAACTGCTCCAGCTCCTTCAAGTTGGATGGGTTCCGCTGGTTGACTGCAATCTTTAAGTCATACCACAGATACTCAATTGGATTGAGGTCTGAGCTTTGACTAGGCCATTCCAAGACATTTAAATGTTTCCCCTTAAACCACTCGAGTGTTGCTTTAGCAGTATGCTTAGGGTCATTGTCCTGCTGGAAGGTGAACCTCCGTCCCAGTCTCAAATCTCTTGAAGACTGAAACAGGTTTCCCTCAAGAATTTCTCTGTATTTTGTGCCCTCCATCATTCCTTCAATTCTGACCAGTTTCCCTGTCCCTGAAAAACATCCCCACAGCATGATGCTGCCACACCATGCTTCACTGTGGGGATGGTGTTCTTGGGGTAATGGGGAGGTGTTGGGTTTGCGCCAGACATAACGTTTTCCTTGATGGCTAAAAAGCTCAATTTTAGTCTCATCTAAACAGAGTACCTTCTTCCATATGTTTGGGGAGTCTCCCACATGCCTTTTGGCAAACACCAAACGTGTTTGCTTATTTTTTTCTTTAAGCAATGGCTTTTTTTCTGGACACTCTTCCGTAAAGCCCAGCTCTGTGGAGTGTACGGCTTAAAGTGGTCCTACGGACAGATACTCCAATCTCCGCTGTGGAGCTTTGCAGCTCCTTCAGGGTTATCTTTGGTCTCTTTGTTGCCTCTTTGAATAATGCCCTCCTTGCCTGGTCTGTGAGTTTTGGTGGGCGGCCCACTCTTGGCAGGTTTGTTCTGGTGCCATATTCTTTCAATTTTTTGTCCTTGACCTGTTTGGCGAACTCCTTGGTCTTCATAGTGGAGCTTGCTTGGTGGTGCCCCTTGCTTAGTGGTGTTGCAGACTCTGGGGCCTTATAGAACAGACGTATATATACTGAGATCATGTGACACTTAAATAAAGTCCATCTGTGTGCAATCTAACTAACTATGTGACTTCTGAAGGTAATTGGTCACACCGAATCTTATTTAGGGGCTTCATAGCAAAATACATATGCATGCACCACTTTTCCATTTTGTATAAAAAAAAAAAAAAAGATAATTTCACTTCACCAATTCGGACTATTTTGTGCATGTTCATTACATGAAATCCAAATAAAAAAAGATTTCAATTACAGGTTGTAATGAAACAAAATAATGCAACAAAAAATGCCAAGAGGGGTGAATACTTTTGCAAGGCACTGTATATACGCCTATACTATCTACTGTAAACACCTATACTATCTACTGTATACACCTATACACCTAGACTATCTACTGTAAACACCTATACTAACTATACACCTAGACTATCTACTGTAAACACCTATACAATCTTTAGAACTACACTATCTAGTGTATACACCTATTTTATCTACTGCATTAACCTTTACTATCCATACACCTATAATAACTATACACCTACACTATCTACGTATGTATCTACAGTGCCTTCAGAAAGTATTCATACCGCTTGACTTATTCCACATTCTGTTGTTACAGACCGAATTCCTAAATTGATTTAATAATTGTTTTCCTCTAACCCATCGACACACAATACCTCATAATGACAAAGTGAAAACATGTTTTTAGAGTTTTTCGCAAATGTATTGAAAATGAAATACAGAAATCCCTAATTTACATAAGTATTCACACCACGGAATAAATACACATTAGAATCACCTTCGGCAGAGATTACAATTGTGAATCTTTCTGGGTAAATCTCAGTGCTTTGCACACCTGGATGTACAATATTATTCTAGCTCTGTCAAATTGCTTGTTGATCCTTGACAACCATTTTCATGTCTTGCCATATATTATCAAGCAGATTTAAGTCGAAACTGTAACTCGGCCACTCGACAACATTCACTTTCTTCTTGGTAACTACCTCCAGTGAATATTTTGCCTTGTGTTATAAGTTATTGTCCTGCTGAAAGGTGAATTAATCTCCCAGTGTCTGGAGGAAATCAGACGGAACCAGGTATTCCTCTAGTATTTTGTCTGTGCTTGGCTCCATTTAGTTTTTTTATCCTGAAAAACTCCCCATTCCTTAACGATTACAAAGCATACGCATAACATGATGCAGCCACTACCATGCTTGAACATATGGAGAGTGGTTCTCAGTAGTATATTGGATTTGCCCCAAACATAATGTAACGCTTTGTATTCAGGACAAATTTAGAACAAAAAGTTAATTGCTTTGTATTCTGTGCAGGCATCCTTTTTACACTGTCATTTAGGTTCGTATTGTGGAGTAACTACAATTTTTTTAATCCATTCTCAGTTTTCTCCTATCACAGGAATTAAATTCTGTAACTGTTTTAAAGTCTCCATTGGCCTCATGGTGAAATCCCCGAGCAGTTTCCTTCCTCTCCGGTAACTGAGTGAGGAAGAACGCCTGTATCTTTGTAGTGACTGGGTATATTGATACACCATCCACTATTGCAACTTAAGTGACTTGTTAAGAACATTTTTACTCCTGAACTTATTTAGGCAAAGGGGTTGAATACTTATTGACTAAAGACAATTCAGCTTTTAATTTTTTATTAAATTTGTAAAAAAAATGAAAAACATAATTGCATGTTGACATTATGGGTTATTGTGTGTAGGCCAGTGACACAAAATCCCAATTGAATCCATTTTATATTCAGGCTCTTGCACAACACAAATTGGAAAAGGTCAAGGGGTGTGAATACTTTATGAAGCCACTGTATACTACACCAGTATAATATACCAGTGACTTAATTGAATTAACCTTGTATGAGATGATTTGCATAAATTAGAATAGAAGAAGAAACATTCTGTCATTCTTTGTGGCCAGTAGAGAGGTGTGAGAGGCCTTGTAATAGAACTACAAAGACATTTACAAACACATTGTTATGTATTCTAATTTCAAAGCAAGGACGTGAACCTCATCTGACCCACACATTCAGGTGTTCTTCAGTAATTGCCGTTTTTGAATGTATGATGGCTTAATTTGCACACTGGTATCCTCTGAATCCATTGACCTTGTGTGAAAATATTAATCTTCTATACAAAGTGGCCTGAGGGCAATATTCTGAAGTGTCTTTAAAAATGTGATTGAAAAGGGGATTTAAAGAAATATAGCAATAAACAAATTGAATAAGATTTACAAACCATCAGTGTGGATCACCAACATAAATTTAAACCATGCATCAAACTGATCCCATAGCATTTTATAATTCAGATCACACTTCTACAGAGTAAAGTAGTTTATTGATCCCAACAAGCATCAGCAAAGATTACAAAGACAAGGTCAATAAAACAATAAAAACCTGTTCTTGACATATTATGGCAAGAACAGCTCAAATAAGCAAAGAGAAACTACAGTTCATCATTACTTTAAGACGATGGTCAGTCAATATTTCAAGAACTTTCAAAGTTTCTTCAACTGCAGTCGCAATATCCATCTAGTGCTATGATGAAACTGGCTCTCATGAGGACCGCCACTGGAACGGAAGACCCAGAGTTACCTCTGCTGCAGAGGATAAGTTCATTGGAGTTACCAGCATCAGAAATTGCAGCCCAAGTAAATACTTCACAGAGTTCAGGTTCAAGGTAACAGACACATCTCAACATCAACTGTTCAGAGGAGACTTCATGAATCAGACCTTCATGGTCGAATTGCTGCAAAGAAACCACTACTAAAGGACCCCAATGAGAAGAAGAGACTTGCTTGGGCCAAGAAACACAAGCAATGGACATTAGACCGGTGGAAATCTGTCCTTTGGTCTGATGAGTCCAAATTGGAGATTTTTGGTTCCAACCGCCATGTCTTTGTGAGACACGGTGTGGGTGAACGGATGATCTCCACATGTGTATTTCCCACCATAAAGCATGGAAGAGGTGATGTGATGGTGTGGAGGTGCTTTGCTGGTGACACTGTCTATGATTTATTTAGAATTCAAGGCACACTAAACCAGCTTGGCTACCACAGCATTCTGCGGTGATACGCCAGCCCCACTAAGCCCAAACCAGATGGGATATCATTTGTTTTTCAATAGAACAATGACCCAACACACCTCCAGGCTGTGAAAGGGCTATTTTACCGAGAAGGAGAGTGATGGAGTGGTGCATCAGATGACCTGGCCTCCACAATCACCCAACCTCAACCAAATTGAGATGGTTTGGGATGAGTTGGACCGCAGAGTAATTGAAAATCAGCCAACAAGTACTCAGCATATGTGGGAACTCCTTCAAGACTGTTGGAAAAGCATTCCAGGTGACGCTGGTTGAGAGAATGCCAATAGTGTGCAAAACTGCAGTGGCTTCTTCCGTGGTGTCCTCCATTAACATCATTCTTGTTTAGTGTTTTATGAATCGTAGACTCATCAACAGAGATGTTAGCATGTTCCAGTGATTTCTGTAAGTCTTTAGCTGACTCTCTGATTCTTCTTAACCTCATTGCGCATTCTGCGCTGTGCTCTTGCAGTCATCTTTGCAGGATTGCCACTCCTAGGGAGAGTAGCAACAGTGATGAACTTTCTCCATTTATAGACAACTTGTCTATAGCAAACTCACATTTTGTGAGTTCGTTATAGGGCAAGGCAGCTCTAACCAACATCTCCAATCTCATTTCATTGACTGGACTGCAGGTTAGCTGACTCCAATTCGCTTTTGGAGAAGTCATTATCCTAGGGGTTCACATACTTTTTCCAAACTACGCTGTGAATGTTTAAATTATGTATTCAATATAGACAAGAAACATACACTAAATTGTGTGTTATTAGTTTAAGCATACAATGTTTGTCTATTGTTGTGACTTAGATGAAGATCAGATCAAATTTCATGACCAATTTATTCAGAAATCCAGGTAATTTCAAAGGGTTCACATTTTTCTTGCCTCTGTAGATAGTATAGGTGTATAGATAGTATAGGTGTATACAGTAGACAGTATAGGTGTATACAGTAGACAGTACAGGTGTATAGGAAGTATAGATGTTCACAGTAGACAGTATAGGTGTATACAGTAGATAGTATAGGGGTATAAAGTAGATAGTATAGCTGCATAGATTTATACCTGTATAGATAGTACAGGTGTAGAGATAGTATAGATGTTTACAGTAGATAATATAGGTGTGTAGACAGTAGAGGTGTATACAGTAGACAGTATAGGTGTATACAGTAGACAGTATAGGTGTATAAAGTAGATAGTATAGTTGCATAGATTTATAGCTGTATAGATAGTACAGGTGTAGAGATAGTACAGGTGTATACAGTAGATAGTATAGGTGTAGAGATAGTATAGGTGTGCACAGTAAATAGTATAGGTGTATACAGTAGACAGTATAGGTGTATAGAGTAGACAGTATAGCAGCATAGATTTATACCTGTATAGATAGTACAGGTGTAGATAGTATAGGTGTATACAGTAGACAGTATAGGTGTATAAAGTAGATAGTATAGCTGCATAGATTTATACCTGTATAGATAGTACAGGTGTATATAGTATAGGTGTATACAGTAGACAGTATATAGTTGTATACAGTAGACAGTATAGGTGTATACAGTAGACAGTATAGCTGTATAAAGTAGATAGTATAGGTGTATAGATTTATAGCTGTATAGATAGTACAGGTGTAGAGATAGTATAGGTGTATACAGTAGATAGTATAGGTGTAGAGATAGTATAGGTGTATACAGTAGATAGTATAGCTGTATAGATAGTACAGGTGTATACAGTAGATAGTATAGCTGTATAGATAGTACAGGTGTATAGTTAGTATAGGTGTATAGATGTATAGTTAGTATTGGTGTAGAGATAGTATAGATGTTTACAGTAGATAGTATAGGTGTGTAGACAGTATAGGTGTATACAGTAGACAGTATAGGTGTACACAGTATACAGTATAGGCGTATACAGTAGATAGTATAGGTGTATACAGTATACAGTATAGGTGTATACAGTATAGGTGTATACAGTAGATAGTATAGGTGTATACAGTAGATAGTATAGGTGTGTAGACAGTATACAGTATAGGTGTATACAGTATAGGTGTATACAGTAGATAGTATAGGTGTATACAGTAGATAGTATAGGTGTGTAGACAGTATAGGTGTATACAGTAGATAGTATAGGTGTATATAGTAGATAGTATAGGTGTATAGATAGTATAGGTGTATAGATAGTATAGCTGTATAGGATGTATAGGTGTATAGTTAGTATAGATAATATAGGTTTATACAGTATATAATATAGGTGTATACAGTAGATAGTATAGGTATATATAGTAGATAGTATAGCTGTATACATAGTACAGGTGTATACATAGTACAGGTGTATAGTTAGTATAGGTGTATAGTTAGTATAGATGTTTACAGTAGATAGTACAGGTGTGTAGAGTTAGTATAGGTGTATAGATAATATAGGTGAATACAGTAGATAATATAGGTGTATACAGTAGATAGTATAGGTGTATAGATAGTATAGATGTTTACAGTAGATAGTTTAGGTGTATAGATCGTAAAGGAGTATAGATCGTATAGGCGTATAGTTAGTATAGGTGTATAGATAGTATAGGTACAGCTGTAGTCGGAAGTTTACATTCACTTAGGTTGGAGTCATTAAAACTCGTTTTTCAACCACTCCACAAATGTCTTGTTAACAAACTACAGTTTTTGAAAGTCGGTTAGGACATCTACTTTGTGCATGACAAGTATTTTTTCCAACAATTGTTTACAGATTATATCACTTAGAATTCACTGTATCACAATTCCAGTGGGTCAGAAGTTTACATACATAAAGTTGACTGTGCCTTTAAACAGCTTGGAAAATTCCAGAAAATGATGTCATGGCTTTAGAAGCTTCTGATAGGATAATTGACATCATTTGAGTCAATTGGAGATGTACCGGTGGATGTATTTCAAGGCCTAAATTAAAACTCAGTGCCTCTTTGCTTGACATCATGGGAAAATCAAAAGAAATCAGCCAAGACCTCAGAAAAACAATTGTAGACCTCCACAAGTCTGGTTCATCCTTGGGAGCAATTTCCAAATGCCTGAAGGTACCACAATCAATAGTACGCAAGTATAAACACCATGGGACCACGCAGCCATCATACCACTCAGAAAGGAGACGCGATCTGTCTCCTAGAGATGAACATACTTTGGTGCGAAAAGTGCAAATCAATCCCAGAACAACAGCAAAAGGACCTTGTGAAGATGCTGGAGGAAACAGGTATAAAAGTATCTATATCCACAGTAAAATGAGTCCTATATCAACATAACCTGAAAGGCCGCTCAGCAAGGAAGCCACTGCTCCAAAACCGCCATAAAAAAGCCAGACTACGGTTTGCAACTGCACAAGGGAACAAAGATTGTACTTTTTGGAGAAATGTCCTCTGGTCTGCCGAAACAAAAATAGAACTGTTTGGCCATAATGACCATCGTTATGTTTGGAGGAAAAATGGGTAAGCTTGCAAGCCAAAGAACACCATCCCAACCGTGAAGCCCGGGGGTGGCATCATCATGTTGTGGGGGTGCTTTGCTGCAGGAGGGACGGTGCACTTCACAAAATAGATGGCAACATGAGGAGGAAAATGATGTGGATATATTGAAGCAACATCTCAAGACATCAGTCAGGAAGTTAAAGCTTGGTCACAAATGGGTCTTCCAAATGGACAATGACCCCAAGCATACTTCCAAATGTGTGGCAAAATGTTTTAAGGACAACAAAGTCAAGGTATTGGAGTGGCCATCACAAAGCCCTGACCTCAGTCCTATAGAAAATTTGTGGGCAGAACTGAAAAAGTGTGTGAGAGCAAGGAGGCCTAAAAACCTGATTCAGTTACACCAGCTCTGTCAGGAGGAATGGGCCAAAATTCACCCAATTTATTGTGGGAAGCTTGTGGAAGGCTACCCAAAACATTTGTCCCAAGTTAAACAATTTAAAGGCAATGCTATCAAATACTAATTGAGTGTATGTACACTTCTGACCCACTGGGAATGTGATGAAATAAATAAAAGCTGAAATAAATAATTATCGCAACTATTATTCTGACATTTCCCATTCTTAAAATAAAGTGGTGATCCTAACAGACCTAAGACAGGGAATTTTTACGAGGATTAAATGTCAGGAATTGTGAAAAACTGAGTTTAAATGTATTTGGCTAAGGTGTATGTAAACTTCTGACTTCAACTGTAGTTGTGTAGACAGTATAGGTGTATACAGTAGATAGTATAGGTGTATAGATAGTAAAGGAGTATAGTTAGTATAGGTATAGTTAGTATAGGTGTATACAGTAGATAATATAGGTCTATACATTAAATAGTATAGGTTTATAGATAGTACAGGTGTATAGATAGTATAGCTGTGTAGATAGTATAGGTGTATACAGTAGATAGTATCGGTGTATATATTGTACAGGTGTATAGATAATATAGACGTTTACTGTAGATAGGTGTATACAGTAGATGGTGTAGGTGTATAGATAGTATAGGTGTATAGGTAGTGTAGTTGTATAGTTAGTATAGGTGTTTACAGTAGATAGTATAGGTGTGTAGATAGCATCAGTGTATACAGTATATGGTATAGGTGTATAAAGGGTATAGGTATATAGATAGTAAATGAGTGTAGATAGTATAGGTGTATAGTTAGTATATTTTGTATTGGTGTATAGTTAGTATAGGTGTATACAGTAAATAGTACAGGTGTATAGATGGTATACAGTGTTTCCTCCTTTAAAAGTTGCGTCATAATGCGGCACACCCTGCGTGCTGCTGCAGCATTCTGTGGCATGTCATTTAAATTCTCAGCCATTTTTTCCTGTTACTACAAGTTTTTGCTAGTTTGACCACCAGAGGGCATCTTTGAGAAGCATTTGATAGTATTCCGTATTGGCATTACCAGAGAATTTAAAACCTTTTTTGTAATAACATAGTATATGGGACTGATTTTAAGAAATTTGGCTTAATTAATTTGATTAATATTATGGTGTTTCTATTAAGAGAAAAATGAAAAACAAAACCCTCAGGGTTTCCGTTAGGATTAAAAGGAAAATATGGCGATGTACAACATGACGATCGGAAGTAGGCTACATGATCGGAGGATTCTAAATTGTGTGCCTTCATTAGACAACTTTGTTTCAATATTTCTGTAAATCAGTGATATTTATTCCCATAGTAATTCGTTATGGATCCATAACTAAATCAACATCTGCATTTTGAAAGAGTATTTTTTATAATTATTTTATTAACGAAATGTGTTTATTTGTTTATTAGGCTACTGTGCAGTCTACAATACATACAGTAGTAAACATGGGAAAGTGCCTAATTCCTTACATAAGAGAGAGCAGGCCAAGTCTGTACTACAGAATGCAGGGCACGCGGGAGAACGGTGTTATTTCATAGTAGTGACGTCTTCACTGTTATTCTACAATGTAGAAAAAAGTAAAAACAAAGACAAATCCTGGAATGAGTAGGTGTGTCCAAACTTTTGACTGGTACTTGCTTAATTCATTTGAATAATATTATGTGTTTCTATTCCATAAACGAAACCCTCAGGGTTTCCGTTAGAATGGAAAATATGGCGCTGTACAACTGCATTTTGAAAGAGTATTTTTTTATCATTATTTTATTAACTAAATGTATTTATTTGTTTATTAGGCTACTGTGCAGTCTACAATACATATTGTAGTAAACATGGGAAAGTGCCTAATTCCTTACATAAGGGAGAGCAGGCCATGTTGGTACTACAGAATGCGGGGCACGTGGGAGAATGGGGTTCAAATCCCCTTTGGGGAGGAAGGAGTAGGCTGTCCTTGTAAATAAGGATTTGTTCATAATGGACTTGCCTAGCTAAATAAAGGTTACACTAAGAGCATAACATTTCTGCACCGTAATTTTCAAATTCTTGTCTAACTAATACCCAAATGGAGATTAAGTGAAATATAAACATACACATTTGAATGTCCTTTTTTCAAGTTATTTTATTGAAGAAGGCATAAAGATGTTGATGAAGAAACACTGTGCTGCTGTTTTGAGTTAGCAATGTAACACTTTAGAGTACTTAAGCATCGAATACATTGCAAGTTGAGAGATTTTTCTTGGCAATTTCTTGCATGGAATAGCCTTCATTTCTCAGAACAAGAATAGACTGACGAGTTTCTGAAGAAAGTTATTTGTTTCTGGCCATTTTGAGCCTGTAATCAAACCCACAAATGCTGATGCTCCAGATTCTCAACTAGTCTAAAGAAGGCAAGTTTTATTGCTTCTTAATTAATCAGCACAACAGTTTTCAGCTGTGCTAACATAATTACAAAATGGTTTTCTAATGATCAATTAGCCTTTTTAAAATGATAAACTTGGATTAGCTAACAACATGCCATTGGAACATAGGAGTGATGTTTGCTGATAATGGGCCTCTGGAATATCTACGTAGGCGTACAATCAGCTGTTTCCAGCTACAATAGTCATTTACAACATTAACCATGTCTACACTGTATTTCTGATCAATTTGATGTTATTTTAATTGACAGAAAATGTGATTTGACTTCAAAAACAAAGACATTCTAAGTGACCCCAAACTTTTGAACGGTAGTGTATAGTTGTATAGATAGTACAGGTGTACAGATAGTATTCAGTGAGGGAAAAAAGTATTTGATCCCCTGCTGATTTTGTACGTTTGCCCACTGACAAAGAAATGATCAGTCTATAATTTTAATGGTAGGTTTATTTGAACAATGAGAGACAGAATAACAACAAAAAATCCAGAAAAACGCATGTCAAAAATGTTATGAATTGATTTGCATTTTAATGAGGGAAATAAGTATTTGACCCCCTCTCAATCAGAAAGATTTCTGGCTCCCAGGTGTCTTTTATACAGGTAACGAGCTGAGATTAGGAGCACACTCTTAACCTGTTGGGTCTAGGGGGCAGCATTTGCACGTCTGGATAAAAAAAATGTACCCGATTTAATCTGGTTACTAATCCTACCCAGTAACTAGAATATGCATATATTTATTATATATGGATAGAAAACACTCTAAAGTTTCCAAAACTGTTTGAATGGTGTCTGTGAGTATAACAGAACTAATTTGGCAGGCAAAACCCTGAGACATTTTCTGACAGGAAGTGGATACCTGATGTGTTGTATTGACTTTAAACCTATCCCATTGAAAAACACAGGGGTTTAGGAATATTTTGGCACTTCCTATTGCTTCCACTAGATGTCACCAGCCTTTACAAAGTGTTTTGAGTCTTCTGGAGGGAGATCTGACCGAACAAGAGCCATGGAACGATGATGTCCCATTAGACACCTGGTGCGCTAGTTCATGTTGGGTACCCTCGTTCCAATACGTTATAAAAGAGTATGCATTCGTCCACCTTGAATATTATTCATGTTCTGGTTAAAAAAGGCCCTAATGATTTATGCTATACAACGTTTGACATGTTTGAACGAACGGAAATATATTTTTTCCCCTCGTTCATGACGAGAAGTCCGGCTGGCTTACATCATGTGCTAACGAGACGGAGATTTTTGGACATAAATGATGAGCTTTTTTGAACAAAACTACATTCGTTATGGACCTGTGATACCTGGAAGTGACATCTGATGAAGAGAATCAAAGGTAATGGATTATTTACATAGTATTTTCGATTTTAGATCTCCCCAACATGACGTCTAGTCTGTATCGCAACGCGTATTTTTCTGGGCGCAGTGCTCAGATTATTGCAAAGTGTGATTTCCCAGTAAGGTTATTTTTAAATCTGGCAAGTTGATTGCGTTCAAGAGATGTAAATCTATAATTCTTTAAATGACAATATAATATTTTACCAATGTTTTCTAATTTTAATTATTTAATTTGTTACGCTGACTTGACTGCCGGTTATTGGAGGGAAACGATTTCCTCAACATCAATGCCATAGTAAAACGCTGTTTTTGGATATAAATATAAACTTGATAGAACTAAAAATGCATGCATTGTCTAACATAATGTCCTAGGAGTGTCATCTGATGGAGATTGTAAAAGGTTAGTGCATCATTTTAGCTGGTTTTATGGTTTTGGTGACCCTGTCTTTGACTTGACAAAACATTACACACAACTCTTGTAAATGTACTGTCCTAACATACTCTAAATTTATGCTTTCGCCGTAAAACCTTTTTGAAATCGTAAAACGTGGTTAGATTAAGGAGATGTTTATCTTTCAAATGGTGTAAAATAGTTGTATTTTTGAAAAATTTGAATTTTGACATTTATTTGGATTCAAATTTGCCGCTCTTGAAATGCACCTGCTGTTGATGGAGTGCACCACGGGTGGCACGCTAGCGTCCCACCTAGCCCCAAGAGGTTAAAGGGAGTGCTCCTAATCTCAGCTTGTTACCTGTATAAAAGACACCTGTCCACAGAAGCAACCAATCAATCAGATTCCAAACTCTCCACCAGGGCCAAGACCAAAGAGCTCTCCAAGGATGTCAGGGACAAGATTGTAGACCTACACAAGGCTGGAATGGGCTACAAGACCATCGCCAAGCAGCTTGGTGAGAAGGTGACAACAGTTGGTGCGATTATTCGCAAATGGAATTAACACAAAAGAACTGTCAATCTCCCTCGGCCTGGGGCTCCATGCAAGATCTCACCTCGTGGAGTTGCAATGATCATGAGAACGGTGAGGAATCAGCCCAGAACTACACGGGAGGATCTTGTCAATGATCTCAAGGCAGCTGGGACCATAGTCACCAAGAAAACAATTGGTAACACACTACGCCGTGAAGGACTGAAATCCTGCAGTGCCCGCAAGGTCCCCCTGCTCAAGAAAGCATATATACATGCCCATCTGAAGTTTGCCAATGAACATCTGAATGATTCAGAGGACAACTGGGTGAAAGTGTTGTGGTCAGATGAAACCAAAATGGAACTCTTTGGCATCAACTCAACTCGCCGTGTTTGGAGGAGGCGGAATGCTGCCTATGACCCCAAGAACACCATCCCCACCGTCAAACATGGAGGTGGAAACATTATGCTTTGGGGGTGTTTTTCTGCTAAGGGGACAGGACAACTTCACCGCATCAAAGGGACGACGGATGGGGCCATGTACCGTCAAATCTTGGGTGAGAACCTCCTTCCCTCAGCCAGGGCATTGAAAATGGGTCGTGGATGGGTATTCCAGCATGACCCAAAACACACGGCCAAGGCAACAAAGGAGTGGCTCAAGAAGAAGCACATTAAGGTCCTGGAGTGGCCTAGCCAGTCTCCAGACCTCAATCCCATAGAAAATCTGTGGAGGAAGCTGAAGGTTCGAGTTGCCAAACATCAGCCTCGAAACCTTAATGACTTGGGGAAGATCTGCAAAGAGGACTGGGACAAAATCCCTCCTGAGATGTGTGCAAACCTGGTGGCCAAATACAAGAAACGTCTGACCTCTGTGATTGCCAACAAGGGTTTTGCCACCAAGTACTAAGTTATGTTTTGCAGAGGGGTCAAATACTTATTTCCCACATTAAAATGCAAATCATTTTTTACATGCATTTTTCTGGATTTGTTTGTTGTTATTCTTTCTCTCACTGTTCAAATAAACCTACCATTAAAATGATAGACTGATCATTTCTTTGTCACTGGGCAGACGTACAAAATCAGCAGGGGATCAAATACTTTCCCCCCCTCACTGTAGGTGTTTACAGTAGATAGTACAGGTGTATACATTAGATAGTACAGGTGTATACATTAGATATTACAGGTGTATACAGTACATAGTATAGGTGTGTAGATAGTATAGGTATATACATTAGATAGTATAGGTGTATACAGTAGATAATATAGGTGTATACAGTAAATAGTATAGGTGTATAGAGAGTACAGGTGTACAGATTATATAGATGTTTACAGTGGATTGTATAGGTGCATAGATAGTAAAGGAGTATAGATAGCATAAGCGTATAGGTAATATAGGTATATAGATAGTATAGGTGTATACATTAGATAGTACAGGTGTATAGATAGTACAGGTGTATACAGTAGATAATATAGGTCTATACAGTAAATAGTATAGGTGTATAGAGTACAGGTGTACAGATTGTATAGATGTTTACAGTGGATTGTATAGGTGCATAGATGGCATAGGCGTATAGTTAGTATAGGTATATAGAAATAGATGTATACAGTAGATAGTACAGGTGTATACAGTAGATAGTACAGGTGTATACAGTAGATAGTATAGGTGTATACAGTAGATAGTATAGGTGTGTAGATAGTAAAGGTGTATACAGTAGATGTTATTGGTGTATAAAGAGTACAGGTGTATAGATAGTATAGATGTTTACAGTAGATAGTATAGGTGTATAGATAGCAAAGGAGTATATATAGTATAGGCGTATAGTATAGCTGTATAGTTAGTATAGGTATATAGATAAAATAGGTGTATACAGCAGATAAAATTGGTGTATACAGTAAATAGTATAGGTGTATAGATAGTATAGATGTTTACAGTAGATAGTAAGGTGTATAGATAGTAAAGAAGTATAGATAGCATCGGCGTATAGTTAGTATAGGTGTATAGTTAGTATAGGTATATAGATAGGTGTATACAGTAGATATAGGTGTATACAGTAGATAGTACAGGTGTATAGACAGTAAAGGAGTATAGATATAGGCATATAGTTAGTATAGGTGTATAGTTAGTACAGGTATGTAGATAATATAGGTGCATACAGTAGATAATATAGGTGTATAGATAGTACAGGTGTATAGATAGTATAGATGTATAGGTGTATAGATGTTTACAGTAGTTAGCACAGGTGTATAGAGAATAAAGGAGTATAGATAGAATAGGAGTATAGTTACTATAGGTGTATAGATATACTGTAGGTGTATACAGTAGATATTATAGGTGTATACAGACATTTACAGTAGATAGTATAGGCTTATAGTTTTGGCTTTTAGTATAGGTTAATAGATAGTATAGGTGTATATATAGTATAGGTGTTTACAGTAGATTGTATAGGTATATAGAGATACAGTTGCATAGATAGTATAGATGTATACAGTAGATAGCATAGCTGTATAGACAGTACAGGTGTATAGACAGTACAGGTGTATAGTTAGTAATGGTGTATACTTAGTAATGGTCTATAATTAGTAATGGTGTATAGTTAGTATAGATGTTTACAATAGAGAATATGGGTGTGTAGATAGTATTGGTGTTTAGATTGTGCAGACGTTTACAGTAGATAGTATAGGCGTATAGATAGTATAGGTTAACAGATAGTGTAGGCATATAGATAGCATAGGTCTATAGATAGTATAGCTGTATAGATAGTATAGGTGTTTACAGTTGATTGTATAGGTGTATAGAGATACAGTTGTATAGATGTATAGATAGTAGATAGTACAGGTGTATAAATAGTATAGGTGTATAGATAGTATAGAATGTTGACTTAGAGGTTAGCTGTACTTTTTGATGTTATGAGGCTTGGTAGTTTAGGGAACAAAGCTCAACTGAGATCAGGAACATTACAGTACAGTGTGTCAGTGCCTATTTGGAGCAAATGTGCCTTACTCCATACAGCATTTATTTGAAGATGCAAAACACTACATTACCCTACATTACCATGCATTACCCTACATTTCCCCACAATAGACTACATTACCCTGCAATATCCTACATTGAGATCCCTGCTCATCGAACAGTAAAGAAATCACTAGTTGGATGTTGTTTCCAGAAAGCACCTGATTTTCTATCAATGTCTTCTCAAGTGAGGACTTCTGACAAAGAGCATGAGACATTAATTGGACGGAACACCAGTGGACAGCCAGTCCTCTTGGATATATTAAAGGAGAAGATTCCATCTCCTTTCACTTTGAATTTCGTCAGCCTTGGCTCCACAACAGCCAATAGAAACAT
Source organism: Salmo salar (assembly GCF_965601325.2). Taxonomy (NCBI): domain Eukaryota; kingdom Metazoa; phylum Chordata; class Actinopteri; order Salmoniformes; family Salmonidae; genus Salmo; species Salmo salar. The sequence goes on from NC_138313.1 coordinate 38,298,148, forward strand.
GAATATCTACAACAGGAGCCAGCCTACTCGATAATAGGCTAGCCGCCCCCTGGCACTCAACGGAACGAGCATGAAAATGAAAATGGAGATGCTCTTTAATTGAGCCGATTAGCGAAAGAAGAAGAAAACAGATGGAGGGGACGAGAAAGCGTTACCTAGACGAGTGAAAATGAGTGAACGTCAGGTCGTTTGTTGTCATTAGTTCTCTTGGAACATTGTTAATGTGGTTTCGGAGCTGAGCATGTCTTTGCGGTATTTCTGATGGCGTGACGGTAATGACATACTTAAGTGTCCCTCAATTGATATGGTTAAGGGCAGCGTGGAGAAAGCAGGGCCACACTTGGGGGCTGGCTGAAAGGGAGGGCTAGGTTGTGTGGTCCCTGTCGGAAGGCTTTATCAGTGGCTTAATCAGGGTGATTTGTCACCTAATGTGGAGGACGAGAAGGACTGGCCGCCTGCAAGGGCATGCATTAGCCTCTTCATCAACACAGAAGGCTCAACCCTATCTTGGCTGCTCCGCACGCACACACACACACACACACACACATACACACACACACACCACTTAGAAACAGCGGACCAATACAAGCTGCTGGCGATGTAAGCACACACATGCTGTATATTTACATAGTGCTTACACTCACACAAACAGACAGATTTGTGCACATGAACACATACGCAAAGATAATGACATTTCCCAACACAAACAACCACAGGCGGCGACGCATAACTGTGTGTGTGTGTGTGTGGTGACATGGTGAGACCCTGCCGTTGTCTCTCCTCCTGGTGCATGACTATGGGTGTGTCGGGTCCATTAGAGCTGTGCCTGCCTCCTCCTTCTCCCATCTACCCCCCTCCCAGTCTCCCCAGCCCCAGCGAAGGCCCAACAAATCAACACTGATTTACTCCAATCTCAGCTTCCACCTCAAGTTTACAAACCCAATCTTAGAGGGAAGCAATGAAGAGGGGTGTATATATATATATATATATATATATATATATATATATATATATATATTTGTGTGTGTGTGTGTGTGTGTGTGTGTGTGTGTGTGTGTGTGTGTGTGTGTGTGTGTGCATTGCATAATATGGATTGTGTATGCATGTGTTCCTCACTGCATGTGTGTAAATGTGTATGTGCCCCCTGTGTGTATGCGTCTCATCTCGTGTTTGAAGGTACTCAGTGCCACACTGCGACTGCAGGATAGATAGAGGAAGTAGGGGGGCACACACAGGGAGACACAACACCTCTTGGCATATTTCAATAGAAAACAGGTCAACAAAAACCCAGAGGGGGGTAGCTTGGGCCCTGGAAGTAGTCACAATGGGATTACCTCTCTCCCTCTCTCCAAAGTGCTTTATTGGCATGGGAAACATATATATTTACATTGCCAAAGCAAGTGGAATAGACAATAAACAAAAGGGAAATAAACAAGAGGAATAAACAAATCAGTAAACATTACACTCACAAAAGTAACAAAAAAAATAGACATTTCAAATGTTATATTATTGGCTATGTACAGTGTTGTAACAATGTGCAAATAGTTGAAGTACGAAAGAGAAAAGAAATAAATATAAATGTATAGGTTATATTTACAATGTTGTTTATGCTCCACTGGTTGCCCTTTTCTCATGGCAACGGGCCACACATCTTGCTGCTGTGATTGCACACTGGGGTACTTTGCCTAAGAGATATGGGAGATTTTCAATGTTTGATTTGTTTTCAAATTATTTGTGGGTCTGTGTGATCTGTGGGAAAAATATGTCTCTCTAATGTGGTCATACATTTGGCAGGAGGTTAGGAAGTGTAGCTCAGTTTCTACCTCATTTTGTGGGCAGTGGGCACATAGCCTGTCTTCTCTCGAGAGCCAGGTCTGCCTATGGCGGCCTTTCTCAATAGAAAGTCTCACTGAGTCGGTACATACTCAAGGATTTTGTTGGGTCTAAATGTTTAAAAATATATATTTTACAGTTATTTTACCAGGTAAATTGACTGAGAATACATTCTCATTTACAGCAACGACCTGGGGAATAGTTACAGGGGAGAGGAGGGGGATGAATGAGCCAATTGTAAATGTTTCGGTCCTGGGGCTCTGTGGGGTTTGTTTGTGTTTGTGAACAGAGCCCCAGAACCAGTTGGCTGAGGGGACTCCTCTAGGTTAATCTCTCTATAGGTGAGGGCTTTGTGGTGGAATATGTGGGCATCACTTCCTTTTAGGCGGTTGCAGAATTTAACAGCTCTTTTCTGGATTTTGATAACTAGTGTGAATAGTCTTAATTATGCTCTGCATGCATTGTTTGGGGTTTTGCATTGTACACAAAGTGTATTTTTGCAGAATTCTGCATGCTGTCTGAATTAGGTGTTTGTCCGATTTTGTGAATTTTTAGCAAAATAATAATTGGGAAGTTTTATAGAAGGCCTTTCTTGCCTTGTCTCTTAGATCGTTCACAGCCTTGTGGAAGTTACTTGAGGTGTTGATGTTAAGGCCGAGGTAGGTATAATTGTTTGTGTACTCTAGGGCAACAGTGTCTAGATATATATACTGCTCAAAAAAATAAAGGGAACACTTAAAAAACAAATCCTAGATCTGAATGAAAGAAATAATCTTATTAAAAACTTTTTTCTTTACATAGTTGAATGTGCTGACAACAAAATCACACAAAAATAATCAATGGAAATCCAATTTATCAACCCATGGAGGTCTGGATTTGGAGTCACACTCAAAATTAAAGTGGAAAACTACACTACAGGCTGATCCAACTTTGTTGTAATGCCCTTAAAACAAGTCAAAATGAGGCTCAGTAGTGTGTGTGGCCTCCACGTGCCTGTATGATCTCCCTACAACGCCTGGGCATGCTCCTAATGAGGTGGCGGATGGTCTCCTGAGGAATCTCCTCCCAGACTTGGACTAAAGCATCCGCCAACTCCTGGACAGTCTGTGGTGCAATGTGGCGTTGGTGGATGGAGCGAGACATGATGTCCCAGATGTGCTCAATTGGATTCAGGTCTGGGGAACGGGTGGGCCAGTCCATAGCATCAATGCCTTCCTCTTGCAGGAACTGCTGACACACTCCAGCCACATGAGGTCTAGCATTGTCTTGCATTAGGAGGAACCCAGGGCCAACTGCACCAGCATATGGTCTCACAAGGGGTCTGAGGATCTCATCTCGGTACCTAATGGCAGTCTGGCTACCTCTGGCGAGCACATGGAGGGCTGTGTGGCCCCCCAAAGAAATGCCACCCCACACCATGACTGACCCACCGCCAAACCGGTCATGCTGGAGGATGTTGCAGGCAGCAGAACGTTCTCCATGGCGTCTCCAGACTCTGTCACGTCTGTCACGTGCTCAGTGTGAACCTGCTTTCATCTGTGAAGAGCACAGGGCGCCAGTGACGAATTTGCCAATCTTGGTGTTCTCTGGCAAATGCCAAACGTCCTGCACGGTGTTGGGCTGTAAGCACAACCCCCACCTGTGGACGTCGGGCCCTCATACCACCCTCATGGAGTCTGTTTCTGACCGTTTGAGCAGACACATGCACATTTGTGGCCTGCTGGAGGTCATTTTGCAGGGCTCTGGCAGTGCTTCTCCTGCTCCTCCTTGCACAAAGGCAGAGGTAGCGGTCCTGCTGCTGGGTTGTTGCCCTCCTACGGCCTCCTCCACATCTCCTGATGTACTGGCCTGTCTCCTGGTAGCGTCTCCATGCTCTGGACACTACGCTGACAGACACATCAATGCCACAGCTCGCATTGATGTGCCGTCCTGGTTGAGCTGCACTACCTGAGCCACTTGTGTGGGTTGTAGACTCCGTCTCATGCTACTACTAGAGTGAAAGCACCGCCAGCATTCAAAAGTGACCAAAACATCAGCCAGGAAGCATAGGAACTGAGAAGTGGTCTGTGGTCCCCACCTGCAGAACCACTCCTTTATTGGGGGTGTCTTGCTAATTGCCTATAATTTCCACCTGTTGTCTATTCTATTTGCACAACAGCATGTGAAATGTATTGTCAATCAGTGTTGCTTCCTAAGTGGACAGTTTGATTTCACAGAAGTGTGATTGACTTGGAGTTACATTGTGTTGTTTAAGTGTTCCCTTTATTTTTTTGAGCAGTGTATATATATATATTTTTTAATGTTTGCTAATTAATTTAAAAAAAATAAAAAATGAAATATAACATTTACATACAGCACCAGTCAAAAGTTTGGACACACCTACTAATTCCAGGGTTTTTCTGTATTTTTACTATTTTCTACATTGTAGAATTAAAGTGAAGACATCAAAACTATGAAATAGCACATATGGAATCATGTAGTAAACAAAAAAAGTGTTAAACAAATAAAAATATATTTAATGTTTGAGATTTTTCAAAGCAGCCACCCTTTGCCTTGATGTCAGCTTTGCACACTCTTGGCATTTTCTCAACCACCTTCATGAGGTAGTCACCTGGAATGCATTTCAATTAACAGGTGTGCCTTGTTAAAAGTTAATTTGTGGAATTTCTTTCCTTCTTAATGCGTTTGAGCCAATCAGTTGTGTTGTGACAAGGTAGGGTTGATATACAGAAGATAGCCCTATTTGGTAAAAGACCAAGTCCATATTATGTCAAGAACAGCTCAAATAAGCAAAGAGAAACGACAGTCCATTACTTTAAGACATGAAGGCCAGTCAATGCAGAACATTTCAAGAACTTTTCAAGTTTCTTCAAGTGCTGTCGCAAAAACCATCAAGCGCTATGATGAAATTTAGCTCTCATGAGGACCGCCACAGGAAAGGAAAACCCAGAGTTACCTAAGCTGCAGAGGACAAGTTCATTAGAGTTACCAGCCTCCGGTTGCAGCCCAAATAAATGCTTCAGAGTTCAAGTAAAAGACGACTCTTCAGAATAGGCTGCGTGAATCAGGCCTTGGTCGAATTGCTGCGAAGAAACCACTACTAAAGGACACCAATAAGAAGAGACTTGCTTGGGCCAACAGAGGCGCAGTCTCAACGTCAACAGTGAAGAGGCGACTCCGGGATGCTGGCCTTCTAGGCAGAGTTGCAAAGAAAAAGCCATATCTCAGACTGGCCAATAAAAATAAAAGATTAAGATGGGCAAAAGAACACAGACACTGGACATAGGAACTCTGCCTAGAAGGCCAGCATCCCGGAGTCGCCTCTTGAGACTGCTGTTTTGCGGATACTATTTAATGAAGCTGCCAGTTGAGGACTTGTGAGGCGTCTGTTTCTCAAACTAGACACTCGAATGTACTTGCTTAGTTGTGCCCCGGGGCCTCCCATTCCTCTTTCTATTCTGGTTAGAGCCAGTTTGCGCTGTTCTGTGAAGGGAGTAGTACACAGTGTTGTACCAGATCTTCAGTTTCTTGGCAATTTCTCACATGGAATAGCCTTCATTTCTCAGCACAAGAATAGACTGATGCATTTCAGAAGAAAGGTGTTTGTTTCTGACCATTTTGAGCCTATAATCGAACCCAGAAATGCTGATGCTCCACATGCTCAACTAGTCTAAAATAAGGCCAGTTTTATTGCTTCTTTAAATCAGAACAACAAAAGGGTTTTCTTATGATCAATTAGCCTTTTAAAATGATAAACTTGGATTAGCTAGCACAACATGCCATTGGAACACAGGATTGATGGTTGCTGATAATGGACCTCTGTAGCCTATGTAGATATTACATTTGAAAAAATTGCCGTTTCCAGTTACAATAGTAATTTACAACATTAACAATGTCTACACTGTATTTCTGATCAATTTGATGTTATTTCAATGGTCCAAAAAATATAAATTTCTTTAAAAAAAACAAGGACATTTCTAAGTGACCGGTAGTGTATGAGTGAGAGTGAGAGTGACAGAGAGAGAGATAGGTGTGCAGTTAAAATTGGCAAAAAACACAGATTTATTTCCTTAGGGCCATGGTGTAAGACAGGGATGCAGTTTGAGCCCACACACTCTTCAACATACGTATATATCTATGAGTGAAAGGGAAAGAGAGTGAAAAAGAAAGAGAGAGGGAGGGAAAGCGAGAGAGAGGGAAAGAGATTTTTCAGCATGTTCTTTAAAAAATATGGATTTTTTTAACTCTAAATCTAAGTTTATCTGCAAGAACATATACAGGATACGACCCTCCACAACATAACCTTCACTCCAAATCAAAACCTACAACCTGATTTTGGACGGAATTACCTAGAAGGCTTACAACTACCAAAGATTATTATTCACAAACTATATAGCAAATGCTCTGGCAACCAGAGACCTGAAAACACCATCCAACCTGGAACTGAGTGAGTAATGTTTAGTTTGAAGTTATATTTTATTTTCAAAAGCCAAGAAAAATTCTTTACAATGATATATTGTACTTTATAAGGACTGAATGCTAAATTTACACTCTGTTCCAAACGTGCTAGACGGCCAGTTTGTATAGCCATTAGCCGTACCCTTATCGTACTTCTCCTCTGTTCCTCTGGTGGTGTGGAGGTTAATCCAGGTCCTGCAGTGCATGGCTCCACTCCCACTCCCCAGGCGCTCTCATTTGTTGACTTCTGTAACCGTAAAAGCCTTGGTTTCATGCATGTTAACATTAGAAGCCTACTCCCTAAGTTTGTTTTACTCACTGCTTTAGCACATTCTGCCAACCCGGATGTCTTAGCCATGTCTGAATCCTGGCTTAGGAAAACCACCAAAAACCCTGAAATCACCATCGCTAACTATAACATTTTCTGCCAAGATAGAACTGCCAAAGGGGGCGGTGTTGCAATCTACTGCAAAGATGGCCTGCAGAGTTCTGTATTACTATCCAAGTCTGTACCCAAACAATTCGAGCTTCTACTTCTAAACATTCATCTTTCCAGAAACAAGTCTCTCACTGTTGCCGCTTGCTATAGACCTCCCTCTGCCCCAGCTGTGCCCTCGATACCATATGTGAATTGATTGCCCCCCATCTATCTTCTGAGCTCGTGCTACTAGGTGACCTAAACTGGGACATGCTTAACACCCCGGCCATCCTACAATCTAAGCTTGATGCCCTCAATCTCACACAAATTATCAATGAACCTACCAGGTACAACCCCAAATCCGTAAACACGGGCACCCTCATAGATGTCATCCTAACTAACTCACCCTCCAAATAAACTTCTGCTGTTTTCAATCAAGATCTCAGCGATAACTGCCTCATTGCCTACATCCGTAATGGGCCTGCGACCAAACGACCACCCCTCATCACTGTCAAACGCTCCTTAAAACACTTCTGCGAGCAGGCCTTTCTAATCGACCTGGCCGGGATATCCTGGAATGACATTGACCTCATCCCATCAGTAGATGCCTGGCTATTCTTTAAAAGTGCCTTCCACACCATCTTAAATAAGCATTCCCCACTGAAAAAATTTAGAACTAGGAATAGATATAGCCCTAGGTTCACTCCAGACCTGTCTGCCCTTGACAAGCACAAAAACATCCTGTGGCGTTCTGCATTAGCATTGAATAGCCCCCGTGATATGCAACTTTTCAGGGAAGTTAGGAACAAATATACACAGGCAGTTAGGAAAGCTAAGGCTAGCTTTCTCAAACAGAAATTTGCATCCTGTTGTACTAACTCAAAAAAGTTCTGGGACACTGTAAAGTCCATGGAGAATAAGAGCACCTCCTCCCAGGTGCCCACTGCTCTGAGGCTAGGAAACACTGTGACCACCGATAAATCCACAATAATTGAGAATTTCAATAAGCATCTCTCTACGGCTGGCCATGCTTTCCACCTGGCTACCCCTACCCCTGTCAACTGTCCGGCACCCTCCACAGCAAACCGCCAAAGCCCCCACCATTTCTCCTTCACCCAAATCCAGATAGCTGATGTTCTGAAAGAGCTGCAAAATCTGGACCAATACAAATCAGCCGGGCTAGACCATCTGGACCCTCTCTTTCTAAAATTATCTGCCGAAATTGTTGCAACCCCTATTACTAGCCTGTTCAACCTCTCTTTCGTATCATCTGAGATTCCCAAAGATTGGAAAGCTGCCGCGGTCATCCCCGTCTTCAAAGGGGGTGACACTCTAGACCCAAACTGCTACAGACCTATATCTATCCTACCCTGTCTTTCTAAGGTCTTCGAAAGCCAAGTTAACCTGTTATGGCTAGGGGGCAGTATTTTCACAGCCGGATAAAAAACGTACCCGATTTAATCTGATTATTACTCCTGCCCAGAAACTAGAATATGCATATAATTATTAGCTTTGGATAGAAAACACTCCAAAGTTTCTAAAACTGTTTGAATGGTGTCTGTGAGTATAACAGAACTCATTTGGCAGGCCAAAACCTGAGAAGATTTCATGCAGGAAGTTGCCTGTCTGACAAGGTGTCGTTCTTCTTGCCTCTGTTTATTGAAGACTGAGGATCTCTGCTATAACGTGACACTTCCTACGGCTCCCATAGGCTCTCAGAAGGCGGCAAAAAGCTGAATCGTGGCTTTGCAGGCTCTGGTTGAAAAAAAGTTGCGCGTTTGGGTAGTGGCTGGTTACAGTACTGTAAGACTCAGGCGCGTGCCCGCGTCGACCGAATGCTTTGTTTTCTTTTGTCTGTTTACCTAAACGCAGATTCCCGGTCGGAATATTATCGCTTTTTTACGAGAAAAATTGCATAAAAATGGATTTTAAACAGCGGTTGACATGCTTCGAAGTACGGTAATGGAATATTTAGAAATCTTTTGTCACGAATTGCGCCATGCTCGTGACCCTTATTTACACTTCGGATAGTGTCTAGAACGCACGAACAAAACGCCGCTATTTGGATATAACGATGGATTATTTTGGACCAAACCAACATTTGTTATTGAAGTAGCAGTCCTGGGAGTGCATTCTGACGAAGACAACAAAGGTAATCAAACTTTTGTAATAGTAAATCGGAGTTTGGTCAGGGCTAAACTTGGTCGGTGTCTAAATGGCTAGCCGTGATGGCTGGGCTATCTACTGAGAATATTGCAAAATGTGCTTTCACCGAAAAGCTATTTTAAAATCAGACATATCGAGTGCATAGAGGAGTTCTGTATCTATAATTCTTAAAATAATTGTTATGTTTTTTGTGAACGTTTATCGTGTGTAATTTAGTAAATTCACTGGATGTTTGCGGGGGGTATGCTAGTTCTGAATGTCACATGCTAATGTAAAAAGCAGGTTTTTGATATAAATATGAACTTGATTGAACAAAACATGCATGTATTGTATAACATAATGTCCTAGGGTTGTCATCTGATGAAGATCATCAAAGGTTAGTGCTGCATTTAGCTGTGGTTTGGGTTTATGTGACATTATATGCTAGCTTGAAAAATGGGTGTCTGATTATTTCTGGCTTGGTACTCTGCTGACATAATCTAATGTTTTGCTTTCGTTGTAAAGCCTTTTTGAAATCGGACAGTGTGGTTAGATTAACGAGAGTCTTGTCTTTAAAATGCTGTAAAATAGTCATATGTTTGAAAAATTGAAGTTTTCGGATTTTAGAGGAGTTTGTATTTCGTGCCACGCCCATCATTGGATATTGGAGCAGGTGTTCCGCTAGCGGAACGTCTAGATATAAGAGGTTAACAAACAGATTACCGACCATTTCGAATCCCACCGTACCTTCTCCGCTATGCAATCTGGTTTCAGAGCTGGTCATGGGTGCACCTCAGCCACGCTCAAGGTCCTAAATGACATCATAACCGCCATCGATAAGAGACATTACTGTGCAGCCGTATTCATCGACCTGGCCAAGGCTTTCGACTCTGTCAATCACCACATTCTTATTGGCAGACTCAACAGCCTTGGTTTCTCAAATGACTGCCTAGCCTGGTTCACCAACTGCTTCTCTGACAGAGTTCAGTGTGTCAAATCGGAGGGCCTGTTGTCCGGACCTCTGGAAGTCTATGGGTGTGCCACAGGGTTCAATTCTCAGGCCGACTCGCTTCTCTGTATACAGCAATGATGTTGCTCTTGCTGCTGGTGATTCTCTGATCCACCTCTACGCAGACGACACCATTCTGTATACTTCTGGCCCCTCTTTGGACACTGTGTTAACTAACCTCCAGACGAGCTTCAATGCCATACAACTCTCCTTCCGTGGCCTCCAACTGCTCTTAAACGCAGGTAAAACTAAATGCATGCTATTCAATCGATCACTGCCCGCACCTGCACCTGCCCGTCCAGCATCACTACTCTGGACGGTTCTGACTTAGAATACGTGGACAACTACAAATACCTGGGTGTCTGGTTAGACTGTAAACTCTCCTTCCAGACTCACATTAAGCATCTCCAATCCAAAATTAAATCTAGAATCGGCTTCCTATATCGCAACAAAGCATCCTTCACTCATGCTGCCAAACACACCCTCGTAAAACTGACCATCCTACCGATCCTCGACTTCGGTGATGTCATCTATAAAATAGCCTCCAACACTCTACTCAACAAACTGGATGCAGTCTATCACAGTGCCATCAGTTTTGTCACCAAAGCCCCATACACTACCCACCATTGCGACCTGTACGCTCTCGTTGGTTGGCCCTTGCTTCATACTCGTCGCCAAACCCACTGGCTACAGGTTATCTACAAGTCTCTGTTAGGTAAAGCCCCGCCTTATCTCAGCTCACTGGTCACCATAATGGCACCCACTCGTAGCATGCGCTCCAGCAGGTATATCTCATTGGTCACCCCCAAAGCCAATTCCTCCTTTGGCCGCCTTTCCTTCCAGTTCTCTGCTGCCAATGACTGGAACGAACTGCAAAAATCTCTGAAGCTGGAGACTCATATCTCCCTCACCATCTTTAAGCACCAGCTGTCAGAGCAGCTCACAGATCACTGCATCTGTACATAGCCCATCTGTAAACAGCCCATCTATCTACCTACCTCATCACCATACTGTATGTATTTATTTATCTAGCTCCTTTGCACCCCAGTATCTCTACTTGCACATTCATCTTCTGCACATCTACCATTCCAGTGTTTAATTGCTATATTGTAATTACTTCGCCACCATGGCCTATTTATTGCCTTAACTTACCTCATTTGCACTCACTGTATATCGACTTTTTGTTTTCTTTTGTTCTACTGTATTATTGACTGTATGTTTTGTTTATTCCATGGGTAACTCTGTGTTGCTGTATGTGTCGAATTGCTACGCTTTATCTTGGCCAGGTCGCAGTTGCAAATGAGAACTTGTTCTCAACTAGCCTACCTGGTTAAATAAAGGTGAAATAAATTTTTTTTTAAAAAATTAAAGCTACCAAGCTTGATACAACTTCAATTATCACTGATGTGTCAAGTGAGAGGTGTCAAAGCCCTTAAGCCCAACAATGGCAGGAGAGCCCCAACCAAATGGAGAGGCCTTAGAAGCACCCTCCCGCTGTTCAGAGGTAATTCAAATACAGTATGTAAAGAATAATAAGACACAAAAAGAGTACAAAATGAAGCTCCTTATGGAAAATCAAGACACACTTTTTGCTGATTATTATAAAAATGGGAACATCAGCAACCTCTTCTTCCACACAAACCATCCCCTGGCATGGCACAGTGCTATATTAACCCACTACCCCTCTGGTAAGGGGGGGTGTTACTGATGGGTGGACACTCAGAATACTAGACAACAAGGACTCTGAGTCAGCTAATATAAATCTCTAGAAGTCTGGAACAGTATTGATACAGGGCCACCGCAAACAGTTTCAGCTGCACTTTAACCTAATCAAAGAATTAGCCCAGCAGGAGAAGCTCTCCCTTGAGAAAGATAGCCCCACCCCGAGCAGGTCAGACCAGACCTCTTCGTTATATAACCCCACAGACCAGCAACCCCCAGACCTCTTCATTATATAACCCCACAGATGAGCAACCCCAAGCGGAAAGGCAACCTCCCAGCACAGAGTACTACTCCCTCATTGAAATGAAGGATACATTTACCCAGCTGGAGGTAAGGCAGGTGGAGCTGGAACAGCAGGTGATTACACTCCAGTCAGCACCGACCCAGACAACAGTCCAGCACAACAACACCCCCTTAACCAGACCCAGACAACAGTCCAGCACAACAACACCCCTTTAACTAGACCTGGAGAGCTGGAAGTGGAGAAAGACATATCTGCATTCTGGGCTGTAGTGAGACAACATCTACAGGAGAAAGAGCAGGAGAAGAACAAAGCACTAGAGGAGAGGATCAGACTGCTGGAGGAGAGGGTGAGGGGGATGGCGTGTGACAGAGAACAACCCACTAGAGAGGTGGCCACCCCAGCAGAACAGCCCACCTCAGCTCCCAACAAAAGTCTCGACACCACAGCAGTCCACCCCAGGCCCTGACCGTAGCGTCGACAACACAGCGGGACCGACAAATGAAGCTCCCCCCCCGTCAGCCACCCTGATAGCCCTTCTGACAACCCCCCCACACCCACTGAGGACATACACAAGACACAGATTGTACTCCTTATGGACTCAAACAGGAAATATATACAAGAAAAAAAAACGTTTTTCCCAAACACAGTGTTTAAACTCTGGTGTCCAAACACCCAGCGCACCCTAGACCTTCTGTCTGAGGACCAACTAGGGTCACCCAGCCACATAATAATACACACAGGCACAAACGACCTGAGAGCACAGCAGGAAAGGGTGGCCACAGCACTCGAGGGAGTGATTGAAAAAGTTATTCTACTTTCCCCAACGCACAAGTGGTGCTCCACCCTGCTACCACAAAAAGACTTCCACCCTGCTACCATAAAATGGGTAAACGCAAGTATTTCCCGTGACTGTGCCTCAAAACCAAATGTTTTCCTGGCCCACCACTCCACCCTGGACTTGAACAGCCTCTATGACCAGGTCCACCTATACAAGGCAGCAGTGCCCACCTTCGCCGGACCCTAAAGGACATCGCTCTCAAACGCAGCCCCAACACTTCACACAGGAGCAACAGATCAATAGACACCCTGCCCAGAGAGACACTCCCAGACCTGCGGGACCCCGGGACCCCCCGGGGCCTACACATAGAGAACCCACGTCGAGAGGACCTACATCCAGACAACACCACCACCAGCCACATCCACACCCCCACCAATCGACAACCCCCCAAGTCAACCATGCCCACACCCCATTTAGGCCCCCTCAGATCAGACCTATGCCCCTCCTGCCCACTCCATGCCCCTCCACTCCCGCAAAGAGGGCCTCAACATGGAAGTCACACATGCGCCCAGGCTGTGAGCGGGCAAACAGGCCCAACCCCCACTCTTACACTAGCCCAAGCCAATGGAATGTACCAGATGCTCTACTTACACTTACTGGCCTGAGGCCAAACCACAGAACAAACAACATTGGACACTTTATGCAACACAAAGCCTTCACTATCTCATCCTGGAATATCTAAGGCCCAAGGTCATCTGCCTATGGCCTAAAGAGCAGGAACTGGAAATACAGACATTGTCATCCAACAAGAAACATGGAGGAGACGGACCCACTGGTTGCCCTCTGGTTACAGAGAGCTGCTAGTCCCATTCACCAAACTACCAGGTGTGAAACAGGGAAGGGACTCAAGGGCTATGCTAATTTGTTATAGAGCAGACCTAACTCACTCTATTAAATTAATCAAAACAGGAACATGTTACATTTGGCTCGAAATTCAAAAGGAAATGATCTTAAAAGAGAAAAATGTCCTCCTGTGTGCTAACTATATCCCCCCCACTAGAATCCCCATACTTTAATGAAGACAGCTTCTCCATTCTGGATGGGGAAATTAATAATTTACAGGCCCAGGGACGTGTACTAGTCTGTGGCGACCTAAATGCCAGAACCGGACAAGAACCTGACACCCTCAGCACACAGGAGGACAAACACCTTCCTGGAGGTGACAGCATTCCCTCCCCCATATGCCCCCCTAGGCACAACTATGACAACATAACCAACAAAAACAGGTCACAACTCCTGCAGCTCTGTCGCACGCTGGGTATGTACATAGTCAATGGTAGGCTTCGAGGGGACCCCTATGGTATGTACACCTATAGCTCATCCCTTGGGAGTAGTACTGTAGACTACTATATCACTGACCTCAACCCAGAGTCTCTCAGAGCGTTCACAGTCAGCCCACTGACACCCCTATCAGATCACAGCAAAATCACAGTCTACTTGAACAGAGCTATGATCAATCATGAGGCATCAAAGCCAAAGGAACTGAATAATATTAAGAAATGCTATAAATGGAAGGAACGTAGTTTGGAAACATAGCAAAAAACTATTAGGCAACAACAAATTCAATCCCTTTTAGACAACTTCCTGGACAAAACGTTCCACTGTAATAGTGAAGGTGTAAACTTGGCAGTAGAAAATCTAAACAGTATATTTGACCTCTCTGCTTCCCTATCAAATCTAAAAATTTCAAACAGAAAACTGAAGAAAATGAACAATGATGACAAATATTTTGATGAAGAACGCAAAAACCTAAGAAAGAAATTGAGAAACCTGTCCAACCAAAAACATAGAGACCCAGAAAACCTGAATATGGCAAATCACTAAAACAATAAAGAAATACACTACGGAAAATGAAGGAACAGCACGTCAGAAATCAGCTCAATGTAATTGAAGCATCCATAGACTCTAACCACTTCTGGGAAAATTGGAAAACACTAAGAATTATCTATCCAAAATGGAGATGTATGGGTAAACCACTTCTCCAATCTTTTTGGCTCTATAACAAAGCACAAACAGCAAAAACATATACATGATCAATACAATTTGTAAGTCGCTCTGGATAAGAGCGTCTGCTAAATGACGTAAATGTAAATACAAATATTAGAATCAACTATTAAAGACTACCAGAACCCACCTGATTATCCAATTACCTTGAATGAACTACAGGACAAAATAAAAACCCTCCAACCCAAAAAGGCCTGTGGTGTTGATGGTATCCTCAATGAAATGATCAAATATACAGACAACAAATTCCAATTGGATATACGAAAACTCTTTAACATCATCCTTAGTTCTGGCATCTTCCCCAATATTTGGAACCAAGGACTGATCACCCCAATCCACAAAAGCGGAGACAAATTTGACCACAATAACTACTGTGGGATATGCATCAACAGTAACCTTGGGAAAATCCTCTGCATTATCATTAACAGCAGACTCGTACATTTTCTCAGTGAAAACAATGTACTGAGCAAATGCCAAATTAGCTTTTTACCAAGTTATCATATGACAGACCACATATTTACCCTGCACACCCTAATTGACAAACAAACAAACCAAAACAAAGGCAAAGTCTTCTCATGCTTTGTTGATTTCAAAAAAGCCTTAGACTCAATCTGGCATGAGGGTCTGCTATATAAATTGATGGAAAGTGGTGTTGGGTGAAAAACATACGACATTATAAAATCCATGTACACAAACAACAAGTGTGCGGTTAAAATTGGCATAAAAAAACATTTCTTCCCACAGGGCCGTGGGGTGAGACAGGAATGCAGCTTAAGCCCCACCCTCTTCAACATATTTATCAACGAATTGGCGAGGGCACTAGAACAGTCTGCAGCACCCGGCCTCACCCTACTAGAATCTAAAGTCAAATGTCTACTGTTTGCTGATGATCTGGTGCTTCTGTCACCAACCAAGGAGGGCCTACAGCAGCACCTAGGTCTTCTGCACAGATTCTGCCAGACCTGGGCTCTGACAGTAAATCTCAGCAAAGCCAAAATAATGGTGTTCCAAAAAAGGTCCAGTCGCCAGGCCCAGAAATACAAATTCCATGTAGACACCGTTGCCCTAGAGCACACCAAAAACTATACATACCTCGGCCTAAACATCGGCGCCACAGGTAACTTCCACAAAGCTGTGACTGATCTGAGAGACAAGGCAAGAAGGGCCTTCTATGCCATCAAAAGGAACATAAAATTTGACATACCAATTAGGATCTGGCTAAAAATACTTGAATCAGTTATAGAACCCAATGCCTTTTATGGTTGTGAGGTCTGGGGTCCGCTCACCAACCAATAATTCACAAAATGGGACAAACACCAAATTGAGACTCTGCATGCAGAATTCTGCAAAAATGTCCTCCTTGTACAACGTAAAACACCAAATGCTGCCTGCAAAAGCAGAATTAGGCCAATACCCGCTAATTATCAAAATCCAGAAAAGAGCTGCTAAATTCTACAACCACCTAAAAGGAAGCGATTCCCAAACCTTCCATAACACAGCCATCACCTACAGAGAGATGAACCTGGAGAAGAGTCCCCTAAACAAGCTGGTCTTGGGGCTCTGTTCAAACACAAACAGACCCCACAGAACCCCAGGACAGCAACACAATTAGACCCAACCAAATCATGAGAAAAATATATAATTACTTGACATATTGGAAAGAATTAACAACAAAAAATGAGCAAACTAGAATGCTATTTGGCCCTAAACAGAGAGTAAACAGCAGCAGAATACCTGATCACTGTGACTGACCCAAACGTAAGGAAAGCTTTGACTATGTACAGACTCAGTGAACACAGCCTTGCTATTGAGAAAGTCCGCCGTAGGCAGACTTGGCTCTCAAGAGAAGACAGGCTATGTGCACACTGACCACAAAATGAGGTGGAAACTGAGCTGCACTTCCTAACCTCCTGCCAAATGTATGACCATGTTAGAGACACATATTTCCCTCAGATTACACAGATCCACAAAGATTTCAAAAACAAACCACATTTTGATAAACTCCCATATCTACTGGGTGAAATACCACAGTGTGCCATCACAGCACCAAGATTTGTGACCTGTTGCCACAAGAAAAGGGCAACCAGTGAAGAACAAACACCATTGTAAATACATCCCATATTTATGTTTATTTATTTTCCCTTTTGTACTTTAACCATTTGCACATCGTTACAACACTGTAACAATATATATATATATATACACACATAATATGACATTTGAAATGTCTTTATTCTTTTGGAATAAGTATAATGTTTACTGTTCACTTTTATTGTTTATTTCATTTTTGTGTATTATCTACTTCCCTTGCTTTGGCAATGGTAACATATGTTTCCCATACCAATAAAGCACCTTGAATTGAGAGAGAGAGGGAGAAAGAGAGAGAGAGTCTGTGTTCACTTGCACATTTCGGTATTGATTGAATCTCTAACAAACTCTAGGGTCGCCTTATTGGGACGAGGCTGAGATCACTGTGACCTCTCACAGATACACTGTTTGACCTAACAATGATTCATCTCAGAATAGGAGAAATACAAAGATACAGTGGTTGGGTCTTTTTTCTGCTTCATGCTGTGATCTTCATGCAACACCTTCATATACAGACGTAGGATCTTATTTTGAGCCAGTTTGCTACAGCAGGAAAACAATCCTGCAGCAACAGGACATGCAAATTATTATGTGGATTATAATTAATGGCCATTTTTGTAGGGGTTGGTAAGATTTTTGGTAAGGGAAAATCAAGTCTGAAATTTCATTGAGGATCCTACAATCTTCAGAAGCCTTTTTAAAACTTCAAATACACTACAGGTTAAACATTTCCTACATTGCAGGAAAGTTCTCCTGCAACAGGGTGATCAAATTAAGATACTATATCTGTACTGTACTGGCATCACAACCCACAGAGATATTGTCCACTGGTTCCCATTCCAATTGTGTTCAATAAAATTAATCAGTTATAGATTGTATCATAGTGTTGTAAGAGTGACAGTTATCCACCTATTCAATGTGATTGGATGACAAAAGCTGCTGAAAAAAGTGAACACACACAAGGTGCAAGTGTGAGTCCACGCCAACACACTCACGTCAAACAGCTTCTCGATGTACATCTCCTCGTTGACGCGATCTCGCAGGATGTCCTGGTTCTGCCGCACAAACGTTATATAAGTATCAGCCAGGTCCATCCCTGGCTTCTGAGAGCAGAGAGAGAGAGGGAGGAGAAGGTGAGAGATGGAAAAACACAAGGATTAAACACGGGGAAGTATAATAGGTAAGTTCAGTTGAGAAAGACAGTATTAGTCCTTAACAATTCATCAGTGAAGGTCCATATTCATTAACTTAAGTTTTATTTTCGATGGAAAACATGGACACTGAATTTTAACTGTTGCATGCTAACAAATCCCCTTCTCTTCGAGACGTAAAAAAAATAAAAACACAAAACACACACCACAATTACTGTCAGAATAACAAGCGGTGGAGCTGTTACCAGCTAAACATTTAGTGAATGTCAAAGCAATCGTTTCGCCAGAGGAGAGAGGCCAGAGGCAGAAAAGAGGGTTAGACCTCTTCCATTCACACTCTGTGTCAGTGGGAGATTACACTGTAATGCTATTGTAATTGCTTTGACATCTTTCACACCCATTTCACAGGGCCTTAGATGGCCCCCAGGGTCTGATGTCCCGCTACGGTTCTGAACACGGCACGCCAACTCCCCTGTGGAAAACAAGGAAACAGAGCTATGTGCCGATTTTAAAAAATGGACGCGGAAAACCCCTTCTCCTGATGTTTTTCCATAGAGACGGAAGAGAGGACTGTGATTACAAACGGTCATTATAGCAACTGAAGAGGAAGGTGGGTAACTGACACACTGGGGTGATTGGCCTATGTGTGTGTGTGGCCTTCCTTACCTTAGGTTGAGGTAGTCAGAGCTGGGAGCATGTAAACAGGTGCATTGATGTAACGGAGGTGGTAACGCTGCCATAACGGAGGTGACTCTGACGTGATGGAAATGACCCTGACTCACTGTCGTGTAATTACTCTAAAAATAACGAATTTCAAACTTGGCGTAGTCGTCACCCACTGTCTAGGTCACAGTCAGGATGTGTGTGAACTTCATAAGAGGTAATTCTAATTAATTTCATGGCCCTACACTGATAAGCCATAGCCAATGTAAAATAATCACATATTATGAGACAGACAATCACCGGTTCAATTAAAAACCTAGATCAAACTCTGCACAAATACAACTCATTTCAAACCAGGGAAGCATCATGATATCCTGTATATTTCAAAGAAAGTTGTTGTTCACTCATTGCCACATAACTGAACTCATTGTGCTTGACTGAATGGCTCAGTGTTAGTTGCCTAGCAGCATAACAGCCATTCTAAAATGTGTTCAAAATAAACTCTGACTCTCATATTTCCCCTCAACATATTACCTCTATTATACAAATACTACCTAAATAAATACTACCGAAATAAACCTGGAATGATGGGTAGAGCTTCTTTATAGATCATGCAGTAAAAATATATATTTTTTATCCATGCTGTTCCTAAATGCATAAAATAACACATTAATACAAAGTGTAGAAATGTGTTTCTCAAAGACATTTAATTTACAATTATATAATACAACGTGACATGCAGTTCCCAATAATTCATATGGACGTTTGATGACCTGCACCTCAGTGTCATGGGGTTAAAGTACAGTAAGGGGGACCCTGCTACATGTTAGGGGGGGAGGGGGGTTAGGGTCGGGGGGGGGGGGGGGGGGGGGGGGGGGTTCAGCCTGATGATTGACAGGCCTGTCAGGAAACTGTAATCCAGTGGGTGGAGACTTTGAATCCACCACTTCCTGAGCTGCAGTGAGTGACAGTATGGATTGGACAGGTGTGTGTTTGTGTGTGTGTGTGGGGTAATGTATGTGTGTGGGGTGGTGTGGGGTGGTGTTTTTGGGTGTGTGTGGGGTGGTGTGTTTGTGTGTGTGGGGTGGTGTGTTTGTGTGTGTGTGTGTGGGGTGGTGTGATTGTGTGTGTGTGTGTGTGTGTGTGGGGTGGTGTGTGTGTGTGTGGGGTGGTGTGTGTGTGTGTGGGGTGGTGTGTGTGTGTGGGGTGGTGTGTGTGTGTGGGGTGGTGTGTGTGTGTGTGTGTGTGGGGTGGTGTGTTTGTGTGTGTGTGTGGGGTGGTGTGATTGTGTGTGTGTGTGGGGTGGTGTGATTGTGTGTGTGTGTGGGGGGTGGTGGTGTGTGTGTGTGTGGGGTGGTGTGTGTGTGTGGGGGGTGTGTGTGTGTGGGGTGGTGTGTGTGTGTGTGGGGTGGTGTGTGTGTGTGGGGTGGTGTGTGTGTGTGGGGTGGTGTGTGTGTGTGGGGTGGTGTTTTTGGGTGTGTGTGGGGTGGGTGGTGTGTGTGTGTGTGTGTGTGTGTGGGGTGGTGTGTGTGTGTGGGGTGGTGTGTGTGGGCTGGTGTGTGTGTGGGGTGGTGTGTGTGTGGGGTGGTGTGTGTGTGTGTGTGTATGTCAGGATCATTGGCAATATATCACTGTCTCTCTTGTCACAAGGGCATTAATCCCCCCCACCTTCAAGGCAGAGCCCTCTCCATTACTATCTTTCCCCCATCCTCTTCCCCTCTCTCTCTTCTTCAGTGACAAGGTGACAAAGCAGTGTGACAGGGAGGCACGGAGAAAGAGATGGAGAATGAGATGGAGGCATGGAGAAAATATGCTATCAATACAAAGTGGAGAAATGTGTTTCTCATAAAGACATGAATTTAATATAAAATGATATAATACAAAGTGACATGAATGTATTCAATCGAAGGTTACATGCAGTTCCCAATAATTCATATGGACGTTTGATGACCTGCACCTCAGTGTCATGGGGTTAAAGTACAGTAAGGGGGACCCTGCTACAGGGATGTTAGGGTGGGGTGGGGGGGGGGGGGGTGAGCTGTGGGGTTAGGGTCAGGGGGGTTGGGTCTGATGATTGACAGGCCTGTCAGGAAACTGTAATCCAGTGGGTGGAGACATTTAATCCACCACTTCCTGAGCTGCAGTGAGTGACAGTATGGATTGGACAGGTGTGGGGTGGTGTGTATGTGTGCGTGCGTGCGTGTAGGGTGGTGTGTTTGTGTGTGTGTGGGAGGGCAGGGGGTGTTTGTGTGTATGTATGTATGTCAGGATCATTGGCAATATATCACTGTCCGTGTTGTCACAAGGGCATCAATCCCGCCACCACACCACCCCCAAGGCAGAGCCCTCTCAGAGGCATGTAGAAAGAGATGGAGAAAGAGATGGAGGCATAGACAAAGATATACTGTAGAGAAAGAGATGGAGGCATAGAGAAAGATATACTGTAGAGAAAGAGATGGAGGCATAGAGAAATATATACTGTAGAGAAAGAGATGGAGGCATAGAGAAATATATACTGTAGAGAAAGAGATGGAGGCATAGAGAAAGATATACTGTGGAGAAAGAGATGGAGGCATAGAGAAAGATATACTGTAGAGAAATAAAAGGCATGGAGAAATAAACTCAGCAAAAAAAGAAACGTCCTCTCACTGTCAACTGCGTTTATTTTCAGCAAACTTAACATGTGTAAATATTTGTATGAACATAACAAGATTCAACAACTGAGACAAACTGAACAAGTTCCACAGACATGTGACTAACAGAAATTGAATAATTGGTCCCTGAACAAAGGGGGGAGAGTCAAAATCAAAAGTAACAGTCAGTATCTGGTGAGGCCACCAGCTGCATTAAGTATTGCAGTGCATCTCCTCCTCATGGGCTGCACCAGATTTGCCAGTCCCGCTCCAGAGTACAGGCCTCGGTGTAACGCTCATTCCTTCGACGATAAACGCGAATCCAACCATCACCCCTGGTGAGACAAAACCGTGACTCGTCAGTGAAGAGCACTTTTTGCCAGTCCTGTCTGGTCCAGCGACGGTGGGTTTGTGCCCATAGGCAATGTTGTTGCCAGTGATGTCTGGTGAGGACCTGCCTTACAACAGGCCTACAAGCCCTCAGTCCAGCCTCTCTCAGGCCATTGCGGACAGTCTGAGCACTGATGGAGGGATTGTGCATTCCTGGTGTAACTCGGGCAGTTGTTGTTGCCATCCTGTACCTGTCCCGCAGGTGTGATGTTCGGATGTACCGATCCTGTGCAGGTGTTACACGTGGTGTGCCACTGCGAGGACGATCAGCTGTCCGTCCTGTCTCCCTGTAGCGCTGTCTTAGGCATCTCACAGTACGGACATCGCAATTTATTGCCCTGGTGACATCTGCAGTCCTCATGCCTCCTTGCAGGATGCCTAAGGCACGTTCACACAGATGAGCAGGGTCCCTGGTCATCTTTCTTTGGTGTTTTTCAGAGTCAGTAGAAAGACCTCTTTAGTTTTCATAACTGTGACCTTAACTGCCTACCGTCTGTAGGCTTTTAGTGTCTTAATGACTGTTCCAGAGGTGCATGTTCCTTAATTGCTTATGGTTCATTGGACAAACATGGGAAACAGTGTTTAAACCCTTTACAATGAAGATCTGTGAAGTTATCTGGATTTTTACAAATTATCTTTGAAAGACAGGGTCCTGAAAAAGGGACATTTCTTTTTTTGCTGAGTTTAGATGGAGGCATGGAGAAGGAGACATGGAGGAGATGGAGAAAGAGATGGAGGCATGGAGAAAGAGACGGAGGCATGGACCAGGTTCCAACATTACTACACTCCAGATTGGGGCCATAGCAGAATACACACCGGCCACCCTCTGTCATGCTCTGCTCTCTTTCAAAGAATGAGCCTCAGTTCTGTACTTGACTTGTAGCCAAACATGCTAGACACACAACCACACACACAGGCTATTCCAGACTGTCAACAATCTAGTGTGAAATCAAATTATGTCAAAGGGAGGCAGATGGAAAAAGGTGTGTGTGGTGGTGGAGGAGTTGCCGGAGGTGGTGGTGGAGTTGGTGGTGGAATTGCCAGAGGTGGTGGTAGAGTTGACTCTACTGATAACTACTTTGAGGAAAAATGTACTTGCTTTGACTGTGATATGTGGTTGTCTTACCTAGCTATCTTAAGATGAATGCAATAACTGTAAGGCACTATGGATAAGAGCGTCTGCTAAATGACTAAAATGTACAAATGTGGTGGGGTGGTGGTGGTGGTGTAGTGGTGGTGGTGGTTTAGTGGTGGTGGTGTGGTGGTGTTGGTGTAGTAGTGGTGGTGGTGTGGGGCAGCAATGACTGGTTAACCTGAGGGGGATAAGCGCTGAAAGCTGTGGAGATAGAGAAAGGAAGAGCGAGAGAGAGAGCTGCTAATTATACACTGCTGCCAGTCTGGTTTCCTGCCCTGGATCTGTTTCCCCCAGGTGCAGCTAGTTGTGTGTGTGTGTGTGTGTGTGGGAGGGATCTTAACCTTTCGTGACAAGGACCCAAAAGAGTTTTCTGCTAAATGCCCCAGCGACACAACCCTCCTCCACTCTCCCATCTCTTTAGCTCACCTGTAAGAGGGGCTTAACAGCTTTCGGTTCCCTCCACACAAAAGCGCAAGGTGGTTACATTATAATTTCAGGTGAAGGGAGGAGGAGCAGGAGGAGGAGGAGAGCAGATTTGGCAGGCTCAGAGCTCTGGGAACCAGTGTCAATGGGACACGTGGGATTCGCTGAGTCAAGGACAGGCGGGAGGGGGAGGTTTGAAGAGAAGGACAAAGGCTTGGCTGGCTTTATCAACAGTCTCACTCATGGATGCTGAAAAGGGTGTCAGAGTGTGCTTGGTTACGATAGAGTGAAACCACCTCTTGCTTTGGGTTAAAAGTTGGATTTGTGAGTCGAAACAGGCCTCCCTAACCAGAAATGGAGCGCTGCCTACTGGTGAGTGGACTGAATCCTTACCACTAGACCACCAGGGCAAACCTTTTGATGGCTTAAGAACAAGAGTATGTCACAATGAAGTGGCTAAACTGACCAAGTAATGACACCCTGGCCCTGCTTTCACATTTAGTGAATCAGAGACTTAGCCTTGCAATCCCTGACCAATGGAGAGTCGGCGGAATGTGCCTGTCCAGAGTGCGAATTATACCGTGACATTTTTAATGAATGAATAATTCCAGCACCCAAACAGTGTACTGTGCACTCGAGCCATTGGATGAATGGAAAGAGACATCTGTTACAAAACACTAAAAAGTGTAATGACATTCTGTAATTGACATTGGGTATACACTATTACCTTTTTTTGTAGTAAGAAAAGCTGGGACACCTGAAAAGGGGTTGAGATACGAGACGGTCCCGGGATGACAAGTGCAGCCACACAGAAAAAATATTACCCACTCTAGCAGTACAAATGGTATTTTAAACAAATAGGAGAATTATTAAATTAGCATTATTTCAAGTCACCCCCCCAAAGTTTGACTTTGTTGCATTTAGGGGGTCTGAGATCCCCCTGGGCCCCCCGTAATGAGTCATTGCGTCTGTCTTTGGGTTATTAGAGGGCTTCCTCATCGCTGTATTTGTCATCTTTCTGTCAGCTGATTGAGCTCCTGCTTCCTGCCATGGTGCTGTCACTCAATAGTGTTGATGCGGCATGTAGTGACCGCCCATGACCGACACCTTGGCAAATCGCTCAAAAAACGTTTTCATTAGCCAACGGTGCCAATAATTAGCCCTGCACGTCATCACAACCTCAAATACTGTGACACAACGGTGCTTCAAGGCAAAATGTTAAAATATTTCACCAACATTTAACATCAGCGTCTGATGATAAACATCTAACAAATATGATCTTGCTCAATACCAGTAAGACATTGTTAGAAATGAAGGAGAAATAATACTCACAGGCACATCCACATACTTGGCAGCTGCTTTCACCTTTGAGGCAAAGGAAAGATACAAAAAAATGTCAACTGAGCAGATTCGGTTACAACAAATGACATATTGCTTTTCTTAGCACTGAATGCAAAGGGTCCGCATTCTCTGGAGTGGAACAAAAAAGCTTACCGTGAAAGATAGGATAGAAGAAAAGAATGTCCCTTCGTCATATCTGGAGAGTTTGGAGAGAACACCGTCTAAAACTCCAGCAAACTGCCAGGGGAAAGAAGAAAATCAAACATGTTAGTTGCCATTTGTAAAAAGAAGGTGGGGTATGAATGTACTGCCTGAATGACTTTCTTCTCTTCACATTTTTTATTGTATGCGTTCCGCCCTTCTTTTGGTTATAACATATTCTATCATATTTTGTATAGAATATGAGAACAATTAACTGGGTTATATCACACCTTAGTTCTACTTTACTAAGAAAGTGTTTCTTAATAAAATAGGCATTGGATATGAGGTGGAGAAGGGCTGAAATATACAGTATCTATGTGCAGGATTAGGGTTTCAAAGGGAGGGTATATTACTGGAAACTTTTTAAGTTTACCAGTAAACTACAAGGTATCTATTTTGGTATCTTTCAAGGATTTTATGAAATCTATCACAATACATCTAGTGGCCCTTTTACATACTTCAGAGAATCACAGATGTCTGTAATAATCTCTTGCCCTCGGTGTGGCCCTGTCACATGTAAAATATGAAATGATTAAATAAGAAGATTTAAAAAGATTTAAAAATATTTTAGAAATTGTATGACAAAGCTGTAAAACATTAACCTAAATATAAACCATCAATTTAGTGAATTCCATTGGTGTTTAATATGAGGGTTTCAGCATGAAATATACTTTTATATATATATATATATATATATATATATATATATATATATATATATAATTTTTTTGTACAAACCTTTATTTATATTACTATGTCAATATGTATTTGTTGTTAATGTTGTGACGTCAAACTGGTGGCAGTTGTGAAAAAAGTACATTTTTGAAGAATGAATGGAAAATAATGCCATCGTTGATTAGATGCTTTTTTTTCATTAATTAGGCTATTTTCTATTGAACCATATGGTTTATCTACTAGAAACTCATGGACAATATGGACACATATATGATAAATGAATACTATATAAAACAAACATATAATAATGTTATTCAAGTATAAATTACCAACAGTTATGATAGATTGCCATAGATTTTCAGTTAATAATCCAAAATGACAGAAGATTCCAGTAACTTCGGTAAATTACTGGTAGCTTTGCAACACTATGCAGGATGTAGTCATTGGGTCTGTGGAGGATGTGCAGTAACATACCTTTGTGACCATGGAGGAAATCATGTCTTTAAACGCATCATCGATCAGGACATCGATTTTCGAATGGTACTGTTGCTGAGGAGGGGGTAGGGAGACAAACAAACAGTTTTAAGATCTATGATGAGGGAGATAAGGTAAAAATGATTCCTTCATTTTGGCATGCACGCACACACGCACACACTCTCTCTCTATCCTGACTCCCTACCCAAAACATTCAGCAGAGAAAATCTTCCCATGTAGCACCGGTGAGTTAAGCAGCTAATAGGGCCATTATGTGGCTGAATGGCATTCCCGCTCTCATTGGATGGCAAAGGAATTCGAAGGATACTTTTTGTGCTTCCCCACAATTAGAGCAGCCTTGTGTTCCTCTAAAGCACCGGTCCAGCTGCGGAGACCAAAGGCTCACACTAGATTCAATTAATCCGCCATTTCATGTCTCATAACCCCTATATTCATGAGTATTTTTTACCCTCCCAAAAAAATCAGCCAAAAAGAGGGAGGGATAGAAAGGAGTGAGAGAGAGAAGAGAGTGAGATGGGGGACAGAAGAGGGAGGGAGAGCCTCCATTTGCGGTGTTGAATGGCTGCCTTCGACGCTCGCACGGCAGCCAGGGAGTTCATCTCTTGGCGACAATGCCCTTTCACGACGCGTCTAAAGAACACCCAAATTAAAAATTTCAATCAACAAAGCCTGCAGATCGGTGACAAATTGAGGGTGCATGGAGGTCACCATCGGCAGCCCTCATTTTCTTTTCACCTTTTTCTTCATCCCACGAAATGGCAGCTTCTTTCATAAACAGAATTTCAAGCGAATCTTAAGGACTTTTTTTTTTTTTACCTCAAATAACACTCCTGTGTATGCTTTTTATTTTACAGAGGAGGCCGAATTGTGACGTCCTTCTTCACATTAGAGAATATTAAATTGTGAGGTATTTTGAAATGTGTGCACCACACCCAAAATAACAATTAATTTTTTTAACTTTTATCTGGTAGCAAACTGCTAAGAGCCCGAGTTGTTTTATTCTAAGGTGCAACTGGCATTTCCAAATGTAAGCTTCCCATTCCAATGACAATAACAACAACATAGTTAATTGATTATTTCTTTAGACATGATGATCCTGGTGATATATTGGTATACAGCAAGACAGCCCCAATTTGCAGAGATGCTTTTGATGAAGATATTCGATTAAGCATTCGCTGGGGAATGATTTCGGGGTAGAGCTATCTATGAAGTGGAAAATCACAAAGGGACACATTCCTCCGTTCTATTGAAGTCTCCTACCTCAGCCAGCTTGTACTTTGAGAAAAAAATTCATTTCTGATCTCCTAAAAGTTTAGACGACTTCTCCATTCAGCAGTTTGAATAGGAAGTATGATGAGCTGGCAATGGCAGACGCCATTCAGGGCGCAAACATCTGAAATGCCAGGATCTCTTTTGTGTCGATCAGAAGCGAGCACTCTGGCATAGACTGCTATGCACAAAGACATTCTCTGGTGAATGTGCAACATAGTGTTTGGATTTAGTTCAAATTGAGGTCCCTTTGAGACAAGGACCAGAGGAAGTTAAATTTGTTTGCATATATGAATGTGCTCTTAAAAATCACTGTTCCACCATTGTTCAATTCCATTAAAAAAACTCTAATATAATAAAAAGATCTGTAGTGGCAGGTAGCCTAGTGGTGAAGAGCGTTGAGCCAGTCGAATCCCCAAGACGACTAGGTGATTAAATCTGCCGATGTGCCCTTGAACAAGGCACTTACCCATAATCGCTCCTGTAAGTCGCTCTGGATAAGAGCTTCTGCTAATTGACTAAAATGTAAATGTTTTCAGTAGGTGTAAGCGTGACAAGGAGGGGACTAACAAAGAAAGCTGAAGGTGGTTTAATATTCTACAAAGGGATGAAGAACACTTACCCATTGTTTGTCAATCTTGGATTCAAACAATGACGTGCAGGATGTATGAAAATGAAACCAAGAAAAGAGTGAAAAAAAAAAAGAAGCAAAATCATCACCTTAAATTCAATAGCATTAGATGATTACAGTAAACAGTTTGCACACAATAATTTCATTTAAATATTTGATTATGCACTATGTGTGTATGATACAAAAAAAACAATTTAACACCCCCAGGAAATTGTTAATATCTCTGCATATACAGTACCAGTCAAAAGTTTGGACACACCTACTCATTCAAGGGTTTGTATTTATTTTTACAATTTTCTACATTGCAGAATAACAGTGAAGACATCAAAACTATGAAATAACACATATGGAATCATGTAGTAACTAAACATTTTCAAATAAGCAAAGAAAAACAACAGTCCATCATTACTTTAAGACATGAAGGACAGTCAAAGCGGGAAATTTCAAGAACTTTGAAAGTTTCTTCAAGTGCAGTCTCAAAAACCATCAAGCGCTACGATGTAACTGGCTCTCATGAGGACCACCACAGGAAAGGAAGACCCAGAGTTACCTCTGCTGCAGAGGATAAGTTATTTAGAGTTAACTCAACCTCAGATTGCAGCCCAAATAAACGCTTCAGAGTTCAAGTAACAGACATCTCAACATCATCTGTTCAGAGGAGACTGCGTGAATCAGGCCTTCATGGTCCAATTGCTGCAAATAAACAACTACTAAAGGACATCAATAAGAAGAAGAGACTTGCTTGGGCCAAGAAGCACGAGCAATGGACATTAGACTGGTAGAAACCGGTCCTTTGGTCTGATGAGTCCAAATGTGAGATTTTTGGTTCCAACCCGGCGTGTCTTTGTGAGACGCAGAGTAGGTGAACGGATGATCTCTGCATGTGTGGCTTCCACCGTGAAGCATGGAGGAGGTGGTGTGATGGTGTGGGGGGGCTTTGCTGGTGACACCGTCTGTGATTAATTTAGAATTCAAGGCACACTTAACCAGCATGGCTACCACAGCATTCTACAGCGATACACCATCCCATCTGATTTGGGATGAGTTGGAACGCAGAGTGATGGAAAAGCAGCCAAAAAAGCTCAGCATATGTGGGAACTCCAACAAGACTGTTGGAAAAGCATTCCAGGTGAAGCTGGTTGAGAGAATGCCAAGAGTGTGCAAAGCTGTCAGCTCTGCAAAGGGTGGCTACTTTGAAGAATATAAAATATATTTTGATTTGTTTAACACTTTTTCGGTTACTACATGATTCGATATGTGTTATTTCATAGTTTTTATGTCTTCACTATTATTCTACAATGTAGAAAATAGTAAAAATAAAGAAAAACCCTTGAATGAGTAGGTGTGTCCAAACTTTTGACTGGTACTGTACATAATGGGCTGGTTTGCCGAACCTGGATTAGACTTAACCTACTACCGAACTGAAAATAATGCTAAATGGAGAATCGCCATTGAAAGTTATTTTTAGCCGAATACTTCATCCGAGTCAGGTATAACTACATTGTATGAGATTTATATACATGTCAATTTGAACTATTAACATACATTTCTGTAGAAAGTGGAAAAAGGTTTGATAAGTATGCAATGTGCACTGAAGATGTCCATTAACACAGTGGTTCCCAACATTTTCTTGAACCGTGGCACACATTGATTGGATAAAAAAAATTCTGAGGCACACATTCTTTTACTAATAGTTGATTTAGTGGCAATGACCTCCATCTCATCTGAACCAAACTGGAAATCATCAATTTTTTTGTGACAAAGATGTGTTTTAGATTAAATAGTGTTTATTAAAAATAAATGTAGCTCCGGTAAAATCAATGACTGGATATGAATGGACAAAGCCATCGATCCCTTGACACCATTCGTTCCAATGTGAAGACTCAATAGAGCATGCACAATTTGAACTATTCCAGGAAGTGATGTTGCAGGCAAGCTCAATGTTGCCCCCTCTCATTGACTAACTCAAGTTGAAGGCTGCCATTAGCAACTCAATTATCCTTATAAGTTCTTCTGTGTGCGATTTAAAAATGATCGGTTCAAGAACGTACATCTGGAGTATTAGAAGCAATTATTGGTGCCACAATTGTCTTCCAAAAATGTTTTTATTTCCACAAAGATTCACCACGAAGAGTGCCATTTTTACATTCACTATATTGGGGATCCTGTTTTCCGCTAACAACGCCTGCAATAACGCTGTCGGCCTTGAACCTCCGTGGCTTCAATAAGAGGGGGCAGTCATTCTCCAATGGGTACAGGTTTTAATTTTTAAGCGTAAAGGTCTAGAAATGAGTGGTTTTCTGCATTGTAAAGGTGCAACCACAGACATAAAGCCATGCTCCGTTTGTTTCTATAGTGGAGGCTGTTGTACTGCAAAGCCCAATCAGACTTGCCTGTGCTAATGGTTCTCAGATGCAAAGTAAAATTGTGACTCGTTTCAGGAAACTAGGCGGGGTCACTACTTCACAGGAGAGCCATTTGAATGTAACCTTTTTTTAATCAAAATTAGTTTTTTGGCAGAAATGCATTCTGAAATGTGAACTTTCATGTGCCTTAATAACAGACTTGAGTGCCATCGGTAAATACGAATAAAATGGTTAAATTATGAGCCTAGTTGGTTTAGCCACAGAAAAAGCCAGCAACCTTACCGCTAACCATGATTGGTTGATATAATGAGTGGGCTGGACATGCCAAGAGATGAGTTCAGATTGGTCTGCCATATACCATGCTTCGGTCCATTTGAGCTGGTCAGTATGTGTAGGTAATCCTGTCTATCGCAGCTTTAAAAAAAAATGTATAGCATAGTAGAACTGCGTAAGTGTTGCTCTCCACTTTCTGGAGGACCGGGAATTGAAATCAATGGCATTAAAGTATGATAGCTAAGGAGATGGAGAAAACACTACCAACTAAGGGCAACCATGGCATCCATGATATATATGGGTAATATAGTCTAGCTAGCTACATTTTCAGATGTTACGCGTTTCTAATTTTGACAGAAAGTCGTTTTCATTTCAAGTTAAAGTGTACTGTTAGCTAGCTAACGTTAGCTGGCAGGCTCGCTGTTATTATTCGTATCTCAGAACCATTTGCTTTGCTAGTTATAGCCTAATTTTAGCTAGCTAACATTGAACTTGGATGGTTAGCTACCTGCAGATTCATGCAGGGTAGTAACGACATGAGTTGGTTCATTGTTTACCTAGCTAGCTAGCTAGCTACATGTCTTAACAAAAGACTCCACTATGCAAGTAACCATTTCAATATAATGTCACTGTGACGACTGTTGATAGACGTAGCTGGTAAATTCGCTCTGGCTATCTACTCCAACTTCAGAGCACTCTCATCTTAGTGTGCCAGAGCGCAGAATAACTGACAAATTTATGAACGCTTAACACCTGTTGCAAAATGACCTCCAGCAGGCCACAAATGTGCATGTGTCTGCTCAAACGGTCAGAAACAGACTCCATGAGGGTGGTATGAGGGCCCGACGTCCACAGGTGGGGGTTGTGCTTACAGCCCAACACTGTGCTGGACGTTTGGCATTTGCCAGAGAACACCAAGATTGGCAAATTCGCCACTGGCAAATTCGCCACTGTGCTCTTCACAGATGAAAGCAGGTTCACACTGAGCACATGTGACAGACGTGACAGTCTGGAGACGCCGTGGAGAACGTTCTGCTGCCTGCAACATCCTCCAGCATGACCGGTTTGGCGGTGGGTCAGTCATGGTGTGGGGTGGCATTTCTTTGGGGGGCCGCACAGCCCTCCATGTGCACGCCAGAGGTAGCCTGACTGCCATTAGGTACCGAGATGAGATCCTCAGACCCCTTGTGAGACCATATGCTGGTGCGGTTGGCCCTGGGTTCCTCCTAATGCAAGACAATGCTAGACCTCATGTGGCTGGAGTGTGTCAGCAGTTCCTGCAAGAGGAAGGCATTGATGCTATGGACTGGCCCGCCCGTTCCCCAGACCTGAATCCAATTGAGCACATCTGGGACATCATGTCTCGCTCCATCCACCAACGCCACATTGCACCACAGACTGTCCAGGACTTGGCGGATGCTTTAGTCCAGGTCTGGAAGGAGATCCCTCAGGAGACCATCCGCCACCTCATCAGGAGCATGCCCAGGCATTGTAGGGAGGTCATACAGGCACGTGGAGGCCACACACACTACTGCGCCTCATTTTATGGACATTACATCAAAGTTGGATCAGCCTGTAGTGTGGTTTTCCACTTTAATTTTGAGTGTGACTCCAAATCCAGACCTCCATGTGTTGATAAATTGGATTTCCATTGATTATTTTTGTGTGATTTTGTTGTCAGCACATTCAACTATGTAAAGATAAAAGTATTTAATAAGATTATTTCATTCATTCAGATCTAGGATGTGTTAGTTTAGTGTTCCCTTTATTTTTTTGAGCAGTGTATTATAATGCTTTCAATGTGCAAAAAATCTTCAAAAAATAGTAATCCATGAATCAAGAAGAATTGAACACACTTCTTGTTAATTATCCAAGGTGAATGGCTATATCCTATTTTGCATACCATAAGTAGATCAGAAATACATAATGTTTATTTGCTAAGCTACATACACTACATGGCCAAAAGTATGTTAACACCTGCTCGTCAAACATCGCATTCCAAAATCACGGGCATTAATATGGAGTTGGTCCCCCCTTTGCTGCGATAACAGCCTCCACTCTTCTGGGAAAGCTAGATGTTGGAACATTGCTGCGGGGACTTGCTTCCATTCAGCCACAAGAGCATTAATGCTACAGCGATTGTATGCTGTAGCGTTAAGATTTCCCTTCACTGGAACTAAGGGCCTAGACTGAACCATGAAAAACAGCCCAAAATGTTTTTTCCTCTTCCACCAAACTTTACAGTTGGCACTATGCATTGGGGCTGGTATCATTTTCCTGGCATCCGCCAAACCCAGATTAATCCGCTGGACTGTCAGATGGTGAAGTGTGATTTACCACTCCAGAGAACTCGTTTCCATTGTTCCAGAGTCCAATGGCGGCGAGCTTTACATCACTCCAACCAATGCTTGGCGTTGCACATGGTGATCTTGGGCTTGTGTGTGGCTGAACAGCCATGGAAACCCATTTAATTAATCTCCCGACGAACAGTTATTGTGCTGTCATTGCTTCCAGAGGCAGTTTGGAACCCGGTAGTGAGAGTTGCAACTGAGGACAGACAATTTTAGAACACTCAACTGTCCTGTTCTGTGAGCTTTTGTGGCCTACCACTTCGTGGCTGAACAGTTGTTGCTCCTAGAAGTTTCCACAATAACAGCACTTACAGTTGACCGGGGCAGCTCTAGCAGGGCAAAAATCTCACCAACTGACTTGTTGGAAAGGTGGCATCCTATGACGGTGCCATGTTGAAAGTCACTGAGCTCTTCAGTACGGACCATTCTACTTCCAATGTTTATCTATGGATATTGCATGGCTGTGTGCTCGATTTTATACACCTGTCAGCAAAGAGTGTGGCTAAAATAGCCTAATCCACAAATTTGAAAGTCTGTCCACATACTTTTGGCCATGTAGTGTATGTACACCTAAACTATAGCCTACTGTAGCCTATCAAAACTAATTTCCTGTTAGAAACATTTTTTTTGAATAATGAAATCCTCCTGCTGTAGGATTATTTTACTCCTGGAATGGAACTGGACATATTAAGATCCCACACCTGTAAATCAATGGTTCAGACACTGTATAGATAATGATCTTGGACAGTATTTAGCACAGGTGAAACAACACCTTGCCATATCATAATCATCTCTATAATTAATGCATTCCTTCAATTAGGGCAATAATGACCATGGAGTTGGAATCTAAATTGGAATCTGTAGTATACACTGAGTGTACAAACCTGAGTGCATCTGTTCGGCTATGAATCAACATCCTCAGGGACTTGAGAATGGAGCTGAAGGTTAAGGGGACAGTGAGCTTAGCGCTCAGTAGAGACACTGTGTAAATAGTCGCCGGGTAGCGGAGGGTTAGCCTTTAGCAGGGTGAAATGCTGTAATGGAGAGATCGAGAGCTCATTCAGCCGCATCGATTTAGAGCAGCTGCTGCACGTTACCACTGATCTGGACGTGATATAAATGCGCCCATTGCAATGAATGTTTTGGCTGCAAGGCAGTCAAGGTGATATGAAGATTACTGAATCTGTTACAGACCAAAGGAAACTTTAGTTCTTGAGCTCTTGAGGGAAACTCAGGCAAGGTAGGGAACAATACTTGGTACAATATTTGGTATATTGCACTTATAACCAATGTTCCCTCAATTTTTGGGGGCACAGAGCAAATTTGAGGTCTGCTGAGCGCAAACTTGAATGTTTTGAAAATTCTGTGCTTACTTCCAGTGCGTGTTTTCTGTGAACACTGAGGCTGTACCCGCTTTAAGTTACAGTTTTAACAGTGGCCAAGTAGGCTGCTGTGGCTATTTGATTATAATGTAGGCATACCAGAGTGACCTACCATAAAAAACAATGGAGAAAATGCATCCCATAACATTTTTACATGGAAATTGCTGTTCAGCTCACAGTAGCAGCCAATGTGTGGTGTTCAATGTAGGCCTACATTCAATTAGACTTTTGAAAAAAAACATGCAGGGCTTGACATTAACCTGTTTATCCAAAATGTTTTTGTGTTTGATGCAAGAACCCACTTTACAAAACAAAATGCATTATTATTCCCATACCATTATTACAGAATCAGACAAATTATGCTACCCTCTGCCTATTGGCTACTTAGCTTATTCAAGCCTGTCTCAAAATACCACACTGCCCCTTTAAAACGTCTTATGGACAGGCGTTCTGCTAGCGGAAGGCCTCGCCAATATCCAATTGTAGCGCCAAGCGAAATACGATAACCTGAAAAACGCTATAATTTCAATTTCTCAAACATATGACTATTTTACACCATTTGAAAGATAAGACTCTCCTTTATCTAACCACATTGTCCGATTTCAAAAAGGCTTTACAGCGAAAGCAAAACATTAGATTATGTCAGGAGAGTACCCAGCCAGAAATAATCACACACCCATTTTTCAAGCTAGCATATATGTCACAAAAAACAAAACCACAGCTAAATGCAGCACTAACCTTTGATGATCTTCATCAGATGACACTCCTAGGACATTATGTTATACAATACATGCAAGTTTTGTTCAATCAAGTTCATATTTATATCAAAACCAGCTTTTTACATTAGCATGTGATGTTCAGAACTAGCATACCCACCGAAAACTTCCGGTGAATTTACTAAATTACTCACGATAAACGTTGACAAAAAACATAAATTATTTTAAGAATTATAGATACAGAACTCCTTTATGCAATCGCGGTGTCCGATTTTAAAATAGCTTTTCGGTGAAAGCACATATATATATATATAGCCCGGCCATCACGGATAGCTATTTGACACCCACCAAACTCAGATTTACTATAAGAAAAATTGGATTACCTTTGCTGTTCTTCGTCAGAATGCACTCCCAGGACTTCTACTTCAACAACCAATGTTGTTTTGGTTCCAAATAATCCATAGTTATATCCAAATAGCTCCGTTTTGTTCGTGTGTTTAAGTCACTATCCGAAGGGTGACGCGCTGGCGCATTTCGTGGCAAAAAATGTCATAATATTCCATTACCGTACTTCGAAGCATGTCAAATGCTGTTTAAAATCAATTTTATGCGATTTTTCTCGTAAAATAGCGATAATATTCCAACCGGGAGATGTTGTATCCGTTCAAACACTGAAAGTAAAACATGGAGTCGTCACATGCATGCGCGTGCCAGTGCCATTGTTCTCAGAAGGACCACTCTCCAAAACCCCTGCCGTTTTTCGCCCTGAGACTGCAGAGCTATCATTCAACGTTCTGGCGCCCTCCTAGAGCCAATGAAAGCCTTAGAAAATGTCACGTTACAGCAGAGATCCTGTATTTTTGATAAAGAGGCTATAGAAGGACAAGAAATGGTCAGACAGGGCACTTCCCATACAGAATCTTCTCAGGTTTTGGCCTGCCATATGAGTTCTGTTATACTCACAGACACCATTCAAACAGTTTTAGAAACGTTAGGGTGTTTTCTATCCAAATCTACTAATTATATGCATATTCTAGTTTCTGGGCAGGAGTAATGACCAGATTAAATCGGGTACTTTTTTTATCCGGCCGTGAAAATACTGCCCCCTATCCCTAACAGGTTAACCTGTTAGGGCTAGGGGGCAGCATTTGCACGTCTGGATAAAAAAACCCGATTTAATCTGGTTACTAATCCTACCCAGTAACTAGAATATGCATATACTTATTATATATGGATAGAAAACACTCTAAAGTTTCTAAAACTGTTTGAATGGTGTCTGTGAGTATAACAGAACTCATTTGGCAGGCAAAACCCTGAGACATTTTCTGACAGGAAGTGGATACCTGATGTGTTGTATTGACTTTAAACCTATCCCATTGAAAAACACAGGGGCTGAGGAATATTTTGGCACTTCCTATTGCTTCCACTAGATGTCACCAGCCTTTACAAAGTGTTTTGAGTCTTCTGGAGGGAGATCTGACCGAACAAGAGCCATGGAACGATGATGTCCCATTAGACACCTGGCGCGCGAGTTCATGTTGGGTACCCTCGTTCCAATACGTTATAAAAGAGTATGCATTCGTCCACCTTGAATATTATTCATGTTCTGGTTAAAAAAGGCCCTAATGATTTATGCTATACAACGTTTGACATGTTTGAACGAACGTAAATATATTTTTTCCCCTCGTTCATGACGAGAAGTCCGGCTGGCTTAGATCATGTGCTAACAAGACGGAGATTTTTGGACATAAATGATGAGCTTTTTTGAACAAAACTACATTCGTTATGGACCTGTGATACCTGGAAGTGACATCTGATGAAGAGAATCAAAGGTAATGGATTATTTACATAGTATTTTCGATTTTAGATCTCCCCAACATGACGTCTAGTCTGTATCGCAACGCGTATTTTTCTGGGCGCAGTGCTCAGATTATTGCAAAGTGTGATTTCCCAGTAAGGTTATTTTTAAATCTGGCAAGTTGATTGCGTTCAAGAGATGTAAATCTATAATTCTTTAAATGACAATATAATATTTTACCAATGTTTTCTAATTTTAATTATTTAATTTGTGACGCTGACTTGACTGCCGGTTATTGGAGGGAAACGATTTCCTCAACATCAATGCCATAGTAAAACGCTGTTTTTGGATATAAATATGAACTTGATAGAACTAAAAATGCATGCATTGTCTAACATAATGTCCTAGGAGTGTCATCTGATGGAGATTGTAAAAGGTTAGTGCATCATTTTAGCTGGTTTTATGGTTTTGGTGACCCTGTCTTTGACTTGACAAAACATTACACACAACTCTTGTAAATGTACTGTCCTAACATACTCTAAATTTATGCTTTCGCCGTAAAACCTTTTTGAAATCGTAAAACGTGGTTAGATTAAGGAGATGTTTATCTTTCAAATGGTGTAAAATAGTTGTATTTTTGAAAAATTTGAATTTTGACATTTATTTGGATTCAAATTTGCCGCTCTTGAAATGCACCTGCTGTTGATGGAGTGCACCACGGGTGGCACGCTAGCGTCCCACCTAGCCCATAGAGGTTAACTACAGTATATCCATTGTTCGCTACAGTTGTTAGTTAAATAACGAAACAACCATGGATTTACGTTAGTCGAGTATGTGATGTTTTTGCATGCAATGCTGGTAATTTGTGATCAGTTTGTGCGGTCAAAGAACAGACAATAGAGGTTGAGTGTGGTTGTACCTCTTGACCGGAGTCCAGCACACAGAGTTTGGCACACTGCTTCTTGGCGTCCATTAGCATGTTGAACATGGTGCACACTGACAGCGACACCCGGAAGTCCGTTGACTTGCTGGCCTTCTGCATCTTGGAGTCGAAGGCGGCTTTCGTTCTTTGGGTATAAAAAGACAATTGAAAGGTGTTAATTCCCAGGAGGCTATGGAAAACACTGCTCAAAACCACATCACTAAACTCTTCCTCATTATCCTCAGTAATATCGCAGTTATAAACCAGGTATGCAGTGGTAAATGCTTAACCCCCAACCCATCACAGGTGGTGACGTCCTCCTGACCTCTGACCTTTTGACGCAAGCCTCCATCATGTCGCTGGCCATGAGCTTCAGCCTCTGCTCCAGGTGTTTGGCAAACTCTGGCTCGGGCCAGTGCAGGTCCAGGACAAACATCTGGAGGGCGTCTAACTTCCAGAAGAGGTCCTCTGAGGTTGCTGAGCCATTACTAGGGGTTGGGGAGGTAAGAAGCCAAAGATTAACTTTGCCAAGCTTCATGGAAGTTCTGTCAGTTAAACATGAACAAATGAAAACTGAGTTACAAAGTCTGGGGTGTTGTGCTCGAGGGTTTTAAGTGAAGTACAGATGTTTTCTTGTATTACTGCTCAATAACTGAACACGTTTGACAATTTACATGGTTCACAGTTTAACATGTCAGAGTTACATATGACATGTTCTTAAGACACACCCAACAGTTCCTGAACATGTTCTACAGTGACTGAACACACCCTGCTGTCAAACTGACTGTTACTAAGGAGACTCTCAGCACACAGACAGATGGGTCTCCATCGCCACCTTCTATCCGGTGTCTACACCGCAACACATGGCAACCGGTGGCTGTAACCAGCATCCAAGTGTACAGCGAACCAGAGCGAGTGAGGGAGAGAGACAGAGGGTGAGGGGTGGTGAAGCACACTCACTTTTCTCACTTCGCCTTTAAAAGACTTACCTTCACAAGTGGGAATAAATAATTTGAGCGAAATCCGTGTTGCAATTAAATGCTCGCTCATATCCCCCCCTCATGACTAATTAGGAGCTCTCTTCTCTGAACGTCCCCTCTCCCGGGGGAATGGAACGATCCCCCACGCCCGTCTGTGCTTGCTAACGAAGTGCCAGTTTTTTTTTTCTTGAGCGAGGCAAGGGTAGGTGGGTGGGTGGTTTGAGTCTCCGCTGTTTCTACTGGGCCCTCAGAAGTCAACTTGTATTGTGATGCGGCAGAGTCGCGTGGAACTTTTTTGCCTGTTGTTAACGAGCTAGGTTGTTTACATCATGTAGAATGTGCTAATCAGACCCTGAAATTTTTATTTTCAGGTCTACGTAGTCTGTAGAATTATCACAAACACTCCAGGAAACCGAACCAGGGTACAGAATTTCATATATGAAAAAGCCCTTCATAATTTTGCTTGTGGGGGATCTTGACTGCTCATTTATGACAAAGGTTTGAGGAAAAAATGGTCACTTGACAAGTGCTGAAAACTGTTTAATAACAGTCCCAAAGACCAGCATTGAGGTTTCGAAGAAACATATTCACTGAAATGTGCAAAACGGCTACGGCTACTTACAAAATGTCAGGTAAATTAATTCCTTGCAAGCTGAAATAAGAATCCCAGTTCTTATTTAACATTCATTAGGCATGATA
The DNA here is from genome assembly GCF_965601325.2 of Salmo salar. Taxonomy (NCBI): domain Eukaryota; kingdom Metazoa; phylum Chordata; class Actinopteri; order Salmoniformes; family Salmonidae; genus Salmo; species Salmo salar. The sequence goes on from NC_138313.1 coordinate 38,337,401, forward strand.
TACTTCACAACTCAGTGCTTAACTGAGCTGAGAATTGACCAGCATACCATAACATCACAGTTATAAACAGGTTTCAAAACAGGTGTCTCTGATACTATCCAATATACAATAAAAATACCTAAGATATGTTGGATGTGTGCACAAAAAACATGCCACAGCCGTTCCTGATCAAGGAGCCACAACATACATTTCACAAAGGAGATGCTGCTGTGCCACAAAACATTTGCCATGCTGCACCACATAACACAACAACCCTCACAAGACAACAAAAACATGCTTTTATCTTGATATCAAAGAAGGTATCAGTCTGAGGTCATCAAAAGGGGCAACCAATCCCAGGAATATCTGGGCCACCTGAATTGCACAGTTAAAAGCCTCAGTACTGGTAGGCATTCTGGTCTTACTATTAACATTTAAATGTGAGGGCAGATTTTCAAGTTTCACACTTCTACAAAATGCATTAAGCTAGTTCGATAGTTAATGGCATACCATTGGCAAAGGGAAGTAATAGAATGCGAAATAGTGTTCTTGAATTGGAGAAGTTTGACAATGACAAGACAACCACAGCACAGTCCATGCCACAGTGCCCCACTAGGACTTGCGGCAGCCCATACACACGTGCTGTCACACAGCGGGCCCATCCAGGAGGGTGCTGAGAAGCTCGGCATCTGTGGGAGATTGACTTTGGGCAGAGGCACGCTCGGTAGGTTGTTGGTTATTGTCCTGAAAAGAAATGAACGGCAAACCAAACCAAACGACAACAAAGAAAGATGCGACAGAGAACAAAAGACAACAGAGAGATCCCGCTGAGTGTTGATGCTCCAGACTCCATGTGGTTTTGTGTCTCGTCGGTGGCTGTTATCTAACCTACATTACAAACACTTATCTGTAGACATAAAAATGCAGACAGAAATATTCTAGGCTTGCTACTGTTCCTGATGTAAAGCACATCTCTGAGCTTTAAATAGCACAACAGAATGCAACTAATGACTACATTGAGGGGGGGGGTCCTTACTTGACGGACTGCCAGGTTTCCTGCTCGAAGCCGCGGTGGATGGACTGGGCGATGGAGGATTCCATAAGGTCTATGTAGCGCACCACCAGTGGGATGAACAGGTCCTGCAGGTGCTTGTGGAACATGCCATTGCACAGGTGAGCTGGGGGAATGAGGAAGGAAGTACGAAATAAATTAAAAGGTTTTGAATGTCGGCTTGAAGGTCTTTATACAGTTCAAGTCCTAGATTAGTTAAATCACGGTCCTTCCCTCCCACAGTCCACATTATGATATTTGCATAAAAAATCCATCTTTTCACAATGTCCTGATATGCAAAGGAAGTAGGAGAAAGAAGAGGAAAGAGAGAAGAGAAAGATGCTCAGAAAGTCAGAGTAAGACACAAAGGGCTCTATTTGAACAAACCTAATGCGATTGTAAATCTTATGTCCAGGTGTGTTTTGATATTTTTACAGCGGGAATTATGGGCGCAATAGCTGTCTGTGGCGTGAAAGGGCTGGGTTTTGATCAATAAATAAGTTGTAGGTGTGATGAGGGCTTGACCATTCACAGGGCAATCAACATGTTCGATGGCTTAATACTGCATGTGGTTATCTCAAGTTGTGTATGTTATTGACAGTGTTTGCATTGTCATCGACTCCAATTTGGCTGGGGGGCACAGAATATTCTCACCCTAGTCCATTGTATATTGATACGTTTATTAAATAGCATAGGTTACAGTAAAAAATAATAGCAACTGTAAAATACATCCAGTTTTTGCTAAATATAGTATATTTGGAGTGTTGGCAGTCAACATTGTTGTAATTGCTTCAATGAGTAGGCTTGTAGGCCATACATGTCTTTATGCATTTGTCTTAAAAAAAATTATACTAGCCTCCCCTTTAAATGTGTGTGAGGCATGTTCGCAATAAGCAAGATATAGGCCTATGTACCGTTGAGATGGCATTATAGGACTAAATCACTTGAATATGTTTGGAGGAGCATTATAGGACCGTATCATTTGAATATGTTCGAAGGAGCATTATAGGACTGAATCATTTGAATATGTTTGAAGGAGCATTATAGGACCGTATCATTTGAATATGTTCGAAGGAGCATTATAGGACTGAATCATTTGAATATGTTTGGAGGAGCATTATAGGACTGAATCATTTGAATATGTTTGAAGGAGCATTATAGGACTGAATCATTTGAATATGTTGGAGGGGCATTATAGGACCGAATCATTTGAATATGTTTGAAGGAGCATTATAGGACTGAATCCTTTGAATATTATAGGACCATGTAAATTGTGAGATCTACAAAAGCATGACGTAAAAGCCTCATGAGTAGACCATTTAGAAACCTGCTATTGATAAAAAAGAAAAAAAGAAATTGTATTTATTTTATATCTTATCACCTTTAATGCTGCATTGTTAGAAATGGACCCGTAAGCATTTTACTGTTAGTCTACACCTGTTGTCTACGAAGCATGTGACAAATTAAATTTTATTAGACATTTTATTTTGATATGGTACTTGGCTAATGCATGGCCAGGATAAGAAAGACATTAGTGTTGAAGCCTCTTTCATTAGAGTAGGGTAGGCTACTGAGGGATTCATTTTTAATCAAATGAAATGGAAAACAAGCAATTGTTAGAGGAATATACAAGGTGTTTCTACAACTTGATTGGAATCCACCTGTGGTAAATAAAGTTGATAGGACATGATTTGGAAAGGCACACCTGTTTATATAAAGGTCCCACAGTTGACAGTGCATGTCAGAGCAAAAACCAAGCCATGAGGTCAAAGGAATTGTCCGTAGAGCTCAGAGACAGGATTGTGTTGAGGTACAGACCTGGGGAAGGGTATCAAAAAATGTCTGCAGTATTGAAGGTCGCCAAGAACACAGTGGCCTCCATCATTCTTAAATGGAAGAAGCTTGGAACCACCAAGGCTCTAACTACCCTAGAGCTGGCCGCCTGGCCAAACTGAGCAATCGGGGGAGGTGGGTTTAAGTCAGGGAGGTGACCAAGAATCAGATGGTCACTCTGACAGAGCTCCAGAGTTCCTCTGTGGAGATGCAAGAACCTTCCAGGACAATCCTCTCTGCAGCACTAAATACCTGTTTTTGCTTTGTCATTGTAGGGTATTGTGTGTAGATTGATGAGGGGAAAAAAACATTTTAGAATAAGGCCGTAACGTAAGAAAATGTGGAAAAAGTCAAAGGGTCTAAATACTTTCCAAATGCACTGTATGGAGAGGGTTTTACACACATCCAAAATAATAACAGGCGCTGGCTAAATGAATGTACAACACATAGATGAAAAGGGGATGTCCACTCACTGTTTTGCTGCTCCAAAAAGTGATATTTTAATAAAGATGATTTTTTTAAATAACATGTTTCATAAAAGCTTTGGTGATTAAGATTTATTTCAAAAGAGTCTCACGAGCTCAAACCTTTATGGACAGTCTTGGCTACTTAGCAAATGTATTGGGCAGAACAACAACAAAAAAACAGCCTTTATTGAGAAGAGGGGAGGCTGTGCTTGATCTTTAATCGAATAAAACTTAATGGCAAAAACATTCGTTTTTTTTATATGTTGCTAAATATGAGGTTCACAGGCACAAAAAGTACATCTCTCTTGCTCCATGTGCACATGGGCACTGTGCGTTGCAGCTGAATAGGCTGTGGTTCCGCTGTCAAAATCCATGCCATAACCAACCGTGTTACCGCTAAGACCTCCTTTGTGCTAAATTAAATTGTCACTTTTGCACTGGTTTTTAGGGACACACCTCAGCACAAGCAAGCTGATGTTAGTTATGTAAATTGCCAAACATGGTGTTAAACATGTAAATTGCTGAACCTTTACATGCAGAAATTGACATCTAACGTGCGTTTGACACTTGCGCCACCTTGGCGCCAGCCGAAAATAGAGCCCAGAGAGAGAGAGAGAGATTCGCAGAGAGAGAGAGAGAGAGAGAGAGAGAGAGAGAGAGAGAGAGAGAGAGAGAGAGAGAGAGAGATTCGGAGAGAGAGAGAGAGAGAGATTTGGAGAGAGAGAGAGAGAGAGATTTGGAGAGAGAGAGAGATTTTGAGAGAGAGAGAGAGAGAGAGAGAGAGAGAGAGAGAGAGAGAGAGAGAGAGAGAGAGAGAGAGAGAGAGAGAGAGAGAGGGGAGAGAGATTTTGAGAGAGATTCGGAGAGAGAGAGAGAGAGAGAGAGGAGACAAAGGAAGAGAGCACATAGGACTCCTGTTGGTCTCTCAGGGCTTCATTAGTCCTAATTTCCCATCACTCTGTTCCTTCATTTCCCATTATTCTGTTCCTTCATGATTAACACTTGCCTTTTTACCCTCCTGAGAGCCCACGGCTCTTCTCCCAACAAGTTCCTGCATCACGCAACACATGCAGACACTAAAGTGAGCATTTAGTTAATCCTTAGTACACGTGGATATTAAGACCTGGTGTGATAAATGAAATATGTTTTGTTCACACTACAAAACAATCATTAAAATGTGGTATTACAAACAATAATGCTTCAATTCTGACTATGTATTTGTTCATTTATCACACAGTATCAACATAGCCTCTTTTCACCTTTCTGTACATGTTTATTATTACTCGCATATGTAAAAAAAGATATATTTGGATTTGAGGCAAGTATCAGACAACGGCATTTGACAACATGGAGATCCTGAATGATGTAGGAACTGTCGGGGGACAAATCCTAAAAGGCAGACTTGACCTTGCAGGTAAGCTAAGCAACTATGAAACATAAACTCACAAGTGGAATTGCAGCCTTTTTTCTTTTACCCTAACAATATCATCAGCTTAGACATTTTACAACTATTTTATCTCATTCACTAAAGGCATCATTAATCAAAAACAGGCTCCTCACCTGCAGTAAGTCAAAACAAAAATATTTCTCATTATGTTACTCTTCAAATCAAATAGTTGTTATGACAGTTGGAATAATTGCAAGATTAATGGAGAGTGGTAATAACAGAAAATGGAGGAGAAAAAAACCCACAATAATGATATTTTGCCTACTCCTTACATAATTAGAATTTTATTTTTGAATGTAATTGCCCTTGAGCTGCCTGTCTTTCTGCTCTGGGTGAGGCTTACATAGACAATGTAAAACAACACTTCAGATGTAGCCAACTCTCACTTGGCAATGAAACAAAGGCTCGGAGCTAAGAGTGGATAAGGGAGAAGAGAGAGGGAGAAAGTATGAGAGAGAGAGAGAGAGAGAGAGAGTTTGATAGTACACACAAGGGCAAACACCTGGATGCCACACAGACTTTACACTCATGGAATTAAAATAAGTATTACACATGGTGGGAGCAGGTCAATAGTACTGAGCGATTAACAAAACATGATGTCAGTTACATTTTTGGAATTCCATTTTGTTCGTTTTTTCCTATGAGCTCAATGAGCAGTTTCTCTAGAGAGAAATCAGATCAAACCCAAACTGTGCAATGTAATAGGGAGTTGTAGTTTCCAACAGGCCAATATTATACATAATTTAGTGCAGAAAAGGTGTTAATTAACTACAGTGACCATAATCCTTTGTGCGCCTATTTGTCCGGTCTGTGTGGGTCGACACGGAGAGAAAAGACAGAAGATGCATGATCGAGAGGGATAGTGAGCAGTTGCTTCGCAAAGGTATATCTCCCTGAAAATACATGATCTAAGTGATTGATAGTTGGTATTCAGCAGTCATAAAAGTATGCCTTATTTACTTTGTAGAACTACTAAAATTGTGATTTTGTAATACAGGATAGACAGCAGCTCTATAGAGATGAGACGATGACTTGACAAATAAAGTCATCAAATAAAACAAATGTAATATACACAACAACTTCAATATTTTATTAAAGTAAAGTGAATAAATTATGATCAATAGAAATGGGCAGTCACTACCATCACGGGACTTTTATTCATTGTTTTATTCTGTGTTGTATGAGCATTCAACCCACATAATGCAGAGTGCATTTAATGTTTAAAAAATAATTGGAATTTAAATTCGTTATAAAAATGTATAATTGAACCGTAATGACGTCAAAAAGCACTAATTGCTCAGCACTACAGGGCAAATAATTAGAACTAAATGAGACAAATGTTTCGGTCTATGACTTGTTATCAGAGTAACCACTGCATGTTTACGAGTGGCCAGATATGTTGGAAAAAAGGGAAAACTACAAACCTTTGTTTGCTGATTAGTGAGCAAAGAAATTCAAATGGAGGACAGCCTGGTGAGACAGGTGCCTCAAACCACACTAATACTCTCCTGTCTATGTGACACTGCTCCTCGCATTACAGGAGGTGACAGGTAGAGTCTTTAGCTGACAGCCCCGCACCAGCCCCCTGACTTTACGATCGTGTTTCGACATCCGTTACCATCGTTTTATCTGCTTTTCATTTCTCACCGTTACCTCAGTGATGATGTTAATTATTGTGTTGCCCACGCAAGGACGGGAGCTCTAAGCACAGTTAACAACTTCTCCTAACGAGTCTTGTTTTGCACCGCTGGTGTTAATTAGGACTCTTAGTGGCATGAACATGCTCCGAGAAATACGGGATGTGTTTTGAAGACAGCTCAGGACGGGGAGGTGCCGAAGGCCATGCTTTAAATAGGGACAGGGACAAAATGGAGTGTCAGGTGACAAAATAACTAGAGGGAACACTACAGGGAAATACGGCACTCACAGTTACTGAACTGGAAGTTGTTGAACTGTGCACATGAATCAGTGATGCGTTGTAGGCTACACTTTAAATCAGTTTTGGGAGGCTAAGCATAGGGTCAGAGGTAGATTAAGGGGGACACAGGGAGAACTGAGAACTCACAGTCACAACGCAGGAAGTTGTTAAGCAGCTGGAATAAGGGAAAGCTATCCCATGAGTCAACGGGCTGGACTTGTAGAGCACCATCCATGTCGACGGTGTAGAGAGACAGGAAGGTCTCTGCGTGCTCCGCCATCATCTCCGGCCACCACGAGAATGCCTAGAAAAGAGCGGGAAGCAGAGAGAGCAGAGGGAAGAAGATAGCGAGAAAGAGAACAAAAAAGAAACAAAGAAAAGGGGGAGAAGGCAAAATAAATAAATAAAATAATACATTAAAAAAGGCCAAGTCAACACAAACCACTATCTCTAGTTTACTCTGGTGAAGAATAGTTGGACATACAATGTAAAATGACACAATCAGAGCAAGATGGAAAGAAGTGACAGATGGATAGAGAAAAGACTGCTATGAAAAATAAAAGATCTTAAAAAATCAAAACAATCTAATGAATGAAACCAAGAGAGAAACAGCCAAATGGGTGATGGGTAGCATAAAGAAGGGACCTTGAGCACACAATGGACTCCAACACTTAAAAAGATGAATCACATATTGGTTATTACATTATGCTTCCAATGTGGCGCTTCAATCTCCAAGGTGAGGCTAGAAAAAAGTTATTAAAAAGGCACAGACAGATATGTGTTTTTAACCTGCAATGTTCAGAGCGGAATAAATACAAAGCTCATCTGAGAACAGTAATAACTTATAATTTAGTGGTCATACTATCAGAAACAGTATCTATAATAACAAACAAAAAATGTGATAGTGTGTGACTAGTTGGCCAGTTTATTAGGTACACCCATCTAGTACCCGGTCGGACACCCCTTTGCCTCCAGAATAGACTGAATTCCTCGGGGCATGGAAACATTGCTCAATTGGTATCAAGGGACCTAATGTGTGCCATTGAACATTCCCCACACCATAATATCACCAGCCTGTACCGTTGACACCAGGAAGGGTGGGGCCATGGATTTTGCTTACGCCAAATCCTGACTCTGGAAATGGGATTCGTCGGACCAGGCAATATTTTTCCACTCCTCAATTGTCCAGTGTTGGCGATTGCATGCCCACTGGAGCCTCTTCTTCTTGTTTTTACCTGATAGGAGTGAAACTTGGTGTGGTCGTCTGCTGCAATAGCCCATCTGTGACAAGGACCAATGAGTTGTGCGTTCAGAGACGCCGTTCTGCACACCACTGTTGTATTGCATCGTTATTTGCCAGTTTGTGGCCCGCCTGTTAGCTTACACGATTCTTGCCATTCTCCTTGGACCATGCTTCTTGACATTCTATGACCTCCCAGGCCCACCCATGGCTGCGCCCCTGCCCAGTCATGTGACATCTATAGATTAGGGTTTCATTTAGTTATCTAAATTTACAGATTTCCTTATATGAACTGTAACTCTGTAAAATCGTTGAATTTCTGTTCAGTATAAATGTATTAGGGCCCTAAATCTATGGATTGCACATGACAGGGAATACAGATATGCATTAGTTGGTGACAGATACCTTGGATCAGAAAACCAGTCTGTATCTGGTGTGACCACCATTTGCATCATGCAGTGTGACATCTCCTTCACAGAGTTGATCAGGCTGTTGATTGTGGCCTGTGGAATGTTGTCCCACTCCTCTTCAATGGCTGTGCGAAGTTGCTGAATATTTCCAGGAACTGGAACATGCTGTCGCACACGTCGATCCAGAGCATTCCAAACATGCTCAATTGGTGACATGTCTGGTCAGTTTGCAGGCCATGGAAGAACTGGGACATTTTCAGCTTCCAGGAATTGGGTACAGATCCTTGCAGCATGGTGCCGTGCATTATCATGCTGAAACATGAGGTGATGGCAGCAGATGAATGGCACAACAATGGGCCTCAGGATCTCGTCACGGTATCGCTGTGCATTCAAATTGCCATCTATAAAATGCAATTGTGTTCGTTGTCCGTAGATTACGGCTGCACAATATGATAACCCCACCACCACAGGGCAGGCACTCTGTTCACACCGCCGACATCAGCAATCCGCTCGCCCACACAACGCCATACATGCTGTCTGCCATCTTCCCGGTACAGTTGGAACTGGGATTCATCCATGAAGAGCACACTTCTCCAGCTTGTCAGTGGCCATCAAAAGGTGAGCATTTGCCCACTGAAGTCTGTTACGACACCAAACTGCAGTCAGGTCAAGACCCTGGTGAGGACAACAAGCACGCAGATGAGCATCCCTGAGACGGTATCTGACAGTTTGTGCAGAAATTCTTCATTTGTGCAAACCCACAGTTTCATCAGCTGTCCGGGTGGCTGGTCTCAGATGATCCCACAGGTGAAGAAGCCGGATGTGGAGGACCTGGTCTGGCATGGTTATACCTGGTCTGGGGTTGTGAGGTCGGTTGGATGTACTGCCAAATTCTTCATAACGACATTGGAGGCGGCTTAACGTTCAATTCTCTGGCAACAGCTCTGGTGTACATTCCTGCAGTCAGCATGCCAATTACACACTCCCTCAAAACTTGAGACATCTGTGGCATTGTATTGTCTGACAAAACAGCACATTTTAGAGTGGCCTTTCTTGTCCCCTGTACAAGTTGAAGCTGTGTAAGGATCATGCTGTTTAATCAGTTTCTTCATATTCCACACCTGTCAGGTGGATGGGATTATCTTGGCAAAAAAATAAATGCTCACTAACAGGAATGTAAACAAATTTCTGCACAACATTTTTGAGAAATAAGCTTTTTGTGTGTATGGGAAACTTCTGGGATCTTTTATTTCAGCTCATGAAACATGGGTCCAACACTTTACATGTTGCGTTTATATATTTGTTCAGTGTATATCACACAAAAGAAGAAAAGGTTCAAAAGATGGATGTGCACTCAAACTCTCTTTTCATGTCTTGGTGGGACTAGCCATTATACATGTACTGTAGTTACAAACCCAATCACAGTGATTATTGAATACAATATTTGCTTAAAGTTCTGACTGGTCCTTGACTATTGTTACGGTGTGTCAATGTGACTACATACCGATATGTTTTGTTTGTGTCAATATTGTGTACGACACACCATCTATCAAGGAAGTTAGTATAGGAGATTTTAGGTCATATCCAGGAAGTTAGTATAAGATTTGCGGTCATATCCAGGAAGTTAGTATATGAGATTTTAGGTCATAATGGAGCTTGACAAAGTCATGTTCTTGGCTCTAAGTCAATGGGACATTTAGCAGGGCTGCTGTTGCTTTTCATGACTGCATTGTCTACATGCCCACCCAAAAGAGATGCTTCCTACCCTACTCAGTGGTCGCCATGTGACGAGAGAGAAAAGTGCAAAGAGCCCAATGAAGCACAAGGGGGGAGGAATGTGACAGATTGATTGAAGGTCGTTGTTCCTGTGTGCGTGTGAGTCCATCCGTCTGTGTGTGTCCGTCTGTATGTGTGTGTGTGTGTGTGTGTGTGTGTGTGTGTGTGTGTGTGTGTGGTGTGTGTGTGTTTTAGTGGGCGTTTGCGGCAGATAAAACACTAGGCTGGCGGTCAGAGAAGGTGCATGTCCCATCGCTATACCTGGCCTTGAGGGCCATTGTCATCATCCTTTTCAGATGTGCCTTTTCAGCGCTCTGTGCAAATCAACACAATTAAAAAGAGTGCCTTTGTGCCACACGATTTGTTACCTATCGCCAACCCCCTCAATTCACACCAACAGGCATCCTCATATAACTGCAGGAAAGAACTCACAAAATGCTGTATCTAAGTGAGATACAGAGAAAGATGGAGGAATAAAAATGTAAGGTATATGACTGAAAACAAGGGCAAACGATACAGATGCATGTCAATAAACACTGAATTGTAGCAACATTTGGGTACAATAATCACCCCAAAACCTGAATCCTTAGATACCCAGAGGGTAGAATTTGGTATCATGGGACACAAATATTCAGCAGTCCACCAGGACCACAACCTGTCGTGGATCCACCACATCGCACCTTAATGATGGTTGATGTCTCAGTATCAACCATCTCGATGAAAACCATGAACAGAGCTTGACAGGGTATGAGTGAAGAGTGGTATACTGTATGACTGACAGATGTTGACAGGCTTTGGGACGTAACACAATTTGATGGACATGACAGACACACAGATAGAGTTTTCTTAAGAAACACTTACCTCTCTTCCCTTTCCAATTCATATCAGAAGAAGAGGAAAAGTGAAAGACAGAAATTAGAGAAAGTGAAGGTCTCTCTTTGCATTTTTCACTTGGTATAAAATACTAAAAAGGGTCATTTGATTTCCACACATGCTGAAAACATGGAAACATTTTAAAAGGACCATGTCTCATTTGTGGTCATGACAGCCACAGATTAGCAGCCACTTATAAATAGCGCTGTCACTCAGAAACAGATATCTGAAGCCACACTGCCACTTATTTGACAAGTACAGTGCATGTGGATAGTTTTCAGACCCCTCAACTTTTTCCACATTTTGTTATGTTACAGCCTTATTCTAAATTTGATTAAAGTGTATTTTTCCCCCTCATCAATCTACACACAAACCCCATAATGACAAGGCAAAAACAGGGTTTTAGACATTTTTTACATAAGTATTCAGACCCTTTACCTTCGGCAGCGATTACAGCCTTGAGTCTTCTTGGGTATGACACCACAAGCTGGGCACATCTGTATTTGGGGAGTTTCTCCTATACTTCACTGCCGATCCTCTCAAGCGCTGTCAGGTTGGATGGGGAGCGTCGCTGCACAGCTATTTTTCAGGTCTCTCCAGAGATGTAAGATTTGGTTCAAGTCCGGGCTCTGGCTGGGCCACTCAAGGACATTCAGAGACTTGTCCCGAAGCCACTCCTGCGTTGTCTTGGCTGTGTGCTTAGGGATGTTGTCCTGTTGGAAGGTGAACCTTCGGCCCCTGTCTTAGGTCCTGAGCGCTCTGGAGCAGGTTTTCATCAAGGATCTCTCTGTACTTTGCTCCGTTCATCTTTCCCTCGATACTGAATAGTCTCCCAGGCCCTGCTGTTGAAAAACATCCCCACAGCATGACGCTGCCCCGACCATGCTTCACTGTAGGGATGGTGCCAGGTTTCCTCCAGACGTGACGCTTGGCATTCAAGCCAAAGAGTTTAATCTTGGTTTCATCAGACAAGAGAATCTTGTTTTTCATGGTCTGAGAGACTATAGGTGCCTTTTGGCAAACTCCAAGCAGGCTGTCATGTGCCTTTTACTGAAGAGTGGCTTCCGTTTGGCCACTCTACAATAAATGCTTGATTGGTGGAGTGCTGTAGAGATGGTTGTCCATCTGGAAGGTTCTCCCATCTCCACAGAGGAACTCTGGAGCTCTGTCAGAGTGACCATCGGGTTCTTGGTCACCTCCCTGACCAAGGCCCTTCTCCCCTGATTGCTCAGTTTGGCTGGGCGGCCAGCCCAGACAAAGGAAGAGTCTTGGTGTTTGGAACCACCAAGGAAGAGTCTTGATGGTTCCAAATTTCTTCCATTTAAGACAGATGGAGGCCACTGTGTTCTTGGGGACCTTCAATGCTGCAGACATTTTTTGGTACACTTCCCCAAATCTGTGCCTCGATACAATCCTGTCTGAGCTCTACGAACAATTCCTTCGACCTCATGGCTTGGTTTTTGCTCTGACATGCACTGTCAACTGTGGGACCTTATATAGACAGGTGTGTGCCTTTCCAAGTCATGTCAGATCAATTGATTAGAGTGCACCTGTGGTGAATTCAAATTTTAGAAATATCTCAAGGATGATCAATGGAAACAGGATGCAACTGAGCTCCTTTTTGCTTTGACATTTTGGGGGTATTGTGTGTAGATTGATAAGGGAAACAATTACTTTAATCAATTTTAGAATAAGGCTGTAATGTAACAAATGGTGGAAAAAGTCAAGAGGTCTGAACACTTTCTGAATGCACTGTATATGTGTTGTTTGTGGATGTCTCAACACCTATGATTGAGCAGTTTTACACTGTACCATAAGAGCGACCTGTGTGTATGGGCTGTGGGCGTTGTTTTCATCTCTGCCCGCCAAGATTTTACTACAGTGTTGGCACTTGATGTGTCATCTTCCACTTTGGCACACAGCTGCCAACACAGACCCAGGATAGAAACAAACAGCTCTACCCCTCTCAAAGAGTGCAGTGTATAAAGTCAGAACATCTGCTGTTTCAGCCACTGCCTATCACCAAGGGAGTACCCCAAGGCTTGATCCTAGGCCCCAGACGCTTCTCAATTTACATCAACAACATAGCTCAGGCAGTAGGAAGCTCTCATCTATTTATATGCAGATAATACAATCTCAAACTCAGCTGACCCCTCCCTGGATTTTGTGTTAAAAGCTCTACAGCAAAGCTTTCTTAGTGTCCAACAAGCTTTCTCTGCCCTTAACATTGTTCTGAACACCTCCAAAACAAAGTTCATGTGGTTTGGTAAGAAGAATGACCCTCTCCCCACCAGTGTGATTACTACTTCTGAGGGTTTAGAGCTTGAGGTAGTCACCTGATACAAGTACGGCTAGACGGTACAACATCCTTCTCTCAGCACATATCAAAGCTGCAGGCTAAAGTTAAATCTAGACTTGGTTTCCTCTATTGTAATCGTTCCTCTTTCACCCCAGATGCCAAAGTAACCCTGATTCAGATGACCATCCTACCCATGCTAGATTATGGAGACGTAATTTATAGATCGCTGTCGAGCGGCTAGATGTTCTTTACCATTCGGCCATCAGATTGGCCACTAATGCTCCTTACAGGCCACATCACTGCACTCTATACTCCTCTGTCAACTGGTCACCTCTGTATACCCAATGCAAGACCCACTGGTTGATGCTTATTTATAAAACCCTCTTAGGCCTCACTCCCCCATATCTGAGATACCTACTGCAGCACTCATCCTCCACATACAACACCCGTTCTGCCAGTCACATTCTGTTAAAGGTCCCCAAAGCACACACATCCCTGGGTCGCTCCTCTTTTCAGTTCGCTGCAGCTAGCGACTGGAACGAGCTGCAAAAAACACTCAAAGTGGACAGTTTTATCGACATCTCTTCATTCAAAGACTCAATCATAGACACTCTTACTGCCAGTTGTGGCTGCTTCGCATGATGTATTGTTGTCTCTACCTTCTTGTCCTTTGTGGTGTTGTCTGTGCCTAATAATGTTTGTGCCATGTTTTGTGCTGCTACCATATTGTTGTGATGTTGCATTGCTGCCATGCTTTTGTTGTTGTGTTAGGTCTCTTATTATGTAGTGTTGTGGTGTCACTCTTGTTGTGATGTGTGTTTTGTCCAATATTTTTTGTTTATTTTTAATCCCAGCCCCCGTCCCCGCAGGTGGCCTTTTGCCATCATTGTAAATAAGAATTTGTTCATAACTGACTTGCCTAGTTAAATAAAGGTTCAATATATATATATATTTTTAAGTGGTTTAAAGTTATTAGATCAACGCCTTCTTGTGTGGCACAGGCAGGAATCATCATTCCTACGTCTGGTAAGATGAGGGGTGGGGGTGTGTGTCTATTTGTCAATAACAGCGGGTGTGCAATGTCTAATATTAAACAAGTCTTGAGGTATTGCTCGCCTGAGGAAGAGTACCTCATGATAAACTGTAGATCTACCAAGAGAGTTCTCATCCACATTATTCGTAGCCATCTATTTACCACCACAAACTGATGCTGGCACTAAGACCGCACTCAACGAGCTGTATAAGGCCATAAGCAAACAAGAAAATGCTCATCCAGATGCGGCGCTCCTAGTGGCCGGGGACTTTAATGCAGGCAAACTTAAATCCGTTTTACCTCATTTCTATCAGCATGTCACATGTGCAACCAGAGGGAAAAAAACTCTAGACCACCTTTACTCCACACACGGAGATGCATACAAAGTTCTCCCTCGCCCTTCATTTGGCACATCTGACCATAATTCTATCCTCCTGATTCCTGCTTACAAGCAAAAACGAAAGCAGGAAGTACCAGTGACTCGCTTAATATGTAGGTGGTGAGATGACGTGGATGCTTCGCTATAGGACTGTTTTGCTAGCACAGACTGGAATATATTCAGGAATTCATCCAATGGCATTGAGGAGTATACCACCTCAGTCACTGGCTTCATCAATAAGTGCATCGATGACATCGTCCCCTCAGTGACCATACGTACATATCCCAACCAGAAGCCATGGATTACAGGCAACATCCGCATCTAGCTAAAGGCTTGCACTGCCGCTTTCAAGGAGCTGGACACTAATCCGGACGCTTATAAGAAATCCTGCTACGCTATCAGACAAACCATCAAATAGGCAAAGCGTCAATACAGGATAAATATTGAATCCTACTACACCGGCTCTGGCGCTCGTCGGATGTGGCAGAGTTTGAAAACTATTACGTACTACAAAGGGAAACCCAGCTGCCCAGTGACACGAGTCTACCAGACGAGCTAAATGCTTGCATGAGAGCACCATGCATGAGAGCACCAGCTGTTCCCGGACAACTGTGTGATCACACTCTAGTTGATGGGGACCATAGTCCCTGTACCCAAGGAAGCGAAGGTAACCTGCCTAAATGATTACCGCGCCATAGCACTCACATCGGTAGCCATGAAGTGCTTTGAAAGGCTGGTCATGGCTCACATCAACACCATCATGCCGGAAAGCCTAAACACACACCAATTCGCATACCGCCCCAAAAGATCCACAGACGACGCAATCTCAATCGCACTCCACACTGCCCTTTCCCACCTGGACAAAAGGAACACATTTACATTTACATTTTAGTCATTTAGCAGACGCTCTTATCCAGAGCGACTTACAGTAGTGAATGCATACATTTCATACATTCTCACACCCATGTGAGAATGCTGTTCATTGACTACAGCTCAGCGTTCAACACCATAGTGCCCACAAAGCTCATCACTAAGCTAAGGACCCTGGGACTAAACATATCCCTCTGCAACAACACATCTGCCACGCTGATCCTCAACACTTGGGCCCCTCAGGGGTGTGTGCTTAGTCCCCTCCTGTACTCCCTGTTCACCCACGACTGCGTGGTCAAACACGACTCCAACATCATCATTAAGTTTGCTGATAACACAACAGTGGTAGCCCTGATCACCGACAACGATGAGACAGTCTATAGGGAGGTGGTCAGAGACCTGGCAGTGTGGTGCCAGGACAACAACCTCTCCCTCAATGTGAGCAAGACAAAGGAGCTGATGGACTACAGGAAAAGGCGGGCCAAACAGGCCCCCATTAACATCAACAGGGTTGTAGTGAAGCGTGTCGAGAGTTAAGTTCCTTGGTGTCCTCATCACCAATGAACTATTATGGTCCAAACACACCGAGACAGTTGTGAAGAGGGCACGACAACACATTTTCCCCCTCAGGAGACTGAAAAGATTTGTCATGGGTCCCCAGATCCTCAAAAATGTCTACAGCTGCACCATCAAGAGCATCCTGACCGGTTGCATCACCGCCTGGTATTGTAACTGCTCGGCATCTGACCATAAGGCGCTACAAAGGGTAGTGTGTATGGCCCAGTACATCACTGGGGCCAAGCTTCCAGCCATCCAGGACCTATATAATAGGCGGTGTCAGAGGAAGGCCCAAAAAATTGTCAAAGACTCCAGTCACCCAGGTCATAGACTGTTCTCTCTGCTACTGCACGGCAAGCAGTACCGGAGCGCCAAGTCCAGGACCAAAAGACTCCTTAACAGCTTCTACCCCCTAATCCATAAGACTGCTGAACAATTAATCAAATGGCCACCTGGACTATTTACAATATAATATATTGTAATATGTATATAGCCTCGCTATTGTTATTTTATTGTGTTACTTTTTATAATTTTTTACTTTAGCTTATTTTGTAAATATTTTCTTAACCAACAATGCAGTTAAAGAAAGAGTTAAGGGCTTGCACGTTAGCATTTCACAGTAAGGTCTACACTTGTTGTATTCGGCGCATGTGACATTTTTGATTTGATTTAAAAAAATAAAAAAAAACATTTCAAGTGAAATATTTATCTATGACAAGAGTTAAGTTGTGGTTTTGAGGAGGAATATACTGACAGCAATAAAGGTATTCTGAAATCTTGAAAGGCACGCTTTGCTAAGATTAGTGACATTTGCATGAAGGAAGTACTGCAACTATTCTTGAAATACTTTATTTCTGATCTGTATATGATGGTTTGTGACTTATACTGTGATTGAGTATAGTGTTCTAAGTGTTGTGACGCTACAGCTCTGTGCACATCAGGGTTGGGGTCAATTCGGAATTTCGGAATTTAACATTTAAATTGACCACATCCCATAGGATGCAGAATTTGAATTTAATTTGAATTGAAGTAGAATTTTACTCAAAGCTATTCAACTGAGATGTGAAACAAGAGTCTCATTCATTTGACAAATATTTTATCAAAAGGATATGTCACATCATTAATGCAAAGAATACACATACCATTTCAAATATTAGTTTGATTATAACTCAAAGATGTCAAACAGTATTTTTACTTCGTCATGATATGTTAGATTGTTCCCTTCCATACTGCAGTATTTGGTCTAATGCATTCTTGGAAAAAATAAATACATCTGATTTAAAAATGTATCTAAATGTAATGCAAACTCTGGAATGATTTTGTATTTTTATAAAGTAACCATTGTTTAACTAGGCAAGTCAATTAAGATCAAATTCCTATTTACAATGACGGCCTACCTCGGCCAAACCCGGACTAAGCTGAGCCAATTGTGCGCCGACCTATGGGGCTCCCACTCACGGCCGGATGTGATACAGCCTAGAATCGAACCAGGGACTGTAGTGATGCCTCTTGCACTGGGATGCAGTACCTTAGACTGCTGTGCCACTCAGGACGCCCTTCTAGCGAATCAGAAACAAGTATTTAACAACGCTGTGGTATATTAACTGTTACTGACAACCCACAACATGATCTTAGAATATTTCCAGAACACTGTCATTATTTCAAATTGTTTTAGGAGAATGAGTGTTTCATGAAAATGAAATGTTTCAACCTTATGCTACATGGTGGTGGTAAACATACATGATGTCAAAAACATTACTATGCTGATAGAATAAATATGCCATTAGAATTGAATTAAATAATATTCTACCTCCTTTAATTCAAAGTATGCTTCCTGTGAGGTGTGGCCAATTAAATTCAAATTCAAGATCTGAATTAGAATTATGAAAAATTCGCAACTCAATTCAGAATCGACCCCAACCCTGGTGCACATTGAGTTTGTAACGGTGATAGTGTGTGTGTGTGTGTGTGTGTGTGGTAGGGGTGACACCATTAGTATGGCAGAATGGTCCTACCTCGGAATGGTGCTCATCATTCTGCTGCAGGACCTCAATACAAAGTTCTCCTAGTCGCATCATGTCCTCCAATCTCTTCTCCGGGGCAGCCTGAGCATCAGCTGTGACATTAGCACACACAAACATGCCAGCAGTGTGACATCAGCACACAGATACACTAAAACACTACAGCTACCCAGTATACTCTATTAAGAACACTGACAAACCAACATCATGTGCATATACTTGAACAAAGCCCAGACACAGAGACATGACAGTGAAATACGACACAGTATTATCACCACGTGTGAGCTGGGCTTGCACACACCCTCGATCTGAGCATATTGGGTCAGCTGGGAGTAGTTGATAAGGGCTGCTTTCTCCAGACATTTTTTGACCATCTTCTTCATCTCCTCAGGAGGAATCGGAGTGGTAATGTCCTTCATCAAAACCTAGAATCCACAAAACAGACATCTTGTTCCTTACAAGAGTGACCGAAAACCTGATTTTAGTGGAAGACCACAAGGATAACCCAACACATTCTTGTCTGCAGTATGAATAACTGAATGCAGAGACTTGTAGACTCAAAGAATAACAATAGCCCAACTTTTTCAGCAAAACATACCCTTTCTAGCAGGGAGAGTGTCGCTTTGAGTGCGCCATCTGGTCGGCCAAAGGGGAAACAGTACCTGTGGACACAAGTGTCAGTGGTCAGTGCACCTACAACATCAGATTTTGTGGGAATGCTTAACTGCATTTTGCATCATATGATGCATCATCCGGGGATGATTTCTGTATTTTGAAAGTTACATATTAAAATATTTTGGGACTATGTCAACAATGAACTAATGAAACAAATATCAAAAGATAGTTTTTGGGTGGATTTGTCCTTTAATGCATGAAAGGAAGCCATTGCACTACATAATGCAGGACAGCCATCTATTGACTACAGATAAAATATTGATCGGCACAAATATGTAGGTTAAATTGTGGGTGATGAAGCCTCAACAAAGTAGAGGTCAGAAGTGAGAGGCAAATAGGATAAATTAAGATAGTGCTTTATTAATCCCCGAGAGGGAAAATAAATTTACTCTCTGTTTATCATATATGCATAGTCACTTTAACTATACATTCATGTACATACTACCTCAATTGGGCCGACCAACCAGTGCTCCCGCACATTGGCTAACTGGGCTATCTGCATTGTGTCCCACCACCCGCCAACCCCTCTTTTTACACTACTGCTACTCTCTGTTCATCATATATGCATAGTCACTTTAACCATATCTACATGTACATACTACCTCAATCAGCCTGACTAACCTGTGTCTGTATGTAGCCTCGCTACTTTTATAGCCTCGCTACTGTATATAGCCTGTCTTTTTACTGTTTCCATTTCTTTACTTACCTATTGTTCCCCAAATACCTTTTTTGCACTATTGGTTAGAGCCTGTAAGTAAGCATTTCACTGTAAGTTCTACACCGGTTGTATTCAGCGCACGTGACAAATAAACGTTGATTTGATTTGAAATTTGATTGCAACCAGCCAATACATACATTACCAATAAATACCCCATGACCACACATTCTCTAGGGACTTTGGTCCTCTTGACTGGTACCAAGCTGAACTACCGGACAACAGCTCTCCTAAATGTGGATATTATATTTTAAGTGGATTTGAGGTGTTCGCAGTCAAACATGTCCCTTCTTAGTGCGTGGTTAGGAATGACCAAACGACTCTTATAGCCCTTATACAACTTCACTGTGTTCCCCTTTAATCCTAAACAAACTACACGCACCCTGCTCCTGTTTGCTGCTGATCAGCATAATCCCAAAATTGTCTAGGCTATTGTTTACTGCCATTAGCCTCTCGTTGAGGAGTGAGGTTAATGACTCCCGCTGCTTTCAACAGCCCTCTACAGACTCCGTGTCCCCACCCACCCTCTCTCCTCCTTGGGGCCAGATGGAGGGCCCTTCACAGGGATGAAGGGGTTTGAAATGCCAAAGTTCAGGGATATGAATGGGGCAAGTTCATTGAACAAACCATCCTTCAAGGTCTGGATCTGTGTCAATGGCCCTGACAATAAGGCCATACAAGGCAATAATGGTGAATAGCAGCTCACAGATGTAGGGAGGACCAAGAATCCAATATACACCATTTTGCACCTGTTTAACCCATAAGAGTCTAAGCAATGTCTAAGCCAGGGGAGGGGTTATTTGATGAAAAATCATTTTTGCCCTTACTGCTATTAGCCCATACAAACACATTGAATAATGATTCACTACATGGAAACAATAGGTAGTCCCCCAACAAATCTAAAGGAAGTTTGTTCTGAAGTGTCTGTCCTATATCTGAGAGACATAAGAAAGATCAGGAAATATTTGTTGTTGTTTTATTTTATCACTTATTTCTGGCACTAAACAGTCTAAGCCCTGGGGGGTTCTATAAAGCTAATTGGAAATGTTTTAATGTCATACCAAGGGTCATTTTGCCGTTTAATTTAGAATTTTAAGACTCCATGAAGTACACCAATAAAATATAGAACACAATTAATAGATTGAAATGTTTATTTAGCTTTACTGCTATTAGCCCGTACAAACACATTGAATAACAGATAGTCCCCCATAAAAAAATATTAAGGAAGTTTGTTCTGAAGTGTCTGTCCTACACATCCAGTCAAAAGTTTGGACATACCTACTCATTCAAGGGTTTTTCTTTATTTTTTAAAATGTTCTACATTGTAGAATAATAGAGAATGCATCAAAACTATGAAATAACACATAAGGAATCATGTAGTAAACAAAAAAGTGTTTAACAAATCAAAATATATTTGATATTTGAGATTCTTCAAAGTAGCCACCCTTTGCCTTCATAACAGCTTTGCACACTCTTGGCATTCTCTCAACCAGCTTCACCTGGAATGCTTTTCCAACTGTCTTGAAGGAGTTCCCACATATTCTGAGCACTTGTTGGCTGCTTTTTCTTCACTCTGCAATCCAACTCATCCCAAACCATCTCAATTGGGTTGAGGTCAGGAGATTGTGGAGGACAGGTCATCTGATGCAGCACTCCATCACTCTCCTTGGTTAAATAGCCTTATACAGCCTGGAGGTGTGTTGAGTCATTGTCCTGTTGAAAAACAAATGACAGTCCCACTAAGAGCAAACCAGATGGGATGGCATATTGTTGCAGAATGCTGTGGTAGCCATGCTGGTTAAGTGTGCCTTGAATTCTAAATATATCACTGACAGTGTCACCAGAAAAGCACCCCACACCATCACACCTTCTCCTCCATGCTTCACGATGGGAACCACACATGCAGAGATCATCCGTTCACCTAGTCTGCATCTCACGAAGACACACCAGTTGGAACCAAAAATCTCTAATTTGTACTGATCAGACCAAAAGGACAGATTTCCACCGGTCTAATGTCCATTGCTCGTGTTTCTTGGCCCAAGCAAGTCTTTTCTTCTTATTGGTGTCCTTTAGTAGTCATTTCTGTGCACCAATTCAACCATGAAGGCCTGATTCACGCAGTCTCCTCTGAACAGTTGATGTTGAGATGTGTCTGTTACTTGAACTCTGTGAAGCATTTATTTGGGCTGCAATTACTGAGGCTGGTAACTCTAATGAACTTATCCTCTGCAGCAGAGGTAACTCTGGGTCTTCCTTTCCTGTGGCGGTCCTCATGAGAGCCAGCTTCATCATAGCACTTGATGGTTTTCGCGACTGCACTTGAAGAAACTTTCAAAGTTCTTGAAATGTTCTGCATTGACTGACCTTCATGTCTTAAAGTAATGATGGACTGTTGTTTCTTTTTGCTTTTTTGAGCAGTTCTTGCCATAATATGGACTTGGTCTTTTACCAAATAGGGCTATCTTATTATCAACCCTACCTTGTCACAACACAACTGATTCAAATGCATTAATGAAAGAAACTCCACAAATGAACTTTTAACAAGGCACACCTGTTAATTGAAATGCATTCCAGGTGACTACCTCATTAAGCTGGTTGAAAGAATGCCAAGAATGTGCAAAGCTGTCATCAAGGTAAAGGGTGGTTACTTTGAAGAATCTCAAATATAATACATATTTTGATTTGTTTAACACTTTTTTGGTTACTACATGAATCCATATGTGTTATTGTCATAGTTGTGATGTATTCACTATTATTCTACAATGTAGAAAATAGTAAAAATAAAGAAAAACCCTTTAATGATTAGGTGTGTCCAAACTTTTGACTGGTACTGTATATCTTAGAGCAATCACTACCCGGACTGCTAACCTTGACTTCCTGGGCTTCTTTCAACTGAAAGAAAAAAGGCGCTGCCTCAAAACAACACTCGCTTTCGTAAGATCAGGAAAAATATTATTTTTGACGTGTATTTAACCCCTTATATTTGGCACTAAACAGTCTCCATATATACTTCCATACATTTTTTCAACTGGTCCCGGGGGACCTTCAGACGAGTGTTGAGGCCTGTGGGCGTCCTAGAGCAAAACAACCGACATGTACTGTAGTGTGTAGCCCAAATTGTTTGGACGCTACAGACAGAAGTTGGCAGATCGGCTGCACCGACTTCAGACAAGTCCCAAGACGCTTTCCATAGAAGGGTCATAATAGTTTGTAGACTAAACCATTCGGACGCTAGAGACGATTGTGATTTTGTGAAAAAACATATCTCTAGCTTAAACTGACAGATTTATAGGGATTTTTTTATTATGCTAATTAGACCTTAGGGGGTTAAATGTGTGGAAGGTTTTTATTATACTCAGCTACTAGTGCATTACTGACAAATGAAGCCTACTTACCATTGTTTGTAATCATGTCAAATCGTAGAGGAAGTAGTACCTAAAATGAATGATCTGGTTGTCCAATAGACTCAGGAGACGGCTTCTTATGTCCTCAAACTGTTCTCTCTCTTCCTCAGTGACTGTGCCTATCCCATCCGGCCTGAAAAAAAAAATGCACATTTTTGATGAGCATTTCATTATAGGGAAAATCTGCAGTTCAAACAACAACAAAGCGACCACCCCACCACCTTTTTTGGTAAACAGCTAAGGGATGGGGCTGGAGTAAAGTAACCACTCTGAAATTCATAGACGGGGCTATGGATGCAAGGACTGACCATCCATGAAATAAAAATGATAGTTTTAACCATGTTTTGAAAATATACTGTGTGTGTTTAGAATTACATAGTTTACAAACAATGTAAAAAAAAAATCAAAAAAGCTTATATTTTGGGTTCTGATGGGGTTGGACAGTTGCTCATTTAAGTTATATTTTTCAAGAATCAATGGCTATATATCATTCATTTAAAAGTCAACAAATGGATGTAGCAATCACAGATTGCCACTTTAATGTTTGTAAAGCTTCCATTCTCTTTTTGCCTTCCCATTAATAGGCACTCTGGGGAATGAGAAGAAAATGCAATCACTACCCGGACTGCTAACCTTGACTTCCTGGGCTTCTTTCAACTGAAAGAAAAAAGGCGCTGCCTCAAAACAACACTCGCTGTCGTGAGGTTGTCTGTGTTAATGAGTTGTGCTTATAAAAGCGTATGCAGTGAGCCCCTGAACATTATGTATTAGCCTCTAGCAGGGAAGAACGAGATGTATCTGCAACAATATTTGTGACTATTGTTTTTACTTCAGTTTATTTTAGTAAATACTTTAACACTTATTTTTCTTAAAACTGCATTGTTCATTAAGGGCTTGTAAGTAAGCATTTCACTGTAAGGTGAAATGTTGTATTCGGCACATGTGACAAATACCATTTGATTTGACTTGAAGTTGAAGCAGAGAAACTGAATTGCAATTTAGTTATGAAGCTTTTACAAATTGTTTGTGTGTTGTTTACTCTGCCAAGAGAGTTACAAAAAAAGCTAACTAAGGTAATTCTATAATAAATATGAGTGTAAACCATCCTATCCAAAATGTGCCTGGTTTTAGAGTAAAATAATAAACCTCACATTAGAAACATAAAAAGGGATTTAGCTGTCATAAAGGACACTATAAAAAAGAATCTCAAGAAATGGAGTAACAATGAAAAGCTTGTAGTGTATTGTGTCTGAACATCAGGCCTTCACTTCAACTGCTCTCCGTTCAATCCCCAAAAGGCCCTGGTCTACAATGAAAAACAGCCCTCTCTTCACAACAGCATTTGTAAGGACTACTTGTTCCTTAAATCCGTCAATTCATTAACTCCCCCCCTGCTGCCACCCCCTTTAACAAGCACCAGCTAATCCCAAAGGAACACACAAAAAGGATAGTGCTAGGAGGGGTGGGCGAGTATGCTCACTCATGGGATGGCAAGGACATTTTCTTTCATGTCGTGGTAAAAAGGGAGTGGATTTCTTGTTCTGTTCATCCCTCACACTCCAGCCCAAACGTCCAGATGAAGATATAAGGGCCATGTAAAGCAGCCCTCCCTCCCCATCCTTTGGCCATACACTAGGTCAGGGTTCCCCAACAGCGAATTTGGCCCGCGGGTGGTTTTAGCAAAAAAACAACAAAAAAAACATACAGTACTCATTCAAGGGTTTTACTATTGAAAGTTTCATCAAGCGCTATGATGAATCTGCCTCTCATGAGGACCGCTACAGGAAAGGAAGACCCAGAGTTACCTGCTGCAGAGGATAAGTTATTTAGAGTTACCAGCCTCAGATTGCAGCCCAAATAAATGCTTTGCAGAGTTCAAGTAACAGACACATCTAAACATCAATTGTTCAAAGAAGACTGCGTGAAATCAGGCCTTCATGGTTGAATTGCTACCAAAAAAAGCACTACTAAAGGACACCAATAATAAGAAGAGACTTGCTTGGGCCAAGACATACGAGCAATGGACATTAGACTGGTGGAAATCTGTCCTTTGGTCTGATGAGTTCAAATTTGACATTTTTGTTCCAACCGCCATGTCTTTGTGAGACGCAGAGTAGGTGAACGGATGATCTCCGCATGTGTGGTTCCCACCATGAAGCATGGAGGAGGAGGTGTGATGGTGCTTTGCTGGTGACACTGTCAGTGATTTATTTAGAATTTAAGGCACACTTAATCAGCATGGCTACCACCGCATTCTGCAGCAATACGCCATCCCATCTGGTTTGCGCTTAGTGGGAGTATCATTTGTTTTTCCACAGGACAATGACCCAACACACCTCCAAGCTGTGTAAGGGCTATTTGACCATGAAGGAAAGTGATGGAGTGTTGCATCAGAGGACGTAGCCTCCACAATCTCCCGACCTCAACCCAATTGAGATGAGTTGGACTGCAGAGTGAAGGAAAAGCAGTCAACAAGTGCTCAGCATATGTGGGAACTCTCAAGACTGTTGGAAATGCATTCCAGGTGAAGCTGGTTGAGAGAATGCCAAGAGTGTGCAAAGTTGTCATCAAGGCATAGATAGGGTGGCTACTTTGAAGAATATCAAATATAAATTTGTTGAACACTGTTATTTCATAGTTTTGATGTCTTCACTATTATTCTACAATGTAGAAAATGGTACACATAAAGAAAAACCCTTGAATGAGTAGGTGTGTCCAAACTTTTGACTGGTACTGTATATTATTTTATTATTTATAATTTTCATTGTTGGACATAAAATACTGTAAAAACACCAGGAAATCAGCTCCAAGTAATTCAAATTTTGGAACTCTGTTCCCAAGTATACCCACACATAAGAGAGAGACACGTGATCATATACAAATGTAAGCAAGGTTTAACATTTTTATGTTTTAGTTAAATATATATCTGTTTGGGCTTCTTGCAGTCAATTTGCAGTCTACAAATTATTTCCAATTAGTGTTCTGGCACCCCAACCAACCCTCAAGAAAACAAAATTGTCCAATGGCTGAATCTAGATGATCCCTGCACTAGGCCTTAGTCCCAGCCCAAGCCCATGGGTCCTGTGAGCTGACCAGTTTCTAAAATTCAAAGATAAGATAAACAAAGATAAGGAATATTTTCATTTAGCAAAGGCAACATGCCTTATACAAATATAGACACGTTAACACAAGCAAAACATCAGATTGCACGATTGATCAATACTGACAGTTTTGTGGCATGGAGTCGGACAAAGAACAGACTGTCACTCAGTTGTTCAGTCCTCTGATACATACCATCTCTATGTTGCTATCCTTGTAACATTCAAAGTGTTGCAAGGATACGAGCACTCAAAGCCTGCCTTGTTAACACCAAAAAGTTGGCAACAGGCCAAATTGAAAATACCCTGATAGACCATTAAAATCTCAAGTAGAACCCCTGTGCTTGTAACTGGCTTTCCCGCAGTAGCTTTTCTCTGACTGCTATCAAATCCAATCAAACTTCCTGTCATGCTTGGCTGCACACGTCAGAGCTGGGCGCGGTGCGACAGCTTGTCGAGGGCAGACGCATTGTTGATGCTTAATGAAGCAAGCATGTTTGAGTTGGGGCTAAACGCTGACCCCCACTCACAAAGGGTTAACAGGCTCCTGGATGGGGCTGTAGGTTACTGCAGTCTTGTCGGGACATCTGTAGTTTCATGTCAGGGTGTTTACAGTGGATAGGGCTCATCTGTAAGTGATGACTGTCGTCTTCGACCACGCTCCAAACCTCCGGATGTCTGGGCAAATCACATCCGACGGAGTGGGCGTCATCTGATGGTGAGTCGGCGGCCACACGTGGCAGGGCACTGTGTGCGTGTCACCTACCTTTAGCAGCATGGGGAACAGACAAGGCTGGCAGTTAGGAGAGACAGGGGATGGGTGGCATGAGGAGTCAGGGTGGCAGAAGTAAAAGCTCCGGTCACATTCCGAGCCCATGAGAGCCGGACGGCTCTGAGAAGCGGGGGATAGGAAGTGACAGGTGAGAAGGAGGTGAGCAGAAGATGTGTCCGCTGTCGCTGTTCACACGGCTCACAGTGCTGCCCTTTCGCTCCCTTTGCCATGGGCTGCTGTAACCGTGCTCCGCTCCCAAACACACCCGTCTCCATGAAGATGCAAGCCACACCTGCACAGACTCATGTTGGTGGCAAAGCTCAATGAGTCCACTCTTCATCATCTGTCAATCAAAACCAATGATCCACAAAAAGTTGTCAAAGTTAGCAAGTGTCCCCTTTTCAAGGAACACCGTTTTCCAGAAATCACAAGCCCCTTTCACAACCATTGTACAAAGAGTGTGATTATAAAAGACTACGTAAAGGGAAATGTACTAGCGGAAATGTATTTTGTGCAACATAATCTAACCTATGACAGCTAAAAAATGGCAGCTCTGATAAGGAAATAGTACACTCAACCAGTTCTTTGACAACTACTGTTCTCAAAGTGCAAAGGCTAAGCCCCAAATGCAGGGGTGCACCCACACATCACAAGGAAAATGCATGGGTTTTGTATACGGCAGATCTGACAATTTTTTTTAGATAATTTAAAATAAATGTTACATTCGCCAAGACCCACCCCTTTTCGTTTACAAAGACAAGTAGGTCACAGGTTGCATAAGGCTGTTGCATAAAGCTACCTCCATCTCAGTCTGTGGCCTCATGCTACCCGATGCCATCTTCCACTCCCTTCCACACCCTCTCTGGCAGCACCAGAGCACTGAATAGGCATCAATTATTCAAATTAGAACTCCAACTGACAAAAAGCCAGTTCCAGCAAATCTCCCCTGTTTATACATGGTGATTACACAGAGGCTAATCATTACGTTCTCTAATTGGCTAAATTACTCAACAAAGAGAGAAAGCACATATATTAGCATTTATCACAGGGGAAGTCAAGCATGGGGTTATTTGAGGTAAGTGGGAAACTAATAGCCGTAAAGGCATCTACATACTGCTCCTGGCAGAACTTGGCTGTGCCTCCCATACTCCCTTAAAATACCTTCACTTGAATTACGAGGAAAAAGCAGCAATAGCACTGTTAGTCCATCTTGAGACCCAGTAGTCAGTATACACTTCCTAGATACAGTAACTCAAGAAATCTGAAATCCATTTTGAAGTTTTTGCAGAGGTCTAAGTCATGGAATTTTACATCCAAGATGTTTAGTGCAGTATTTCTCAAGTGAAAAAATGTGCATAAAAAGTAGTTGTCTCATTGAATGACAATAAACACTTTATTGAAGAATCCCTACTGTTGACCAATCACCGACGAAGGGTCGTAGACTTCGGCTTCTGAACTTTGGCTTACCTCAGGAAAAAATGTGTGCATGAAAAGCCGAAACTATATTTGTGTCCAAAGATGAAAACAAACAAAAATGTCACAAAATGTAATCATAATGGGAAGCATGCGGATGCCTTAAGAGGGATAGCGTGGAGCTGTTAAGCCGACAAGTGGCCAAGGCATACTGCTCATATCAGACTAAGTACAAGAAACAAATGACATGCTTTTGACAAAAGTACTGTACCAACTCATGTCCAGAAAATATTATTATATTTCATTATAATTATTTGGTGGTCGTGAACATTTTTCTCTGTGTAAAAACCTTGGATATTTGGTTAAATCTAAACATCAACCCTCAAACATATATAGTTTCAGAAATTGTGTGTAGAAATGAATAATGATAAACCAAAGAAAAAGACATAAGAAGAAAACATGGAGGACGAAAAGGGAACAATTACCAACCTATTAAAAACTGATATAGAACCTGTATTTATTTTCTAATCATACTACGCTCCGATGCAGAGTTAACAGCTAAGTGATCATTTGTATGCAGAGACTCCGTATACGTTCTCCCTCTATCTCAAAGAATGGAGAAATGAAAAATAGACAATGAAAGAGCGGTGGTGGGTGGTTACTATTGTGGTATTATCAAGTCCCTTTGCAGGACTCGTCTTTACATCACACAAAAGCCCACCGTTTCTCTTTTACCTATTATTATCTCTTTTAACTAAATATGTCTTATTCCTTGATTTCTGAAATGTGAAATAAAAAGTATACAAGCTTTTCTATGGGTGTATGACAGCCTATAGGGGCAATGAATGGAAGAGTGTGAACAAGATTCCCACTAGGCACAGACATCAGTTTGGTTGAGTTGAAACTAACGTGAAATCAACAACAAAAAATGTCATCATGACATTGGATTTAAGTTAAAAGTTAGGTGAAAAAAAGACAAAATTCCTCTCCCTACGTCGATGACTTTTTGCAAATCCAATCAGTTTTCCACGTTGATTCCACACCATCACATTTACGTTTTTGGGTTGAAATGACGTGTAAACAATGTTGATTCAACCAGTTTTTTCCAGTGGGATGAGTCTTTTCACTGGTTATAGATTTTAAAAAATCATCTTGACAATTACCATCTGAGCTCCGGAGACAACATTTCAGTTCGGCAAAAAGTAAAAGCAAAAACCTGTAGTTGCTTTAATACAACACTTAACTAATTTGTGGAGCTTTTGATGTATGTACCTATTGCCATGGATGTGGGAGGCACAGAAGGCATAGCTGTAATGTAGAAGAGTGGGGTCGACCAGGGTGTTGTTCTCAGAGTAGTCCATCAGGTCCCGGAGGTAGCTGAGGTGGCGGTGGCAGCCCCTCACACCGTAGCGGGCGCAGTACTCATCCAGCACAAACACCTGACCTGGACTGAACCATCCCTGTGGACACAAACAGAGGAAAGGCTAGAGAGGATAGTTTTTGACTTATTGGGATGCCTGCCACTGATGGTCTCTAACAGGATGGTCTGCCGGAATCTGTGGAGAAAAAGAAACCGAATAGATAATTACAGCTTCCTTTTTTTTTTTAAGGAGGATGGAATTTTGAACTCCTCACATATTTTTATTTTATTTGTGAAAAGATTGGAGCAAATGAATAGAGGGATGAGAAATGTGTAGTGCTGAAGTGGGGATGGAACCGGGACCCGCCGCGGGGGGATTGTATATGATTCCGTAGAAGAGAGCATTACCGTTTGACCAGACCACGGGCCATAGTTACGCCTTCTATGTCAACATTGATTGGAAACTAGATGTTTTTTATTTATATAGATCAGGGGTGTCAAACTCATTTCACCGCAGGCCACATTCAGTCTTCACCAAGGCCCGGATTGCCACACTTAAAATGTATTATATTTCTTTGCCATCAAACTTAGCAAAAAATATTCCTCCATCTATTGCTTTTGGAATTTTCTAAACTTTCATTTCGATTACTGTTAGCAAGCTGGACAGAGAGAAGAGACTAGAAATGGAGGTCCATTATTTCTACACAGTTTCCATTTGGTTTTAGACATTTCAAAGTCGATCGAGATCCTTTTGTTTTGTCATCATATTCTGATGATTATGTTTTTAGTTTTTTTACTCTCCATTATCACTGTAAATACAGACCCTCTGCAATAAGCTGTTAAAGAGAAAATCCCAGACCATTTCCAATGATTAAACAAATGAGACCAAGGTTAACCCGCCAACAATTCATTCACCAAAAAATTAAAAATAAATTCACTCTAAGTAGGAAGTGATCTGAAATCTTAGAACGTTCATTAGTTCATTCATCCTGCACATAATAACTAAATTAGGCATGAATCTTAAACCTAATTAAGACGCCTCTCGGAAGGAATATTAACAAATTAGCACCTCCGCCGAGCAGTTGCCCATAACGACGCCAATAGATCCCTGGCATGGCAACCGTGACTCTTCGGGTGGCGATGGTTGACCTGGGAGCGACCCAGACATGTGCAATACTGTGCCTTACAAATCTGTCACTCTGAATCCTTTCTATTTCCAAATTAAATTTGCACTTGATACTTAAATGGAAGGCAGAATAAATCTTTCTATTTTTCTTGAGATTTAGAGTCAGAAACAACAACATGCCAATGGATACAAATGATAACGGGCTCCAATTCTTGGTCTTCCTCATACTGCAAATAATAGCAACCTACTTCTTGAGACATCCTGATAGGGAATGGGTCCGAGATTTCAAACCTGGATAGAATAGGACTCCTTCATGTCTTAAAGACTGTCAGAGAATCTTTGTACAGTCAAAACATAGCTTCACTAAGTGAGTTGGAAATGACCTGACTTCACCACACATTTCCTTTTCTGTCTCTCCGTCACTTCTACTTCTCCAATTCTTCAAATAAATAATTCTCCAAATAACTCCTCCTTTATTTAGTCATTCTCTCTCATCATCTGAATCATTCCCTTTCTCCATCTCCCTCTTTCTATCATTCATTTCCCAACTCTGTCTCTTTCGTTCATTCCCCAACTCTTTCGTTCTCCCCTCTCTTTCGTTTGTTCCCCCCCTCTCTCTCGTTCGCCTCGTTCGTCCCCCTCTTTCGTTCGTTCCCCCCCTCGTTCTCTCTCCCATTCGTTCCCCCGTCCCCCCCTCTCTCATTCGTTACCCCATCTCAACCTCTCTTTCTCGTTCCACCCTCTCTCGTTCGTTCCCCCTCTCTCTCTCGTTCGTTCGTTCTCTCGTTCGTTCTCCCCTCTCTCTCTCTCTCTCTCGATAGTCCCCCATCCCAACCTCTCTCATTCGTTCCCCCTCTCTCCCTCTTGTTCCCCTCTCTCATTCGGTCCCCTCCTCTCTCTCTCGTTCCCCCTCTCTCGTTCGTTCCCCCCCTCTCTCGTTCGTCCCCCCCTCTCTCTCGTTCATTCCCCCCCTCAATCTCTCTCTCGTTCGTTCACCCCCTCGCTCTCTCTCGTTCCCCCCCTCTGTCTCTCGTCCCCCCCCTCTCTCTCTCTCGTTCCCCCTCTCTCTCGTTCCCCCCCACTCTCTCGTTCCCCCCCCTCTCTCTCGTTCCCCCCCCTCTCTCTCTCTCGTTCCCCCCCTCTCTCGTTCCCCCCTCCTCTCTCTCTCTTCGTTCCCCCCTCTCTCTCTCTCTCTCTCTCTCTCTCTCTCTCTCTCTCTCGTTCGTTCCCCCCTCTCTCTCTCGTTCGTTCCCCCCTCTCTCTCTCGTTCGTTCCCCCTCTCTCTCCCTCTCCCCCCCGCTCTCTCTCGTTCGTTCCCCTCTCTCTCTCTCTCGTTCGTTCCCTCCTCTCTCTCTCTCGTTCGTTCCCCCTCTCTCTCTCTCTCGTTCGTTCCCCCTCTCTCGCTCTCTCGTTCCCCCTCTCTCTCTCTCTCGTTCGTTCCCCCTCTCGCTCTCTCTCGTTCGTTCCCCTCTCTCTCTCTCTCTCGTTCGTTCCCCCTCTCTCTCTCTCGTTCCCCCCATCTCTCTCTCGCTCTCGTTCCCCCCATCTCTCTCTCGCTCTCGTTCCCCCCCTCTCTCTCTCTCTCGCTCTTGTTCCCCCCCTCTCTCTCTCTCTCTCTCTCTCGTTCCCCCCCTCTCTCGCTCTCTCGTTCCCCCCTCTCTCTCTCTCTCGTTCCCCCCCCCTCTCTCTCTCTCTCTCTCTCGCTCGTTCCCCCCCCCTCTCTCTCTCTCTCTCTCGTTCCCCCCCTCTCTCTCTCTCTCTCTCGTTCCCCCTCTCTCTCTCTCATTCCCCCTCTCTCTCTCTCTCTCTCTCTCTCTCGTTCCCCCTCTCTCTCTCTCTCTCGTTCCCCCTCTCTCTCTCTCTCTCTCTCTCTCTCGTTCTCTCTCTCTCTCTCTCTCGTTCCCCCTCTCTCTCTCTCTCGTTCGTTCCCCTCTCTCTCTCTCTCTCGTTCGTTCCCCCTCTCTCTCTCTCTCGTTCCCCCTCTCTCTCTCTCTCGTTCGTCCCCATCTCTCTCTCTCTCGTTCGTTCCCCCTATCTCTCTCTCTCGTTCCCTCATCTCTCTCTCTCTCGTTCCCCATCTCTCTCTCTCTCTCGTTCCCCCCCTCTCTCTCTCTCTCTCTCTGTCCCTCTCTCTCTCTCTCGTTCCCCCTCTCTCTCTCTCTCGTTCCCCCCTCTCTCTCTCGTTCGTTTCCCCCCTCTCTCTCTCTCTCGGTCCCCCCCTCTCTCTCTCTCTCTCGCTCGTTCCCCCCCCTCTCTCTCTCTCTCTCTCTCGTTCCCCCCCTCTCTCTCGCTCTCGCATTCCCCCCATCTCTCTCTCTCTCTCTCTCTCTCTCTCTCGTTCGTTCCCCCCTCTCTCTCTCTCGTCTCGTTCCCCCCTCTCTCTCTCTCGCTCTCTCTCTCGTTCCCCCTCTCTCTCTCTCGTCTCGTTCCCCCTCTCTCTCTCTCTCTCTCTCTCGTTCTCGTTCCCCCCTCTCTCTCTCTCTCGTTCCCCCCCCTCTCTCTCCCCCCCTCTCTCGTTCCCTCCCCCCCCTCTCTCTCTCGTTCCTCCCCCCCTCTCTCTCTCTCGTTCGTCCCCCCCTCTCTCTCTCTCTCTCTCGTTCCCCCCCTCTCGCTCTCGTTACCCCTCTCTCTCTCTCTCTCTCGTTCGTTCCCCCCCTCTCTCTCGTTCGTTCCCCCTTCTCTCTCGTTCGTTCCCCCCTCTCTCTCTCGCTCTCTCGTTCCCCCCCCCCTCTCTCTCTCTCTCTCGTTCCCCCCGCTCTCTCTCTCTCGCCCTCCCCCCCTCTCTCTCTCTCGTTCGTTCCCCCTCTCTCCCTCTCGTTCGTTCCCCCCTCTCTCTCATTCCCCCCTCTCTCTCTCCCTCTCCCCCCTCTCTCTCTCGTTCGTTCCCCCTCTCTCTCTCTCGTTCGTTCTCCCCCTCTCTCTCTCCCTCTCTCGTTCCATCCCCACTCTAACTCTCGTTCCCTCCCCCTCTCTCTCTCTCTCTCTCTCGTTCGTTCCCCCCTCTCTCTCTCTCGTTCGTTCCCCCCTCTCTCGTTCCCCCTCTCTCTCGTTCCCCCCTCTCTTGTTCCCTCCCTCTCTCTCGTTCGTTCCCTCCTCTCTCTCGTTCGTTCTCCCTCTCTCTCATTCGTTCCATCCTTCTCTCCCTCTCCCTCTCTCTCTCTCTCTCGTTCGTTCTCTCTCTCGTTCGTTCTCCCCCTCTCTCTCTCTCTCTTTCCATCCCCCCTCTAACTCTCGTTCCCTCCCTCTCTCTCTCTCTCTCTCTCTCTCGTTCGTCCCCTCTCTCTCTCTCGTTCGTTCCCCTCTCTCTCGTTTCCCCCCTCTCTCTCTCTCGTTCCCCCCCTGTTGCCCCCTCTCGTTCGTTCCCCCCTCGCTCTACCTCGTTTGTTCGTTGCCCCCTCTCGTTCGTTCCCCACTCGCTCTACCTTGTTCGTTCGTTCCCCACTCGCTCTACCTTGTTCGTTCGATCTCCCCTCTCTCCAGTTCGTTCCCCCCTCTCTCTCGTTCGCCTCTCTCTCTCTCGCGTTCGTCTCTCTCTCTCTCCATCTCTCTCTCTCTCTCTCTCCCTCTCGCGTTCGTCTCTCTCTCTCTCTCCCTCTCGCGTTCGTCTCTCTCTCTCTCCCTCTCGCGTTCGTCTCTCTCTCTCTCCCTCTCGCGTTCGTCTCTGTCTCTCTCTCCCTCTCGCGTTCGTCTCTCTCTCTCTCTCTCCTCTCGCGTTCGTCTCTCTCTCTCTCTCCCTCTCGCGTTCGTCTCTCTCTCTTCTCCCTCTCGCGTTCGTCTCTCTCGCTCTCCCTCTCGCGTTCGTCTCTCTCTCTCTCGCGTTCGTCTCTCTCTCTCTCGCGTTCGTCTCTCTCTCTCTCCCTCTCGCGTTCGTCTCATTCACTCACTCACTCCCTCTGAATCCCCCTCTCCCTCTGAATCTCCCTCTCTCTGAATCTCGCTCTCTGAATCTCGCTCTCTGAATCTCCCTCTCTCGCTCTCTGAATCTCCCTCTCTCGCTCTCTGAATCTCCCTCTCTCGCTCTCTGAATCTCCCTCTGGATCTCCCTCTCTCTCTGAATCTCCCTCTCTCTCTGAATCTCCCTCTCTCTCTGAATCTCCCTCTCTCTCTGAATCTCCCTCTCTCTCTGAATCTCCCTCTCTCTCTGAATCTCCCTCTCTCTCTGAATCTCCCTCTCTCTCTGAATCTCCCTCTCTCTGAATCTCCCTCTCTCTGAATCTCCCTCTCTCTGAATCTCCCTCTCTCTGAATCTCCCTCTCTCTGAATCTCCCTCTCTCTGAATCTCCCTCTCTCTGAATCTCCCTCCCTCTGAATCTCCCTCCCTCTGAATCTCCCTCCCTCTGAATCTCCCTCAATCTCCCTCTCCCTCTGAATCTCCCTCTCCCTCTGAATCTCCCTCAATCTCCCTCTCCCTCTGAATCTCCCTCTGAATCTCCCTCTGAATCTCCCTCTCCCTCTGAATTTCCCTCTGAATCTCCCTCTCCCTCTGAATTTCCCTCTGAATCTCCCTCTCTCTCTGAATCTCCCTCTCTCTCTGAATCTCCCTCTCTCTCTCTGAATCTCCCTCTCTCTCTGAATCTCCCTCTCTCTCTCTGAATCTCCCTCTCTCTCTCTGAATCTCCCTCTCTCTCTCTGAATCTCCCTCTCTCTCTCTGAATCTCCCTCTCTCTCTGAATCTCCCTCCCCGTCCCTGTGAATCTCCCTCCCCGTCCCTGTGAATCTCCCTCCCCGTCCCTGTGAATCTCCCTCCCCGTCCCTGTGAATCTCCCTCCCCGTCCCTGTGAATCTCCCTCCCCGTCCCTCTGAATCTCCCTCCCCGTCCCTCTGAATCTCCCTCCCCGTCCCTCTGAATCTCCCTCTCCGTCCCTCTGAATCTCCCTCTCCGTCCCTGTGAATCTCCCTCTCCGTCCCTGTGAATCTCCCTCTCCGTCCCTGTGAATCTCCCTCCCTCTCCCTCTATCCGAATCTCCCTCCCTCTCCCTCCCTCTATCCGAATCTCCCTCCCTCCCTCTCCGAATCTCCCTCCCTCCCTCTCCCTCTCTGAATCTCCCTCCCTCTCCCTCTCTGAATCTCCCTCCCCGTCCCTCTGAATCTCCCTCTCCGTCCCTCTGAATCTCCCTCTCCGTCCCTGTGAATCTCCCTCTCCGTCCCTGTGAATCTCCCTCTCCGTCCCTGTGAATCTCCCTCCCTCTCCCTCTATCCGAATCTCCCTCCCTCTCCCTCCCTCTATCCGAATCTCCCTCCCTCCCTCTCTGAATCTCCCTCCCTCCCTCTCTCTGAATCTCCCTCCCTCCCTCTCTCTATCCGAATCTCCCTCCCTCCCTCTCTCTATCCGAATATACCTCGCTCCCTCCCTCTCTATCCGAATATACCTCGCTCCCTCCCTCTCTATCCGAATCTCCCTCCCTCCCTATCCAAATCTCCCTACCTCCCTCCCTATCCGAATCTCCCTCCCTCCCTATCCGAATCTCCCTCCCTCCCTGAATCTCCCTCCCTCTCTGAATCTCCCTCCCTCTCTCTGAATCTCCCTCCCTCTCTCTCCGAATCTCCCTCCCTCTCTCTCCGAATCTCTCTCCGAATCTCCCTCCCCTCTCTCTCTCCGAATCTCCCTCTCCCTCTCTGAATCTCCCTCCCTCCCTCTCCCTCCCTCCCTCTCTCTATCCGAATCTCCCTCCCTCCCTCTCGCTATCCGAATCTCCTTCCCTCTCTATCCGAATATACCTCGCTCCCTCCCTCTCTCTCTATCCGAATCTCCCTCCCTCCCTCTCTATCCGAATCTCCCTCCCTCCCTCCCTGAATCTCCCTCCCTCTCTGAATCTCCCACCCTCTCTGAATCTCCCTCCCTCTCTCTCCGAATCTCCCTCCCTCTCTCTCCGAATCCCCCTCCCTCTCTCCCTGAATCTCCCTCCCTCTCTCCCTCGCTATCCGAATCTCCCTCCCTCTCTCCCTCGCTATCCGAATCTCCCTCCCTCTCTCCCTCGCTATCCGAATCTCCCTCCCTCTCTCCCTCGCTATCCGAATCTCCCTCCCTCCATCCCTCTCTATCTATCCAAATCTCCCTCCCTCCCTCCCTCCCTATCCAAATCTCCCTCCCTCCCTCCCTCCCTCCCTCTCTATCTATCCAAATCTCCCTCCCTCCCTCTCTATGTATCCAAATCTCCCTCCCTCCCTCTCTATGTATCCAAATCTCCCTCCCTCCCTCCCTCTCTATCTATCCAAATCTCCCTCCCTCTCTATCTATCCAAATCTCCCTCCCTCCCTCCCTCCCTCTCTATCTATCCAAATCTCCCTCCCTCCCTCTCTATCTCTCCAAATCTCCCTCCCTCCCTCTCCAAATCTCCCTCCCTCCCTCTCCAAATCTCCCTCCCTCCCTCTCCAAATCTCCCTCCCTCCCTCCCTCTCTATCCAAATCTCCCTCCCCCTCTATCTATCCAAATCTCCCTCCTCTCTATCTATCCGAATTTCCCTCCCTCCCTCTCTATCCGAATTTCCCTCCCTCCCTCTCTATCCGAATTTCCCTCCCTCCCTCTCTATCCGAATTTCCCTCCCTCCCTCTCTCCCTGAATCTCCCTCCCTCGCTATCCGAATCTCCCTCCCTCTCTCTCTATCCGAATTTCTCTCCCTCCCTCTCTATCCGAATTTCCCTCCCTCCCTCTCTATCCGAATTTCCCTCCCTCCCTCTCTATCCGAATTTCCCTCCCTCCCTCTCTATCCGAATTTCCCTCCCCTCCCTCTCTATCCGAATTACCCTCCCTCCCTCTCTATCCGAATCTCCCCCCCTCCCTCTCTCCCTGAATCTCCCTCCCTCGCTATCCGAATCT
Source organism: Salmo salar (assembly GCF_965601325.2). Taxonomy (NCBI): domain Eukaryota; kingdom Metazoa; phylum Chordata; class Actinopteri; order Salmoniformes; family Salmonidae; genus Salmo; species Salmo salar. The sequence continues at coordinate 38,374,936 of NC_138313.1, forward strand.
CCCTCCCTCTCTCCCTCGCTATCCGAATCTCCCTCCCTCCCTCGCTCGCTATGCGAATCTCCCTCCCTCCCTCGCTCGCTATGCGAATCTCCCTCCCTCCCTCTCTATCTATCCAAATCTCCCCTCCCTCCCTCACTCTATCTATCCAAATCTCCCTCCCTCCCTCTATCTATCCAAATCTCCCTCCCTCCCTCTATCTATCCAAATCTCACTCCCTCGCTCCCTCTCTATCTATCCAAATCTCCCTCCCTCCCTCCCTAAATCTCCCTCCCTCCCTCTCCAAATCTCCCTCCCTCCCTCCCTCTCTATCCAAATCTCCCTCCCCCTCTATCTATCCAAATCTCCCTCCTCTCTATCTATCCGAATTTCCCTCCCTCCCTCTCTATCCGAATTTCCCTCCCTCCCTCTCTATCCGAATTTCCCTCCCTCCCTCTCTATCCGAATTTCCCTCCCTCCCTCTCTCCCTGAATCTCCCTCCCTCTCTCTCTATCCGAATTTCCCTCCCTCTCTCTCTATCCGAATTTCTCTCCCTCCCTCTCTATCCGAATTTCCCTCCCTCCCTCTCTATCCGAATTTCCCTCCCTCCCTCTCTATCCGAATTTCCCTCCCTCCCTCTCTATCCGAATTTCCCTCCCTCCCTCTCTATCCGAATTACCCTCCCTCCCTCTCTATCCGAATCTCCCCCCCTCCCTCTCTCCCTGAATCTCCCTCCCTCGCTATCCGAATCTCCCTCCCTCTCTCCCTCGCTATCCGAATCTCCCTCCCTCCCTCGCTCGCTATGCGAATCTCCCTCCCTCCCTCGCTCGCTATCCGAATCTCCCTCCCTCCCTCTCTATCTATCCAAATCTCCCTCCCTCCCTCACTCTATCTATCCAAATCTCCCTCCCTCCCTCTATCTATCCAAATCTCCCTCCCTCCCTCTATCTATCCAAATCTCACTCCCTCGCTCCCTCTCTATCTATCCAAATCTCCCTCCCTCCCTCCCTCTCTATCTATCCAAATCTCCCTCCCTCCCTCCCTCTCTATCTATTCAAATCTCCCTCCCTCCCTCCCTCTCTATCTATCCAAATCTCCCTCCCTCCCTCCCTCTCTACCTATCCAAATCTCCCTCCCTCCCTCTCTATGTATCCAAATCTCCCTCCCTCCCTCTCTATGTATCCAAATCTCCCTCCCTCCCTCTCTATGTATCCAAATCTCCCTCCCTCCCTCTCTATGTAATCCAAATCTCCCTCCCTCCCTCTATCTATCCAAATCTCCCTCCCTCCCTCTCTATCTATCCAAATCTCCCTCCCCCCTCTCTATCTATCCAAATCTCCCTCCCCCCTCTCTATCTATCCAAATCTCCCTCCCCCCTCTCTATCTATACAAATCTCCCTCCCTCCCTCTCTATCCGAATTTCCCTCCCTCCCTCTCTATCCGAATTTCCCTCCCTCCCTCTCTATCCGAATTTCCCTCCCTCCCTCTCTATCCAAATCTCCCTCCCTCCCTCTCTATCCAAATCTCCCTCCCTCCCTCTCTATCCAAATCTCCCTCCCCCCTCTATCCAAATCTCCCTCCCCCCTCTCTATCCAAATCTCCCTCCCTCCCTCTCTATCCAAATCTCCCTCCCTCCCTCTCTATCCAAATCTCCCTCCCTCCCTCTCTATCCAAATCTCCCTCCCTCCCTCTCTATCCAAATCTCCCTCCCTCCCTCCCTCCCTCCCTCTCTATCCAAATCTCCCTCCCTCCCTCTCTATCCAAATCTCCCTCCCTCCCTCTCTATCCAAATCTCCCTCCCTCCCTCTATCCAAATCTCCCTCCCTCCCTCTCTATCCAAATCTCCCTCCCTCCCTCCCTCCCTCCCTCTCTATCCAAATCTCCCTCCCTCCCTCTCTATCCAAATCTCCCTCCCTCCCTCTCTATCCAAATCTCCCTCCCCTCCCTCTATTCAAATCTCCCTCCCTCCCTCTCTATCCAAATCTCCCTCCCTCTCTCTCTCTGAACCTCCCTCCCTCTCTCTCCGAATCTCCCTCCCTCTCTCTCTCTGAATCACCCTCCCTCTCTCTCTCTGAATCACCCTCCCTCTCTCTCTCTGAATCTCCCTCCCTCTCTCCCTCTCTCTCTCTGAATCTCCCTCCCTCTCTCCCTCTCTCTCTCTGAATCTCCCTCCCTCTCTCCCTCTCTCTCTCTGAATCTCCCTCCCTCTCTCCCTCTCTCTCTCTGAATCTCCCTCCCTCCCTCTCTCTCTCTGAATCTCCCTCCCTCCCTCTCTCTCTCTGAATCTCCCTCCCCTCCCTCTCTCTCTCTGAATCTCCCTCCCTCCCCCTCTCTCTGACTCTCCCCTCCCTCCCTCTCTCTGAATCTCCCTCCCTCCCTCTCTCTCTGAATCTCCATCCCTCTCTCTCTCTCTGAATCTCCATCCCTCTCTCTCTCTGAATCTCCCTCCATCTCCCCGAATCTCCCTCCATCTCCCCTATCCGAATCTTCCTCCCTCCCTCCCTCCCCTCTCTCTCTCTCGCTATCCGAATCTTCCTCCCTCCCTCCCTCCCTCTCTCTCTCGCTATCCGAATTTCCCTCCCTTCCTCTCTATCCGAATATCCCTCCCTCCCTCTCTATCCGAATATCCCTCGCTCCCTCCCTCTCTGAATCTCCCTCCCTCTCTCTATCCGAATATCCCTCGCTCCCTCTCTCTCTCTGAATCTCACTCCCTCCCTCTCTCTCTGAATCTCCCTCCCTCCCTCTCTCTCTCTCTGAATCTCCCTCCCTCCCTCTCTCGCTCTGAATCTCCCTCCCTCCCTCTCTCTCTCTGAATCTCCCTCCCTCCATCTCTCTCTCTGAATCTCCCTCCCTCCCTCTCTCTCTCTGAATCTCCCTCCCCCTCTCTCTCCGAATCTCCCTCCATCTCTCCGAATCTCCCTCCATCTCTCCGAATCTCCCTCCATCTCTCCCTATCCGAATCTTCCTCCCTCCCTCCCTCTCTCTCTCTCGCTATCCGAATCTTCCTCCCTCCCTCCCTCTCTCGCTATCCGAATCTTCCTCCCTCCCTCCCTCTCTCTCGCTATCCGAATCTCCCTCCCTCCCTCTCTGAATCTCCCTCCCTCGCCTCTCTCTGAATCTCCCTCCCTCCCTCTCTCTGAATCTCCCTCCCTCCCTCTCGCTATCCGAATCTCCCTCCATCCCTCTCGCTATCCGAATCTCCCTCCCTCCCTCTCGCTATCCGAATCTCCCTCCCTCCCTCTCGCTATCCGAATCTCCCTCCCTCCCTCTCGCTATCCGAATCTCCCTCCCTCTCTCGCTATCCGAATCTCCCTCCCTCTCTCGCTATCCGAATCTCCCTCCCTCTCTCTCGCTATCCGAATCTCCCTCCCTCTCTCTCGCTATCCGAATCTCCCTCCCTCTCTCTATCCGAATCTCCCTCCCTCTCTCGCTATCCGAATCTCCCTCCCTCTCTCGCTATCCGAATCTCCCTCCCTCTCTCGCTATCCGAATCTCCCTCCCTCTCTCGCTATCCGAATCTCCCTCCCTCTCTCTCGCTATCCGAATCTCCCTCCCTCTCTCTCGCTATCCGAATCTCCCTCCCTCTCTCGCTATCCGAATCTCCCTCCCTCTCTCTCGCTATCCGAATCTCCCTCCCTCTCTCTATCCGAATCTCCCTCCCTCTCTCTATCCGAATCTCCCTCCCTCTCTCTATCCGAATCTCCCTCCCTCTCTCTATCCGAATCTCCCTCCCTCTCTCTATCCGAATCTCCCTCCCTCTCTCTCTCCGAATCTCCCTCCCTCCCTCCCTCTCGCTATCCGAATCTCCCTCCCTCCCTCTCGCTATCCGAATCTCCCTCCCTCCCTCTCGCTATCCGAATCTCCCTCCCTCCCTCTCGCTATCCGAATCTCCCTCCCTCTCTCGCTATCCGAATCTCCCTCCCTCTCTCGCTATCCGAATCTCCCTCCCTCTCTCTCCGAATCTCCCTCCCTCTCTCTCCGAATCCCCCTCCCTCTCTCCCTGAATCTCCCTCCCTCTCTCCCTCGCTATCCGAATCTCCCTCCCTCTCTCCCTCGCTATCCGAATCTCCCTCCCTCTCTCCCTCGCTATCCGAATCTCCCTCCCTCTCTCCCTCGCTATCCGAATCTCCCTCCCTCCATCCCTCTCTATCTATCCAAATCTCCCTCCCTCCCTCCCTATCCAAATCTCCCTCCCTCCCTCCTCCCTCCCTCTCTATCTATCCAAATCTCCCTCCCTCCCTCTCTATGTATCCAAATCTCCCTCCCTCCCTCTCTATGTATCCAAATCTCCCTCCCTCCCTCCCTCTCTATCTATCCAAATCTCCCTCCCTCTCTATCTATCCAAATCTCCCTCCCTCCCTCCCTCCCTCTCTATCTATCCAAATCTCCCTCCCTCCCTCTCTATCTCTCCAAATCTCCCTCCCTCCCTCTCCAAATCTCCCTCCCTCCCTCTCCAAATCTCCCTCCCTCCCTCTCCAAATCTCCCTCCCTCCCTCCCTCTCTATCCAAATCTCCCTCCCCCTCTATCTATCCAAATTTCCCTCCCTCCCTCTCTATCCGAATTTCCCTCCCTCCCTCTCTATCCGAATTTCCCTCCCTCCCTCTCTCCCTGAATCTCCCTCCCTCTCTCTCTATCCGAATTTCCCTCCCTCTCTCTCTATCCGAATTTCTCTCCCTCCCTCTCTATCCGAATTTCCCTCCCTCCCTCTCTATCCGAATTTCCCTCCCTCCCTCTCTATCCGAATTTCCCTCCCTCCCTCTCTATCCGAATTTCCCTCCCTCCCTCTCTATCCGAATTACCCTCCCTCCCTCTCTATCCGAATCTCCCCCCCTCCCTCTCTCCCTGAATCTCCCTCCCTCGCTATCCGAATCTCCCTCCCTCTCTCCCTCGCTATCCGAATCTCCCTCCCTCCCTCGCTCGCTATGCGAATCTCCCTCCCTCCCTCGCTCGCTATCCGAATCTCCCTCCCTCCCTCTCTATCTATCCAAATCTCCCTCCCTCCCTCACTCTATCTATCCAAATCTCCCTCCCTCCCTCTATCTATCCAAATCTCCCTCCCTCCCTCTATCTATCCAAATCTCACTCCCTCGCTCCCTCTCTATCTATCCAAATCTCCCTCCCTCCCTCCCTCTCTATCTATCCAAATCTCCCTCCCTCCCTCCCTCTCTATCTATTCAAATCTCCCTCCCTCCCTCCCTCTCTATCTATCCAAATCTCCCTCCCTCCCTCCCTCTCTACCTATCCAAATCTCCCTCCCTCCCTCTCTATGTATCCAAATCTCCCTCCCTCCCTCTCTATGTATCCAAATCTCCCTCCCTCCCTCTCTATGTATCCAAATCTCCCTCCCTCCCTCTCTATGTATCCAAATCTCCCTCCCTCCCTCTATCTATCCAAATCTCCCTCCCTCCCTCTCTATCTATCCAAATCTCCCTCCCCCCTCTCTATCTATCCAAATCTCCCTCCCCCCTCTCTATCTATCCAAATCTCCCTCCCCCCTCTCTATCTATACAAATCTCCCTCCCTCCCTCTCTATCCGAATTTCCCTCCCTCCCTCTCTATCCGAATTTCCCTCCCTCCCTCTCTATCCGAATTTCCCTCCCTCCCTCTCTATCCAAATCTCCCTCCCTCCCTCTCTATCCAAATCTCCCTCCCTCCCTCTCTATCCAAATCTCCCTCCCCCCTCTATCCAAATCTCCCTCCCCCCTCTCTATCCAAATCTCCCTCCCTCCCTCTCTATCCAAATCTCCCTCCCTCCCTCTCTATCCAAATCTCCCTCCCTCCCTCTCTATCCAAATCTCCCTCCCTCCCTCTCTATCCAAATCTCCCTCCCTCCCTCCCTCCCTCCCTCTCTATCCAAATCTCCCTCCCTCCCTCTCTATCCAAATCTCCCTCCCTCCCTCTCTATCCAAATCTCCCTCCCTCCCTCTATCCAAATCTCCCTCCCTCCCTCTCTATCCAAATCTCCCTCCCTCCCTCCCTCCCTCCCTCTCTATCCAAATCTCCCTCCCTCCCTCTCTATCCAAATCTCCCTCCCTCCCTCTCTATCCAAATCTCCCTCCCTCCCTCTATTCAAATCTCCCTCCCTCCCTCTCTATCCAAATCTCCCTCCCTCTCTCTCTCTGAACCTCCCTCCCTCTCTCTCCGAATCTCCCTCCCTCTCTCTCTCTGAATCACCCTCCCTCTCTCTCTCTGAATCACCCTCCCTCTCTCTCTCTGAATCTCCCTCCCTCTCTCCCTCTCTCTCTCTGAATCTCCCTCCCTCTCTCCCTCTCTCTCTCTGAATCTCCCTCCCTCTCTCCCTCTCTCTCTCTGAATCTCCCTCCCTCCCTCTCTCTCTCTGAATCTCCCTCCCTCCCTCTCTCTCTCTGAATCTCCCTCCCTCCCTCTCTCTCTCTGAATCTCCCTCCCTCCCCCTCTCTCTGACTCTCCCTCCCTCCCTCTCTCTGAATCTCCCTCCCTCCCTCTCTCTCTGAATCTCCATCCCTCTCTCTCTCTCTGAATCTCCATCCCTCTCTCTCTCTGAATCTCCCTCCATCTCCCCGAATCTCCCTCCATCTCCCCTATCCGAATCTTCCTCCCTCCCTCTCTCTCTCTCGCTATCCGAATCTTCCTCCCTCCCTCCCTCCCTCTCTCTCTCGCTATCCGAATTTCCCTCCCTTCCTCTCTATCCGAATATCCCTCCCTCCCTCTCTATCCGAATATCCCTCGCTCCCTCCCTCTCTGAATCTCCCTCCCTCTCTCTATCCGAATATCCCTCGCTCCCTCTCTCTCTCTGAATCTCCCTCCCTCCCTCTCTCTCTGAATCTCCCTCCCTCCCTCTCTCTCTCTCTGAATCTCCCTCCCTCCCTCTCTCGCTCTGAATCTCCCTCCCTCCCTCTCTCTCTCTGAATCTCCCTCCCTCCATCTCTCTCTCTGAATCTCCCTCCCTCCCTCTCTCTCTCTGAATCTCCCTCCCCCTCTCTCTCCGAATCTCCCTCCATCTCTCCGAATCTCCCTCCATCTCTCCGAATCTCCCTCCATCTCTCCCTCTCCGAATCTTCCTCCCTCCCTCCCTCTCTCTCTCTCGCTATCCGAATCTTCCTCCCTCCCTCCCTCTCTCGCTATCCGAATCTTCCTCCCTCCCTCCCTCTCTCTCGCTATCCGAATCTCCCTCCCTCCCTCTCTGAATCTCCCTCCCTCCCTCTCTCTGAATCTCCCTCCCTCCCTCTCTCTGAATCTCCCTCCCTCCCTCTCGCTATCCGAATCTCCCTCCATCCCTCTCGCTATCCGAATCTCCCTCCCTCCCTCTCGCTATCCGAATCTCCCTCCCTCCCTCTCGCTATCCGAATCTCCCTCCCTCCCTCTCGCTATCCGAATCTCCCTCCCTCTCTCGCTATCCGAATCTCCCTCCCTCTCTCGCTATCCGAATCTCCCTCCCTCTCTCTCGCTATCCGAATCTCCCTCCCTCTCTCTCGCTATCCGAATCTCCCTCCCTCTCTCTATCCGAATCTCCCTCCCTCTCTCGCTATCCGAATCTCCCTCCCTCTCTCGCTATCCGAATCTCCCTCCCTCTCTCGCTATCCGAATCTCCCTCCCTCTCTCGCTATCCGAATCTCCCTCCCTCTCTCTCGCTATCCGAATCTCCCTCCCTCTCTCTCGCTATCCGAATCTCCCTCCCTCTCTCGCTATCCGAATCTCCCTCCCTCTCTCTCGCTATCCGAATCTCCCTCCCTCTCTCTATCCGAATCTCCCTCCCTCTCTCTATCCGAATCTCCCTCCCTCTCTCTATCCGAATCTCCCTCCCTCTCTCTATCCGAATCTCCCTCCCTCTCTCTATCCGAATCTCCCTCCCTCTCTCTCTCCGAATCTCCCTCCCTCCCTCCCTCTCGCTATCCGAATCTCCCTCCCTCCCTCTCGCTATCCGAATCTCCCTCCCTCCCTCTCGCTATCCGAATCTCCCTCCCTCCCTCTCGCTATCCGAATCTCCCTCCCTCTCTCGCTATCCGAATCTCCCTCCCTCTCTCGCTATCCGAATCTCCCTCCCTCTCTCGCTATCCGAATCTCCCTCCCTCTCTCGCTATCCGAATCTCCCTCCCTCTCTCTCGCTATCTGAATCTCCCTCCCTCTCTCTCGCTATCCGAATCTCCCTCCCTCTCGCTATCCGAATCTCCCTCCCTCTCTCGCTATCCGAATCTCCCTCCCTCTCTCGCTATCCGAATCTCCCTCCCTCTCTCTCGCTATCCGAATCTCCCTCCCTCTCTCTCGCTCCGAATCTCCCTCCCTCTCTCGCTCCGAATCTCCCTCCCTCTCTCTCGCTATCCGAATCTCCCTCCCTCTCTCTATCCGAATCTCCCTCCCTCTCTCTATCCGAATCTCCCTCCCTCTCTCTATCCGAATCTCCCTCCCTCTCTCTATCCGAATCTCCCTCCCTCTCTCTATCCGAATCTCCCTCCCTCTCTCTCTCCGAATCTCCCTCCCTCCCTCTCTCTCGCTATCCGAATCTCCCTCCATCTCTCTCTATCCGAATCTCCCTCCATCTCTCTCTATCCGAATCTCCCTCCCTCTCTCTCTCTGAATCTCCCTCCCTCTCTCTCTCTGAATCTCCCTCCCTCTCTCTGAATCTCCCTCCCTCTCTCTGAATCTCCCTCCCTCTCTCTGAATCTCCCTCCCTCTCTCTGAATCTCCCTCCCTCTCTCTGAATCTCCCTCCCTCCCTCTGAATCTCCCTCCCTCCCTCTGAATCTCCCTCCCTCCCTCTCGCTATCCGAATCTCCCTCCCTCCCTCTCGCTATCCGAATCTCCCTCCCTCCCTCTCGCTATCCGAATCTCCCTCCCTCTCTCGCTATCCGAATCTCCCTCCCTCTCTCGCTATCCGAATCTCCCTCCCTCTCTCGCTATCCGAATCTCCCTCCCTCTCTCTCGCTATCCGAATCTCCCTCCCTCTCTCTCGCTATCCGAATCTCCCTCCCTCTCTCTCGCTATCCGAATCTCCCTCCCTCTCTCTCGCTATCCGAATCTCCCTCCCTCTCTCGCTATCCGAATCTCCCTCCCTCTCTCGCTATCCGAATCTCCCTCCCTCTCTCGCTATCCGAATCTCCCTCCCGCTCTCGCTATCCGAATCTCCCTCCCTCTCTCGCTATCCGAATCTCCCTCCCTCTCTCGCTATCCGAATCTACCTCCCTCTCTCTCGCTATCCGAATCTCCCTCCCTCTCTCTCGCTATCCGAATCTCCCTCCCTCTCTCTCGCTATCCGAATCTCCCTCCCTCTCTCTATCCGAATCTCCCTCCCTCTCTCTATCCGAATCTCCCTCCCTCTCTCTATCCGAATCTCCCTCCCTCTCTCTATCCGAATCTCCCTCCCTCTCTCTCTCCGAATCTCCCTCCCTCTCTCTCTCCGAATCTCCCTCCCTCCCTCTCTCTCGCTATCCGAATCTCCCTCCATCTCTCTCTATCCGAATCTCCCTCGCTCCCTCTCGCTATCCGAATCTCCCTCCCTCCCTCTCGCTATCCGAATCTCCCTCCCTCCCTCTCGCTATCCGAATCTCCCTCCCTCCCTCTCGCTATCCGAATCTCCCTCCCTCCCTCTCGCTATCCGAATCTCCCTCCCTCCCTCTCGCTATCCGAATCTCCCTCCCTCTCTCGCTATCCGAATCTCCCTCCCTCTCTCGCTATCCGAATCTCCCTCCCTCTCTCTCGCTATCCGAATCTCCCTCCCTCTCTCTCGCTATCCGAATCTCCCTCCCTCTCGCTATCCGAATCTCCCTCCCTCTCTCTATCCGAATCTCCCTCCCTCTCTCGCTATCCGAATCTCCCTCCCTCTCTCGCTATCCGAATCTCCCTCCCTCTCTCGCTATCCGAATCTCCCTCCCTCTCTCTCGCTATCCGAATCTCCCTCCCTCTCTCTCGCTATCCGAATCTCCCTCCCTCTCTCGCTATCCGAATCTCCCTCCCTCTCTCTCGCTATCCGAATCTCCCTCCCTCTCTCTATCCGAATCTCCCTCCCTCTCTCTATCCGAATCTCCCTCCCTCTCTCTATCCGAATCTCCCTCCCTCTCTCTATCCGAATCTCCCTCCCTCTCTCTATCCGAATCTCCCTCCCTCTCTCTCTCCGAATCTCCCTCCCTCCCTCCCTCTCGCTATCCGAATCTCCCTCCCTCCCTCTCGCTATCCGAATCTCCCTCCCTCCCTCTCGCTATCCGAATCTCCCTCCCTCCCTCTCGCTATCCGAATCTCCCTCCCTCTCTCGCTATCCGAATCTCCCTCCCTCTCTCTATCCGAATCTCCCTCCCTCTCTCTATCCGAATCTCCCTCCCTCTCTCTATCCGAATCTCCCTCCCTCTCTCTATCCGAATCTCCCTCCCTCTCTCTATCCGAATCTCCCTCCCTCTCTCTATCCGAATCTCCCTCCCTCTCTCTCTCCGAATCTCCCTCCCTCCCTCTCTCTCGCTATCCGAATCTCCCTCCATCTCTCTCTATCCGAATCTCCCTCGCTCTCTCTCTATCCGAATCTCCCTCGCTCTATCTCTATCCGAATCTCCCTCGCTCTATCTCTATCCGAATCTCCCTCGCTCTCTCTCTATCCGAATCTCCCTCGCTCTCTCTCTATCCGAATCTCCCTCCCTCTCTCTCTATCCGAATCTCCCTCCCTCTCTCTATCCGAACCTCCCCCCTCCCTCTCTCTATCCGAATCTCCCTCCCTCCCTCTATCCGAATCTCCCTCCCTCTCTCTCTATCCGAATCTCCCTCCCTCTCTCTCTATCCGAATCTCCCTCCCTCTCTCTCTCTATCCGAATCTCCCTCCCTCTCTCTCTCTCTATCCGAATCTCCCTCCCTCTCTCTCTATCCGAATCTCCCTCCCTCTCTCTCTCTATCCGAATCTCCCTCCCTCTCTCTATCCGAATCTCCCTCCCTCTATCCGAATCTCCCTCCATCTCTCTCTATCCGAATCTCCCTCGCTCTCTCTATCCGAATCTCCCTCGCTCTCTCTCTATCCGAATCTCCCTCGCTCTCTCTCTATCCGAATCTCCCTCGCTCTCTCTCTATCCGAATCTCCCTCCCTCTCTCTCTATCCGAATCTCCCTCCCTCTCTCTATCCGAACCTCCCCCCTCCCTCTCTCTATCCGAATCTCCCTCCCTCCCTCTATCCGAATCTCCCTCCCTCTCTCTCTATCCGAATCTCCCTCCCTCTCTCTCTCTCTGAATCTCCCTCCCTCTCTCTGAATCTCCCTCCCTCTCTCTGAATCTCCCTCCCTCCCTCTCGCTATCCGAATCTCCCTCCCTCCCTCTCGCTATCCGAATCTCCCTCCCTCCCTCTCGCTATCCGAATCTCCCTCCCTCCCTCTCGCTATCCGAATCTCCCTCCCTCTCTCGCTATCCGAATCTCCCTCCCTCTCTCGCTATCCGAATCTCCCTCCCTCTCTCGCTATCCGAATCTCCCTCCCTCTCTCGCTATCCGAATCTCCCTCCCTCTCTCTCGCTATCCGAATCTCCCTCCCTCTCTCTCGCTATCCGAATCTCCCTCCCTCTCTCTATCCGAATCTCCCTCCCTCTCTCGCTATCCGAATCTCCCTCCCTCTCTCGCTATCCGAATCTCCCTCCCTCTCTCTCGCTATCCGAATCTCCCTCCCTCTCTCTCGCTATCCGAATCTCCCTCCCTCTCTCGCTATCCGAATCTCCCTCCCTCTCTCTCGCTATCCGAATCTCCCTCCCTCTCTCTATCCGAATCTCCCTCCCTCTCTCTATCCGAATCTCCCTCCCTCTCTCTATCCGAATCTCCCTCCCTCTCTCTATCCGAATCTCCCTCCCTCTCTCTATCCGAATCTCCCTCCCTCTCTCTCTCCGAATCTCCCTCCCTCCCTCCCTCTCGCTCTCCGAATCTCCCTCCCTCCCTCTCGCTATCCGAATCTCCCTCCCTCCCTCTCGCTATCCGAATCTCCCTCCCTCCCTCTCGCTATCCGAATCTCCCTCCCTCCCTCTCGCTATCCGAATCTCCCTCCCTCCCTCTCGCTATCCGAATCTCCCTCCCTCTCTCTATCCGAATCTCCCTCCCTCTCTCTATCCGAATCTCCCTCCCTCTCTCTATCCGAATCTCCCTCCCTCTCTCTATCCGAATCTCCCTCCCTCTCTCTATCCGAATCTCCCTCGCTCTCTCTATCCGAATCTCCCTCGCTCTCTCTCTATCCGAATCTCCCTCGCTCTATCTCTATCCGAATCTCCCTCGCTCTCTCTCTATCCGAATCTCCCTCGCTCTCTCTCTATCCGAATCTCCCTCGCTCTCTCTCTATCCGAATCTCCCTCCCTCTCTCTCTATCCGAATCTCCCTCCCTCTCTCTATCCGAACCTCCCCCCTCCCTCTCTCTATCCGAATCTCCCTCCCTCCCTCTATCCGAATCTCCCTCCCTCTCTCTCTATCCGAATCTCCCTCCCTCTCTCTCTATCCGAATCTCCCTCCCTCTCTCTATCCGAACCTCCCCCCTCCCTCTCTCTATCCGAATCTCCCTCCCTCCCTCTATCCGAATCTCCCTCCCTCTCTCTCTATCCGAATCTCCCTCCCTCTCTCTCTATCCGAATCTCCCTCCCTCTCTCTCTCTATCCGAATCTCCCTCCCTCTCTCTCTCTCTATCCGAATCTCCCTCCCTCTCTCGCTATCCGAATCTCCCTCCCTCTCTCTCTCTATCCGAATCTCCCTCCCTCTCTCTATCCGAATCTCCCTCCCTCTATCCGAATCTCCCTCCCTCTCTCTATCCGAATCTCCCCCCTCCCTCTCTCTCGCTATCCGAATCTCCCTCTCTCTCTCTGAATCTCCCTCCCTCCCTCTCTCTCTCTATCCGAATCTCCATCCCTCTCTCTATCCGAATCTCCCTCCCTCTATCCGAATCTCCCTCCCTCTCTCTATCCGAATCTCCCCCCTCCCTCTCTCTCGCTATCCGAATCTCCCTCTCTCTCTCTGAATCTCACTCCCTCCCTCTCTCTCTCTATCCGAATCTCCATCCCTCTCTCTATCCGAATCTCCCTCCCTCTCTCTATCCGAATCTCCCTCCCTCTCTCTATCCGAATCTACCTCCCTCTCTCTATCCGAATCTACCTCCCTCTCTCTATCCGAATCTACCTCCCTCTCTCTATCCGAATCTACCTCCCTCTCTCTATCCGAATCTACCTCCCTCTCTCTATCCGAATCTACCTCCCTCCCTCTATCCGAATCTACCTCCCTCTCTCTATCCGAATCTCCCTCCCTCTCTCTATCCGAATCTCCCTCGCTCTCTCTCTATCCGAATCTCCCTCCCTCTCTCTCTCTATCCGAATCTCCCTCCCTCTCTCTCTCTATCCGAATCTCCCTCCCTCTCTCTCTCTATCCGAATCTCCCTCCCTCTCTCTCTCTATCCGAATCTCCCTCCCTCTCTCTCTCTATCCGAATCTCCCTCCCTCTCTCTCTCTATCCGAATCTCCCTCCCTCTCTCTCTCTATCCGAATCTCCCTCCCTCTCTCTATCCGAATCTCCCTCCCTCCCTCTCTCTCTCTGAATCTCCCTCCCTCTCTCTCTCTCTCTGAATCTCCCTCCCTCTCTCTCTCTCTGAATCTCCCTCCCTCTCTCTCTCTCTGAATCTCCCTCCCTCTCTCTCTCTCTGAATCTCCCTCCCTCTCTCTCTCTCTGAATCTCCCTCCCTCTCTCTCTCTCTGAATCTCCCTCCCTCTCTCTCTCTCTCTGAATCTCCCTCCCTGTCTCTCTCTCTGAATCTCCCTCCCTGTCTCTCTCTCTGAATCTCCCTCCCTGTCTCTCTCTCTGAATCTCCCTCCTTCTCTCTCTCTCTCTCTGAATCTCGCTCCCTCTCTCTCTCTATCTGAATCTCCCTCACTCTCTCTATCCGAATCCCCCTCCCTCTCTCTCTCTCTCTGAATCTCCCTCCCTCTCTCTCTCTCTCTGAATCTCCCTCCCTCTCTCTCTCTCTCTGAATCTCCCTCCCTCTCTCTCTCTCTGAATCTCCCTCCCTCTCTCTCTCTCTCTGAATCTCCCTCCCTCTCTCTCTCTCTGAATCTCCCTCCCTCTCTCTCTCTCTGAATCTCCCTCCCTCTCTCTCTCTCTGAATCTCCCTCCCTCTCTCTCTATCCGAATCTACCTCCCTCTCTCTATCCTTATCTCCCTCCCTCTCTCTATCCGGATCTCCCTCGCTCTCTCTCTATCCGAATCTCCCTCCCTCTCTCTCTCTATCCGAATCTCCCTCCCTCTCTCTCTCTATCCGAATCTCCCTCCCTCTCTCTCTCTATCCGAATCTCCCTCCCTCTCTCTCTCTATCCGAATCTCCCTCCCTCTCTCTCTCTATCCGAATCTCCCTCCCTCTCTCTCTCTATCCGAATCTCCCTCCCTCTCTCTCTCTATCCGAATCTCCCTCCCTCCCTCTATCCGAATCTCCCTCCCTCCCTCTCTCTCTCTCTGAATCTCCCTCCCTCCCTCTCTCTCTCTCTGAATCTCCCTCCCTCTCTCTCTCTCTCTGAATCTCCCTCCCTCTCTCTCTCTCTGAATCTCCCTCCCTCTCTCTCTCTCAATCTCCCTCCCTCTCTCTCTCTCTGAATCTCCCTCCCTCTCTCTCTCTCTGAATCTCCCTCCCTCTCTCTCTCTCTCTGAATCTCCCTCCCTGTCTCTCTATCCGAATCTCCCTCCCTCTCTCTCTCTATCCGAATCTCCCTCCCCTCTCTCTCTATCCGAATCTCCCTCCCTCTCTCTCTCTATCCGAATCTCCCTCCCTCTCTCTCTCTATCCGAATCTCCCTCCCTCTCTCTCTCTATCCGAATCTCCCTCCCTCTCTCTATCCGAATCTCCCTCCCTCCCTCTCTCTCTCTCTGAATCTCCCTCCCTCTCTCTCTCTCTCTGAATCTCCCTCCCTCTCTCTCTCTCTCTGAATCTCCCTCCCTCTCTCTCTCTCTCTGAATCTCCCTCCCTGTCTCTCTCTCTGAATCTCCCTCCCTGTCTCTCTCTCTGAATCTCCCTCCCTGTCTCTCTCTCTGAATCTCCCTCCTCTCTCTCTCTCTCTCTCTCTCTGAATCTCGCTCCCTCTCTCTCTCTATCCGAATCTCCCTCACTCTCTCTATCCGAATCTCCCTCCCTCTCTCTCTCTCTCTCTCTGAATCTCGCTCCCTCTCTCTCTCTATCCGAATCTCCCTCACTCTCTCTATCCGAATCTCCCTCCCTCTCTCTCTCTCTCTCTCTGAATCTCCCTCCCTCTCTCTCTCTCTCTGAATCTCCCTCCCTCTCTCTCTCTCTGAATCTCCCTCCCTCTCTCTCTCTCTGAATCTCCCTCCCTCTCTCTCTCTCTCTGAATCTCCCTCCCTCTCTCTCTCTCTCTCTGAATCTCCCTCCCTCTCTCTCTCTCTGAATCTCCCTCCCTGTCTCTCTCTCTGAATCTCCCTCCCTGTCTCTCTCTCTGAATCTCCCTCCCTCTCTCTCTCTGAATCTCCCTCCCTCTCTGAATCTCCCTCCCTGTCTCTCTCTCTGAATCTCCCTCTCTCTCTCTCTCTCTGAATCTCCCTCCCTCTCTCTCTCTGAATCTCCCTCCCTCTCTGAATCTCCCCCCCTCTCTCTCTCTCTGAATCTCCCACCCTCTCTCTCTCTGAATCTCCCACCCTCTCTCTCTCTCTGAATCTCCCACCCTCTCTCTCTCTCTGAATCTCCCTCCCTCTCTCTCTCTGAATCTCCCTCCCTCTCTCTGAATCTCCCTCCCTCTCTCTGAATCTCCCTCCCTCTCTCTGAATCTCCCTCCCTCTCTCTGAATCTCCCTCCCTCTCTCTCTGAATCTCCCTCCCTCTCTCTCTCTCTCTGAATCTCCCTCCCTCTCTCTCTCTCTCTGAATCTCCCTCTCTCTCTCTCTCTCTGAATCTCCCTCCCTCCCTCTCTCTCTGAATCTCCCTCCCTCCCTCTCTCTCTCTCTGAATCTCCCTCCCTCTCTCTCTCTGAATCTCCCTCCCTCTCTCTCTCTCTGAATCTCCCTCCCTCCCTCTCTGAATCTCCCTCCCTCTCTCTCTCTCCGAATCTCCCTCCCTCTCTCCGAATCTCCATCCCTCTCTCTCTCCGAATCTCCCTCCCTCTCTCTCTCTGAATCTCCCTCCCTCTCTCTCTTTGAATCTCCCTCCCTCTCTCTCTCCTGAATCTCCCTCCCTCTCTCTCTCTCTGAATCTCCCTCCCCCTCTCTCTCTCTCTCTGAATCTCCCTCCCTCTGAATGTCCCTCCCTCTCTCCCTCTGAATGTCCCTCCCTCTCTCTCTCTGAATCTCCCTCCCTCCCTCTCTCTGAATCTCCCTCCCTCCCTCTCTCTGAATCTCCCTCCCTCCCTCTCTCTGAATCTCCCTCCCTCCCTCTCTCTGAATCTCCCTCCCTCCCTCTCTCTGAATCTCCCTCCCTCCCTCTCTCTGAATCTCCCTCCCTCCCTCCCTCTGAATCTCCCTCCCTCCCTCTGAATCTCCCTCCCTCCCTCTGAAACTCCCTTCCTCCCTCTGAAGCTCCCTCTCGCTATCCGAATCTCCCTCCCTCTCTATCCGAATCTCCCTCCCTCTCTCTTCCGAATCTCCCTCCTGAATCTCCCTCCCTCTCTCTCTCTGAATCTCCCTCCCTCTCTCTCTCTGAATCTCCCTCCCTCTCTCTCTCTGAATCTCCCTCCCTCTCTCTCTCTGAATCTCCCTCCCTCCCTCTCTCTGAATCTCCCTCCCTCTCTCTCTCTGAATCTCCCTCTCGCTATCCGAATCTCCCTCCCTCTCGCTATCCGAATCTCCCTCCCACTCGCTATCCGAATCTCCCTCCCTCTCGCTATCCGAATCTCCCTCCCTCCCTCTCGCTATCCGAATCTCCCTCCCTCCCTCTCGCTATCCGAATCTCCCTCCCTCTCTCTCGCTATCCGAATCTCCCTCCCTCTCTCCCTCTCCGAATCTCCCTCCCTCCCTCCCTCTGAATCTCCCTCTCTTCCTCTCGCTATCCGAATCTCCCTCCCTCTCTCGCTATCCGAATCTCGCTCCCTCTCTCGCTATCCGAATCTCCCTCCCTCTCTCTATCCGAATCTCCCTCCCTCTCTCTATCCGAATCTCCCTCCCTCTCTCTATCCGAATCTCCCTCCCTCTCTCTATCCGAATCTCCCTCCCTCTCTCTATCCGAATCTCCCTCCCTCTCTCTATCCGAATCTCCCTCCCTCTCTCTATCCGAATCTCCCTCCATCTCTCTATCCGAATCTCCCTCCCTCTCTCTGGATCTCCCTCCCTCTCTCTATCCGAATCTCCCCCCTCCCTCTCTCTCGCTATCCGAATCTCCCTCCCTCCCTCCCTCTCTCTGAATCTCCCTCCCTCTCTCTCTCTCTCTCCGAATCTCCCTCTGAATCTCCCTCCCTCTCTCCCTCTGAATCTCCCTCCCTCTCTCTCTCTGAATCTCCATCCCTATCTCTCTGAATGAATCTCCCTCCCTCTCTCTCTCCTGAATCTCCCTCCCTCCCTCTGAATCTCCCTCCCTCCCTCTGAATCTCCCTCCCTCCCTCTGAATCTCCCTCCCTCCCTCTGAATCTCCCTCCCTCCCTCTCTCCATCCGAATCTCCCTCCCTCTCTCCATCCGAATCTCCCTCCCTCTCTCTATCCGAATCTCCCTCCCTCTCTCTATCCGAATCTCCCTCCCTCTCTCTATCCGAATCTCCCTCCCTCTCTCTCTCTCTGAATCTCCCTCCCTCTCTCTCTCTCTCTGAATCTCCCTCCCTCTCTCTCTCTGAATCTCCCTCCCTCTCTCTCTCTGAATCTCCCTCCCTCTCTCTCTCCGAATCTCCCTCCCTCTCTCTATCCGAATCTCCCTCCCTCTCTCTATCCGAATCTCCCTCCCTCTCTCTCTCTCTGAATCTCCCTCCCTCTCTCTCTCTCTGAATCTCCCTCCCTCTCTCTCTCTCTGAATCTCCCTCCCTTTCTCTCTCTGAATCTCCCTCCCTCTCTCTCTCTGAATCTCCCTCCCTCTCTCTCTCTGAATCTCCCTCCCTCTCTCTCTCTGAATCTCCCTCCCTCTCTCTCTCTCTCTGAATCTCCCTCCCTCTCTCTCTCTCTCTGAATCTCCCTCCCTCTCTCTCTCTCTCTGAATCTCCCTCCCTCTCTCTCTCTCTCTCTCTCTGAATCTCCCTCCCTCTCTCTCTCTCTGAATCTCCCTCCCTCTCTCTCTCTCTGAATCTCCCTCCCTCTCTCTCTCTGAATCTCCCTCCCTCTCTCTCTCTCTCTGAATCTCCCTCCCTCTCTCTCTCTCTCTGAATCTCCCTCCCTCTCTCTCTCTCTCTGAATCTCCCTCCCTCTCTCTCTCTCTGAATCTCCCTCCCTCTCTCTCTCTCTGAATCTCCCTCCCTCTCTCTCTCTCTGAATCTCCCTCCCTCTCTCTCTCTCTGAATCTCCCTCCCTCTCTCTCTCTCTCTCTCTGAATCTCCCTCCCTCTCTCTCTCTCTGAATCTCCCTCCCTGTCTCTCTCTCTGAATCTCCCTCCCTGTCTCTCTCTCTCTGAATCTCCCTCCCTCTCTCTCTCTCTGAATCTCCCTCCCTGTCTCTCTCTCTGAATCTCCCTCCCTCTCTCTCTCTCTCTCTCTCTCTGAATCTCCCTCCCGCTCTCTCTGAATCTCCCTCCCTCTCTTTCTCTGAATCTCCCTCCCTCTCTCTCTCTCTGAATCTCCCTCCCTCTCTCTCTCTCTCTCTCTGAATCTCCCTCCCTGTCTCTCTCTCTGAATCTCCCTCCCTGTCTCTCTCTCTGAATCTCCCTCGCTGTCTCTCTCTCTCTGAATCTCCCTCCCTCTCTCTCTCTCTGAATCTCCCTCCCTGTCTCTCTCTCTGAATCTCCCTCCCTCTCTCTCTCTCTCTCTCTCTCTCTCTGAATCTCCCTCCCGCTCTCTCTGAATCTCCCTCCCTCTCTTTCTCTGAATCTCCCTCCCTCTCTTTCTCTGAATCTCCCTCCCTCTCTCTCTGAAT
Organism: Salmo salar; assembly: GCF_965601325.2. Lineage (NCBI taxonomy): Eukaryota > Metazoa > Chordata > Actinopteri > Salmoniformes > Salmonidae > Salmo > Salmo salar. Next base: position 38,393,844 of record NC_138313.1, read on the forward strand.
CTCCCTCCCTCTCTCTCTGAATCTCCCTCCCTCTCTCTCTCTCTGAATCTCCCTCCCTCTCTGAATCTCCCTCCCTCTCTGAATCTCCCTCCCTCTCTGAATCTCCCACCCTCTCTGAATCTCCCACCCCCTCTCTCTCTCTCTGAATCTCCCACCCTCTCTCTCTCTGAATCTCCCACCCTCTCTCTCTCTGAATCTCCCACCCTCTCTCTCTCTGAATCTCCCTCCCTCTCTCTCTCTGAATCTCCCTCCCTCTCTCTCTCTGAATCTCCCTCCCTCTCTCTCTCTGAATCTCCCTCCCTCTCTCTCTCTCTGAATCTCCCTCCCTCTCTCTCTCTCTGAATCTCCCTCCCTCTCTGAATCTCCCTCCCTCTCTGAATCTCCCTCCCTCTCTGAATCTCCCTCCGTCTCTGAATCTCCCACCCCCTCTCTCTCTCTCGTTCGTTCCCCCTCTCTCTCTCTCGTTCGTTCCCCCTCTCTCTCTCTCTCTCTCGTTCGTTCCCCCTCTCTCTCTCTCTCGTTCGTCCCCCCTCTCTCTCTCTCGTTCCTCCCCCCCTCTCTCTGTCTCGTTCGTTCCCCCCTCTCTCTCTCTCTCTTGTTCGTTCCACCCCTCTCTCTCTCTCGTTCGTTCCCCCCTCTCTCTCGTTCGTTCCCCCCCTCTCTCTCGTTCGTTCCCCCCTCTCTCTCTCTCTCGTTCGTCCCCCCGTCTCTCGTTCGTTCCCCTCTCTCGTTCGTTCCCCCCTCTCTCTCTCTCTCTCGTTCGTTCCCCCTCTCTCTCTCGTTCGTTCCCCTCTCTCTCTCTCGTTCGTTCCCCCTCTCTCTCTCGTTCGTTCCCCTCTCTCTCTCTCGTTCGTTCCCCCCTCTCTCGTTCGTTCCACCCCCCCTCGCTCTCGTTCGTTCCACCCCCCCTCGCTCTCGTTCGTTCCACCCCCCCTCGCTCTCATTCGTTCCACCCCCCCTCGCTCTCATTCGTTCCACCCCCCCTCGCTCTCATTCGTTCCACCCCCGCCCTCTTGTTTGTTCGTTGCCCCCTCTCGTTCGTTCCCCCCTCGCTCTACCTCGTTTGTTCTTTGCCCCCTCTCGTTCGTTCCCCACTCGCTCTACCTTGTTCGTTCGTTCCCCACTCGCTCTACCTTGTTCGTTCGATCTCCCCTCTCTCCAGTTCGTTCCCCCCCTCTCTCGCGTTCGCCTCTCTCTCTCGCGTTCGTCTCTCTCTCTCTCCGTCTCTCTCTCTCTCTCCCTCTCGCGTTCGTCTCTCTCTCTCTCTCCCTCTCGCGTTCGTCTCTCTCTCTCTCCCTCTCGCGTTCGTCTCTCTCTCTCTCTCCCTCTCGCGTTCGTCTCTCTCTCTCTCTCCCTCTCGCGTTCGTCTCTCTCTCTCTCTCTCCCTCTCGCGTTCGTCTCTCTCTCTCCCTCTCGCATTCGTCTCTCTCTCTCTCCCTCTCGCGTTCGTCTCTCTCTCTCTCTCTCCCTCTCGCGTTCGTCTCTCTCTCTCTCTCTCCCTCTCGCGTTCGTCTCTCTCTCTCTCTCCCTCTCGCGTTCGTCTCTCTGTCTCTCCCTCTCGCGTTCGTCTCTCTCTCTCTCCCTCTCACGTTCGTCTCTCTCTCTCTCGCGTTCGTCTCTCTCTCTCTCCCTCTCGCGTTCGTCTCATTCACTCACTCACTCCCTCTGAATCCCCCTCTCCCTCTGAATCTCCCTCTCTCTGAATCTCCCTCTGAATCTCCCTCTGAATCTCCCTCTGAATCTCCCTCTCTGAATCTCGCTCTCTGAATCTCCCTCTCTGAATCTCCATCTCTCGCTCTCTGAATCTCCCTCTCTCGCTCTCTGAATCTCCCTCTCTCGCTCTCTGAATCTCCCTCTCTCGCTCTCTGAATCTCCCTCTGAATCTCCCTCTCTCTCTGAATCTCCCTCTCTCTCTGAATCTCCCTCTGAATCTCCCTCTCTCTCTGAATCTCCCTCTCTCTGAATCTCCCTCCCTCTGAATCTCCCTCTCTCTGAATCTCCCTCTCTCTGAATCTCCCTCTCCCTCTGAATCTCCCTCAATCTCCCTCTCCCTCTGAATCTCCCTCAATCTCCCTCTCCCTCTGAATCTCCCTCAATCTCCCTCTCCCTCTGAATCTCCCTCAATCTCCCTCTCCCTCAATCTCCCTCTCCCTCAATCTCCCTCTCCCTCAATCTCCCTCTCCCTCAATCTCCCTCTCCCTCAATCTCCCTCTCCCTCAATCTCCCTCTCCCTCTGAATCTCCCTCTGAATCTCCCTCTGAATCTCCCTCTCCCTCTGAATTTCCCTCTGAATCTCCCTCTCTCTCTGAATCTCCCTCTCTCTCTCTGAATCTCCCTCTCTCTCTCTGAATCTCCCTCTCTCTCTCTGAATCTCCCTCTCTCTCTGAATCTCCCTCTCTCTCTGAATCTCCCTCCCCGTCCCTGTGAATCTCCCTCCCCGTCCCTGTGAATCTCCCTCCCCGTCCCTGTGAATCGCCCTCCCCGTCCCTGTGAATCGCCCTCCCCGTCCCTGTGAATCGCCCTCCCCGTCCCTGTGAATCGCCCTCCCCGTCCCTCTGAATCTCCCTCCCCGTCCCTCTGAATCTCCCTCCCCGTCCCTCTGAATCTCCCTCTCCGTCCCTCTGAATCTCCCTCTCCGTCCCTCTGAATCTCCCTCCCTCTCCCTCTATCCGAATCTCCCTCCCTCTCCCTCTATCCGAATCTCCCTCCCTCTCCCTCCCTCTATCCGAATCTCCCTCCCTCCCTCTCCGAATCTCCCTCCCTCCCTCTCCCTCTCTGAATCTCCCTCCCTCTCCCTCTCTGAATCTCCCTCCCTCCCTCTCTCTATCCGAATCTCCCTCCCTCCCTCTCTATCCGAATATACCTCGCTCCCTCCCTCTCTATCCGAATATACCTCGCTCCCTCCCTCTCTATCCGAATCTCCCTCCCTCCCTATCCGAATCTCCCTACCTCCCTCCCTATCCGAATCTCCCTCCCTCCCTCCCTATCCGAATCTCCCTCCCTCCCTGAATCTCCCTCCCTCTCTCTGAATCTCCCTCCCTCTCTCTGAATCTCCCTCCCTCTCTCTCCGAATCTCCCTCCCTCTCTCTCCGAATCTCTCTCCGAATCTCCCTCCCTCTCTCTCCGAATCTCCCTCCCTCCCTCTCCCTCTCTGAATCTCCCTCCCTCCCTCTCCCTCCCTCCCTCTCTCTATCCGAATCTCCCTCCCTCCCTCCCTCTCGCTATCCGAATCTCCTTCCCTCTCTATCCGAATATACCTCGCTCCCTCCCTCTCTCTCTATCCGAATCTCCCTCCCTCCCTCTCTATCCGAATCTCCCTCCCTCCATCCCTCTCTGAATCTCCCACCCTCTCTGAATCTCCCTCCCTCTCTCTCCGAATCTCCCTCCCTCTCTTTCCGAATCTCCCTCCCTCTCTTTCCGAATCTCTCTCTCCCTCCCTCTCTCTCTCTCTCCCTCCCTCTCTGTCTCTCCGAATCCCCCTCCCTGTCTCCCAGAATCTCCCTCCCTCTCTCCCTCGCTATCCGAATCTCCCTCCCTCTCTCCCTCGCTATCCGAATCTCCCTCCCTCTCTCCCTCGCTATCCGAATCTCCCTCCCTCTCTCCCTCGCTATCCGAATCTCCCTCCCTCCCTCCCTCCCTATCCAAATCTCCCTCCCTCCCTCCCTCGCTCCCTCTCTATCTATCCAAATCTCCCTCCCTCCCTCTCTATGTATCCAAATCTCCCTCCCTCCCTCTCTATGTATCCAAATCTCCCTCCCTCCCTCCCTCTCTATCCAAATCTCCCTCCCCCCTCTATCTATCCAAATCTCCCTCCTCTCTATCTATCCGAATTTCCCTCCCTCCCTCTCTATCCGAATTTCCCTCCCTCCCTCTCTATCCGAATTTCTCTCCCTCCCTCTCTATCCGAATTTCCCTCCCTCCCTCTCTATCCGAATTTCCCTCCCTCCCTCTCTATCCGAATTTCCCTCCCTCCCTCTCTATCCGAATTTCCCTCCCTCCCTCTCTATCCGAATCTCCCCCCCTCCCTCTCTCCCTGAATCTCCCTCCCTCGCTATCCGAATCTCCCTCCCTCTCTCCCACGCTATCCGAATCTCCCTCCCTCTCTCCCTCGCTATCCGAATCTCCCTCCCTCCCTCGCTCGCTATCCGAATCTCCCTCCCTCCCTCGCTCGCTATCCGAATCTCCCTCCCTCCCTCTCTATCTATCCAAATCTCCCTCCCTCCCTCACTCTATCTATCCAAATCTCACTCCCTCGCTCCCTCTCTATCTATCCAAATCTCCCTCCCTCCCTCTATCTATCCAAATCTCCCTCCCTCCCTCCCTCTCTATCTATCCAAATCTCCCTCCCTCCCTCCCTCTCTATCTATCCAAATCTCCCTCCCTCCCTCCCTCTCTACCTATCCAAATCTCCCTCCCTCCCTCTCTATGTATCCAAATCTCCCTCCCTCTCCTCTCTATGTATCCAAATCTCCCTCCCTCCCTCTCTATGTATCCAAATCTCCCTCCCTCCCTCTCTATGTATCCAAATCTCCCTCCCTCCCTCTCTATCTATCCAAATCTCCCTCCCTCCCTCTCTATCTATCCAAATCTCCCTCCCTCCCTCTCTATCTATCCAAATCTCCCTCCCTCCCCCTCTATCTATCCAAATCTCCCTCCCCCCTCTCTATCTATCCAAATCTCCCTCCCCCTCTCTATCTATCCAAATCTCCCTCCTCTCTATCTATCCGAATTTCCCTCCCTCCCTCTCTATCCGAATTTCCCTCCCTCCCTCTCTATCCGAATTTCCCTCCCTCCCTCTCTATCCAAATCTCCCTCCCTCCCTCTCTATCCAAATCTCCCTCCCTCACTCTCTATCCAAATCTCCCTCCCTCCCTCTATCCAAATCTCCCTCCCCCCCTCTATCCAAATCTCCCTCCCTCCCTCTCTATCCAAATCTCCCTCCCTCCCTCTCTATCCAAATCTCCCTCCCTCCCTCTCTATCCAAATCTCCCTCCCTCCCTCCCTCCCTCCCTCTCTCCCTCCCTCTCTATCCAAATCTCCCTCCCTCCCTCTCTATCCAAATCTCCCTCCCTCCCTCTATTCAAATCTCCCTCCCTCCCTCTCTATCCAAATCTCCCTCCCTCTCTCTCTCTGAACCTCCCTCCCTCTCTCTCCGAATCTCCCTCCCTCTCTCTCTCTGAATCTCCCTCCCTCTCTCTCTCTGAATAACCCTCCCTCTCGCTCTCTGAATCTCCCTCCCTCTCTCCCTCTCTCTCTCTGAATCTCCCTCCCTCTCTCCCTCTCTCTCTCTGAATCTCCCTCCCTCTCTCCCTCTCTCTCTCTGAATCTCCCTCCCTCTCTCTCTCTGAATCTCCCTCCCTCCCTCTCTCTCTCTGAATCTCCCTCCCTCCATCTCTCTCTCTGAATCTCCCTCCCTCCCTCTCTCTCTCTGAATCTCCCTCCCTCCCCCTCTCTGACTCTCCCTCCCTCCCTCTCTCTCTGAATCTCCCTCCCTCTCTCTCTGAATCACCCTCCCTCTCTCTCTCTGAATCTCCCTCCCTCTCTCCCTCTCTCTCTCTGAATCTCCCTCCCTCTCTCCCTCTCTCTCTCTGAATCTCCCTCCCTCTCTCTCTGAATCTCCCTCCCTCCCTCTCTCTCTCTGAATCTCCCTCCCTCCCTCTCTCTCTCTGAATCTCCCTCCCTCCCTCTCTCTCTCTGAATCTCCCTCCCTCCCCCTCTCTGACTCTCCCTCCCTCCCTCTCTCTCTGAATCTCCCTCCCTCTCTCTCTCTCTGAATCTCCCTCCCTCTCTCTCTCTCTGAATCTCCCTCCCTCTCTGAATCTCCCTCCCTCTCTGAATCTCCCTCCCTCTCTGAATCTCCCTCCGTCTCTGAATCTCCCACCCCCTCTCTCTCTCTCGTTCGTTCCCCCTCTCTCTCTCTCGTTCGTTCCCCCTCTCTCTCTCTCTCTCTCGTTCGTTCCCCCTCTCTCTCTCTCTCGTTCGTCCCCCCTCTCTCTCTCTCGTTCCTCCCCCCCTCTCTCTGTCTCGTTCGTTCCCCCCTCTCTCTCTCTCTCTTGTTCGTTCCACCCCTCTCTCTCTCTCGTTCGTTCCCCCCTCTCTCTCGTTCGTTCCCCCCCTCTCTCTCGTTCGTTCCCCCCTCTCTCTCTCTCTCGTTCGTCCCCCCGTCTCTCGTTCGTTCCCCTCTCTCGTTCGTTCCCCCCTCTCTCTCTCTCTCTCGTTCGTTCCCCCTCTCTCTCTCGTTCGTTCCCCTCTCTCTCTCTCGTTCGTTCCCCCTCTCTCTCTCGTTCGTTCCCCTCTCTCTCTCTCGTTCGTTCCCCCCTCTCTCGTTCGTTCCACCCCCCCTCGCTCTCGTTCGTTCCACCCCCCCTCGCTCTCGTTCGTTCCACCCCCCCTCGCTCTCATTCGTTCCACCCCCCCTCGCTCTCATTCGTTCCACCCCCCCTCGCTCTCATTCGTTCCACCCCCCCTCGCTCTCATTCGTTCCACCCCCGCCCTCTTGTTTGTTCGTTGCCCCCTCTCGTTCGTTCCCCCCTCGCTCTACCTCGTTTGTTCTTTGCCCCCTCTCGTTCGTTCCCCACTCGCTCTACCTTGTTCGTTCGTTCCCCACTCGCTCTACCTTGTTCGTTCGATCTCCCCTCTCTCCAGTTCGTTCCCCCCCTCTCTCGCGTTCGCCTCTCTCTCTCGCGTTCGTCTCTCTCTCTCTCCGTCTCTCTCTCTCTCTCCCTCTCGCGTTCGTCTCTCTCTCTCTCTCCCTCTCGCGTTCGTCTCTCTCTCTCTCCCTCTCGCGTTCGTCTCTCTCTCTCTCTCCCTCTCGCGTTCGTCTCTCTCTCTCTCTCCCTCTCGCGTTCGTCTCTCTCTCTCTCTCTCCCTCTCGCGTTCGTCTCTCTCCTCCCTCTCGCATTCGTCTCTCTCTCTCCCTCTCGCGTTCGTCTCTCTCTCTCTCCCTCTCGCGTTCGTCTCTCTCTCTCTCTCTCCCTCTCGCGTTCGTCTCTCTCTCTCTCTCTCCCTCTCGCGTTCGTCTCTCTCTCTCTCTCCCTCTCGCGTTCGTCTCTCTGTCTCTCCCTCTCGCGTTCGTCTCTCTCTCTCTCCCTCTCACGTTCGTCTCTCTCTCTCTCGCGTTCGTCTCTCTCTCTCTCCCTCTCGCGTTCGTCTCATTCACTCACTCACTCCCTCTGAATCCCCCTCTCCCTCTGAATCTCCCTCTCTCTGAATCTCCCTCTGAATCTCCCTCTGAATCTCCCTCTGAATCTCCCTCTCTGAATCTCGCTCTCTGAATCTCCCTCTCTGAATCTCCCTCTCTCGCTCTCTGAATCTCCCTCTCTCGCTCTCTGAATCTCCCTCTCTCGCTCTCTGAATCTCCCTCTCTCGCTCTCTGAATCTCCCTCTGAATCTCCCTCTCTCTCTGAATCTCCCTCTCTCTCTGAATCTCCCTCTCTCTCTGAATCTCCCTCTCTCTCTGAATCTCCCTCTCTCTGAATCTCCCTCCCTCTGAATCTCCCTCTCTCTGAATCTCCCTCTCTCTGAATCTCCCTCTCCCTCTGAATCTCCCTCAATCTCCCTCTCCCTCTGAATCTCCCTCAATCTCCCTCTCCCTCTGAATCTCCCTCAATCTCCCTCTCCCTCTGAATCTCCCTCAATCTCCCTCTCCCTCAATCTCCCTCTCCCTCAATCTCCCTCAATCTCCCTCTAATCTCCCTCTCCCTCAATCTCCCTCTCCCTCAATCTCCCTCTATCTCCCTCTGAATCTCCCTCTGAATCTCCCTCTGAATCTCCCTCTCCCTCTGAATTTCCCTCTGAATCTCCCTCTCTCTCTGAATCTCCCTCTCTCTCTCTGAATCTCCCTCTCTCTCTCTGAATCTCCCTCTCTCTCTCTGAATCTCCCTCTCTCTCTGAATCTCCCTCTCTCTCTGAATCTCCCTCCCCGTCCCTGTGAATCTCCCTCCCCGTCCCTGTGAATCTCCCTCCCCGTCCCTGTGAATCGCCCTCCCCGTCCCTGTGAATCGCCCTCCCCGTCCCTGTGAATCGCCCTCCCCGTCCCTGTGAATCGCCCTCCCCGTCCCTCTGAATCTCCCTCCCCGTCCCTCTGAATCTCCCTCCCCGTCCCTCTGAATCTCCCTCTCCGTCCCTCTGAATCTCCCTCTCCGTCCCTCTGAATCTCCCTCCCTCTCCCTCTATCCGAATCTCCCTCCCTCTCCCTCTATCCGAATCTCCCTCCCTCTCCCTCCCTCTATCCGAATCTCCCTCCCTCCCTCTCCGAATCTCCCTCCCTCCCTCTCCCTCTCTTCTCCCTCCCTCTCCCTCTCTGAATCTCCCTCCCTCTCCCTCTCTGAATCTCCCTCCCTCCCTCTCTCTATCCGAATCTCCCTCCCTCCCTCTCTATCCGAATATACCTCGCTCCCTCCCTCTCTATCCGAATATACCTCGCTCCCTCCCTCTCTATCCGAATCTCCCTCCCTCCCTATCCGAATCTCCCTACCTCCCTCCCTATCCGAATCTCCCTCCCTCCCTCCCTATCCGAATCTCCCTCCCTCCCTGAATCTCCCTCCCTCTCTGAATCTCCCTCCCTCTCTCTGAATCTCCCTCCCTCTCTCTCCGAATCTCCCTCCCTCTCTCTCCGAATCTCTCTCCGAATCTCCCTCCCTCTCTCTCCGAATCTCCCTCCCTCCCTCTCCCTCTCTGAATCTCCCTCCCTCCCTCTCCCTCCCTCCCTCTCTCTATCCGAATCTCCCTCCCTCCCTCCCTCTCGCTATCCGAATCTCCTTCCCTCTCTATCCGAATATACCTCGCTCCCTCCCTCTCTCTCTATCCGAATCTCCCTCCCTCCCTCTCTATCCGAATCTCCCTCCCTCCATCCCTCTCTGAATCTCCCACCCTCTCTGAATCTCCCTCCCTCTCTCTCCGAATCTCCCTCCCTCTCTCTCCGAATCTCCCTCCCTCTCTTTCCGAATCTCTCTCTCCCTCCCTCTCTCTCTCTCTCCCTCCCTCTCTGTCTCTCCGAATCCCCCTCCCTGTCTCCCAGAATCTCCCTCCCTCTCTCCCTCGCTATCCGAATCTCCCTCCCTCTCTCCCTCGCTATCCGAATCTCCCTCCCTCTCTCCCTCGCTATCCGAATCTCCCTCCCTCTCTCCCTCGCTATCCGAATCTCCCTCCCTCCCTCCCTATCCAAATCTCCCTCCCTCCCTCCCTCGCTCCCTCTCTATCTATCCAAATCTCCCTCCCTCCCTCTCTATGTATCCAAATCTCCCTCCCTCCCTCTCTATGTATCCAAATCTCCCTCCCTCCCTCCCTCTCTATCCAAATCTCCCTCCCCCCTCTATCTATCCAAATCTCCCTCCTCTCTATCTATCCGAATTTCCCTCCCTCCCTCTCTATCCGAATTTCCCTCCCTCCCTCTCTATCCGAATTTCTCTCCCTCCCTCTCTATCCGAATTTCCCTCCCTCCCTCTCTATCCGAATTTCCCTCCCTCCCTCTCTATCCGAATTTCCCTCCCTCCCTCTCTATCCGAATTTCCCTCCCTCCCTCTCTATCCGAATCTCCCCCCCTCCCTCTCTCCCTGAATCTCCCTCCCTCGCTATCCGAATCTCCCTCCCTCTCTCCCACGCTATCCGAATCTCCCTCCCTCTCTCCCTCGCTATCCGAATCTCCCTCCCTCCCTCGCTCGCTATCCGAATCTCCCTCCCTCCCTCGCTCGCTATCCGAATCTCCCTCCCTCCCTCTCTATCTATCCAAATCTCCCTCCCTCCCTCACTCTATCTATCCAAATCTCACTCCCTCGCTCCCTCTCTATCTATCCAAATCTCCCTCCCTCCCTCTATCTATCCAAATCTCCCTCCCTCCCTCCCTCTCTATCTATCCAAATCTCCCTCCCTCCCTCCCTCTCTATCTATCCAAATCTCCCTCCCTCCCTCCCTCTCTACCTATCCAAATCTCCCTCCCTCCCTCTCTATGTATCCAAATCTCCCTCCCTCCCTCTCTCTCTATGTATCCAAATCTCCCTCCCTCCCTCTCTATGTATCCAAATCTCCCTCCCTCCCTCTCTATGTATCCAAATCTCCCTCCCTCCCTCTCTATCTATCCAAATCTCCCTCCCTCCCTCTCTATCTATCCAAATCTCCCTCCCTCCCTCTCTATCTATCCAAATCTCCCTCCCTCCCCCTCTATCTATCCAAATCTCCCTCCCCCCTCTCTATCTATCCAAATCTCCCTCCCCCCTCTCTATCTATCCAAATCTCCCTCCTCTCTATCTATCCGAATTTCCCTCCCTCCCTCTCTATCCGAATTTCCCTCCCTCCCTCTCTATCCGAATTTCCCTCCCTCCCTCTCTATCCAAATCTCCCTCCCTCCCTCTCTATCCAAATCTCCCTCCCTCACTCTCTATCCAAATCTCCCTCCCTCCCTCTATCCAAATCTCCCTCCCCCCTCTATCCAAATCTCCCTCCCCCCTCTCTATCCAAATCTCCCTCCCTCCCTCTCTATCCAAATCTCCCTCCCTCCCTCTCTATCCAAATCTCCCTCCCTCCCTCCCTCTCTCCCTCCCTCTCTATCCAAATCTCCCTACCTCCCTCTCTATCCAAATCTCCCTCCCTCCCTCTATTCAAATCTCCCTCCCTCCCTCTCTATCCAAATCTCCCTCCCTCTCTCTCTCTGAACCTCCCTCCCTCTCTCTCCGAATCTCCCTCCCTCTCTCTCTCTGAATCTCCCTCCCTCTCTCTCTCTGAATCACCCTCCCTCTCTCTCTCTGAATCTCCCTCCCTCTCTCCCTCTCTCTCTCTGAATCTCCCTCCCTCTCTCCCTCTCTCTCTCTGAATCTCCCTCCCTCTCTCCCTCTCTCTCTCTGAATCTCCCTCCCTCTCTCTCTCTGAATCTCCCTCCCTCCCTCTCTCTCTCTGAATCTCCCTCCCTCCCTCTCTCTCTCTGAATCTCCCTCCCTCCCTCTCTCTCTCTGAATCTCCCTCCCTCCCCCTCTCTGACTCTCCCTCCCTCCCTCTCTCTCTGAATCTCCCTCCCTCTCTCTCTCTGAATCACCCTCCCTCTCTCTCTCTGAATCTCCCTCCCTCTCTCCCTCTCTCTCTCTGAATCTCCCTCCCTCTCTCCCTCTCTCTCTCTGAATCTCCCTCCCTCTCTCTCTCTGAATCTCCCTCCCTCCCTCTCTCTCTCTGAATCTCCCTCCCTCCCTCTCTCTCTCTGAATCTCCCTCCCTCCCTCTCTCTCTCTGAATCTCCCTCCCTCCCCCTCTCTGACTCTCCCTCCCTCCCTCTCTCTCTGAATCTCCCTCCCTCTCTCTCTGAATCTCCCTCCCTCCCTCTCTCTCTGAATCTCCATCCCTCTCTCTCTGAATCTCCATCCCTCTCTCTCTCTGAATCTCCCTCCATCTCCCCGAATCTCCCTCCATCTCCCATATCCGAATCTTCCTCCCTCCCTCTCTCTCGCTATCCGAATCTTCCTCCCCCTCTCTCGCTATCCGAATCATCCTCCCTCCCTCCCTCCCTCTCTCTCTCTCGCTATCCGAATCTTCCTCCCTCCCTCCCTCCCTCTCTCTCTCGCTATCCGAATTTCCCTCCCTTCCTCTCTATCCGAATATCCCTCCCTCCCTCTCTATCCGAATATCCCTCGCTCCCTCCCTCTCTGAATCTCCCTCCCTCTCTCTATCCGAATATCCCTCGCTCCCTCTCTCTCTCTGAATCTCACTCCCTCCCTCTCTCTCTGAATCTCCCTCCCTCCCTCTCTCTCTCTGAATCTCCCTCCCTCCCTCTCTCTCTCTGAATCTCCCTCCCTCCATCTCTCTCTCTGAATCTCCCTCCCTCCCTCTCTCTCTCTGAATCTCCCTCCCCCTCTCTCTCCGAATCTCCCTCCATCTCTCCGAATCTCCCTCCATCTCTCCCTATCCGAATCTTCCTCCCTCTCTCTCGCTATCCGAATCTTCCTCCCTCTCTCTCGCTATCCGAATCTTCCTCCCTCCCTCCCTCTCTCGCTATCCGAATCTTCCTCCCTCCCTCCCTCTCTCTCGCTATCCGAATCTCCCTCCCTCCCTCCCTCTCTGAATCTCCCTCCCTCCCTCTCTCTGAATCTCCCTCCCTCCCTCTCTCTGAATCTCCCTCCCTCCCCTCTCTCTGAATCTCCCTCCCTCCCTCTCTATCTGAATCTCCCTCCCTCCCTCTCTCTCTGAATCTCCCTCCCTCCCTCCCTCTCTGAATCTCCCTCCCTCCCTCCCTCTCTGAATCTCCCTCCCTCCCTCTCTGAATCTCCCTCCCTCTCTGAATCTCCCTCCCTCTCTGAATCTCCCTCCCTCCCTCTCTGAATCTCCCTCCCTCTCTCTCTCCCTGAATCTCCCTCCCTCTCTCTCTCCCTGAATCTCCCTCCCTCTCTCCCTGAATCTCCCTCCCTCTCTCTCTCCCTGAATCTCCCTCCCTCTCTCTCTCTCTGAATCTCCCTCCCTCTGAATCTCCCTCCCTCTCTCTCCGAATCTCCCTCCCTCTCTCTCCGAATCTCCCTCCCTCTCTCTCCGAATCTCCCTCCCTCCCTCTCTCTGTCTCTCCGAATCCCCCTCCCTCTCTCCCTGAATCTCCCTCCCTCTCTCCCTCGCTATCCGAATCTCCCTCCCTCTCTCCCTCGCTATCCGAATCTCCCTCCCTCTCTCCCTTGCTATCCGAATCTCCCTCCCTCCCTCCCTCCCTTGCTATCCGAATCTCCCTCCCTCCCTCTCTCCCTCGCTATCCGAATCTCCCTCCCTCCCTCTCTCCCTCGCTCGCTATCCGAATCTCTCTCCCTCCCTCTCTCCCTCGCTCGCTATCCGAATCTTCCCCCTCCCTCTCTCCCTCGCTCGCTATCCGAATCTCCCTCCCTCCCTCTCTATCTATCCAAATCTCCCTCCCTCCCTCTCTATCTATCCAAACTCCCTCCCTCTCTATCTATCCAAATCTCCCCCCTCCCTATCTATCCAAATCTCCATCCCTCGCTCCCTCTATCTATCCAAATCTCCATCCCTCGCTCCCTCTATCTATCCAAATCTCCCTCCCTCCCTCTCTATCTATCCAAATCTCCCTCCCTCCCTCTCTATCTATCCAAATCTCCCTCCCTCACTCACTCTCTATGTATCCAAATCTCCCTCCCTCCCTCTCTATCTATCCAAATCTCCCTCCCTCCCTCTCTATGTATCCAAATCTCCCTCCCTCCCTCTCTATCCAAATCTCCCTCCCTCCCTCTCTATCCAAATCTCCCTCCCTCCCTCTCTATCTATCCAAATCTCCCTCCCTCCCTCTCTATCTATCCAAATCTCCCTCCCTCCCTCCCTCTCTATCTATCCGAATCTCCCTCCTCTCCTCTCTATCTATCCGAATCGCCCTCCCTCTCCAAATCTCCCTCCCTCTCCCTCTCTGAATCTCCCTCCCTCTCTCTGAATCTCCCTCCCTCTCTCTCTCTGAATCTCCCTCCCTCTCTCTCTCTGAATCTCCATCTCTCTCTCTGTCTCCCTCTCCTCTCTCTCTCTGAATCTCCCTCCCTCTCTCCCTCTCTGAATCTCCCTCCCTCTCTCCCTCTCTGAATCTCCCTCCCTCTCTCTCTCTCTGAATCTCCCTCCCTCTCTCTCTCTCTGAATCTCCCTCCCTCTCTCTGAATCTCCCTACCTCTCTCTCTCCCTCTCTCTGAATCTCCCTCCCTCTCTCTCTCTCTGAATCTCCCTCCCTCTCTCTCTCCGAATCTCCCTCCCTCTCTCTCTGAATCTCCCTCCCTCTCTCTCTCTGAATCTCCCTCCCTCTCTCTCTCTGAATCTCCCTCCCTCTCTCTCTCTGAATCTCCCTCCCTCTCTCTCTCTGAATCTCCCTCCCTCTCTCTCTGAATCTCCCTCCCTCTCTCTCTGAATCTCCCTCCCTCTCTCTCTGAATCTCCCTCTCCTCTCTCTCTCTCTCTGAAACTCCCTTCCCTCCTCTCTCTCTGAATCTCCCTCCCTCCTCTCTCTCTGAATCTCCCTCCCTCCCTCTCTCTCTGAATCTCCCTCCCTCCCTCTCTCTCTGAATCTCCTTCCCTCCCTCTCTCTCTGAATCTCCCTCCCTCCCTCTCTCTCTGAATCTCCCTCCCTCTCTCTCTCTGAATCTCCCTCCCTCTCTCTCTCTGAATCTCCCTCCCTCTCTCTCTGAATCTCCCTCCCTCTCTCTCTGAATCTCCCTCCCTCTCTCTCTGAATCTCCCTCCCTCCCTCTCTCTCTCTCTCTCTGAATCTCCCTCCCTCTCTCTCTCTCTGAATCTCCCTCCCTCCCTCTCTCTCTGAATCTCCCTCCCTCTCTCTCTCTCTGAATCTCCCTCCCTCTCTCTCTCTCTGAATCTCCTTCCCTCTCTCTCTGAATCTCCCTCCCTCTCTCTCTCGAATCTCCCTCCCTCTCTCTCTCGAATCTCCCTCCCTCTCTCTCTGAATCTCCCTCCCTCCCTCTCTCTCTGAATCTCCCTCCCTCCCTCTCTCTCTGAATCTCCCTCCCTCCCTCTCTCTCTGAACTCCCTCCCCCTCTCCGAATCTCCCTCCCTCTCTCTCTCTCTGAATCTCCCTCCCTCTCTCTCTCTCTCTCTCTGAATCTCCCTCCCCCTCTCTCTCTGAATCTCCCTCCCTCTCTCTCTCTCTCGAATCTCCCTCCCTCTCTCTCTCTCTGAATCTCCCTCCCTCTCTCTCTCTCTCTCTGAATCTCCCTCCCTCTCTCTCTCTCTCTGAATCTCCCTCCCTCTCTCTCTCCCTGAATCTCCCTCCCTCTCTCTCTCCCTGAATCTCCCTCCCTCTCTCCCTGAATCTCCCTCCCTCTCTCTCTCTCTGAATCTCCCTCCCTCTCTCTCCGAATCTCCCTCCCTCTCTCTCCGAATCTCCCTCCCTCTCTCTCCGAATCTCCCTCCCTCCCTCTCTCTGTCTCTCCGAATCCCCCTCCCTCTCTCCCTGAATCTCCCTCCCCCTCTCCCTCGCTATCCGAATCTCCCTCCCTCTCTCCCTTGCTATTCGAATCTCCCTCCCTCCCTCCCTCCCTTGCTATCCGAATCTCCCTCCCTCCCTCTCTTCTCGCTATCCGAATCTCCCTCCCTCTCTCTCTCTCTCTCTGAATCTCCCTTCCTCCCTCTCTCTCTGAATCTCCTCCCTCCCTCTCTCTCTGAATCTCCCTCTGAATCTCCCTCCGTCTCTCTCTCTCTGAATCTCCCTCCCTCTCTCTCTCTCTGAATCTCCCTCCTTCTCTCTCTCTCTGAATCTCCCTCCCTCTCTCTCTCTCTCTCTGAATCTCCCTCCCTCTCTCTCTCTCTCTCTCTCTGAATCTCCCTCCCCTCTCTCTCTCTCTGAATCTCCCTTCCCTCCCTCTCTCTCTGAATCCCCCTCCCTCCCTCTCTCTCTGAATCTCCCTCCCTCCCTCTCTCTCTGAATCTCCCTCCCTCCCTCTCTCTCTGAATCTCCCTCCCTCCCTCTCTCTCTGAATCTCCCTCCCTCCCTCTCTCTCTGAATCTCCCTCCCTCTCTCTCTCTCTGAATCTCCCTCCCTCTCTCTCTCTCTCTGAATCTCCCTCCCTCTCTCTCTCTCTCTGAATCTCCCTCCCCCTCTCTCTCTGAATCTCCCTCCCTCCCTCTCTCTCTCTCTGAATCTACCTCCCTCCCTCTCTCTCTCTGAATCTCCCTCCCTCCCTCTCTCTCTCTCTCTGAATCTCCCTCCCTCCCTCTCTCTCTCTGAATCTCCCTCCCTCTCTCTCTCCCTGAATCTCCCTCCCTCTCTCTCTCCCTGAATCTCCCTCCCTCTCTCTCTCTCTCTCTGAATCTCCCTCCCTCTCTCTCCGAATCTCCCTCCCTCTCTCTCCGAATCTCCCTCCCTCTCTCTCCGAATCTCCCTCCCTCCCTCTCTCTGTCTCTCCGAATCCCCCTCCCTCTCTCCCTGAATCTCCCTCCCTCTCTCCCTCGCTATCCGAATCTCCCTCCCTCTCTCCCTCGCTATCCGAATCTCCCTCCCTCTCTCCCTTGCTATCCGAATCTCCCTCCCTCCCTCCCTCCCTTGCTATCCGAATCTCCCTCCCTCCCTCTCTCCCTCGCTATCCGAATCTCCCTCCCTCCCTCTCTCCCTCGCTCGCTATCCGAATCTCTCCCTCCCTCTCTCCCTCGCTCGCTATCCGAATCTTCCCCCTCCCTCTCTCCCTCGCTCGCTATCCGAATCTCCCTCCCTCCCTCTCTATCTATCCAAATCTCCCTCCCTCCCTCTCTATCTATCCAAACTCCCTCCCTCTCTATCTATCCAAATCTCCCTCCCTCCCTATCTATCCAAATCTCCATCCCTCGCTCCCTCTATCTATCCAAATCTCCATCCCTCGCTCCCTCTATCTATCCAAATCTCCCTCCCTCCCTCTCTATCTATCCAAATCCTCCCTCCCTCCCTCTCTATCTATCCAAATCTCCCTCCCTCACTCACTCTCTATGTATCCAAATCTCCCTCCCTCCCTCTCTATCTATCCAAATCTCCCTCCCTCCCTCTCTATGTATCCAAATCTCCCTCCCTCCCTCTCTATCCAAATCTCCCTCCCTCCCTCTCTATCCAAATCTCCCTCCCTCCCTCTCTATCTATCCAAATCTCCCTCCCTCCCTCTCTATCTATCCAAATCTCCCTCCCTCCCTCTCTATCTATCCAAATCTCCCTCCCTCCCTCCCTCTCTATCTATCCGAATCTCCCTCCTCTCCTCTCTATCTATCCGAATCGCCCTCCCTCTCCAAATCTCCCTCCCTCTCCCTCTCCGAATCTCCCTCTCTCTCTCTGAATCTCCCTCCCCCTCTCTGAATCTCCCTCCCCCCTCTCTGAATCTCCCTCCCTCTCTCTCTCTGAATCTCCCTCCCTCTCTCTCTCTGAATCTCCATCTCTCTCTCTGAATCTCCCTCCCTCTCTCTCTCTCTGAATCTCCCTCCCTCTCTCCCTCTCTGAATCTCCCTCCCTCTCTCCCTCTCTGAATCTCCCTCCCTCTCTCCCTCTCTGAATCTCCCTCCCTCTCTCTCTCTCTGAATCTCCCTCCCTCTCTCTGAATCTCCCTACCTCTCTCTCTCCCTCTCTCTGAATCTCCCTACCTCTCTCTCTCTGAATGTCCCTCTCTCTGAATCTCCCTCCCTCTCTCTCTCTCTGAATCTCCCTCCCTCTCTCTCTCTCTCTGAATCTCCCTCCCTCTCTCTCTCTGAATCTCCCTCCCTCTCTCTCTCTGAATCTCCCTCCCTCTCTCTCTGAATCTCCCTCCCTCTCTCTCTGAATCTCCCTCCCTCTCTCTCTCTCTCTCTCTCTGAAACTCCCTTCCCTCCCTCTCTCTCTGAATCTCCCTCCCTCCCTCTCTCTCTGAATCTCCCTCCCTCCCTCTCTCTCTGAATCTCCCTCCCTCCCTCTCTCTCTGAATCTCCTTCCCTCCCTCTCTCTCTGAATCTCCCTCCCTCCCTCTCTCTCTGAATCTCCCTCCCTCTCTCTCTCTGAATCTCCCTCCCTCTATCTCTCTCTGAATCTCCCTCCCTCTCTCTCTGAATCTCCCTCCCTCTCTCTCTGAATCTCCCTCCCTCTCTCTCTGAATCTCCCTCCCTCTCTCTCTCTCTCTCTGAATCTCCCTTCCTCCCTCTCTCTCTGAATCTCCCTCCCTCCCTCTCTCTCTGAATCTCCCTCTGAATCTCCCTCCGTCTCTCTCTCTCTGAATCTCCCTCCCTCTCTCTCTCTCTGAATCTCCCTCCTTCTCTCTCTCTCTGAATCTCCCTCCCTCCTCTCTCTCTCTCTGAATCTCCCTCCCTCTCCTCTCTCTCTCTCTGAATCTCCCTCCCTCTCTCTCCTCTCTCTCTGAATCTCCCTCCCTCCCTCTCTCTCTCTGAATCTCCCTCCCCTCCTCTCTCTCTCTCTGAATCTCCCTCCCTCCCTCTCTCTCTCTCTGAATCCCCCTCCCTCCCTCTCTCTCTGAATCTCCCTCCCTCCCTCTCTCTCTGAATCTCCCTCCCTCCCTCTCTCTCTGAATCTCCCTCCCTCCCTCTCTCTCTGAATCTCCCTCCCTCCCTCTCTCTCTGAATCTCCCTCCCTCTCTCTCTCTGAATCTCCCTCCCTCTCTCTCTCTCTCTGAATCTCCCTCCCTCTCTCTCTCTCTCTGAATCTCCCTCCCCCTCTCTCTCTGAATCTCCCTCCCCCTCTCTCTCTGAATCTCCCTCCCTCCCTCTCTCTCTCTGAATCTCCCTCCCTCCCTCTCTCTCTCTCTGAATCTCCCTTCCTCTCTCTATCTCTCTCTCTGAATCTCCCTCCCTCTCTCTCTGAATCTCCCTCCCTCCCTCTCTCTCTGAATCTCCCTCCCTCCCTCTCTCTCTGAATCTCCCTCCCTCCTCTCTCTCTGAATCTCCCTCCCTCTCTCTCTCTCTGAATCTCCCTCCCTCTCTCTCTCTCTCTGAATCTCCCTCCCTCTCTCTCTGAATCTCCCTCCCTCTCTCTCTCTCTCCGAATCTCCCTCCCTCTCTCTCCGAATCTCCCTCCCTCCCTCTCTCTGTCTCTCCGAATCCCCCTCCCTCTCTCCCTGAATCTCCCTCCCTCCCTCTCTCTGTCTCTCCGAATCCCCCTCCCTCTCTCTCTGAATCTCCCTCCCCTCTCCCTCTCTGAATCTCCCTCCCTCTCTCTCCGAATCTCCCTCCCTCTCTCCCTCTCTGAATCTCCCTCCCTCCCTCCCTCCCTCTCTCCGAATCTCCCTCCCTCCCTCTCTCCTCTCTCTCCGAATCTCCCTCCCTCCCTCTCCCTCTGAATCTCCCTCCCTCCTCTCTCTGAATCTCCCTCCCTCTCTCTCTCCTGAATCTCCCTCCCTCTCTCTCTCCCTGAATCTCCCTCCCTCTCTCTCTGAATCTCCCTCCCTCTCTCTCTCTCTGAATCTCCCTCCCTCTGAATCTCCCTCCCTCTCTCTCCGAATCTCCCTCCCTCTCTCTCCGAATCTCCCTCCCTCTCTCTCCGAATCTCCCTCCCTCCTCTCTCTGTCTCTCCGAATCCCCCTCCCTCTCTCCCTGAATCTCCCTCCCTCTCTCCCTCGCTATCCGAATCTCCCTCCCTCTCTCCCTCGCTATCCGAATCTCCCTCCCTCTCTCCCTTGCTATCCGAATCTCCCTCCCTCCCTCCCTCCCTTGCTATCCGAATCTCCCTCCCTCCCTCTCTCCCTCGCTATCCGAATCTCCCTCCCTCCCTCTCTCCCTCGCTCGCTATCCGAATCTCTCTCCCTCCCTCTCTCCCTCGCTCGCTATCCGAATCTTCCCCCTCCCTCTCTCCCTCGCTCGCTATCCGAATCTCCCTCCCTCCCTCTCTATCTATCCAAATCTCCCTCCCTCCCTCTCTATCTATCCAAACTCCCTCCCTCTCTATCTATCCAAATCTCCCTCCCTCCCTATCTATCCGAATCTCCATCCCTCGCTCCCTCTATCTATCCAAATCTCCATCCCTCGCTCCCTCTATCTATCCAAATCTCCCTCCCTCCCTCTCTATCTATCCAAATCTCCCTCCCTCCCTCTCTATCTATCCAAATCTCCCTCCCTCACTCACTCTCTATGTATCCAAATCTCCCTCCCTCCCTCTCTATCTATCCAAATCTCCCTCCCTCCCTCTCTATGTATCCAAATCTCCATCCCTCCCTCTCTATCCAAATCTCCCTCCCTCCCTCTCTATCCAAATCTCCCTCCCTCCCTCTCTACTCTATCCAAATCTCCCTCCCTCCCTCTCTATCTATCCAAATCTCCCTCCCTCCCTCCCTCTCTATCTATCCGAATCTCCCTCCTCTCCTCTCTATCTATCCGAATCGCCCTCCCTCTCCAAATCTCCCTCCCTCTCCCTCTCCGAATCTCCCTCTCTCTCTCTGAATCTCCCTCCCTCCCTCTCTGAATCTCCCTCCCTCTCTCTCTCTGAATCTCCCTCCCTCTCTCTCTGAATCTCCCTCCCTCTCTCCCTCTCTGAATCTCCCTCCCTCTCTCCCTCTCTGAATCTCCCTCCCTCTCTCCCTCTCTGAATCTCCCTCCCTCCCTCTCTCTCTCTGAATCTCCCTCCCTCTCTCTCTCTCTGAATCTCCCTCCCTCTCTCTCTCTGAATCTCCCTCCCTCTCTCTCTCTCTCTGAATCTCCCTCCCTCTCTCTCTCTCTCTGAATCTCCCTCCCTCTCTCTCTCTGAATCTCCCTCCCTCTCCTCTCTGAATCTCCCTCCCTCTCCTCTCTGAATCTCCCTCCCTCTCTCTCTGAATCTCCCTCCCTCTCTCTCTGAATCTCCCTCCCTCTCTCTCTCTCTCCTCTCTGAAACTCCCTTCCCTCCCTCTCTCTCTGAATCTCCCTCCCTCCCTCTCTCTCTGAATCTCCCTCCCTCCCTCTCTCTCTGAATCTCCCTCCCTCCCTCTCTCTCTGAATCTCCTTCCCTCCCTCTCTCTCTGAATCTCCCTCCCTCCCTCTCTCTCTGAATCTCCCTCCCTCTCTCTCTCTGAATCTCCCTCCCTCTATCTCTCTCTGAATCTCCCTCCCTCTCTCTCTGAATCTCCCTCCCTCCCTCTCTCTGAATCTCCCTCCCTCTCTCTCTGAATCTCCCTCCCTCTCTCTCTCTCTCTCTGAATCTCCCTCCCTCCCTCTCTCTCTGAATCTCCCTCCCTCCCTCTCTCTCTGAATCTCCCTCCCTCTCCTCTCTCTCTCTGAATCTCCCTCCCTCTCTCTCTCTCTGAATCTCCCTCCCTCCCTCTCTCTCTCTGAATCTCCCTCCCTCTCTCTCTCTCTCTCTGAATCTCCCTCCCTCCTCTCTCTCTCTGAATCTCCCTCCCTCCTCTCTCTCTCTCTGAATCTCCCTCTCCCTCCCTCTCTCTCTGAATCTCCCTCCCTCCCTCTCTCTCTGAATCTCCCTCCCTCCCTCCTCTCTCTGAATCTCCCTCCCTCCCTCTCTCTCTGAATCTCCCTCCCTCCCTCCCTCTCTGAATCTCCCTCCCTCCCTCTCTCTCTGAATCTCCCTCCCTCCCTCTCTCTCTGAATCTCCCTCCCTCCCTCTCTGAATCTCCCTCCCTCCCTCTCTCTCTGAATCTCCCTCCCTCCCTCTCTCTCTGAATCTCCCTCCCTCCCTCTCTCTCTGAATCTCCCTCCCTCCCTCTCTCTCTGAATCTCCCTCCCTCCTCTCTCTCTGAATCTCCCTCCCTCTCTCTCTGAATCTCCCTCCCTCCCTCTCTCTGAATCTCCCTCCCTCCTCTCTCTCTCTCTGAATCTCCCTCCCTCCCTCTCTCTCTCTGAATCTCCCTCCCTCCCTCTCTCTCTCTCTGAATCTCCCTCCCTCTCTCTCTCTCTCTCTGAATCTCCCTCCCTCTCACTCTCTCTCTCTCTGAATCTCCCTCCCTCCCTCTCTCTGAATCTCCCTCCCTCCTCTCTCTGAATCTCCCTCCCTCCCTCTCTCTCTGAATCTCCCTCCCTCCCTCTCTCTCTGAATCTCCCTCCCTCCCTCTCTCTCTGAATCTCCCTCCCTCCTCTCTCTGAATCTCCCTCCCTCCCTCCCTCTCTGAATCTCCCTCCCTCCCTCCCTCTCTGAATCTCCCTCCCTCTCCCTCCCTCCTCTCTGAATCTCCCTCCCTCCCTCCCTCTCTCTGAATCTCCCTCCCTCCCTCCCTCTCTGAATCTCCCTCCCTCTCCCTCTCCTCTCTGAATCTCCCTCCCTCTCCCTCTCTCTCTGAATCTCCCTCCCTCCCTCTCTCTCTCTCCGAATCTCCCTCCCTCCCTCTCTCTCCGAATCTCCCTCCCTCCTCCTCTCTCTCTCTCTGAATCTCCCTCCCTCCCTCTCTCTCTGAATCTCCCTCCCTCCCTCTCTCTCTGAATCTCCCTCCCTCCCTCTCTGAATCTCCCTCCCTCCCTCTCTGAATCTCCCTCCCTCCCTCCTCTCTGAATCTCCCTCCCTCCCTCCCTCTCTGAATCTCCCTCCCTCCCTCCCTCCCTCTCCGAATCTCCCTCCCTCCCTCCTCTCTCTGAATCTCCCTCCCTCTCCGAATCTCCCTCCCTCTCCCTCTCCTGAATCTCCCTCCCTCCCTCTCTCTGAATCTCCCTCCCTCCCTCTCTGAATCTCCCTCCCTCCCTCTCTCTCTGAATCTCCCTCCCTCCTCTCTCTGAATCTCCCTCCCTCTCTCTCTCTCTGAATCTCCCTCCCTCCCTCCCTCTCTGAATCTCCCTCCCTCTCCTCTCTGAATCTCCCTCCCTCCCTCTCTCTCTGAATCTCCCTCCCTCTCTCTCTCTCTGAATCTCCCTCCCTCCCTCCTCTCTGAATCTCCCTCCCTCTCTCTCCCTCTCTCTGAATCTCCCTCCCTCTCTCCTCTCTGAATCTCCCTCCCTCTCTCTCTCTCTGAATCTCCCTCCCTCCCTCTCTCTCTGAATCTCCCTCCCTCCCTCTCTCTGAATCTCCCTCCCTCCTCTCTCTGAATCTCCCTCCCTCCCTCTCTGAATCTCCCTCCCTCCTCCCTCTCTGAATCTCCCTCCCTCTCTCTCTCCCTCCTCTCTCTGAATCTCCCTCCCTCCCTCCCTCTCTCTCTGAATCTCCCTCCCTCCCTCTCTCTCTGAATCTCCCTCCCTCCTCTCTCTGAATCTCCCTCCCTCCCTCTCTGAATCTCCCTCCCTCCCTCCTCTCTCTGAATCTCCCTCCCTCCCTCTCTCTCTGAATCTCCCTCCCTCCCTCCTCTCTGAATCTCCCTCCCTCCTCTCTCTCTGAATCTCCCTCCCTCTCTCTCTCTGAATCTCCCTCCCTCCCTCTCTGAATCTCCCTCCCTCCCTCTCTGAATCTCCCTCCCTCTCTCTCTCCTCTCTGAATCTCCCTCCCTCCCTCCTCTCTGAATCTCCCTCCCTCCCTCCCTCTCTGAATCTCCCTCCCTCCCTCCCTCTCTGAATCTCCCTCCCTCCCTCTCTCTCTCCTCTCTGAATCTCCCTCCCTCTCTCTCTCTCTCTCTCTGAATCTCCCTCCCTCCCTCTCTCTCTCTGAATCTCCCTCCCTCCTCTCTCTCTGAATCTCCCTCCCTCCCTCCTCTCTGAATCTCCCTCCCTCCCTCTCTCTCTGAATCTCCCTCCCTCCCTCTCTCTCTGAATCTCCCTCCCTCCCTCCTCTCTGAATCTCCCTCCCTCCCCCTCTCTCTGAATCTCCCTCCCTCCCTCTCTGAATCTCCCTCCCTCCCTCTCTCTCTGAATCTCCCTCCCTCCCTCCCTCTCTGAATCTCCCTCCCTCTCTCTCTCTCTCTGAATCTCCCTCCCTCTCTCTCTCTCTCTGAATCTCCCTCCCCCTCCCTCTCTGAATCTCCCTCCCTCCCTCTCTGAATCTCCCTCCCTCCCTCTCTCTCTCTGAATCTCCCTCCCTCCCTCCCTCTCTGAATCTCCCTCCCTCCCTCTCTCTCTCTCTGAATCTCCCTCCCTCTCCCTCTCTCTCTGAATCTCCCTCCCTCTCTCTCTCTCTGAATCTCCCTCCCTCTCCTCTCTGAATCTCCCTCCCTCCCTCCCTCTCTGAATCTCCCTCCCTCCCTCTCTCTCTGAATCTCCCTCCCTCCCTCTCTCTCTGAATCTCCCTCCCTCCCTCTCTCTCTGAATCTCCCTCCCTCCCTCTCTCTCTGAATCTCCCTCCCTCCCTCCCTCTCTGAATCTCCCTCCCTCCCTCCCTCTCTGAATCTCCCTCCCTCCCTCTCTCTCTGAATCTCCCTCCCTCCCTCTCTCTCTGAATCTCCCTCCTCTCTCTCTCTCTCTGAATCTCCCTCCCTCTCTCTCTCTCTCTGAATCTCCCTCCCTCTCTCTCTGAATCTCCCTCCCTCTCTCTCTCTCTCGAATCTCCCTCCCTCCCTCTCTCTGAATCTCCCTCCCTCCCTCTCTCTGAATCTCCCTCCCTCCCTCCCCTCTCTCTGAATCTCCCTCCCTCCCTCCCTGAATCTCCCTCCCTCCCTCTCCGAATCTCCCTCCCTCCCTCTCTGAATCTCCCTCCCTCCCTCTCTCTCTCCTCTCTCCGAATCTCCCTCCTCCCTCCCTCTCTGAATCTCCCTCCCCTCTCTGAATCTCCTCCCTCTCCGAATCTCCCTCCCTCTCTCCCTCCCTCTCCGAATCTCCCTCCCTCCTCTCCCTTGCTCTCCGAATCTCCCTCCCTCCCTCCATCTCCCTCCCTCTCTCTGAATCTCCCTCCCTCCCTCTCTGAATCTCCCTCCCTCCCTCTCTGAATCTCCCTCCCTCCCTCTCTGAATCTCCCTCCCTCCCTCTCTGAATCTCCCTCCCTCCCTCTCTGAATCTCCCTCCCTCCCTCTCTGAATCTCCCCCTCCCTCTCTCCCTCCTCCTCTCCGAATCTCCCTCCCTCCCTCTCCCTCTCTCCGAATCTCCCTCCCTCCCTCTCTCTCTATCTCCAATCTCCCTCCCTCCCTCTCTCTCTCTCTCTGAATCTCCCTCCCTCCTCACTCTCATGTCCAATCTCCCTCCCTCCCTCCCTCTCTGAATCTCCCTCCCTCCCTCCCTCTCTCGAATCTCCCTCCCTCCCTCCCTCTCTCCGAATCTCCCTCCCTCCCTCCCTCTCTGAATCTCCCTCCCTCCCTCCCTCTCTCGAATCTCCCTCCCTCCCTCTCTCTCTCTCCGAATCTCCCTCCCTCCTCTCTCTCTCTCCGAATCTCCCTCCCTCCCTCTCTGAATCTCCCTCCCTCCCTCCCTCTCCTGAATCTCCCTCTCTCTCTGAATCTCCCTCTCTCTCTCTGAATCTCCCTCCCCCTCTCTGAATCTCCCTCCCTCTCTCTCTCTGAATCTCCCTCCCTCCCTCTCTGAATCTCCCTCCCTCCCTCTCTGAATCTCCCTCCCTCCCTCTCTCTGAATCTCCCTCCCTCTCTCTCTCCTCTCTCTGAATCTCCCTCCCTCCCTCTCTGAATCTCCCTCCCTCCCTCTCTGAATCTCCCTCCTCTCCCTCTCTGAATCTCCCTCCCCTCCTCTCTGAATCTCCCTCCCTCTCTCTCTGAATCTCCCTCTCTCTGAATCTCCCTCCCTCCCTCTCTCTGAATCTCCCTCCCTCCTCTCTCTGAATCTCCCTCCCTCTCTCTCTCTGAATCTCCCTCCCTCTCTCTCTGAATCTCCCTCCCTCTCTCTCTGAATCTCCCTCCCTCTCTCTCTGAATCTCCCTCCCTCTCTCTCTCTCTCTCTCTCTGAAACTCCCTCCCTCCCTCTCTGAATCTCCCTCCCTCCCTCTCTCTCTGAATCTCCCTCCCTCTCTCTCTCTCTGAATCTCCCTCCCTCTCTCTCTCTCTCTGAATCTCCCTCCCTCTCTCTCTCTCTGAATCTCCCTCCCCCTCTCTCTCTGAATCTCCCTCCCTCCCTCTCTCTCTCTCTGAATCTCCCTCCCTCCCTCTCTCTCTCTCTGAATCTCCCTTCCTCTCTCTCTCTCTCTCTGAATCTCCCTCCCTCTCACTATCTCTCTCTCTGAATCTCCCTCCCTCTATCTCTCTCTCTGAATCTCCCTCCCTCTATCTCTCTCTCTGAATCTCCCTCCCTCTCTCTCTGAATCTCCCTCCCTCCCTCTCTCTCTGAATCTCCCTCCCTCCCTCTCTCTCTGAATCTCCCTCCCTCCCTCTCTCTCTGAATCTCCCTCCCTCCCTCTCTCTCTGAATCTCCCTCCCTCCCTCTCTCTCTGAATCTCCCTCCCTCCCTCTCTCTCTGAATCTCCCTCCCTCCCTCTCTCTCTGAATCTCCCTCCCTCTCTCTCTCTCTGAATCTCCCTCCCTCTCTCTCTCTCTGAATCTCCCTCCCTCTCTCTCTCTCTCTGAATCTTCCTCCCTCTCTCTCTGCATCTCCCTCCCTCGCTCTCTCTCTCCGAATCTCCCTCCCTCTCTCTCCGAATCTCCCTCCCTCCCTCTCTCTGTCTCTCCGAATCCCCCTCCCTCTCTCCCTGAATCTCCCTCCCCCTCTCCCTCGCTATCCGAATCTCCCTCCCTCTCTCCCTCGCTATCCGAATCTCCCTCCCTCTCTCCCTTGCTATCCGAATCTCCCTCCCTCCCTCCCTCCCTTGCTATCCGAATCTCCTTCCCTCCCTCTCTCCCTCGCTATCCGAATCTCCCTCCCTCCCTCTCTCCCTCGCTCGCTATCTGAATCTCTCTCCCTCCCTCTCTCCCTCGCTCGCTATCCGAATCTTCCCCCTCCCTCTCTCCCTCGCTCGCTATCCGAATCTCCCTCCCTCCCTCTCTATCTATCCAAATCTCCCTCCCTCCCTCTCTATCTATCCAAACTCCCTCCCTCTCTATCTATCCAAATCTCCCTCCCTCCCTATCTATCCAAATCTCCATCCCTCGCTCCCTCTATCTATCCAAATCTCCATCCCTCGCTCCCTCTATCTATCCAAATCTCCCTCCCTCCCTCTCTATCTATCCAAATCTCCCTCCCTCCCTCTCTATCTATCCAAATCTCCCTCCCTCCCTCACTCACTCTCTATGTATCCAAATCTCCCTCCCTCCCTCTCTATCTATCCAAATCTCCCTCCCTCCCTCTCTATGTATCCAAATCTCCCTCCCTCCCTCTCTATCCAAATCTCCCTCCCTCCCTCTCTATCTATCCAAATCTCCCTCCCTCCCTCTCTATCTATCCAAATCTCCCTCCCTCCCTCTCTATCTATCCAAATCTCCCTCCCTCCCTCTCTATCTATCCAAATCTCCCTCCCTCCCTCTCTATCTATCCAAATCTCCCTCCCTCCCTCTCTATCTATCCGAATCTCCCTCCTCTCCTCTCTATCTATCCGAATCGCCCTCCCTCTCCAAATCTCCCTCCCTCTCCCTCTCCGAATCTCCCTCTCTCTCTCTGAATCTCCCTCCCCCTCTCTGAATCTCCCTCCCTCTCTCTCTCTGAATCTCCCTCCCTCTCTCTCTCTGAATCTCCATCTCTCTCTCTGAATCTCCCTCCCTCTCTCTCTCTCTGAATCTCCCTCCCTCTCTCCCTCTCTGAATCTCCCTCCCTCTCTCCCTCTCTGAATCTCCCTCCCTCTCTCTCTCTCTGAATCTCCCTCCCTCTCTCTCTCTCTCTGAATCTCCCTCCCTCTCTCTGAATCTCCCTACCTCTCTCTCTCCCTCTCTCTGAATCTCCCTACCTCTCTCTCTCTGAATGTCCCTCTCTCTGAATCTCCCTCCCTCTCTCTCTCTCTGAATCTCCCTCCCTCTCTCTCTCTCTGAATCTCCCTCCCTCTCTCTCTCTCTCTGAATCTCCCTCCCTCTCTCTCTCTCTCTGAATCTCCCTCCCTCTCTCTCTCTGAATCTCCCTCCCTCTCTCTCTGAATCTCCCTCCCTCTCTCTCTGAATCTCCCTCCCTCTCTCTCTGAATCTCCCTCCCTCTCTCTCTGAATCTCCCTCCCTCTCTCTCTCTCTCTCTGAAACTCCCTTCCCTCCCTCTCTCTCTGAATCTCCCTCCCTCCCTCTCTCTCTGAATCTCCCTCCCTCCCTCTCTCTCTGAATCTCCTTCCCTCCCTCTCTCTCTGAATCTCCCTCCCTCCCTCTCTCTCTCTCTGAATCTCCCTCCCTCTATCTCTCTCTGAATCTCCCTCTGAATCTCCCTCCGTCTCTCTCTCTCTGAATCTCCCTCCCTCTCTCTCTCTCTCTCTGAATCTCCCTCCTTCTCTCTCTCTCTGAATCTCCCTCCCTCTCTCTCTCTCTCTCTGAATCTCCCTTCCCTCCCTCTCTCTCTCTGAATCTCCCTTCCCTCCCTCTCTCTCTGAATCCCCCTCCCTCCCTCTCTCTCTGAATCTCCCTCCCTCCCTCTCTCTCTGAATCTCCCTCCCTCCCTCTCTCTCTGAATCTCCCTCCCTCCCTCTCTCTCTGAATCTCCCTCCCTCCCTCTCTCTCTGAATCTCCCTCCCTCTCTCTCTCTCTGAATCTCCCTCCCTCTCTCTCTCTCTCTGAATCTCCCTCCCTCTCTCTCTCTCTCTGAATCTCCCTCCCCCTCTCTCTCTGAATCTCCCTCCCTCCCTCTCTCTCTCTCTGAATCTACCTCCCTCCCTCTCTCTCTCTGAATCTCCCTCCCTCCCTCTCTCTCTCTCTGAATCTCCCTTCCTCTCTCTATCTCTCTCTCTGAATCTCCCTCCCTCTCACTATCTCTCTCTCTGAATCTCCCTCCCTCTATCTCTCTCTCTGAATCTCCCTCCCTCCCTCTCTCTCTGAATCTCCCTCCCTCCCTCTCTCTCTGAATCTCCCTCCCTCCCTCTCTCTCTGAATCTCCCTCCCTCTCTCTCTCTCTGAATCTCCCTCCCTCTCTCTCTCTCTGAATCTCCCTCCCTCTCTCTCTCTCTGAATCTCCCTCCCTCTCTCTCTCTCTCTGAATCTCCCTCCCTCTCTCTCTGCATCTCCCTCCCTCTCTCTCTCTCTCTGAATCTCCCTCCCTCCCTCTCTCTGAATCTCCCTCCCTCTGAATCTCCCTCCCTCTCTCTCCGAATCTCCCTCCCTCTCTCTCCGAATCTCCCTCCCTCTCTCTCCGAATCTCCCTCCCTCCCTCTCTCTCTGTCTCTCCGAATCCCCCTCCCTCTCTCCCTGAATCTCCCTCCCTCTCTCCCTCGCTATCCGAATCTCCCTCCCTCTCTCCCTCGCTATCCGAATCTCCCTCCCTCTCTCCCTTGCTATCCGAATCTCCCTCCCTCCCTCCCTCCCTTGCTATCCGAATCTCCCTCCCTCCCTCTCTCCCTCGCTATCCGAATCTCCCTCCCTCCCTCTCTCCCTCGCTCGCTATCCGAATCTCTCTCCCTCCCTCTCTCCCTCGCTATCCGAATCTTCCCCCTCCCTCTCTCCCTCGCTCGCTATCCGAATCTCCCTCCCTCCCTCTCTATCTATCCAAATCTCCCTCCCTCCCTCTCTATCTATCCAAACTCCCTCCCTCTCTATCTATCCAAATCTCCCTCCCTCCCTATCTATCCAAATCTCCATCCCTCGCTCCCTCTATCTATCCAAATCTCCATCCCTCGCTCCCTCTATCTATCCAAATCTCCCTCCCTCCCTCTCTATCTATCCAAATCTCCCTCCCTCCCTCTCTATCTATCCAAATCTCCCTCCCTCACTCACTCTCTATGTATCCAAATCTCCCTCCCTCCCTCTCTATCTATCCAAATCTCCCTCCCTCCCTCTCTATGTATCCAAATCTCCCTCCCTCCCTCTCTATCCAAATCTCCCTCCCTCCCTCTCTATCCAAATCTCCCTCCCTCCCTCTCTATCTATCCAAATCTCCCTCCCTCCCTCTCTATCTATCCAAATCTCCCTCCCTCCCTCCCTCTCTATCTATCCGAATCTCCCTCCTCTCCTCTCTATCTATCCGAATCGCCCTCCCTCTCCAAATCTCCCTCCCTCTCCCTCTCCGAATCTCCCTCTCTCTCTGAATCTCCCTCTCTCTCTCTGAATCTCCCTCCCCCTCTCTGAATCTCCCTCCCTCTCTCTCTCTGAATCTCCCTCCCTCTCTCTCTCTGAATCTCCATCTCTCTCTCTGAATCTCCCTCCCTCTCTCTCTCTCTGAATCTCCCTCCCTCTCTCTCTCTCTGAATCTCCCTCCCTCTCTCTGAATCTCCCTACCTCTCTCTCTCCCGCTCTCTGAATCTCCCTACCTCTCTCTCTCTGAATGTCCCTCTCTCTGAATCTCCCTCCCTCTCTCTCTCTCTGAATCTCCCTCCCTCTCTCTCTCTCTCTGAATCTCCCTCCCTCTCTCTCTCTGAATCTCCCTCCCTCTCTCTCTCTGAATCTCCCTCCCTCTCTCTCTGAATCTCCCTCCCTCTCTCTCTGAATCTCCCTCCCTCTCTCTCTGAATCTCCCTCCCTCTCTCTCTCTCTCTCTCTCTGAAACTCCCTTCCCTCCCTCTCTCTCTGAATCTCCCTCCCTCCCTCTCTCTCTGAATCTCCCACCCTCCCTCTCTCTCTGAATCTCCTTCCCTCCCTCTCTCTCTGAATCTCCTTCCCTCCCTCTCTCTCTGAATCTCCCTCCCTCCCTCTCTCTCTGAATCTCCCTCCCTCTATCTCTCTCTGAATCTCCCTCCCTCTCTCTCTGAATCTCCCTCCCTCTCTCTCTGAATCTCCCTCCCTCTCTCTCTCTCTCTCTGAATCTCCCTTCCTCCCTCTCTCTCTGAATCTCCCTCCCTCCCTCTCTCTCTGAATCTCCCTCTGAATCTCCCTCCGTCTCTCTCTCTCTGAATCTCCCTCCCTCTCTCTCTCTCTCTCTGAATCTCCCTCCTTCTCTCTCTCTCTGAATCTCCCTCCCTCTCTCTGTCTCTCTCTGAATCTCCCTCCCTCTCTCTCTCTGAATCTCCCTCCCTCTCTCTCTCTCTCTCTGAATCTCCCTCCCTCTCTCTCTCTCTCTCTGAATCTCCCTCCCTCTCTCTCTCTCTCTCTGAATCTCCCTCCTCTCTCTCTCTCTGAATCTCCCTTCCCTCCCTCTCTCTCTGAATCCCCCTCCCTCCCTCTCTCTCTGAATCTCCCTCCCTCCCTCTCTCTCTGAATCTCCCTCCCTCCCTCTCTCTCTGAATCTCCCTCCCTCCCTCTCTCTCTGAATCTCCCTCCCTCCCTCTCTCTCTGAATCTCCCTCCCTCTCTCTCTCTCTGAATCTCCCTCCCTCCTCTCTCTCTCTGAATCTCCCTCCCTCCTCTCTCTCTCTGAATCTCCCTCCCTCCCTCTCTCTCTCTCTGAATCTCCCTCCCTCCCTCTCTCTCTCTCTGAATCTCCCTCCCTCCCTCTCTCTCTCTGAATCTCCCTCCCTCCCTCTCTCTCTCTCTGAATCTCCCTTCCTCTCTCTATCTCTCTCTCTGAATCTCCCTCCTCTCACTATCTCTCTCTCTGAATCTCCCTCCCTCTATCTCTCTCTCTGAATCTCCCTCCCTCTCTCTCTGAATCTCCCTCCCTCCCTCTCTCTCTGAATCTCCCTCCCTCCCTCTCTCTCTGAATCTCCCTCCCTCCCTCTCTCTCTGAATCTCCCTCCCTCCCTCTCTCTCTGAATCTCCCTCCCTCTCTCTCTCTCTGAATCTCCCTCCCTCTCTCTCTCTCTGAATCTCCCTCCCTCTCTCTCTCTCTCTGAATCTCCCTCCCTCCCTCTCTCTGAATCTCCCTCCCTCTCTCTCTGCATCTCCCTCCCTCTCTCTCTCTCTCTGAATCTCCCTCCCTCCCTCTCTCTGAATCTCCCTCCCTCTGAATCTCCCTCCCTCTCTCTCCGAATCTCCCTCCCTCTCTCTCCGAATCTCCCTCCCTCTCTCTCCGAATCTCCCTCCCTCCCTCTCTCTCTGTCTCTCCGAATCCCCCTCCCTCTCTCCCTGAATCTCCCTCCCTCTCTCCCTCGCTATCCGAATCTCCCTCCCTATCTCACTCGCTATCCGAATCTCCCTCCCTCTCTCCCTTGCTATCCGAATCTCCCTCCCTCCCTCCCTCCCTTGCTATCCGAATCTCCCTCCCTCCCTCTCTCCCTCGCTATCCGAATCTCCCTCCCTCCCTCTCTCCCTCGCTCGCTATCCGAATCTCTCTCCCTCCCTCTCTCCCTCGCTCGCTATCCGAATCTCTCTCCCTCCCTCTCTCCCTCGCTCGCTATCCGAATCTTCCCCCTCCCTCTCTCCCTCGCTCGCTATCCGAATCTCCCTCCCTCCCTCTCTATCTATCCAAATCTCCCTCCCTCCCTCTCTATCTATCCAAACTCCCTCCCTCTCTATCTATCCAAATCTCCCTCCCTCTCTATCTATCCAAATCTCCCTCCCTCCCTATCTATCCAAATCTCCATCCCTCGCTCCCTCTATCTATCCAAATCTCCATCCCTCGCTCCCTCTATCTATCCAAATCTCCCTCCCTCCCTCTCTATCTATCCAAATCTCCCTCCCTCCCTCTCTATGTATCCAAATCTCCCTCCCTCCTCCTCTCTATCCAAATCTCCCTCCCTCCCTCTCTATCCAAATCTCCCTCCCTCCCTCTCTATCTATCCAAATCTCCCTCCCTCCCTCTCTATCTATCCAAATCTCCCTCCCTCCCTCCCTCTCTATCTATCCGAATCTCCCTCCTCTCCTCTCTATCTATCCGAATCGCCCTCCCTCTCCAAATCTCCCTCCCTCTCCCTCTCCGAATCTCCCTCTCTCTCTGAATCTCCCTCTCTCTCTCTGAATCTCCCTCCCCCTCTCTGAATCTCCCTCCCTCTCTCTCTCTGAATCTCCCTCCCTCTCTCTCTCTGAATCTCCATCTCTCTCTCTGAATCTCCCTCCCTCTCTCTCTCTCTGAATCTCCCTCCCTCTCTCCCTCTCTGAATCTCCCTCCCTCTCTCCCTCTCTGAATCTCCCTCCCTCTCTCTCTCTCTGAATCTCCCTCCCTCTCTCTCTCTCTGAATCTCCCTCCCTCTCTCTGAATCTCCCTACCTCTCTCTCTCCCTCTCTCTGAATCTCCCTACCTCTCTCTCTCTGAATGTCCCTCTCTCTGAATCTCCCTCCCTCTCTCTCTCTCTGAATCTCCCTCCCTCTCTCTCTCTCTCTGAATCTCCCTCCCTCTCTCTCTCTGAATCTCCCTCCCTCTCTCTCTCTGAATCTCCCTCCCTCTCTCTCTGAATCTCCCTCCCTCTCTCTCTGAATCTCCCTCCCTCTCTCTCTGAATCTCCCTCCCTCTCTCTCTGAATCTCCCTCCCTCTCTCTCTCTCTCTCTCTCTGAAACTCCCTTCCCTCCCTCTCTCTCTGAATCTCCCTCCCTCCCTCTCTCTCTGAATCTCCCTCCCTCCCTCTCTCTCTGAATCTCCCTCCCTCCCTCTCTCTCTGAATCTCCTTCCCTCCCTCTCTCTCTGAATCTCCCTCCCTCCCTCTCTCTCTGAATCTCCCTCCCTCTCTCTCTCTGAATCTCCCTCCCTCATCTCTCTCTGAATCTCCCTCCCTCTCTCTCTGAATCTCCCTCCCTCTCTCTCTGAATCTCCCTCCCTCTCTCTCTGAATCTCCCTCCCTCTCTCTCTGAATCTCCCTCCCTCTCTCTCTCTCTCTCTGAATCTCCCTTCCTCCCTCTCTCTCTGAATCTCCCTCCCTCCCTCTCTCTCTGAATCTCCCTCTGAATCTCCCTCCGTCTCTCTCTCTCTGAATCTCCCTCCCTCTCTCTCTCTCTCTCTGAATCTCCCTCCTTCTCTCTCTCTCTGAATCTCCCTCCCTCTCTCTCTCTCTCTCTCTGAATCTCCCTCCCTCTCTCTCTCTCTGAATCTCCCTCCCTCTCTCTCTCTCTCTCTGAATCTCCCTCCCCTCTCTCTCTCTCTCTGAATCTCCCTTCCCTCCCTCTCTCTCTGAATCCCCCTCCCTCCCTCTCTCTCTGAATCTCCCTCCCTCCCTCTCTCTCTGAATCTCCCTCCCTCCCTCTCTCTCTGAATCTCCCTCCCTCCCTCTCTCTCTGAATCTCCCTCCCTCCCTCTCTCTCTGAATCTCCCTCCCTCCCTCTCTCTCTGAATCTCCCTCCCTCTCTCTCTCTCTGAATCTCCCTCCCTCTCTCTCTCTCTGAATCTCCCTCCCTCCTCTCTCTCTGAATCTCCCTCCCTCTCTCTCTCTCTGAATCTCCCTCCCTCTCTCTCTCTGAATCTCCCTCCCCCTCTCTCTCTGAATCTCCCTCCCCCTCTCTCTCTGAATCTCCCTCCCTCCCTCTCTCTCTCTCTGAATCTCCCTCCCTCCCTCTCTCTCTCTGAATCTCCCCCTCCCTCTCTCTCTCTGAATCTCCCTCCCTCTCTCTCTCTGAATCTCCCTCCTCTCTCTATCTCTCTCTCTGAATCTCCCTCCCTCTCACTATCTCTCTCTCTGAATTCCCTCCCTCTCTCTCTCTCTGAATCTCCCTCCCTCTCTCTCTGAATCTCCCTCCCTCCCTCTCTCTCTGAATCTCCCTCCCTCCCTCTCTCTCTGAATCTCCCTCCCTCCCTCTCTCTCTGAATCTCCCTCCCTCCCTCTCTCTCTGAATCTCCCTCCCTCCCTCTCTCTCTGAATCTCCCTCCCTCCCTCTCTCTCTGAATCTCCCTCCCTCTCTCTCTCTCTGAATCTCCCTCCCTCTCTCTCTCTGAATCTCCCTCCCTCTCTCTCTCTGAATCTCCCTCCCTCTCTCTCTGCATCTCCCTCCCTCTCTCTCTCTCTGAATCTCCCTCCCTCCCTCTCTCTGAATCTCCCTCCCTCTCTCTCCGAATCTCCCTCCCTCTCTCTCCGAATCTCCCTCCCTCTCTCTCCGAATCTCCCTCCCTCTCTCTCCGAATCTCCCTCCCTCTCTCTCCGAATCTCCCTCCCTCTCTATCCGAATCTCCCTCTCTCTCTGTCTCTCCGAATCCCCCTCCCTCTCTCCCTGAATCTCCCTCCCTCTCTCCCTCGCTATCCGAATCTCCCTCCCTCTCTCCCTCGCTATCCGAATCTCCCTCCCTCTCTCCCTTGCTATCCGAATCTCCCTCCCTCCCTCCCTCCCTTGCTATCCGAATCTCCCTCCCTCCCTCTCTCCCTCGCTATCCGAATCTCCCTCCCTCCCTCTCTCCCTCGCTCGCTATCCGAATCTCTCTCCCTCCCTCTCTCCCTCGCTCGCTATCCGAATCTTCCCCCTCCCTCTCTCCCTCGCTCGCTATCCGAATCTCCCTCCCTCCCTCTCTATCTATCCAAATCTCCCTCCCTCCCTCTCTATCTATCCAAACTCCCTCCCTCTCTATCTATCCAAATCTCCCTCCCTCCCTATCTATCCAAATCTCCATCCCTCGCTCCCTCTATCTATCCAAATCTCCATCCCTCGCTCCCTCTATCTATCCAAATCTCCCTCCCTCCCTCTCTATCCAAATCTCCCTCCCTCCCTCTCTATCTATCCAAATCTCCCTCCCTCACTCACTCTCTATGTATCCAAATCTCCCTCCCTCCCTCTCTATCTATCCAAATCTCCCTCCCTCCCTCTCTATGTATCCAAATCTCCCTCCCTCCCTCTCTATCCAAATCTCCCTCCCTCCCTCTCTATCTATCCAAATCTCCCTCCCTCCCTCTCTATCTATCCAAATCTCCCTCCCTCCCTCTCTATCTATCCAAATCTCCCTCCCTCCCTCCCTCTCTATCTATCCGAATCTCCCTCCTCTCCTCTCTATCTATCCGAATCGCCCTCCCTCTCCAAATCTCCCTCCCTCTCCCTCCCTCTCTCTCTCTCTCTCTGAATCTCCCTCCCTCTCTCTCTCTGAATCTCCCTCCCTTTCTCTCTCTGAATCTCCCTCCCTCTCTCCCTCTCTGAATCTCCCTCCCTCTCTCCCTCTCTGAATCTCCCTCCCTCTCTCTCTCTCTGAATCTCCCTCCCTCTCTCTCTCTCTGAATCTCCCTCCCTCTCTCTGAATCTCCCTACCTCTCTCTCTCCCTCTCTCTGAATCTCCCTCCCTCTCTCTCTCTCTGAATCTCCCTCCCTCTCTCTCTCTCTCTGAATCTCCCTCCCTCTCTCTCTCTGAATCTCCCTCCCTCTCTCTCTCTGAATCTCCCTCCCTCTCTCTCTCTGAATCTCCCTCCCTCTCTCTCTGAATCTCCCTCCCTCTCTCTCTGAATCTCCCTCC
This sequence comes from Salmo salar, assembly GCF_965601325.2. Taxonomy (NCBI): domain Eukaryota; kingdom Metazoa; phylum Chordata; class Actinopteri; order Salmoniformes; family Salmonidae; genus Salmo; species Salmo salar. The sequence goes on from NC_138313.1 coordinate 38,429,292, forward strand.
CTCTCTCTCTGAATCTCCCTCCCTCTCTCTCTCTCCCTCTCTCCTGAAACTCCCTTCCCTCCCTCTCTCTCTGAATCTCCCTCCCTCCCTCTCTCTCTGAATCTCCCTCCCTCCCTCTCTCTCTGAATCTCCCTCCCTCCCTCTCTCTCTGAATCTCCCTCCCTCCCTCTCTCTCTGAATCTCCCTCCCTCCCTCTCTCTCTGAATCTCCCTCCCTCTCTCTCTGAATCTCCCTCCCTCTCTCTCTGAATCTCCCTCCCTCTCTCTCTGAATCTCCCTCCCTCTCTCTCTGAATCTCCCTCCCTCTCTCTCTCTCTCTCTGAATCTCCCTTCCTCCCTCTCTCTCTGAATCTCCCTCCCTCCCTCTCTCTCTGAATCTCCCTCTGAATCTCCCTCCGTCTCTCTCTCTCTGAATCTCCCTCCCTCCTCTCTCTCTCTGAATCTCCCTCCTCTCTCTCTCTCTCTGAATCTCCCTCCCTCTCTCTCTCTCTCTCTGAATCTCCCTCCCTCTCTCTCTCTCTCTCTGAATCTCCCTCCCTCTCTCTCTCTCTCTCTGAATCTCCCTCCCCTCTCTCTCTCTCTCTGAATCTCCCTTCCCTCCCTCTCTCTCTGAATCCCCCTCCCTCCCTCTCTCTCTGAATCTCCCTCCCTCCCTCTCTCTCTGAATCTCCCTCCCTCCCTCTCTCTCTGAATCTCCCTCCCTCCCTCTCTCTCTGAATCTCCCTCCCTCCCTCTCTCTCTGAATCTCCCTCCCTCCCTCTCTCTCTGAATCTCCCTCCCTCCCTCTCTCTCTGAATCTCCCTCCCTCCCTCTCTCTCTGAATCTCCCTCCCTCTCTCTCTGAATCTCCCTCCCTCCTCTCTCTCTGAATCTCCCTCCCTCTCTCTCTCTCTCTGAATCTCCCTCCCTCCCTCTCTCTCTCTGAATCTCCCTCCCTCCCTCTCTCTCTCTCTGAATCTCCCTCCCTCCCTCTCTCTCTCTGAATCTCCCTCCCTCCCTCTCTCTCTCTCTGAATCTCCCTCCCTCCTCTCTCTCTCTGAATCTCCCTCCCTCTCATCTCTCTCTCTGAATCTCCCTCCCTCTCACTATCTCTCTCTCTGAATCTCCCTCCCTCCCTCTCGATCTCCCTCCCTCCTCTCTGAATCTCCCTCCCTCCCTCTCTCTCTGAATCTCCCTCCCTCCCTCTCTCTCTGAATCTCCCTCCCTCCCTCTCTCTCTGAATCTCCCTCCCTCCCTCTCTCTCTGAATCTCCCTCCCTCCCTCTCTCTCTGAACTCCCTCCCCCTCTCTCTCTGAATCTCCCTCCCTCTCTCTCTCTCTGAATCTCCCTCCCCTCTCTCTCTCTGAATCTCCCTCCCTCTCTCTCCTGAATCTCCCTCCCTCTCTCTCTCTGAATCTCCCTCCCTCTCTCTCTGCATCTCCCTCCCTCTCTCTCTCTCTGAATCTCCCTCCCTCCCTCTCTCTGAATCTCCCTCCCTCTGAATCTCCCTCCCTCTCTCTCCGAATCTCCCTCCCTCTCTCTCCGAATCTCCCTCCCTCTCTCTCCGAATCTCCCTCCCTCTCTCTCCGAATCTCCCTCCCTCCCTCTCTCTCTGTCTCTCCGAATCCCCCTCCCTCTCTCCCTGAATCTCCCTCCCTCTCTCCCTCGCTATCCGAATCTCCCTCCCTCTCTCCCTCGCTATCCGAATCTCCCTCCCTCTCTCCCTTGCTATCCGAATCTCCCTCCCTCCCTCCCTCCCTTGCTATCCGAATCTCCCTCCCTCCCTCTCTCCCTCGCTATCCGAATCTCCCTCCCTCCCTCTCTCCCTCGCTCGCTATCCGAATCTCTCTCCCTCCCTCTCTCCCTCGCTCGCTATCCGAATCTTCCCCCTCCCTCTCTCCCTCGCTCGCTATCCGAATCTCCCTCCCTCCCTCTCTATCTATCCAAATCTCCCTCCCTCCCTCTCTATCTATCCAAACTCCCTCCCTCTCTATCTATCCAAATCTCCCTCCCTCCCTATCTATCCAAATCTCCATCCCTCGCTCCCTCTATCTATCCAAATCTCCATCCCTCGCTCCCTCTATCTATCCAAATCTCCCTCCCTCCCTCTCTATCTATCCAAATCTCCCTCCCTCCCTCTCTATCTATCCAAATCTCCCTCCCTCACTCACTCTCTATGTATCCAAATCTCCCTCCCTCCCTCTCTATCTATCCAAATCTCCATCCCTCCCTCTCTATGTATCCAAATCTCCCTCCCTCCCTCTCTATCCAAATCTCCCTCCCTCCCTCTCTATCCAAATCTCCCTCCCTCCCTCTCTATCTATCCAAATCTCCCTCCCTCCCTCTCTATCTATCCAAATCTCCCTCCCTCCCTCCCTCTCTATCTATCCGAATCTCCCTCCTCTCCTCTCTATCTATCCGAATCGCCCTCCCTCTCCAATCTCCCTCCCTCTCCCTCTCCGAATCTCCCTCTCTCTCTGAATCTCCCTCTCTCTCTCTGAATCTCCCTCCCCCTCTCTGAATCTCCCTCCCTCTCTCTCTCTGAATCTCCCTCCCTCTCTCTCTCTGAATCTCCCTCCCTCTCTCTCTCTGAATCTCCCTCCCTCTCTCTCTCTCTGAATCTCCCTCCCTCTCTCCCTCTCTGAATCTCCCTCCCTCTCTCTCTCTCTGAATCTCCCTCCCTCTCTCTCTCTCTGAATCTCCCTCCCTCTCTCTCTCGAATCTCCCTCCCTCTCTCTCTCTCTGAATCTCCCTCCCTCTCTCTGAATCTCCCTACCTCTCTCTCTCCCTCTCTCTGAATCTCCCTACCTCTCTCTCTCTGAATGTCCCTCTCTCTGAATCTCCCTCCCTCTCTCTCTCTCTGAATCTCCCTCCCTCTCTCTCTCTCTCTGAATCTCCCTCCCTCTCTCTCTCTGAATCTCCCTCCCTCTCTCTCTCTGAATCTCCCTCCCTCTCTCTCTGAATCTCCCTCCCTCTCTCTCTGAATCTCCCTCCCTCTCTCTCTGAATCTCCCTCCCTCTCTCTCTCTCTCTCTCTCTCTGAAACTCCCTTCCCTCCCTCTCTCTCTGAATCTCCCTCCCTCCCTCTCTCTCTGAATCTCCCTCCCTCCCTCTCTCTCTGAATCTCCCTCCCTCCCTCTCTCTCTGAATCTCCCTCCCTCCCTCTCTCTCTGAATCTCCCTCCCTCTATCTCTCTCTGAATCTCCCTCCCTCTATCTCTCTCTGAATCTCCCTCCCTCTATCTCTCTCTGAATCTCCCTCCCTCTCTCTCTGAATCTCCCTCCCTCTCTCTCTGAATCTCCCTCCCTCTCTCTCTCTCTGAATCTCCCTTCCTCCCTCTCTCTCTGAATCTCCCTCCCTCCCTCTCTCTCTCTGAATCTCCCTCCCTCTCTCTCTCTGAATCTCCCTCCCTCTCTCTCTGAATCTCCCTCCCTCTCTCTCTGAATCTCCCTCCCTCTCTCTCTGAATCTCCCTCCCTCTCCTCGAATCTCCCTCCCTCCCTCCCTCTGAATCTCCCTCCCTCCCTCTCTCTGAATCTCCCTCCCTCCCTCTCTCTCTCTCTCTGAATCTCCCTCCCTCTCTCTCTCTCTGAATCTCCCTCCCTCTCTCTCTCTCTGAATCTCCCTCCCTCCCTCTCTCTCTGAATCTCCCTCCCTCCCTCTCTCTCTGAATCTCCCTCCCTCCCTCTCTCTCTGAATCTCCCTCCCTCCCTCTCTCTCTGAATCTCCCTCCCTCCCTCTCTCTCTGAATCTCCTTCCCTCCCTCTCTCTCTGAATCTCCCTCCCTCCCTCTCTCTCTGAATCTCCCTCCCTCTCTCTCTCTGAATCTCCCTCCCTCTATCTCTCTCTGAATCTCCCTCCCTCTCTCTCTGAATCTCCCTCCCTCTCTCTCTGAATCTCCCTCCCTCTCTCTCTGAATCTCCCTCCCTCTCTCTCTCTCTCTGAATCTCCCTTCCTCCCTCTCTCTCTGAATCTCCCTCCCTCCCTCTCTCTCTGAATCTCCCTCTGAATCTCCCTCCTCTCTCTCTCTCTGAATCTCCCTCCCTCTCTCTCTCTCTCTCTGAATCTCCCTCCTTCTCTCTCTCTCTCTGAATCTCCCTCCCTCTCTCTCTCTCTCTCTGAATCTCCCTCCCTCTCTCTCTCTCTCTCTGAATCTCCCTCCCTCTCTCTCTGAATCTCCCTCCCTCTCTCTCTCTCTCTCTCTCTGAATCTCCCTCCCCTCTCTCTCTCTCTCTGAATCTCCCTTCCCTCCCTCTCTCTCTGAATCCCCCTCCCTCCCTCTCTCTCTGAATCTCCCTCCCTCCCTCTCTCTCTGAATCTCCCTCCCTCCCTCTCTCTCTGAATCTCCCTCCCTCCCTCTCTCTCTGAATCTCCCTCCCTCCCTCTCTCTCTGAATCTCCCTCCCTCTCTCTCTCTCTGAATCTCCCTCCCTCTCTCTCTCTCTCTGAATCTCCCTCCCTCTCTCTCTCTCTCTGAATCTCCCTCCCCCTCTCTCTGAATCTCCCTCCCTCCCCTCCCTCTCTGAATCTCCCTCCCTCCCTCTCTCTCTCTGAATCTCCCTCCCTCCCTCTCTCTCTCTCTGAATCTCCCTTCCTCTCTCTATCTCTCTCTCTGAATCTCCCTCCCTCTCCATCTCTCTCTCTGAATCTCCCTCCCTCTATCTCTCTCTCTGAATCTCCCTCCCTCTCTCTCTGAATCTCCCTCCCTCCCTCTCTCTCTGAATCTCCCTCCCTCCCTCTCTCTCTGAATCTCCCTCCCTCCCTCTCTCTCTGAATCTCCCTCCCTCCCTCTCTCTCTGAATCTCCCTCCCTCCCTCTCTCTCTGAATCTCCCTCCCTCTCTCTCTCTCTGAATCTCCCTCCCTCTCTCTCTCTCTCTGAATCTCCCTCCCTCTCTCTCTCTGAATCTCCCTCCCTCTCTCTCTGCATCTCCCTCCCTCTCTCTCTCTCTCTGAATCTCCCTCCCTCCCTCTCTCTGAATCTCCCTCCCTCTGAATCTCCCTCCCTCTCTCTCCGAATCTCCCTCCCTCTCTCTCCGAATCTCCCTCCCTCTCTCTCCGAATCTCCCTCCCTCTCTCTCCGAATCTCCCTCCCTCCCTCTCTCTCTGTCTCTCCGAATCCCCCTCCCTCTCTCCCTGAATCTCCCTCCCTCTCTCCCTCGCTATCCGAATCTCCCTCCCTCTCTCCCTCGCTATCCGAATCTCCCTCCCTCTCTCCCTTGCTATCCGAATCTCCCTCCCTCCCTCCCTCCCTTGCTATCCGAATCTCCCTCCCTCCCTCTCTCCCTCGCTATCCGAATCTCCCTCCCTCCCTCTCTCCCTCGCTCGCTATCCGAATCTCTCTCCCTCCCTCTCTCCCTCGCTCGCTATCCGAATCTTCCCCCTCCCTCTCTCCCTCGCTCGCTATCCGAATCTCCCTCCCTCCCTCTCTATCTATCCAAATCTCCCTCCCTCCCTCTCTATCTATCCAAACTCCCTCCCTCTCTATCTATCCAAATCTCCATCCCTCCCTCCCTCTATCTATCCAAATCTCCATCCCTCGCTCCCTCTATCTATCCAAATCTCCATCCCTCGCTCCCTCTATCTATCCAAATCTCCCTCCCTCCCTCTCTATCTATCCAAATCTCCCTCCCTCCCTCTCTATCTATCCAAATCTCCCTCCCTCACTCACTCTCTATGTATCCAAATCTCCCTCCCTCCCTCTCTATCTATCCAAATCTCCATCCCTCCCTCTCTATGTATCCAAATCTCCCTCCCTCCCTCTCTATCCAAATCTCCCTCCCTCCCTCTCTATCCAAATCTCCCTCCCTCCCTCTCTATCTATCCAAATCTCCCTCCCTCCCTCTCTATCTATCCAAATCTCCCTCCCTCCCTCCCTCTCTATCTATCCGAATCTCCCTCCTCTCCTCTCTATCTATCCGAATCGCCCTCCCTCTCCAAATCTCCCTCCCTCTCCCTCTCCGAATCTCCCTCTCTCTCTGAATCTCCCTCTCTCTCTCTGAATCTCCCTCCCCCTCTCTGAATCTCCCTCCCTCTCTCTCTCTGAATCTCCCTCCCTCTCTCTCTCTGAATCTCCATCTCTCTCTCTGAATCTCCCTCCCTCTCTCTCTCTCTGAATCTCCCTCCCTCTCTCCCTCTCTGAATCTCCCTCCCTCTCTCTCTCTCTGAATCTCCCTCCCTCTCTCTCTCTCTGAATCTCCCTCCCTCTCTCTCTCTGAATCTCCCTCCCTCTCTCTCTCTCTGAATCTCCCTCCCTCTCTCTGAATCTCCCTACCTCTCTCTCTCCCTCTCTCTGAATCTCCCTACCTCTCTCTCTCTGAATGTCCCTCTCTCTGAATCTCCCTCCCTCTCTCTCTCTCTGAATCTCCCTCCCTCTCTCTCTCTCTCTGAATCTCCCTCCCTCTCTCTCTCTGAATCTCCCTCCCTCTCTCTCTCTGAATCTCCCTCCCTCTCTCTCTGAATCTCCCTCCCTCTCTCTCTGAATCTCCCTCCCTCTCTCTCTGAAACTCCCTTCCCTCCCTCTCTCTCTGAATCTCCCTCCCTCCCTCTCTCTCTGAATCTCCCTCCCTCCCTCTCTCTCTGAATCTCCCTCCCTCCCTCTCTCTCTGAATCTCCCTCCCTCCCTCTCTCTCTGAATCTCCCTCCCTCCCTCTCTCTCTGAATCTCCCTCCCTCTATCTCTCTCTGAATCTCCCTCCCTCTATCTCTCTCTGAATCTCCCTCCCTCTATCTCTCTCTGAATCTCCCTCCCTCTCTCTCTGAATCTCCCTCCCTCTCTCTCTCTCTCTCTGAATCTCCCTTCCTCCCTCTCTCTCTGAATCTCCCTCCCTCCCTCTCTCTCTGAATCTCCCTCCCTCTCTCTCTCTGAATCTCCCTCTCTCTCTCGAATCTCCCTCCCTCTCTCTCTGAATCTCCCTCCCTCTCTCTCTCTCTCTCTCTGAATCTCCCTCCCTCTCTCTATCTCCCTCTGAATCTCCCTCCCTCTCTCTCTCTCTGAATCTCCCTCCCTCTCTCTCTCTCTCTCTGAATCTCCCTCCCTCTCTCTCTCTCTCTGAATCTCCCTCCCTCCCTCTCTCTCTGAATCTCCCTCCCTCTCTCTCTCTCTGAATCTCCCTCCCTCCCTCTCTCTCTGAATCTCCCTCCCTCCCTCTCTCTCTGAATCTCCCTCCCTCCCTCTCTCTCTGAATCCCCCTCCCTCCCTCTCTCTCTGAATCTCCCTCCCTCCCTCTCTCTCTGAATCTCCCTCCCTCCCTCTCTCTCTGAATCTCCCTCCCTCCCTCTCTCTCTGAATCTCCCTCCCTCCCTCTCTCTCTCTCTGAATCTCCCTCCCTCCCTCTCTCTCTCTGAATCTCCCTCCCTCCCTCTCTCTCTCTGAATCTCCCTCCCTCTCTCTCTCTCTCTCTGAATCTCCCTCCCTCTCTCTATCTCTCTCTCTGAATCTCCCTCCCTCTCACTATCTCTCTCTCTGAATCTCCCTCCCTCTCACTATCTCTCTCTCTGAATCTCCCTCCCTCCTATCTCTCTCTCTGAATCTCCCTCCCTCCTCTCTCTCTGAATCTCCCTCCCTCCCTCTCTCTCTGAATCTCCCTCCCTCCCTCTCTCTCTGAATCTCCCTCCCTCCCTCTCTCTCTGAATCTCCCTCCCTCCCTCTCTCTCTGAATCTCCCTCCCTCCCTCTCTCTCTGAATCTCCCTCCCTCTCTCTCTCTCTGAATCTCCCTCCCTCTCTCTCTCTCTCTGAATCTCCCTCCCTCTCTCTCTCTGAATCTCCCTCCCTCTCTCTCTGCATCTCCCTCCCTCTCTCTCTCTCTCTGAATCTCCCTCCCTCCCTCTCTCTGAATCTCCCTCCCTCTGAATCTCCCTCCCTCTCTCTCCGAATCTCCCTCCCTCTCTCTCCGAATCTCCCTCCCTCTCTCTCCGAATCTCCCTCCCTCTCTCTCCGAATCTCCCTCCCTCCCTCTCTCTCTGTCTCTCCGAATCCCCCTCCCTCTCTCCCTGAATCTCCCTCCCTCTCTCCCTCGCTATCCGAATCTCCCTCCCCCTCTCTCCCTCGCTATCCGAATCTCCCTCCCTCTCTCCCTTGCTATCCGAATCTCCCTCCCTCCCTCCCTCCCTTGCTATCCGAATCTCCCTCCCTCCCTCTCTCCCTCGCTATCCGAATCTCCCTCCCTCCCTCTCTCCCTCGCTCGCTATCCGAATCTCTCTCCCTCCCTCTCTCCCTCGCTCGCTATCCGAATCTTCCCCCTCCCTCTCTCCCTCGCTCGCTATCCGAATCTCCCTCCCTCCCTCTCTATCTATCCAAATCTCCCTCCCTCCCTCTCTATCTATCCAAACTCCCTCCCTCTCTATCTATCCAAATCTCCCTCCCTCCCTATCTATCCAAATCTCCATCCCTCGCTCCCTCTATCTATCCAAATCTCCATCCCTCTCCCTCTATCTATCCAATCTCCCTCCCTCCCTCTCTATCCAAATCTCCCTCCCTCCCTCTCTATCTATCCAAATCTCCCTCCCTCACTCACTCTCTATGTATCCAAATCTCCCTCCCTCCCTCTCTATCTATCAATCTCCCTCCCTCCCTCTCTATGTATCCAAATCTCCCTCCCTCCCTCTCTATCCAAATCTCCCTCCCTCCCTCTCTATCCAAATCTCCCTCCCTCCCTCTCTATCTATCCAAATCTCCCTCCCTCCCTCTCTATCTATCCAAATCTCCCTCCCTCCCTCCCTCTCTATCTATCCGAATCTCCCTCCTCTCCTCTCTATCTATCCGAATCGCCCTCCCTCTCCAAATCTCCCTCCCTCTCCCTCTCCGAATCTCCCTCTCTCTCTCTGAATCTCCCTCCCTCTCTCTCTGAATCTCCCTCCCTCTCTCTCTCTGAATCTCCCTCCCTCTCTCTCTCTGAATCTCCTCTCTCTCTCTGAATCTCCCTCCCTCTCTCTCTGAATCTCCCTCCCTCTCTCCCTCTCTGAATCTCCCTCCCTCTCTCTCTCTCTGAATCTCCCTCCCTCTCTCTCTCTCTGAATCTCCCTCCCTCTCTCTCTCTCTGAATCTCCCTCCCTCCTCTCTCTCTGAATCTCCCTCCCTCTCTCTCTCTGAATCTCCTCTCTCTCTCTGAATCTCCCTCCCTCTCTCTCTCTCTCCTGAATCTCCCTCCCTCTCTCTCCCTCTGAATCTCCCTCCCTCTCTCCCTCTGAATCTCCCTCCCTCTCTCCCTCTGAATCTCCCTCCCTCTCTCCCTCTGAATCTCCCTCCCTCTCTCTCTGAATCTCCCTCCCTCTCTCTCTAATCTCCCTCCCTCCCTCTCTCTGAATGTCCCTCCCTCCCTCTCTCTGAATCTCCCTCCCTCCCTCTCTCTGAATCTCCCTCCCTCCCTCTCTCTGAATCTCCCTCCCTCCCTCTCTCTGAATCTCCCTCCCTCCCTCTCTCTGAATCTCCCTCCCTCTCTCTCTCTGAATCTCCCTCCCTCTCTCTCTCTGAATCTCCCTCCCTCTCGCTCTCTGAATCTCCCTCCCTCTCTCTCTCTGAATCTCCCTCCCTCTCTCTCTCTGAATCTCCCTCCCTCTCTCTCTGAATCTCCCTCCCTCTCTCTCTCTGAATCTCCCTCCCTCTCTCTCTCTCTGAATCTCCCTCCCTCTCTCTCTGAATCTCCCTCCTCCCTCTCTCTCTGAATCTCCCTCCCTCCTCTCTCTCTGAATCTCCCTCCCTCCCTCTCTGAATCTCCCTCCTCCTCTCTCTCTGAATCTCCCTCCCTCTCTCTCTGAATCTCCCTCCCTCTCTCTGAATCTCCCTCCCTCTCTCTCTCTCTCTGAATCTCCCTCCCTCCCTCTCTCTCTCTGAATCTCCCTCCCTCCCTCTCTCTCTCTGAATCTCCCTCCCTCCCTCTCTCTCTCTGAATCTCCCTCCCTCCCTCTCTCTCTGAATCTCCCTCCCTCTCTCTCTCTGAATCTCCCTCTCTCTCTCTGAATCTCCCTCCCTCTCTCTGAATCTCTCTCTCTCTCTGAATCTCCCTCCCTCTGCCTCTCCCTCCCTCTGAATCTCCCTCCCTCTCTCCCTCTGAATCTCCCTCCCTCTCTCCCTCTGAATCTCCCTCCCTCTCTCTCTCTCTGAATCTCCCTCCCTCCCTCTCTCTGAATCTCCCTCCCTCCCTCTCTCTGAATCTCCCTCCCTCCCTCTCTCTCTGAATCTCCCTCCCTCTCTCTCTGAATCTCCCTCCCTCTCTCTCTCTCTGAATCTCCCTCCCTCTCTCTCTCTCTGAATCTCCCTCCCTCTCTCTCCCTGAATCTCCCTCCCTCCCTCTCTCTCTCTGAATCTCCCTCCCTCCCTCTCTCTCTCTGAATCTCCCTCCCTCCCTCTCTCTCTGAATCTCCCTCCCTCTCTCTCTCTGAATCCCTCTCTCTCTCTGAATCTCCCTCCCTCTCTCTATCTCTCTCTCTGAATCTCCCTCCCTCTCAATCTCTCTCTCTGAATCTCCCTCCCTCACTCTCTCTCTGAATCTCCCTCCCTCTCTCCTCTGAATCTCCCTCCCTCTCTCTCTCTCTGAATCTCCCTCCCTCCCTCTCTCTCTGAATCTCCCTCCCTCCTCTCTCTCTCTGAATCTCCCTCCCTCCCTCTCTCTGAATCTCCCTCCCTCCCTCTCTCTGAATCTCCCTCCCTCCTCTCTCTGAATCTCCCTCCCTCTCTCTCTCTGAATCTCCCTCCCTCTCTCTCTCTCTCTGAATCTCCCTCCCTCCCTCTCTCTGAATCTCCCTCCCTCTGAATCTCCCTCCCTCTCTCTCCGAATCTCCCTCCCTCTCTCTCCGAATCTCCCTCCCTCTCTCTCCGAATCTCCCTCCCTCTCTCTCCGAATCTCCCTCCCTCCCTCTCTCTCTGTCTCTCCGAATCCCCCTCCCTCTCTCCCTGAATCTCCCTCCCTCTCTCCCTCGCTATCCGAATCTCCCTCCCTCTCTCCCTCGCTATCCGAATCTCCCTCCCTCTCTCCCTTGCTATCCGAATCTCCCTCCCTCCCTCCCTCCCTTGCTATCCGAATCTCCCTCCCTCCCTCTCTCCCTCGCTATCCGAATCTCCCTCCCTCCCTCTCTCCCTCGCTCGCTATCCGAATCTCTCTCCCTCCCTCTCTCCTCGCTCGCTATCCGAATCTTCCCCCTCCCTCTCTCCCTCGCTCGCTATCCGAATCTCCCTCCCTCCCTCTCTATCTATCCAAATCTCCCTCCCTCCCTCTCATCTATCCAAATCTCCCTCCCTCCCTCTCATCTATCCAAATCTCCATCCCTCGCTCCCTCTATCTATCCAAATCTCCATCCCTCGCTCCCTCTATCTATCCAAATCTCCCTCCCTCCCTCTCTATCTATCCAAATCTCCCTCCCTCCCTCTCTATCTATCCAAATCTCCCTCCCTCCTCCTCTCTATGCTATCCAAATCTCCCTCCCTCCCTCTCTATCTATCCAAATCTCCATCCCTCCCTCTCTATGTATCCAAATCTCCCTCCCTCCCTCTCTATCCAAATCTCCCTCCCTCCCTCTCTATCCAAATCTCCCTCCCTCCCTCTCTATCTATCCAAATCTCCCTCCCTCCCTCTCTATCTATCCAAATCTCCCTCCCTCCTCCCTCTCTATCTATCCGAATCTCCCTCCCTCTCTCATCTATCCGAATCGCCCTCCCTCTCCAAATCTCCCTCCCTCTCCCTCTCCGAATCTCCCTCTCTCTCTGAATCTCCCTCTCCTCTCTGAATCTCCCTCCCCCTCTCTGAATCTCCCTCCCTCTCTCTCTCTGAATCTCCCTCCCTCTCTCTCTCTGAATCTCCCTCCCTCTCTCTCTCTGAATCTCCCTCCCTCTCTCTCTCTCTGAATCTCCCTCCCTCTCTCTGAATCTCCCTCCCTCTCTCTCTCCGAATCTCCCTCCCTCTCTCTCTCCTGAATCTCCCTCCCTCTCTCTCCGAATCTCCCTCCCTCTCTCTCTCCGAATCTCCCTCCCTCCCTCTCTCTCTGAATCTCCCTCCCTCCCTCTCTCTCTGAATCTCCCTCTGAATCTCCCTCCTCTCTCTCTCTGAATCTCCCTCCCTCCCTCTCTCTCTCTCTGAATCTCCCTCCTTCTCTCTCTCTCTCTGAATCTCCCTCCCTCTCTCTCTCTCTCTCTGAATCTCCCTCCTCTCTCTCTCTCTCTCTGAATCTCCCTCCCTCTCTCTCTCTCTCTGAATCTCCCTCCCTCTCTCTCTCTCTGAATCTCCCTCCCCTCTCTCTCTCTCTCTGAATCTCCCTTCCCTCCCTCTCTCTCTGAATCCCCCTCCCTCCCTCTCTCTCTGAATCTCCCTCCCTCCCTCTCTCTCTGAATCTCCCTCCCTCCCTCTCTCTCTGAATCTCCCTCCCTCCCTCTCTCTCTGAATCTCCCTCCCTCCCTCTCTCTCTGAATCTCCCTCCCTCTCTCTCTCCGAATCTCCCTCCCTCTCTCTCTCTCTGAATCTCCCTCCCTCTCTCTCTCTCTGAATCTCCCTCCCTCTCTCTCTCTGAATCTCCCTCCCTCCCTCTCTCTCCTCGAATCTCCCTCCCTCCCTCTCTCTCTCTCTGAATCTCCCTCCCTCCCTCTCTCTCTCTGAATCTCCCTCCTCCTCTCTCTCTCTCTGAATCTCCCTTCCTCTCTCTCTCTCGAATCTCCCTTCCTCTCTCTCTCTCCGAATCTCCCTCCCTCTCACTCTCTCTCTCTGAATCTCCCTCCCTCTATCTCTCTCTCTGAATCTCCCTCCCTCTCTCTCTGAATCTCCCTCCCTCCCTCTCTCTCTGAATCTCCCTCCCTCCCTCTCTCTCTGAATCTCCCTCCCTCCCTCTCTCTCTGAATCTCCCTCCCTCCCTCTCTCTCTGAATCTCCCTCCCTCCCTCTCTCTCTGAATCTCCCTCCCTCTCTCTCTCTCTCTGAATCTCCCTCCCTCTCTCTCTCTCTCTGAATCTCCCTCCCTCTCTCTCTCTGAATCTCCCTCCCTCTCTCTCTGCATCTCCCTCCCTCTCTCTCTCTCTCTGAATCTCCCTCCCTCCCTCTCTCTGAATCTCCCTCCCTCTGAATCTCCCTCCCTCTCTCTCCGAATCTCCCTCCCTCTCTCTCCGAATCTCCCTCCCTCTCTCATCCGAATCTCCCTCCCTCTCTCTCCGAATCTCCCTCCCTCCCTCTCTCTCTGTCTCTCCGAATCCCCTCCCTCTCTCCTGAATCTCCCTCCCTCTCTCCCTCGCTATCCGAATCTCCCTCCCTCTCTCCTCGCTATCCGAATCTCCCTCCCTCTCTCCCTTGCTATCCGAATCTCCCTCCCTCCCTCCCTCCCTTGCTATCCGAATCTCCCTCCCTCCCTCTCTCCCTCGCTATCCGAATCTCCCTCCCTCCCTCTCTCCCTCGCTCGCTATCCGAATCTCTCTCCCTCCCTCTCTCCCTCGCTCGCTATCCGAATCTTCCCCTCCCTCTCTCCCTCGCTCGCTATCCGAATCTCCCCCTCCTCCTCCCTCGCTCGCTATCCGAATCTCCCTCCCTCCCTCTCTATCTATCCAAATCTCCCTCCCTCCCTCTCTATCTATCCAAACTCCCTCCCTCTCTATCTATCCAAATCTCCCTCCCTCTCTATCTATCCAAATCTCCCTCCCTCCCTCATCTATCCAAATCTCCATCCCTCGCTCCCTCTATCTATCCAAATCTCCCTCCCTCCTCTCTCTATCTATCCAAATCTCCCTCCCTCCCTCTCTATCTATCCAAATCTCCCTCCCTCTCCTCTCTATCTATCCAAATCTCCCTCCCTCCTCCTCTCTATCTATCCAAATCTCCCTCCCTCCCTCTCTATCTATCCAAATCTCCCTCCCTCCCTCTCTATGTATCCAAATCTCCCTCCCTCCCTCTCTATCCAAATCTCCCTCCCTCCCTCTCTATCCAAATCTCCCTCCCTCCCTCTCTATCTATCCAAATCTCCCTCCCTCCCTCTCTATCTATCCAAATCTCCCTCCCTCCCTCCCTCTCTATCTATCCGAATCTCCCTCCTCTCCTCTCTATCTATCCGAATCGCCCTCCCTCTCCAAATCTCCCTCCCTCTCCCTCTCCGAATCTCCCTCTCTCTCTGAATCTCCCTCTCTCTCTCTGAATCTCCCTCCCCCTCTCTGAATCTCCCTCCCTCTCTCTCTCTGAATCTCCCTCCCTCTCTCTCTCTGAATCTCCCTCCCTCTCTCTCTCTGAATCTCCCTCCCTCTCTCTCTCTCTGAATCTCCCTCCCTCTCTCTCTCTCTCTGAATCTCCCTCCCTCTCTCTCTCTCTGAATCTCCCTCCCTCTCTCTCTCTCTGAATCTCCCTCCCTCTCTCTCTCTCTGAATCTCCCTCCCTCTCTCTCTCTCTGAATCTCCCTCCCTCTCTCTGAATCTCCCTACCTCTCTCTCTCCCTCTCTCTGAATCTCCCTACCTCTCTCTCTCTGAATGTCCCTCTCTCTGAATCTCCCTCCCTCTCTCTCTCTCTGAATCTCCCTCCCTCTCTCTCTCTCTCTGAATCTCCCTCCCTCTCTCTCTCTGAATCTCCCTCCCTCTCTCTCTCTGAATCTCCCTCCCTCTCTCTCTGAATCTCCCTCCCTCTCTCTCTGAATCTCCCTCCCTCTCTCTCTGAATCTCCCTCCCTCTCTCTCTCGCTCTCTCTCTCTGAAACTCCCTTCCCTCCCTCTCTCTCTGAATCTCCCTCCCTCTCTCTCTCTCTCTCTCTGAATCTCCCTCCCTCCCTCTCTCTCTCTCTGAATCTCCCTCCCTCCCTCTCTCTCTCTCTGAATCTCCCTCCCTCCCTCTCTCTCTGAATCTCCCTCCCTCCCTCTCTCTCTGAATCTCCCTCCCTCTCTCTCTCTGAATCTCCCTCCCTCTCTCTCTCTCTGAATCTCCCTCCCTCTCTCTCTGAATCTCCCTCCCTCTCTCTCTCTCTCCGAATCTCCCTCCCTCTCTCTCTGAATCTCCCTCCCTCTCTCTCTCTCTCTCTGAATCTCCCTTCCTCCCTCTCTCTCTGAATCTCCCTCCCTCCCTCTCTCTCTGAATCTCCCTCCCTCCCTCTCTCTCTGAATCTCCCTCCCCCTCTCTCTCTCTCTCTGAATCTCCCTCCCTCTCTCCCTCTCTCTCCGAATCTCCCTCCCTCTCTCTCTCTATCTCGAATCCTCCCCTCTCTCTGAATCTCCCTCCCTCTCTCTCTGAATCTCCCTCCCTCTCTCTCTCTCTCGAATCTCCCTCCCTCCCTCTCTCTCCGAATCTCCCTCCCTCTCTCTCTCTCTGAATCTCCCTCCCTCCCTCTCTCTCCGAATCTCCCTCCCTCCTCTCTCTCTCTGAATCTCCCTCCCTCCCTCTCTCTCTGAATCTCCCTCCCTCTCTCTCTCTCCGAATCTCCCTCCCTCTCCTCTCTCTCTGAATCTCCCTCCCTCCCTCTCTCTATCCGAATCTCCCTCCCTCCCTCTCTATCTCGAATCTCCCTCCCTCCCTCTCTATCTCGAATCTCCCTCCCTCCCTCTCTCTCCGAATCTCCCTCCCTCTCTCTCTCTGAATCTCCCTCCCTCTCTCTCTCTATCTGAATCTCCCTCCCTCTCTCTCTCTGAATCTCCCTCCCTCCTCTCTCTCTGAATCTCCCTCCCTCCCTCTCTCTCTGAATCTCCCTCCCTCCTCTCTCTATCTCTCTCGAATCTCCCTCCCTCCCTCTCTCTCTCTGAATCTCCCTCCCTCCCTCTCTCTCTCCGAATCTCCCTCCCTCCCTCTCTCTCCGAATCTCCCTCCCTCCCTCTCTCTATCCGAATCTCCCTCCCTCCACTCTCTCTCTCTCCGAATCTCCCTCCCTCTCCATCTCTCTCTCTCGAATCTCCCTCCCTCCCTCTCTCTCTCCGAATCTCCCTCCCTCCCTCTCTCTCCTGAATCTCCCTCCCTCCCTCTCTCTCTGAATCTCCCTCCCTCCCTCTCTCTCCGAATCTCCCTCCCTCTCTCTCTCTCGAATCTCCCTCCCTCTCTCTCTCTCGAATCTCCCTCCCTCTCTCTCTCTCCGAATCTCCCTCCCTCTCTCTCTCTGAATCTCCCTCCCTCTCTCTCTCGCATCTCCCTCCCTCTCTCTCTCTCTCTGAATCTCCCTCCCTCCCTCTCTCTGAATCTCCCTCCCTCTCTCTCTCTGAATCTCCCTCCCTCTCTCTCTCTCTGAATCTCCCTCCCTCTCTCTCTCTCTCCGAATCTCCCTCCCTCTCTCTCCTCCGAATCTCCCTCCCTCTCTCTCTCTCTCTCTCTGAATCTCCCTCCCTCTCTCTCCATCCCTGTGGGTTGATGAGCAATTGAAAAATGTTATGGTTGAGAGGGATGAGGCAAAAGGTATGGCAAATAAGTCTGGCTGCACAATCAATTGGCAAACGTACTGCAAATTGAGAAAATTGTGTGACTAAACTGAATAAAACAAAGAGAAACTATACTATAAAACAAAGAAAATGATATAAAGAATTTTAGTAAAAACCTTTGGAGCACCATAAATAAAATATTGGGCAAAAAGGCAAACTCAGCTCCATCACTCATTGAACCAGATGGCTAATTCATCACAAAACCCACTGATATTGCCAACTACTAATGATTTTCCCCCTCCATCGGCAAGTTTAGCAAACTTAGGCATGATATGCTAGCAACAAACAAACACCGACACTACACATCCAAGTACAACTGAACAAATTATAAAATACAAAAATTGTAATTTTCTATTTCGAAAAGTTAGTGTGGAAGAGGTGCAAAAGGTATTGTTGTCTATCAACAATGACAAGCTACCTGGGTCTGACAACTTGGATGGAAAATTACTGAGGATAATAGTAGACAGATTGCCACATCTAAGCCTACCATAAAGTGTGCCCTCAGGCCTGGAGGGAAGAAAAAGTCATTCCGTCACCCAAGCATATTAAAGAACCCTTTACTGGCTAAAAGAGCCGACAAAAATCAGCCTGTTACCAACCCTTAGCACATTTTTTATTTTGTTTGACCAGATACAATGCTATTTTACAGTAAACAAATTGACAGACTTTCAGCATGCTTTTAGGGACGGACATTCAACAAGCACAGCACTTACATAAATGATGATTGGCTGAGAGAAATTGATGATGAAAAGATTTTGGGAGCTGTTTTGTTAGACTTCAGTGTGGCTTTTGTCATTATCGATCATAGTCTGCTGCTGGAAAAACATGTGTGTTGTGGCTTTACACACCCTGCTATATTGTGGATAAAGAGTTTCCTGTCTAACAGAACACAGATGGTGTTCTTTAATGGAAGTCTCTCCATCATAATCCAGGTAGAATCAGGAATTCCCCAGGGCAGCTGTCTAACCTCCTTACTTTTTTCAATCTTTACTAATTACATGCTACTGGCTTTGAGTAAAGTCAGTGCTTCTATGTATGCGGATGACTCAACACTATATACATCCGCTACTAAAGCGAGTGAAATTACTGCAACACCTAAATAACTAAAGTCAGTTTCAGAATGGGTGGCAACAAATAAGTTATTCGTAAATATATATATATTTTTATAAAAGCATTGTATTTGGGACAAATCATTCACTAAACCCTAAACCTCAACAAAATCTTGTAATGAATTATGTGGAAATTTAGCAAATTGAGGTGACTAAACTGCTTGGATTAACCCTGGATTGTAAACTGTCATGGTCAAAACATGTTGACGCAACATTAGTTAAGGCGGAGAGAAGTCTGTCCATAATAAAAGTCCTGCTCTGCCTTCTTAGCAACACTATCAACAAGGCAGGTCCTACAGGCCCTAGTTTTGCGCACCTGGACTACTGTCTAGTCGTGTGGTCAGGTGCCACAAAGAGGGACAGGGAAATTATAATTGGCTCAGAACAGGGCAGCACGGCTGGCCCTTAACTATACACAGAGAGCTAAAATGAATGATGTGCATGTCAATCTCTCATGGATCAAAGTAGAGGAGAGACTGACTTCATCACTACTTGTTTTGTAAGAGGTATTGACGTGCTGAATGCACCGAGCCATTTGTTTAAACTACTAGCACACAGCTCGGACACCCATGCATATCCCACAAGACAAGCCACCAGAGGTCTCTTCACAATCCCAAAGTCCAGATCAGTCAGTGGGAGGCACACAGTACTACAGAGCCATGACTACATGTAACTCTATTATTAATCTGATAATACATCTTATGGACCAGCGGGGACCATGAACACACACACACAGTAGATATGTGGTAGTAAAGTAGTGGGCTGAGGGCTCAAACTTCATGTGCTGTGAAAAGTGTTATAAAATGTAATGTTATGTAATATTTTTTATAGTATATACAGTGCAGTCGGAAAATATTCAGACCCCTTGACTTTTTCCACATTTTGTTACGTTACAGCCTTATTCTAAAATGTGAAATAAAAACAATTTTCTCATGAATCTAGTTAATAAAAAACAAAAATTCCATATTTACATAAGTATTCAGACCCTTTGATATGAAACTCAAAATTGAGCTCAGGTTCATCCTGTTACCATTGTTCATCCTTGAGATGTTTCTACAACTTAATTGGAGTCCATCTGTGGTAAATTCAATTGATTGGACATGATTTGGAAAGTCACACATCTGTCTAAATAAGGTCCCACAGCTGACAGTGCATGTCAGAGCAAAAGCCAAGCCATTAGGTCGAAGGATTTGTCTGTAGAGCTCAGAGACAGGATTGTGTCGAGGCACAGATCTGGGGAAGGGTGCCAAAACATTTCTGCAGGTCCCCAAGAACACAGTGACCTCCAACATTCTTAAATGAATGGAAGAAGGATCTTGTTCAGTGAGGTGACCAAGAACCCGCTGGTCACTCTGACAGAGCTCCAGAGTTCCTCTGTTGAGATGGGAGAATCTTCCAGAAGGACAAACATCTCTGCAGCACTCCACCAATCAGGCCTTTATGGTAGTGGCCAGACTTAGAAGCCACTGCTCAGTAAAAGGAACATGACAGCCCCACTTGGAGTTTGCCAAAAGACACCTTAAGGCACTCTCAGACCATGAGAAACAAGATTCTCTGGTCTGATGAAACCAAGATTGAACTCTGGCCTGAATGCCAAGCATCACATCTGGAGGAAACCTGGCACCATACCTACGGTGAAGCATGGTGCTGGCAACAACATGTAGTGGGGATGTTTTTCAGTGGCAGGGACTGGGAGACTATTCAGGATCGAGGGAACGATGAACGGAACAAAGTACAGAGATATCCTTGTGTTATATTCCCCAGTTTCTGTGTTGTTTTGGGGTTGTATGTGTTTGGATGTGTATATGTTTCAGGAAATGGCTTCCTGGATTCCAAGCAGCTGATTGGTCGGCCCCATTGCAGATTGTCGATCTGACCCCGCCCTCTCGTCAGGGGATACAGCTTTCTGCAAATACCGACACCTTCTGCAGCTTGAAAAGCCAGTGTTCCTTTGTTAGTAGAGAGAGCTTCTTTGTATGTGCTGTGTTGGTTGTTGGTCTGTATAATTTGTTGGAAAGTATTTTGTAGCCGGTCGTGCAGATGTATGTGTTTTCTATAGTACCTAGTGTTTTTGGTTTATTCAAAATTGTTCTGAGTTTGGTGACTTATTCTGTTTCATTTGTTCCCAGGGGGAAGGGGAAGGCACCTTGGGAGTGTACGGCAAGAGGCCTGCGGGCATACATATACCCGTAGTATGTACTCTGTCTATGCACACTAGGTAAGACCTGGGCAGACCACCCCCTGTATTTTGGTTAGCGCGCCAGGTGGTGTTAAGAATAGGTAAGTAGTGGGTAGGTAAAGTAGGAGGGGGTGACACTAATTTTTACTTTCTTTGCTTTGGTTCCGTCCAGCCCCTTTTCCCCACATTTACCGTGTTAAGGAAATAAATTCCCTGTTAACGGTAATATTCTCTGCCTCAGTCATCCTTACCCGCACCTACAGTCACACCTCTTTCACTCCATGGGGAGTTGAGTGTAGCAGTTCCCTCCTCCAAGGGAACGCAACGGAACACTTGATGAAAACCTGCTCCTGTTCCCTCAGACTGGGGAGACAGTTCACCTTCCAACAGGACAACGACCCTAAGCACACAGACAAGACAACGCAGGAGTGATTTCGGGACAAGTCTCTGAATGTCCTTGAGTGGCCCAGCCAGAACCTGGCGTTGAACCCAATCGAACATCTCTGTAGAGACCTGAAAATAGCTGTGCAGCGATGCTCCCCATCCAACATGACAGAGCTTGAGAGGATCTGCAGAGAAGAATGGGAGAAACTCCCCAAATACAGGTGTGCCAAGCTTGCAGCGTCATACCCAAGAAGACTCAATGCTGTAATCCCTGCCAAAGGTGCAAGATATATGATTTCCTTTTGTGGACTGACAAAATGGTGCACTAGGTCAGGGACGAGCAACTCAAGTCCTCGAGGGCCTGATTGGTGTCGCACTTTTGTCCCCGCCTCAGCTAACACACCTGACTTCAATAATCAACTTGTCATGAGCTTCAGTTTAGAATGCAATTAGTTTAAAATCAGCTGTGTTTGCTAGGGATGGGGGGAAGTGTGACATCCCTCCACTAGGTAGTTTCTCAAGAGCACATTCATTGATATTCTAAGGCTAACAGGGAGTCTTTCTCTAGAGAATGGGGAACGGCTGGCACAGACACACAGAAATATGTGCAATTGGGGCATTCACTGGCCAGGATTTCCCACACCCACTCAAACACACATACAAAGTAATTACACAAACATACACACACTCACGCCTACACCGCAAAGCTGTTCCCTCTCGATAGTCTAACTCCCAACCCTGAAGTGATTTTAGAGTAGAGTGGCAAAACTGCTTAACTTAACAAGTGACGTTTCTAAGGTGCCATCCAGCGGTCGTTTCATGTCTTTATTGCAGGAAAAATCTGGAAAGGTGGTGTTTGATGGAAACAGAGAAACACACAGCCATTCTCCATATGTAGGCGAGGCAATGTCGTCTCATTTGAAAAAAAGATAATGAGTAATATTAGATGGGAAAGTATGTTGTGTTCCAGCATGTTTCTGTGTGTACTGCCTGAATCAACTGAAGCCTCAAATTCATAATTACCCAAACTTTTCCTTTGACAACTTTGGTACGGCAACTGCACTGCCCGCAACCCTCTCCAGAGGGTGTTGCGGTCTGCCAAAAGCATCGCCGGTGGCACACTGCCTGCCTTCCAGGACACCTACAGCATCTGATGTCACAGGAAGGCCAACAAGATCATCAAGGACTTCAACCACCCGAGCCAAGGCCTGTTCACCCCACTATCATGCAGCAGGCGAGGTCAGTACAGGTGCATCAAAGCTAGGACCGAGAGACTGAAAAACAGCTTCTATGTCAAAGCCATCAGACTGTTAAAATAGCCATCACTAGCCAGCCTCTACCCAGTACCCTGCCCTGAACTTAGTCACGGTCACTATCTGCTACCATCCGGTTACTCAACACCTGCACCTTAGAGGCTGCTTCCCTATGGACATGGAATCACAAGTCACTTGAATATGTTTACATACTGTTTTACTCATTTCAAACGTAACAAAGAAACATCCTCTCACTGTCAACTGCGTTTATTTTCAGCAATCTTAACATGTGTAAATATTTGTACAAACATACGATTCAACAAACATAAACTGAACAAATTCCACAGACATGTGACTAACAGAAATGGAATAATGTGTCCCTGAACAAAAGGAGGGTAAAAATCAAAAGTAACAGTCAGTATCTGGTCTGGCCACCAGCTGCATTAAGTACTGCAGTGCATCTTCTCCACATGGGTTGCACCAGATTTGCCAGTTCTTGCTGTGAGATGTTACCCCACTCTTCCACCAAGGCACCTGCAAGTTCCCGGACATTTCTGGGGGGAATGCCTCTAGCCCTCCGATCCAACAGGTCCCAGACGTGCTCAATGGGATTGAGATCCGGGCTCTTCGCTGGCCATGACAGAACACTGACTTTCCTGTCTTGCAGGAAATCATGCACAGAACGAGCAGTATGGCTGGTGGCATTGTCATGCCGGAGGGTCATATCAGGATGAGCCTGCAGTTAGGGTACCACATGAGGGAGGAGGATGTCTTCCCTGTAACGCACAGCGTTGAGATTGCCTGCAATGACAACAAGCTCAGTCCGATGATGCTGTGACACACCACCCCAGACCAAGACGGACACCCCACCTCCAAATCGATCCCGCTCCAGAGTACAGGCCTCGGTGTAACGCTCATTCCTTCAATGATAACTGCGAATCTGACCATCACCCCTGGTGAGACAAAACCGCGACTCATCAGTGAAGAGCATTTTTTTGCCGGTCCTGGCGACGTTGTTGCCGGTGATGTCTGGTGAGAACCTGCCTTACAACAGGCCTACAAGCCCTCAGTCCAGCCTCTCTAAGTCTATTGCGGACAGTCTGAGCACTGATGGAGGGATTGTGCATTCCTGGTGTAACTCGGGCAGTTGTTGTTGCCATCCTGTACCTGTCCTGCAGGTGTGATGTTCGGATGTACCGATCTTGTGCAGGTGTTACACATGGTCTGCCACTGCGAGGATGATCAGCTATCCGTCCTGTCGATATAGGACTCGTTTTACTGTGGCTATAGATACTTTTGTACCTGTTTCCTCCAGCATCTTCACAAGGTCCTTTGCTATTGTCCTGGGATTGATTTGCACTTTTCGCACCAAAGTACGTTCATCTCTAGGAGACAGAACGCGTCTCCCTCCTGAGCGGTATGACGGCTGCGTGGTCCTATGGTGTTAATACTTGCGTACTATTGTTTGTACAGATGAACGTGGTACCTTCAGGTGTTTGGAAATTGCTCCCAAGGATGAACCAGACTTGTGGAGGTCTACAATTTTTTTTCTGAGGTCTTGGCTGATTTCTTTTGATTTTCTCATGACGTCAAGCTGAGGCACTGAGTTAAGGTAGGCCTTGAAATACATCCACAGGTACACCTCCAATTGACTCACATGATGTCAATTAGCCCATCAGAAGCTTCTAAAGTCTTTACATTATTTTCTGGAATTTTCCAAGCAGTTTAAAGGCACGGTCAAAGTGTATGAAAACTTCTGACCCACTGGAATTGTGATACAGTGAAATAATCTGTAAACAATTGTTGGAAAAATGACTTGTGTCATGCAGAAAGTAGATGTCCTAACTGACTTGCCCAAACTAAGATTTGTGGAGTGGTTGAAAAACGAGTTTAATGACTCCAACCTAAGTGTATGAAAACTGACTGAAAACTGTATGTATGTATGCATGCATGCATGCATGCATGCATGCATGTATGTATGTATGTATGTATGTATGTATGTATGTATGTATGTATGTATATACACATACATACATACATATATATATATACACATACATATACATACATACATACATACACACACACTATTTTACAGATATACAAAATATTCTATCCACATACTGTCCATGTCTATACATCCCTTCACATATATGTAGTTATACTCCAGACACCTACATTGCGCGTCCTAATATTTATATCTTTCTTAATTCCATTATTTTAGACCTGTGTGTATTGTTGTGAATTGTAAGATATTACTGGACTGTTGGATCTAGGAACACAAACATTTCGCTACACCCCCAATAACATCTGCTAAATATGTTAATGTGACCAATACCATTTTATTTGATTGGATTTGACAAACAAAACCTCTCCGCATAGTGTGTGGGCTGAACAATATGGAATAACTCCAACGCTTGACCACCCGAAGTCCTAATGCGGCGGCTGTCGCAGCAAATGGGCGTCACAAAAGTCACCTACCCATATTATACTAAAATCTTTATTCTACTGAGCCATTTACTTTATGTTCATATTCTTATTTGTTATTGCAGGTTCCTTCGACAATGCAAGTAAGCATTTCATTGGACGGTGTATACCAAGGTTCCCCAAATCACGGTGCGCATGCCGAATTTGGCCCAAAGGTGTTTCTTTTGGCCCCCCAAGTTGAGCAAATTATTTTTATTATTTTAATGTTTTATGGTTGGACATTCAGTATAAGATGGTAAAAACACCAGAAAAATCAACTCCAAGTGATTTTAATTTTGGAAATCTGTTCAAGAATTCCCACGCATAATAGAGCGACACGTGCTCATATACAAATGTAAACAAGGTTTGAAATTATTATGTTTTAGTCAAATATTATATCCATTTGTGTCACGCCCTGACCTTAGAGAGCCTTTTTATTTCTCTATTGCATAGGTCAGGGTGTGATTTAGGTGGGCATTCTAGTTTTTCTATTTCTTTGTTGGCCGGGTATGGTTCCCAATCAGAGGCAGCTGTCTATCGTTGTCTCTGATTGGGGATCATACTTAGGCGGCCTTTTTTCCACCTTTAGTTTGTGGGATCTTGTTTTTGTATAGTTGCTGTGTAGCCTGCAGAACTTTACGTTCGTTTTGTATTTTGTCGGTGTTCATTTTAAATAATAGTAAAATGTTCGCCTACCACGCTGCACCTTGGTTCGATCCTTCAATCAACGAGTAACAGTTTGGGATTCTTGCAGTCAATTTGCAGTCTACAAATTAATTGTGATTATGTGCCGACCCCCCGACCATCCACTCAGGAAAACATATTAGCCAGCGGCTGAATTTAGTTGATAATCCCTGGTGTATACCATGTGTATCCTGTACATACGACTAATAAAATGTAAACTTAATTAGGCTGTTATGGTGTCTGGTCATTTAGAGATTTGCATTGGTAGGCGTACCCCCTCTTTGGCTGTGTTTACACAAGGAGCCCAATTCTGATATTGGCCAAAGATCTGATTGGTCAAGACCAATAATTGGGCAAAAGATCAGAACTGGGCTGCCTGTGTAAATGCAGATTTTGAATCCCTGATGTTACTTTAATGATGCATGTGACTGGTGAACCATGTTCTCACAACTGGAGCTAGGCCTGCTATAGTTGCTCCTCACCTTTGCTAGCCAAACCCACCTTAATCAGGTCCTCTTTGAAAAGCAAACGCATCTGTGGACAGAGAGATCTATAATCCATCACATTTAGCTGATTTTGTTTCTTTATTAGATAAGAGATCTTAAACTTCAACGGTATAATTTTACCTCAGGTTAAGGGGCAGCATGTAACCTAGTGGTTAGTGTTGGACGATCAAATCCCCAAGCTGATAAAGTACAAATCTGTCGTTCTGCCACTGAACAAGGCAGTTAACCCACTGTTCCCCGTTAGGCCGTCATTGTAAAGAATAATTTGTTCTTAACTGACTAGGCTAGTTAAATAAAGGTTAAATAAAACAGACATACCATAATCTAAGGACTCATTAGCAAACATATTAGCTAGTACTAGCCATTGGTTGAAATTATTAGTAAAAATTACAGTTAAAGTCGGAAGTTTACATACACTTAGGATGGCGTCATTAAAACTAGTTTTTCAACCACTCCACAAACATCTTGTTAAACTATAGTTTTGGCAAGTCGGTTAGGACATCTACTTCGTGCATGACAAGTCATTTTTCCAACAATTGTTTACAGACAGATTATTGCATTTATAATTCACTGTATCACAATTCCAGTGGGTCAGAAGTTTACATACACAAAGTTGACTGTGCCTTGAAACAGCTTGGAAAATTCCAGAAAATTATGTAATGGCTTTAGAAGCTTCTGAGTCCTATATCGACATAACCTGAAAGGCCGCTCAGCAAGGAAGCCACCGCTCCAAAACTGCCATAAAAAAGCCAGACTACGGTTTGCAACTGCACATGGGGACAAAAATTGTACTTTTCGGCGAAATGTCCTCTGGTCTGATGAAACAAAAATATAACCGTTTGGCCATAATGACCATCGTCATGTTTGGAGGAAAAAGGGGGAGGCTTGCAAGCCAAAGAACACCATCCCAACCGTGAAGCACGGGGGTGGCAATATCATGTTGTGGGGGTGGTTTGCTGCAGGAGGGACTGGTGCACTTCACAAAATAGATGGCATCATGAGTAGGAAAAATGACGTGGCTATATTGAAGCAACATCTCAAGACATCAGTCAGGAAGTTAAAGCTTGGTCGCAAATGGGTCTTCCAAATGGACAATGACCCCAAGCATACTTCCAAAGTTGTGGCAAAATGGCTTAAGGACAACAAAGTCAAGGAATTGGAGTGGCCATCACAAAGCCCTGACCTCAATCCTATAGAAAATTTGTGGGCAGAACTGAAAAAGCGTGTGCGAGCAAGGAGGCCGACAAACCTGACTCAGTTACACCAGCTCTGTCAGGAGGAATGGGCCAAAATTCACCCAACTTATTGTGGGAAGCCTGTGGAAGTCTACCCAAAACGTTTGACCCAAGTTAAACAATTTTAAGGCAATGTTACCAAATACTAATTGAGTGTATGTAAACTTCTCAACCACTGGAAATGTGATGAAAGAAATAAAAGCTGAAATAAATCATTCTCTCTATTATTATTCTGACATGTCACATTCTTAAAATGAAGTGGTGATCCTAACTGACCTAGGACAGGGAATTTTTACTAGGATTAAATGTCAGGAATTGTGAAAAACTGAGTTTAAATGTATTTGGCTAAGGTGTATGTAAACTTCCGACTTCAACTGTACATCTACATCAGATATGTAATTACACATACAATATGAGACAGATAATCAACAGCTCTCATTAATCATGTATGGCTAATTAGTAAAGGCATTGCATTTGCATTCAGGAAATGTAAGCTTCATTATAACTTGTCATGTGCACTGACAACAAATACATCTTCATTTTGAAAACGTCATATTGTTTTGTAACTAATGAAAGGAAATTTGCCCATTCATCTGAAAGGGATTCTCTATTTAGTAGCTTCAGATGTCAAACTCAGCCATACATAATATTTACTTACGTCTAGTCTTGACACAAAACATCCCAAATATCCTATAAGTCATACAAACGAGAAGGATTTATGGTCATTAAACTTCAGTATGAAAAACTTGCTCTTCGAATACATTTATTGTTAATCCAGTTACATGTTGCTGCTGGCGTCGGTCAATTCCAACAAAACAAGGAACATCAGACAAAGGGAAGATTTAAAGCAGTAATTGCCATTCGGCTGCATACATAAACCACGTGAGTTATTACGGGTGGGGATGGCTGTGAATAACGGTTGACTAAATAAAACAGACAGAAGGACAGGCATTGAAGCACACACAGGTTGATTCTATCATGGTAAATGAGGCCTCTGGGCTTGCAAGAAATAGATTACTTAAAGTTGGTTATTGATTGAATAACATTTTCACTGTAGTGTTGTATGCGCCATTCACACGTGGCTCCTGAGTTCATGACCAGTAAGTCAATAAACAGGTTCCACTTACAAAATTGGGTTTGAGGTTTAACAACGTTAGGTTTGTCCCTTGCGAGGTCATACTTCCTCTAAAATGTAGGTGTAGGGCCTAATGTGATTAAAGGTGTTGCCGTGCCCATCACGTTCCCTCTCTGTTTCTCTCTTTCTTTACAAAACCACCTAGGGCTTACTTTTAAGTGGTGTTGTATCCATTTTTAATCTGGGTTAAATTTAGAGGCTTATCTCCCCCTTTACTGTTATCCCTCATTGTCTTATCAGCTTGGAGAGTTCCACTTGTCTGCTAGGTTTTTGAATTTCTGTCAGCGCTCCTATCTGACAGAACCTCATTGACAAAATTAAAAGATTCATTCCTTACTGGGATCTACTGTAGAGGCACTGGAATTCTGCACTGCAAGCAAACACTGATGAAAGATTGTGTAGAAAAAACATTATACTCTGTTGGGCACTTCTTGGAGTTGATCATGTTACCATTATAAAATGAACATGTCAGTTGCACATACAGTACAAAAAAAATAAGAACTTGTTCTCAACTGGCCTACCTGGTTAAAAAATGGTGAAATCATTGTATTTATTTTTAAACAGTACAGTGCCCTTGCACAGTTGTTACATTTGCTGCATTCAAATTTAATAAAAAAATAAAAAAGATGACTGGATTTTTTTCCCTACTGATCTACACAACTTGCTCTACATTTTCAAAGAAAAAAAAATATATTCAACCTTTAAACAATAAAAAACTAAGATGTCTTGATTGTGTGTAATACTTGGTGGCAGCACCTTGGCAGCAATGGCGAAGGTGCATGAAGATGTCGGAAATCAGATATGACGTCATTGTTTTAGCACTATCCACAGAGTTGGTTCAATGTGCCAATAAATCTTCACAATTGACTTTCTTGCTTTGCTGGCATCTTGGAGGTAAAAGTGGGACAATGTATACTGTGCTAATAACGATACAAAAAAATTGTTAGAGCAATGTACAATACGGTGAACTTAGCAAACGAGGCATTTGTGGTAAAGTGCATGGACGTCGCCATCGTTATGCACCTCCATTTCAACTGTAAATCATTTTGAATAAGATTCTAACAACTCTTGGTGGAATCAAGCTTGAGCATTTTTGACAAAAACAATGGATATGTTGTCTTAAGAGTTAGTAGAATCATATTCCAAATTATTTATAGCTGTAATGGCTTCCAAAGGTGATTCCACCAAGTGTGCAAAGAAATACGCAATCAAATACAAAAAGTATTTGATCCCCTGCTGATTTTGTACGTTTGCCTACTGACAAAGAAATGATCAGTCGATAATTTTAATGGTAGGTTTATTTGAACAGTGAGAGACAGAATAACAAAAAAATCCAGAAAAACACATGTCAAAAATGTTATAAATTGATTTGCATTTTAATGAGGGAAATAAGTATTTGACCCCCTCTCAAATCAGAAAGATTTCTGGCTCCTAGGTGTCTTTCATACAGGTAACGAGCTGAGATTAGGAGCACACTCTTAAAGGGAGTGCTCCTAATCTCAATTTGTTACCTGTATAAAAGACACCTGTCCACAGAAGCAATCAATCAATCAGATTCCAAACTCTCCACCATGGCCAAGACCAACGAGCTCTCCAAGGATGTCAGGGACAAGATTGTAGACCTAAACTAGGCTGGAATGGGCTACAAGACCATCGCCAAGCAGCTTGGTGAGAAGGTGACAACAGTTGGTGCGATTATTCGCAAATGGAAGAAACAAAAAAGAACTGTCAATCTCCCTCGGCCTGGGGCTCCATGCAAGATCTCACCTTGTGGAGTTTCAATGATCATGAGAACGGTGAGGAATCAGCCCAGAACTACACAGGAGGATCTTGTCAATGATCTCAAGGCAGCTGGGACCATAGTCACCAAGAAAACAATTGATAACACACTACGCCGTGAAGGACTGAAATCCTGCAGCGCCCGCAAGGTCCCCATGCTCAAGAAAGCACATATACATGCCCGTCTGAAATTTGCCAATGAACATCTGAATGATTCAGAGGACAACTGTGTGAAAGTGTTGTGGTCAGATGAGACCAAAATGGAGCTCTTTGGCATCAACTCAACTTGCCGTGTTTGGAGGAGGAGGAATGCTGCCTATGACTCCAAGAACACCATCCCCACCGTCAAACATGGAGGTGGAAACATTATGCTTTGGGGGTGTTTTTCTGCTAAGGGGACAGGACAACTTCACCGCATCAAAGGGACGATGGACGGGGCCATGTCCCGTCAAATCTTGGGTGAGAACCTCCTTCTCTCAGCCAGGGCTTTGAAAATGGGTCGTGGATGTGTATTCCAGCATGACAATGACCCAAAACACACAGCAAAGGCAACAAAGGAGTGGCTCAAGAAGAAGCACATTAAGGTCCTGGAGTGGGCTAGCCAGTCTCCAGACCTTAATCCCGTAGAAAATCTGTGGAGGGAGCTGAAAGTTCGAGTTGCCAAAAGTCAGCCTCGAAACCTTAATGACTTGGAGAATATCTGCAAAGAGGAGTGGGACAAAATCCCCCGAGATGTGTGCAAACCTGGTGGCCAACTACAAGAAACGTCTGACCTCTGTGATTGCCAACAAGGGTTTTGCCACCAAGTACTAAGTCATGTTTTGCAGAGGGGTCAAATACTTATTTCCCTCATTAAAATGAAAATCATTTTATAACATTTTTGACATGTGTTTCTCTGGATTTTTTTGTTGTTATTCTGTCTCTCACTGTTCAAATAAACCTACCATTAAAATTATAGACTGATCATTTCTTTGTCAGTGGGCAAACGTACAAAATCAGCAGGGGATCAAATACTTTTCCCCCCTCACTGTGCGTGCGTGCGTGTGTGTGCGCGTGTGTATGTGTATACACCACACACACACACACACACACACACACACACACACACACAGTGGATTTAAAAAGTCTACACACCCCTGTTAAAATGGCAGGTTTTTGTGATGTAAAATAATGAGACAAAGATAAATCATGTCAGAACTTTTTCCACCTTTAATGTGACCTATAACGTGAACAATTCAATTGAAAAACAAACTGAAATCTTTGAGGGGAAAAATAAAAAACACAATAACCTGGTTGCATGAGTGTGCACACCCTTAAACTAATACTTTGTTGAAGCACCTTTTGATTTTATTACAGCACTCAGTCTTTGGGTAGGAGTCTATAAGCATGGCACATCTTGATGTGGCAATATTTTCCCACTCTTCTTTGCAAAAGCGCTCCAAATCTGTCAGATTGCGAGGACATCTCATTTACATTTACGTCATTTAGCAGACGCTCTTATCCAGAGCGACTTACAAATTGGTGCATTCACCTTATGATATCCAGTGGAACAACCACTTTACAATAGAACATCTATATATTTTTTGGGGGGGGGGAGGGGGGTTAGAAGGATTACTTTCCTGTGCACAGCCCTCTTTAGATCACCCCAGAGATGTTCAATTGGATTCAGGTCTGGGCTCTGGCTGGGCCATTCCAAAACATTAATCTTCTTCTGTTGAAGCCATGCTTTCGTGGATTTGGATGTGTGCTTTGGGTCGTTGTTGTGCTGAAAGGTGAACTTCCTCTTCAGCTTTCCAACGGACGCCTGAAGGTTTTGTGCCAAAATTGCCTGGTATTTGGAACTGTTCATAATTCCCTCCACCCTGACTAAGGCCCCAGTTCCAGCTGAAGAAAAACAGCCCCAAAGCATGATGCTGCCACCACCATGCTTCACTGTGGGTATGGTGTTCTTTGGGTGATGTGCAGTGTTGTTTTTGCGCCAAACATACCTTTTGGAATTATGGCCAAAAAGTTCAACCTTGATTTCATCAGACCATAACACATTTTCCCACGTGCTTTTGGGGGACTTGATGTTTGTTTTTGCAAACTTCAGCCGGGCTTGGATGTTTTTCATTGTAAGAAAAGGTTTCCGTCTTGCCACCCTACCCCATAGCCCATTCATATGAAGAATACGGGAGATTGTTGTCGCATGTAGCACACAGCCAGTACTTGCCAGAAATTCCTGCAGTTCCTTTAATGTTGCTGTAGGCCTCTTGGAAGCCTCCCTGACCAGTTTTCTTCTCGTCTTTTCATACATTTTGGAGGGACGTCCAGTTCTTGGTAATGTCTCTGTGGTGCCATATTTTCTCCACTTGATGACTGTCTTCACTGTGTTCCATGGTATATGTAATGCTTTGGAAATTATTTTGTACCCTTCTCCTGACTGATATCTTTCAACAATGAGATCCCTCTGATGCTTTGGAAGCTTTCTGCGGACCATGGCATTTGCTCTGAGATGCAACTAAGAAAATGTCAGGAAGATCCTACTAGAACAGCTGAACTTTATTTGTGATTAATCAGTCACTTTAAATGATGGCAGGTGTGTAATGACTTCTATTTAACATGAGTTTTAATGTGATTGGTTAATTCTGAACACAGCCACATCCCCAGTTATAAGAGGGTGTGCACACTTATGCAACCAGGTTATTGTAAGGTTTTTATTTTTCATTTTTCCTCCTCGAAGATTTCTGTTTGTTTTTCAATTGAATTGTTCACATTATAGGTCACATTAACAGTAGAAAAAGTTCTGACATGATTTATCTTTGTCTCATTCTTTTACATCACAAAAACCTGCCACTTTAACAGGGGTGTGTAGACTTTTTATATCCACTGTGTGTGTGTGTGTGTGTGTGTGTGTGTGTGTGTGTGTGTGTGTGTGTGTGTGTGTGTGTGTGTGTATGTATGCATGTATATATATATATATATATATTATATATATATATATATATACACACACACACAATTATGAAACTTTTTCTTTCACTTAAAAAATGTGGAGCAAGTTATGCAGATCATTAGGAAAAATAATATAATTTTAATCCAGGCAGGAAAACGTGACAACTGTGCAAGGCGTATGTAGACGTTCACTTGGCATTGTAATAGGTCCGGACTGAGCTGTGCCAATTTTCTCTCTGATAGCTTGAGAGAAACACTTGCTTGAAAACTACAGTTTCAGATTCATCATGTGTACATGCAACAAGTGTATATGTGGTTGTTATCAACCCATTGTTGCATGTACACAACTGACCTTAGAAGGATACAAAAAATAGATATGCATGCCCACGTACACACACAAACACATTCACACTTTTGTCATCTTAATATATTCTTCTTGCAGGGCTAACCTGACTTTTCTTTCTCACACAGCCATTCCAACCATTTCTATGACAACAAGGCATATGAAGCTACTAATCAAAGCCATCAATGACAGGTTTGAAGTCGACACATCTTTCCGAGAACGGTCCCAAAGTCCCATCTTTAAATGTTATTCCATTAACACTTTGACAGAGGATGCCAATCCTGTCTCTAATGGTACTTTCTGAACTCAAATGGCGGACTAGAGGAATAGGCGGGCACGCCGAAGGCTTTGATGGAAAAAGTATTGGGAGATTACACTGGGTTTGATTACATTGGCTGGCTGCATGTCTGTCTGGGCAGCTTCCTGGTGCCTGAGAGGCAGAGGGGGCGAGAGAAGATTAGAAGCAGAATGAAACAGGGAAAAGGAGTGAGAGAATAAGAGGGTGAGGAAGAAAGAGGGATATCGAAAAAGAGAGAAAGATGCAGAGAGAAACCAAGACAGAATTAGGATAGAAGAAGGGATGAAGATAACAGAAAGAGTGCGAAAGAGAAGCTCAATATGAGAGCTGACGAGGCTGTGCACCGTGTGTTAATTTATTAGCCTTTCCTGCCGGCTCACCTGCTCACTCGCCTCCCCCTCACCTGTTCGCTCCAAGCACTAACGAGAGACGACAGGGGTGGCCCTTACGGCCCAACGCCAGGATGTGATCATTAGAGAGGGAGAGGAGAAATGTCAAACTATCTACTCACACAAACACACACTTCTGCCTGCTGTCGCTCTTCACCAGGGGGTTGCCACCCTCTCAGAGCAACTGCAGTCCTCCACCAGCACACCTGAGCAATCTCATCCCTCTGTTTCTACATCCTCCTCTCTTTCTCCTTGTCTTTCGTTCATTCCACTGTCATTTTCACTATCACTCAATACATCTTTGGTTTATGTCTTATTTTTTAGCTTCTTTATTGAGATCCCTGTGTGGTACCTCATAGATACTAAAGGTATTTCAGTCTTCATACAGCTTGTGCGAAACACTCCAAAAATAGACTTGCATATTAAACAAATGTCTCATGAATGTGTGAATATAGAGGGAAGGAAAGCATATGAGAGGGAGAGAGCGAGAGAGACATGACATTTGAAATGTCTTTATTCTTTTGGAACTTCTGTGAGTGTAATGTTTACTGTTAATTTTTATTGTTTATTTCACTTTTATCTACTTCACTTGCTTTGGCAATGTAAACATATGTTTCCCATGCCAATAAAGCTCTTGAACTTAATTGAGAGAGAGAAAGGGGCAAACTTAAAGGCAGTCAAACAAATCAAACGTATAATAGAATGTACAAACATTCCCTCACACTAGAGGTCGACCGAATAATCGGAATGGCCGATTAACTAGGGCCGATTTCAAGCTTTAATAACAATCGGAAACCAGTATTTTTGGACACCGATTGTTTTTTGTTGTTTTTTTACACCTTTATTTAACTAGGCAAGTCAGTTAAGAACACATTCTTATTTTCAATGATGGCCTAGGAACGGTGGGTTAACTGCCTTGTTCAGGGGCAGAACAACAGATTTTTACCTTGTCAGCTCGGGGATTCAATCTTGCAACCTTACGGTTAACTAGCCCAACGCTCTAACCACCTGCTTTACATTGCACTCCACGAGGAGCCTGCCTGTTACGCAAATGCAGTAAGAAGCCAAGGTAAGTTGCTAGCTAGCATTAAACTTATCTTATAAAAAACAATCAATCATGATCACTAGTTAACTACACATGGTTGATGATATTACTAGTTTATCTAGCCTGTCCTCCGTTGCATATAATCGCTTAGGTACACGTTGCTCAAACGTGTACCGAACTATAAACATCAATGCCTTTCTTAAAATCAATACACAAGTATATATTTTTAAACCTGCATATTTAGTTAATATTGCCTGCCAACATGAATTTCTTTTAACTAGGGAAAATGTGTCACTTCTCTTGCAACAGAGTCAGGGTAAATGCAGCAGTTTGGGCTAGAGGTCGACCGAGTATGATTTTTCAACGCCGATACCGATACAGATTATTGGAGGACCAAAAAAAAAAAGCCGATACCGATTAACTGATTAGCTTATTTGTAATAAGGATAATTACATCAATACTGAATGAACACTTATTTTAACTTAATATAATACATCAATAAAAACAATTTAGCCTCAAATAAATACTGAAACGTGTTCAATTTGGTTTAAATAATGCAAAAACAAAGTGTTGGGGAAGAAAGTAAAAGTGCAATATGTGCCATGTAAGAAAGCTAACGTTTAAGTTCCTTGCTCAGAACATGAGAACATATGAAAGCTGGTGGTTCCTTTTAACATGAGTCTTCAATATTCGCAGGTAAGAAGTTTTAGGTTGTAGTTATTATAGGAATTATAGGACTATTTCTCTCTATACGATTTGTATTTCATATACCTTTGACTATTGGATGTTCTTATAGGCACTTTAGTATTGCCAGTGTAACAGTATAGCTTCCGTCCCTCTCCTCGCTCCAACCTGGGCTCGAACCAGGAACACATCGACAACAGCCACCCTCGAAGCAGCGTTACCCATGCAGAGCAAGTGACATTTGAAACGCTATTAGCGTGCACCCCGCTATCTAGCTAGCCATTTCACATGGGTTACCCCAGCCTAATCTTGGGAGTTGATAGGCTTGAAGTCATAAACAGCGCAATGCTTGAAGCATTGCGAAGAGCTGCTGGCAAAATGCACGCAAGTGCTGTTTGAATGAATGCTTACGAGCCTGCTGGTGCCTACCATCACTCAGTCAGACTGCTCTATCAAATCATAGACTTAATTATAACATAACACACAGAAATACGAGCCTTAGGTCATTAATATGGTCCAATCCGGAAACTATCACGTTTATTCTTTCAGTGAAATACGGAACCGTTCCGTATTTTATCTAACGGGTGGCATCCATAAGTCTAAATATTCCTGTTAGATTGCACAACCTTCAATGTTATGTCATAATTACGTAAAATTCTGGCAAATTAGTTCGCAACGAGCCAGGCGGCCCAAACTGTTGCATATACCCTGACTCTGCGTGCAATGAACGCAAGAGAAGTGACACAATTTCACCTGGTTAATATTGCCTGCTAACCTGGATTTATTTTAGCTAAATATGCAGGTTTAAAAATATATACTTCTGTGTATTGATTTTAAGAAAGGCATTGATGTTTATGGTTAGGTACATTCGTGCAACGATTGTGCTTTTTTCGCAAATGCGCTTTTGTTAAATCATCGAAGTCGGCTGTCTTTGTTAATGCAGGGTTGCCAGATCAATAGCTGGGAGAGCCTAATCAATGGGTCTTCATGATTTGTCTTTCCTGAAAGAGGATGTTTAACATCTCGCTCGCTCACACACTCACTCACACACTCACTCACTGTCTTTTATACAGGCAAGGCCAAGGTGCAGGGGTCAAGAGTCCATCAGCCATGAGATTGTGCTAAGAAGTATACCCCAATACATTGTTCAAGGATCATCTCCTCTCCATCTACTAACCATTAATGGACAATACACAAAACTGATCCAAGACCTGCTCTAACAAGCACTGTGTTATCTGCTAAGTGATCAGCAAAAATGGCATTGGTGAATAGCATAAAAGGAACAATGAGCCAGAAGGTTGCTATGGAGATGAGCCAATTGTCTGGTGTCTGCAAGTCTCATTATTGTGGGAACACCATTAGCTTCTATAGACATTAGGACTGACAAGAACAGGCCTTATTCAAATTTACGGGAGGAATCAGGTCTAATTGAGTTCTTCACACAGCACATTATCTTAATGGGTGGCAATGTAATAATGAACAATACATTAGCACACATTCTTTTGAAATAATTCTGAGGACAAACTTTCTATTCATCAACCAGCTAGGAAGTGGGATTGAAGTAATTTAATGGTTCCTGTGATTAGCCTCCCATTTTCAAGTCAAAAGAAGCTTCTCTACTCCCAGTACTAGTAACAATGGCATTTATTTCAAAATACGCCTTCAGATGAATAAGCCTAAATGGTTTACAGTTTACAAATGACAGTAACCACTGATCACACCAACATACGCTTACTAGTTACAGCCACCGCTTACTACTAATTGGTGCCATGGAAGACCCCCTGGAAAAAGGTGAAGGGGAGGGAGTACACCCTTGCCTTAGTTGACAAGGCCATGGTGAGGGAGATCACACTGATTAAAAAGTCTCATCAGCCAATGACCTTTAAGATACGCATTCAAAGAGACCTGTGATTAGCTGGAGCCACCTGAGTTAAGGAAAGTGATCAAGGAAAGGACATTAGACTCACGGTTTCTGTTCCAATATCCCCGCTAGTATACCACATTGGGCATATTGCATCTTGATGATACAATGTATCCTAACATTAATAGTTTTGTGGTTACCTAGGCAGCACTTCAAACAATCTAGAAATTGATAACAATTAAATGTTATGTAGAGGGCAAAAAAGTGTGTGCGCATGTGTTTGTGTGTACGTGTATGTGATCCAATTCTCACCTGACAGGCATTGTACAGCAGCTGGTGCTCAAACTTCTTGATGCCCAGAATCAGCTGGAACATCTCGTACAGCTGCTCCTTACTGAGTATCAACTCGGACACGGCACTGAGGTGCATCCTCTGGGGCTGGCGTCGTAGGTCCTCATCCCCTCTGTAGATGGCGTCGTACTTGGCGATCCAGGAGCTCAGCACTGTCTCTTTGCTCAGGCCGTCGATCTCGGGCAAGCTGCGCACCCGGCGCTCAATGTTCTTCTTGAAGACGTCACGGAAGTCGCAGGCCGAGCAGCCGCCACTCTGCACCATCCTGGACACCCGCTCACTGTTCAGAAAACCCTGCACAGGAGGAAACCAGAGAGTGTAAGGATCTAGAAGTAAGCAAGACTAATGTAGCGCTGCTAAGTTAATGTAGCTATTTAACCCTTTATACTGGTACCCATATATGGGTTGAAAATGGCAGAGTTGGGCACTGATAAATGCCTAAATTGGAACACAGTGGCTTTACAGTAACATGCTATACTTGATGTCAGAACTCTGGCTCTGCACTTCATAGTGCTGTATGGGTTTTGACTGACAGCCATTTTGAACTTGAGCGAGACAAGCAGTTGCTCCCATCCATCACGCTAATTGGGCAACTTTTGCTACTTTTTTATGTCTGAGTGAGGGAAATGCTGTAAATTAAGAGGACTCTATGTCTTTTGAAAGATGAGATGTTAAGGATTATAATACCGTTTTGAGTCCAAATGTGCACTTTACATTTCCATATCATAAAACTCATGTTATATAGTGTCAACGTTTATAATCACTATGTTTGATGTACAGTTACAAGATGACATGAGGTCATACCGTGGGTTGTTCTGAACAGAATGAGCCTGTTTATCCATTGTGAAGAACATTTGCCGCTGCACATGAACACACTCATGACTCCTTTCTATGCGCACCAAAATGATGATCCATTTCCCTGAAATGCATTGTGAAAGCCTAAACACCCTTAACTTAGCTAGTCATGCTGGCAATAGAACAGGCTTTCAAATGATGCCCACCTAACCCAGATTGCGATTTATAATGGACCATTTTTGGATTGCATAAACAACAACAGTAACTGTGTGATGGCAGGGATGCTGGTTTGTGTTCCAAACAAAATAATTACAAGTGTGTTCACTGTAGTTCCTCAACGGCACCACTAGCAGAACAAAAAAAAGCACTTTATAGTTGAAGGCTCTTCTTTGAGTCATAAAAATGAATTGAAATGACTTAGGAACTGTGTACACTTTGGAGAGGTGTGTGACCACTTGGAGACACCAGTTAGTCCTCTCACTCAAACCCTTGTCATTTTTATTGTCTTATGTTGCACTTACAGCACATTTTCCAGGAATATTCATATCATGTTACTAATGTATCCTGAGTATTTTCAGTACACTAAATGTAAAAAATCAACAGTGTAAAGTTTGGATTCCATCTTGTGTCAGGTGAACTGTTGTGGCCTCAACTTTGGTCTAATAATTTTCCCATAACCTCCTAACTGTTCCCTTTCAATTGCTACCATGGTTATGCATATGCTTTTCATATTGCTTCTGTAAGAAACATTTCAATTTATCCCTATCAATATATAGGCCAATTTGTTGCCATTGTTGCACTTTGTTATACTCCCTGATAACCATACCAATGACCATTACTCCAATGGTGCATGACTCCAGAGTGTGACCTCCACTGTTCCCCGGGCGCCGAAGACGTGGATATTGATGAAGGTGGCTCCGCACCTCTTTGATTCAGAGGGGTTGGGTTAAATGTGGAAGACATCTCAGTTAAATCCATTCAGTTCTACAACTGACTAGGTATCCCCTTTCCGTGTTGCATTTCTGAGAAACAGTATTTTCTTGCATCCCACTATGTACACGAGATACAAACATAAAAATAATAAATGTTGATATATAATACAAAAATAACTTAATATGGAACACAAGTAGATCAAGAAATTAAACAATAAAACAGTGTTGATTGATTTAGCTCAGGGTAATCTCCTTACATGGGCTCCAGTGGTATTAAACATGCAGGTTTTCTGTCCAGCTCAGGGCAGGCAGAAGATGTTTCTTCCTCAGGGCTTTAACTGCAGACTCACTCGGATTCTGTCTGCTGGTAGTCATGACGGTACATGAAGTTCATGTTTTAAGGCTCACTCAAGGGTCTCGTCTGGATGTAGCCATTAGGGGAGGCTAATCTGTATTTATTATGGACCCCCATTAGCTGCTGCCAAGGCGGGTTGTACTGGCCTCTCTGACTCTTCACATGGTGTATGAGTGATATAACCCAGGCCCTGTGTGTCCCCAGGCACTGTCATTTGTTGACTTCTGCAATTGTAAAAGCCTTGGGTTCATGCATGTTAACATCAGAAGCCTCCTCCCTAAGTTTACTTTATTCACTGCTTTAGCACACTCCGCCAACCCTGATGTCCTAGCCGTGTCTGAATCCCAATTTAGGAAGGCCAACAAAAATTCAGATTTTTCCATCCCCAATTACAAAATTTTCCATCAAGACAGAACTGCTAAAGGGGGCGGAATTGCAATCTACTGTAGAGATAGCCTGCAGAGTTCTGTCATACTATCCAGGTCTATGCCAAAACAGTTCGAGCTTCTATTTTTAAAGATCCATCTCTCCAGAAATAAGTCCCTCACTGTTATTGTTATAGACCCCCCTAAGCTCCCAGCTGTGCCCTGGACACCATATGTGAATTGATTGCCCCCCATACATCGTCAGAGTTTCTACTGCTAGGTGACCTAAATTGGGATATGCTTAACACCGCGGCCATCCTACAATCTAAACTAGATGCCCTCGATCTCACAAAAATTATCAAGGAACCTAGCAGGTACAACCCCAAATCCGTAAACATGAGCACCCTCAGATATCATCCTGACCAACTTGACCTCTAAATACACCTCTGCTGTTTTCAACCACAATCTCAGTGATCACTGCCTCATTGCCTGCGTCCGTAATGGGTTCGCGGTCCAACGACCACCCCTCATCACTGTCAAACGCTCCCTAAAACAATTCAGCAAGCAGGCCTTTCTAAATCGACCTGGCCCGGGTATCCTGGAAGGATATTGACCTCATCCCGTCAGTAGAGGATGCCTGGTTGCTCTTTAAAAGTGCTTTCCTCACCATCTTAAATAAGCATACCCCTTTCAAAAAATGTAAAACTTAGAACAGATATAGCCCTTGGTTCACTCCAGATTTGACTGCCCTTGACCAGCACAAAAACACCCTGTGGCGTACTGCACTAGTATCGAATAGTCCCCTCGATATGCAACGTTTCAGGGAAGTCAGGAACCAATACAGTCAGTTTGAAAACGCTAGCCTTTGCTTTCCTAACTGAAATTTGCATCCTGGGGCACTAATTCCAAAAAGTTTTGGGACACTGAAGTCCATTGAGAATAAGAGTACCTCCTCCCAGATGCCCACTGCACTGAGACTAGGAAACACTGTCACCACTGATAAATCCACAATAATCGAGGATTTCAATAAACATTTCTCTACGGCTGGCCATGCTTTCCACCTGGCTACCCCAACCCCGGCCAACATCTCAGCACCCCCCGCAGCAACTGGCCCAAGCCCCCCCCCCCCCCAAGGACCTCAGACAGGGCCAAAGGTTCACCTTCCAACAGGACAACAACCCTAAGCACACAGCCAAGACAACGCAGGAGTGGCTTCGGGACAAGTCTCAATGTTCTTGAGTGGCCCAGCCAGAGCCCGGACTTGAACCCGATCGAACATCTCTGGACAGACCAGAAAATAGCTGTGCAGCAACGTTCCCCATCCAACCTGACAGAGCTTGAAAGGATCTGCAGAGAAGAATGGGAGAAACCTCTCAAATACAGGTGTGCCAAGCTTGTAGCATCATACCCAAGAAGACTTGAGGCTGTAATCGCTGCCAAAGTAAAGGGTCTGAATACTTATGTAAATGTGATCGTTTTTTATTTTTAATACATTTGCAAAAAAGTCTAAACTTATTTTTGCGTTGTAATTCGGGGGTATTGTGTGTAAATCGATGTGGGAAAAAACTATTTTAAATCAATTTTAGAATAAGCTATAAAAGGTGGTAAAATGTGGGAAAAGTGAAGGAGTCTGAATACTTTCCAAATGCACTGTAATGCTCATATCTACCTCAAATGCAGTTGATAGTCAGTGTCTGGAGAGAGACACTGACTAACATACAGACAAACATAGGAGCTTGTGTTGACAATGCGCATTACCGACTTTGTTTGATTCCGTTTCGGGAGGGATGGCTATGGCATCCCTTTGTTTGATTCCGTTTCAGAGGGACGGCTACGGCATCTCTGTTTGATTCCGTTTCAGAGGGACGGCTACGGCATCTCTGTTTGATTCCGTTTCAGAGGGACGGCTACGGCATCTCTTTGTTTGATTCCGTTTCAGAGGGACGGCTACGGCATCTCTTTGTTTGATTCCGTTTCAGAGGGACGGCTACGGCATCTCTTTGTTTGATTCCGTTTCAGAGGGACGGCTACGGCATCTCTTTGTTTGATTCCGTTTCAGAGGGACGGCTACGGCATCTCTGTTTGATTCCGTTTCAGAGGGACGGCTACAGCATCTCTTTGTTTGATTCCGTTTCAGAGGGACGGCTACAGCATCTCTGTTTGATTCTGTTTCAGAGGGACGGCTACGGCATCTCTTTGTTTGATTCCGTTTCAGAGGGACGGCTACGGCATCTCTGTTTGATTCCGTTTCAGAGGGACGGCATCTCTTTGTTTGATTCTGTTTCAGAGGGACGGCTACGGCATCTCTGTTTGATTCTGTTTCAGAGGGACGGCTACGGCATCTCTGTTTGATTCTGTTTCAGAGGGACGGCTACGGCATCTCTGTTTGATTCTGTTTCAGAGGGACGGCTACGGCATCTCTTTGTTTGATTCCGTTACGGAGGTACGGCATCTCTTTGTTTGATTCCGTTACGGAGGGACGGCATCTCTTTGTTTGATTCCGTTACGGAGGGACGGCATCTCTTTGTTTGATTCCGTTACGGAGGGACGGCATCTCTTTGTTTGATTCCGTTACGGAGGGACGGCATCTCTTTGTTTGATTCCGTTACGGAGGGACGGCATCTCTTTGTTTGATTCCGTTACGGAGGGACGGCATCTCTTTGTTTGATTCCGTTACGGAGGGACGGCATCTCTTTGTTTGATTCCGTTACGGAGGGTCAGCTAAGGCATCTCTTTGTTTGATTCCGTTTCAGAGGGTCAGCTAAGGCATCTCTTTGTTTGATTCCGTTTCAGAGGGTCAGCTAAGGCATCTCTTTGTTTGATTCTGTTTCGGAGGGTCAGCTAAGGCATCTCAGTGAACATAGAGCTACCAGAGTGGAAACAGCAGATGGAGATGAATCGCAGCTCCTCGTGGGGAGTAAAGGTGCAGAACAAAAGCACTTTGCGTTGGTAAAACACAAACCAACAAAACAAATGTGTTTGTGTCGAGAGAAAAGCCATTTCCTGAGCCGGAGTGAGATTTCAGCATGGGGGGAAGGGGGGGGGGCTGCCTAATCTCAAGGACAAGTTCCTCTGAAATGCAGTCAGGAAGAGAGCCAGGCTTCAGGAAGATAAATGGAGTTAACTGGTTAAAGGTGGGTAGATGAAGGTGCCACTGGCATGGACTGCTAAAGGGGGTAATCTGGCTAACAAAAGCCAAGACAAGTTCCTTTATTTGAATCGCAGTTAGGCGAAAGAAACAACAGTCCACCACATGAAGAGGGATGGCAAACTGCCAAACAGGAGACACACATTTTGCTAGACAAAGAGGGAGGAGGTAGGCTAACAGATGTGAGTGTCACTAGCAGATACGTTTGCTCGTGACTGATTGGTTTAAATTCAAGCTTATTTTGTGAGCCTGGTGCGATGCAGAGCTAGGCAACGAGGTGAGTTTGGCTAATTGTTCAGTGATTCTTAGACGGCTGTGGGGGGACTTATGTCAACGTACACCGAGTATAGAAAACATTAAGAATGCCTGCTCTTTCCAAAACAGACTGACCAGGAGAATCCAGGTGAAAGCTATGAAGGGGAGGAAACAGGTTAAAGAAGGATTTTTAGCTGTGTGCGCCATTCAGAGGGTGAAAGGGCAAGACAAAAAATGTAAGTGCCTTTGAACAGGGTATGGTAGTAGGTGCCAGGCTCAACAGTTTGTGTCATGAACTGCAACACCGCTGGGCTTTTCACGCTCAACAGTTTCCATGTGTCAAGAATGGTCCACCACCCAATAGACATCCAGCCAAATGACGCAACTGTGGGAAGTATTGGCGTCAACATGGGCCACTTTTGACACCTTGTAGAGTCCATGCTCAGACAAATTGAGGCTGTTCGGAGGGTAAAAAGGGGGATGCAACTCAATATTAGGAAGGTGTTCCTAATGTTTGGTATACTCAGTGTACATTATGTCAAGCCTCAATTCCAAGGGGTGTAAAACCGAGTGTCTAAAGGTTTTCAATCTTCCCGTGTACTTGATTGATTAGTTGGAACTCCCCTCACCTCGTTGTCTTGGGTCTTAAATTGGACACAAAGGAAATAAAAACCAGTAGACACACGGCCGTCCAGGAAATACGTTTCAGACTCCTGCTTCTTCTCCACCAGAAAACCAGTTTAAAATCAGAAAATTATATCATTGTGATGCTAGGCGACATGGACAAAAATATAAAGATTGACTGAATTGATGCAGTAATGATAAATAGAATGATATGTTTATAACAATATACATCAGTTTATTATTATTATACTATAAACTACTACTGGTTTAATGGTTGTAGCCATCAATTGTCCCAATGACTATCACCCATTAGCAAACTTAT
The DNA here is from genome assembly GCF_965601325.2 of Salmo salar. Taxonomy (NCBI): domain Eukaryota; kingdom Metazoa; phylum Chordata; class Actinopteri; order Salmoniformes; family Salmonidae; genus Salmo; species Salmo salar. The sequence goes on from NC_138313.1 coordinate 38,473,039, forward strand.
TTCATTTCAAACTTCACATTTCTCTAGTATAGGCTACTTATCGTAATGAGCGATATCAGAAAAATGCCTGCGATAAGTGATCGGTATGGTCGGTGTTGATCATTTTAGGTATATCATCTCAGCACTACATGTGCCATACTGTGCCATATTTTACCCGCTTGGAAGAAGGTGCCAATAATAGTCAACCATTATAACCCTTCAATGTGCATATTATGTAGTGTACATAAATGGAAGCACTACAAAACTATTCCATGGTTCAGTGACTTATGAAGCAGCTTACTGATAAGACACTCGTTATCTTGATATAGTGTTCGAGACAATAGTCTTGTTCACCTAGGATACGAAGATAATGTGTGTGTGTGTGTGTGTGTGTTGCTAACATCAATGAAGCAGACCCCTTTCTTCCTCGTTAATGCAGCCCAACCCCAAGTCAACACGCTCCTTTATCACAGCGGCAGGCTGAGCACCCAGGAAACAGTTGGATTTAGGGCAGGGGGCATCCTGAAAGGTCACCCCTGTCATGGTCATGGTCCTTGAAAAGACTCAACCAGCAGAGCCTTGCCAAGCCTACTATCCCTCCCTCCCTTCCGGCCCCACCCATGGATCCCTGGTCGATGAGACTAACCGCTAAACCCAGCTCCACATTCAAACCACTTAGCTCCGCATCTGGGAGAGACGCATCCATAAGTATCTCTAAGAGAGATCAACCAGTAGAGTTGGAGGAATTCCAGAAGAGGGAGATGTTGTTTACACATAATTGAAATTGACCTAAATGTGATCTCATTAACCGGAAATACTGTACACTAAGTGGACAAAACATTAGGCACACCTTCCTAATATTGAGTTGCACCCCTTTTGTCCTCAGAACAGCCTTAATTCGTTGGAGCATGGACTCTACAAGGTGTCAAGGGATGCTGGCCCATGTTTGGCAAATCTGACCACAATTCTATCCTCCTGATTCCTGCTTACAAGAAAACATTAAAGCAGGAAGCACCAGTGACTCGGTCTATAAAAAAAAGTGTTCAGATGAAACAGATGCTAAACTACAGCACTGCATTGCTAGCACAGACTGGAATATGTTCCAGGATTCTTCCGATGGCAGTGAGGAGTACACCACATCAGTCAGGCATTTCTAAATCGATTTGGCCCGGGTATCCTGGAAGGATATTGACCTCATCCCATCAGTAGAGGATGCCTGGTTGCTCTTCAAAAGTGTTTTTCTCACCATCTTAAATAAGCATGCCCGATTAAAAAAAATGTAGAACTAAGAACAGATTTAGCCCTTGGTTCAGCACAAAAACATCCTGTGGCGTTCTGTAATAGCATCGAATAGCCCCCGCGATATGCAACTTTTCAGGGAAGTCAGGAACCAATATACTCAGTCATTTAGGAAAACTAAGGCAAGCTTTTTCAACATACACACTGAGCTAAAGGGTAGAGCTGCCGCTTTCAGGGAGCGGGACTCTAACCCGGAAGCTTACAGTGAGGGAAAAAAGTATTTGATCCCCTGCTGATTTTGTACGTTTGCCCACTGACAAAGAAATGATCAGTCTATATTTTTAATGGTAGGTTTATTTGAACAGTGAGAGACAGAATAACAACAAAAAAATCCATACAAACATGTCAAAAATGGTAGAAATTGATGAGCATTTTAATGAGGGAAATAAGTATTTGACCCCTCTGCAAAACATGACTTAGTACTTGGTGGCAAAACCCTTGTTGGCAATCACAGAGGTCAGACGTTTCTTGTAGTTGGCCACCAGGATTGCAAACATCTCAGGAGGGATTTTGTCCCACTCCTCTTTGCAGATCTTCTCCAAGTCATTAAGGTTTCGAGGCTGACGTTTGGCAACTCGGACCTTCAACTCCCTCCACAGCCAGGCTAGGCCACTCCAGGACCTTAATGTGCTTCTTCTTGAGCCACTCCTTTGTTGCCTTGGCTGTGTGTTTTGGGTCATTGTCATGCTGGAATACCCATCCACGACCCATTTTCAATGCCCTGGCTGAGGGAAGGAGGTTCTCACCCAAGATTTGATGATACATGGCCCCGTCCATCGTCCCTTTGATGCGGTGAAGTTGTCCTGTACCCTTAGCAGAAAAACACCCCCAAAGCATAATGTTTCCACCTCCACGTTTGACGGTGGGGATGGTGTTCTTGGGGTCATAGGCAGCATTCCTCCTCCTCCTCCAAACACGGCGAGTTGAGTTGATGCCAAAGAGCTCCATTTTGGTCTCATCTGACCACAACACTTTCACCCAGTTGTCCTCTGAATCATTCAGAAGTTCATTGGCAAACTTCAGACGGGCATGTATATGTGCTTTCTTGAGCAGGGGGACCTTGCGGGCGCTGCAGGATTTCAGTCCTTCACGGCGTAGTGTGTTACCAATTGTTTTCTTGGTGACTATGGTACCAGCTGCCTTGAGATCATTGACAAGATCCTCCCTTGTAGTTCTGGGCTGATTCCTCACCGTTCTCATGATCATTGCAACTCCACGAGGTGAGATCTTGCATGGAGCCCCAGGCCGAGGGAGATTGACAGTTCTTTTGTGTTTCTTCCATTTGCGAATAATCGCACCAACTGTTGTCACCTTCTCACCAAGCTGATAGGCGATGGTCTTGTAGCCCATTTCAGCCTTGTGTAGGTCTACAATCTTGTCCCTGACATCCTTGGAGAGCTCTTTGGTCTTGGCCATGGTGGAGAGTTTGGAATCTGATTGATTGATTGCTTGCTTCTGTGGACAGGTGTCTTTTATACAGGTAACAAACTGAGATTAGGAGCACTCCCTTTAAGAGTGTGCTCCTAATCTCAGCTCGATACCTGTATAAAAGACACCTGGGAGCCAGAAATCGTTCTGATTGAGAGGGGGTCAAATACTTATTTCCCTCATTAAAATGAAAATCAATTTATGACATGCGTTTTTCTGGATTTTTTGTTGTTATTCTGTCTCTCACTGTTCAAATAAACCTACCATTAAAATTATAGACGGAGCATTTCTTTGTCAGTGGGCAAACGTACAAAACCAGCAGGGGATCAAATACTTTTTTCCCTCACTGTATAAGAATTCCCGCTATGCCCTCCGACGAGCCATCAAACAGGCAAAGCGTCAATACAGAACTAAGATTGAATCGTACTACACCGGCTCCGACACTCGTCGGATGTGGCAGGGCTTGCAAACTATTACAGACTACAAAGGGAAGCACAGCCGAGAGTTGCCCAGTGACATGAGCCTACCAGACAAGCTAAATAACGTCTATGTTCGCTTTGAGGCAAGTCACACTGAAACATGCATGAAAGCATCAGCTGTTCCAAATGACTGTGTGATCACACTCTCAGCAGCCGATGTAAGACCTTTAAACAGGTCAACATTCACAAGGCTGCTGGGCCAGACGGATTACCAGGACATGTACTTTGAGCATGCTCTGACCAACTGGCAAGTGTCTTCACTGACATTTTCAACCTCTCCCTGTCTGAGTCTGTAATACCAACATGTTTCAAGCAGACCACCATAGTCCCTGTGCCAAAGACCACTAAAGTAACCTGCCGAAAATGACTACCGACCCTCACGTCTGTAGCTATGAAGTACTTTGAACAGCTGGTCATGGCTCACATCAACACCATCATCCCAGAAACCCTAGACCCACTCCAATTTGCATACCGCACCAACAGATCCACAGATGATGCAATCTCTATTGCACTCCACACTGCCCTTTCACACATGGACAAAAGGAACACCTATGTGAGAATGCTATTCATTGACTATAGCTCAGCGTTCAACACCATAGTGCCCTCAAAGCTCATCACTAAGCTCAGGACCCTGGGACTAAACACCTCCCTCTGCAACTGTATCCTGGACTTCCTGACGGGCCACCCCTAGGTGGTAAGGGTAGGTAACAACACATCCGCCATGCTGAACCTCAACACAGGGGCCCATCAGGGGTGCATGCTCAGTCCCCTCCTGTACTCCCTGTTCACTCATGACTGCACGGCCAGGCACGACTCCAACACCATCATTAACTTTCCAATGACACAACAGTGGTAGGCCTGATCACCGACAACGATGAGACAGCCTATAGGGAAGAGGTCAGAGACCTGACCGTGTGGTGCAAGGACAACAACCTCTCCCTCAACCTGATCAAGACAAAGGAGGTGATCGTGGACTACAGGAAAAGGAGGACCGAGCACACCCCCATTCTCATTGATGGGGCAGTAGTGGAGCAGGTTGAGAGCTTCAAGTTCCTTGGCGTCCACATCAACAACAAACTAACATGGTCCAAGCACACCAAGACAGTCGTGAAGAGGGCACGACAAAACCTATTCCTCCTCAGGAGACTGAAAAGATTTGGCATGGGTCCTCAGATCCTCAAAAGGTTTTACAGTGGCACCATCGAGAGCATCCTGACGGGTTGCATCACTGCCTGGTATGGCAACTGCTTGGCCTCCGACCGCAAGGCACTAAAGAGGGTAGTGCGTACGGCCCAGTACATCACCAGGGCCAAGCTTCCTGCCATCCAGGACCTCTATACCAGGCGGTGCCAGAGGAAGGCCCTAAAAATGATCAAATGGCTACCCAGACTATTCACATTGCCCTGCCCCCCCCCTCTGGAATGCTGCTGCTACTCTGTTATTATCTATGCATAGTCACTTTAATAACTCTACCTACATGTACATATTACCTCGACACCGGTGCCCCCGCACATTGACTCTACCGGTACCCCCTGTATATAGCCACGCTGTTGTTATTTACTGCTGCTCTTTAATGATTTGTTATTCTTATCTCTTAATTTTTTTGGTGGTATTTTCTTAAAACTGCATTGTTGGTTAAGGGCTTGTAAGTAAGCATTTCACTGTAAAGTCTACACCTGTTGTATTTGGCGCATGTGACAAATACAATTTGATGTTGACTCCAATGCATCCAACAGTTATGTCCAGTTGGCTGGATGTCCTTTGGGGTGTTGACCATTCTTGATACACACGGGAAACTGTTGAACGTGAAAAACTCAGCAGCGTTGCAGTTCTTTTGATGTTGACTCCAATGCGTCCAACAGTTGTGTCCAGTTGGCTGGATGTCCTTTGGGGTGTTGACCATTCTTGATACACACGGGAAACTGTTGAACGTGAAAAACTCAGCAGCGTTGCAGTTCTTAACACACTCAAACTACCATACCCCGTTTAAAAAGGCACTTAAATATTTTTTCTTGCACATTCACCCTGTACATGGCAGACATTCGCAATCCATGTCTGTTTGTTTCAAGGCTTAAAAACCCTTCTTTAACCTATTTCCTCCCCTTCATCTACAGTACACTGATGGAAGTGGATTCAACAAGTGACATCAATAAGGGATAAAAGCGCTCACCTGGATTCACCTGGTCAGTCTCATGGAAAGACCAGCTCAACCCGAAAACCAAATTACTTCAGCTCTACTCAGGTTGCACATTTTGGGGAATATTCAGAGGTGGAAACTTTCTGTGGGAATTAACAGGAATATATGGGAATTAACTGAAATATATGCAAATTAACATTAATACAATTTAAATGTAGATGTTTTATGCATTGGATAAATTTACCATATCATACGGAGACAGAAACAAACCTTTCACCTTATCATAAGTAGACATAATTGCAAATTATTAAATAACTCCAATAGAAATAATAAAAAAAACAGTTATGAATGGAACTCTAATTAAATGAGTTGATTCGTCACATGGAATGTTTTCACTGAACAACAAAAGCGAATATTAAATGATCCTCAATGATCCATCACATCTCACAAAAATGTTATCAACATACATCTGTAAAATGATAGTCTAGAAACTAAAGCTTTGGTTGTCTTCCTCTCAGGCTTCCATGTCTTCTCCCTGGACCTCCTCAATGTCCACCTCATGAACATCAGACTCTGAGGCCTCATCTTCACTGTCACTTTCCAACCTTGTTGAGGATGGCTCAGGCTCAAAAAGCCTCAAATTTGCCTGGATGGCCATCAATTGTCCAACCCTTGTATTGGTCAGCCTGCTGTGTGCTTTGGTGTGTGTGTGTTCCCCAAACAAGGACCAGTTGCGCTCTGAGGGGCTGATGTTGGTGGGATTTGGCGGATGGAGGCAACAGGGGAAAGAGCCTCAGATCCACAAAGTCCATTCCAACACGTGGCTGATGAGATATGTTGGCGCGACATCCATGCATCGCTATCCCAAAGCCCGTGCTTGGAAGTGCACTTGGCCAGACTGCCAAGAACCTTGCCCTCATCCAGGCCAAGGTGGCGAGACGCGGTAGTGATGTCACCATAGGCCTTGTTGATCTCTGCACCAGACAAGATGCTCTTGCCAGCATACTTTGGGGTCCAACATGTATGCTGGGGCGTGTATGGGCTTCAGGCAGAAGTCTTCACGCTTTTTGATGCATTTCAGAACTGCAGTTTCCTCTGCTTGGAGCAACAGTGAAGTGGGCAGGGCAGTACGGATTTCTTCTCTTACATCTGCAAGCAGAGTCTGAACATCAGACAGGATGGCATTGTCTCCCTCAATCCGTGCAATGGCTACTGCTATAGGTTTCAGGAGTTTCAGGCTGCTTACCACTCTCTTCTAAAATACATCATCCAGGAGGATCCTCTTGATGGGGCTGTCCATGTCGACAGACTGATATGGCCATTTGGAGGCACCAAGATGGCGTAGCAGTCAGATGTCTTTGTCCTGTCGTGTCCCTTGTATATATCTTTTTACATCCTTTTCTTCGCATATCTTTTAAAAATATTTTCCTAAACCTTAACTTCTAAATACTCTCCTGCAACCCGCCTCACCCAATGTGGCGTGGATCTGTTTTTTTTTCTAAAGTATTTCTATTTACTTCGGATCTGGAATCCCTCAACTGAAGCTAGCCAGCTAACTACCTACCAGCTATCAGTCATCAAACCATTGCTAGCGGTCATCAGCTAACCTTTAGCTCGGAAAGCTCTCGCCAGTTCGAAACAACGTGACTTTGAGTCACGTTGTTCGAACTATAATAATATAATAGGTCCGGGAAAAAAATAAATATATATATATCCCTGGATTCCTACCGCAAACTCTGAACATTTTCAACTGGATCTTCGCAACTAGCTAACCGCAATCCCATGTGACTACTCCTGGCTAGCGTTTCCATCCCGGAGCAAGCACCAATTAGCCTGAAGCTAGCTCGGCCAGGGCTCCTGTGCTACCACCGAAACCCACTCCTGGGCTACAATATCCGGACCCCTTCTACTGCCGGTACGGGGCACGGAACCCTGCCTATCCTCTACGACTGGAATAGTGACATAATCTGCCCGAGGATTCCAACAGGCCCCCCAGGCACAACGTCCGCTGAAGGCCCATTCTGCTAACTGGCCTGCTAGCTATCTAGAGCTACTTGGAACCCTACTAATTCCACGACTGGTCTATTGACGTCACCGCACGAAGAGGCAAAAACAGACTTACCCCCATCGCGACATCCCCCAAAGGCTGACTTGCTAGCCCCGGTCTGCCTACTGCTTGCTTGCTAACCCGGTCTGCTAACTGCTAGCTTGCCAGCCCCGGTCTGCTAATTGCTAGCTTGTTTAGCCCCGGCCTACTAACTGTTAGCATCGGCCTGCTAACTGTCTGAATCGCCGTGTCCCCAGTCAGCCCAACCAATCACTGAACCCATATGTTCACTTGGCTACGCATGCCTCTCTCTAATATCAATATGCCTGGTCCATTACTGTCCTGGTTAGTGATCACTGTCTTATTTCACTGTAGAGCCTCTAGCCCTGCTCAACATGTCTTAACCAACCATGTTGTTCCACCTCCTACATATGGGATGACATCACCTGGTTTAAACGTCTCTAGAGACTATATCTCTCTCATCATTACTCAATGCCTAGGTTTACCTCCAATGTACTCACATCCTACCTTACCTTTGCCTGTACACTATGCCTTGAATCTATGCTATCGTGCCCAGAAACCTGCTCCTTTCACTCTCTGTTCCAAACGTGCTAGACGGCCAGTTCGTATAGCCTTTAGCCGTAACCTTATCCTACTTCTCCTCTGTTCCTCTGGTGATGTGGAGGTTAATCCAGGTCCTGCAGTGCCTAGCTCCACTCCCACTCCCCAGGTGCTCTCATTTGTTGACTTCTGTAACCGTAAAAGCCTTGGTTTCATGCATGTTAACATTAGAAGCCTACTCACTAAGTTTGTTTTACTCACTGCTTTAGCACACCCTGCCGACCCGGATGTCTTAGCCGCGTCTGAATCCTGGCTTAGGAAATCCACCAAAAACCCTGAAATCTCCATCGCTAACTATAACATTTTCCGCCAAGACAGAACTGCCAAAGGGGGCGGTGATGCAAAGACAGCCTGCAGAGTTCTGTATTACTATCCGAGTCTGTACCGAAACAATTCGAGCTTCTACTTCTAAAAATTCACCTTTCCAGAAACAAGTCTCTCACTGTTGCCGCTTGCTATAGACCTCCCTCTGCCCCTAGCTGTGCCCTCAATACCATATGCGAATTGATTGCCCCCCATCCATGTTCTGAGCTCGTGCTACTGGGTGACCTAAACTGGCACATGCTTAACACCCCGGCCATCCTAAATTCTAAGCTTGATGCCCTCAATCTCAAGCAAATTAATCAATGAACCTATCAGGTACAACCCCAAATCCGTAAACACGGGCACCCTCATAGATGTCATCCTAACTAACTCGCCCTCCAAATACACTTCTGCTGTTTTCAATCAAGATCTCAGCGATCACTGCCTCATTGCCTGCATCCATAATGGGTCGGCGACCAAACGACCACCCCTCATCACTGTCAAACCCTCTCTAAAACACTTCTGTGAGCAGCATCCTACCAATCCTCGACTTCGGTGATGTCATCTATAAAATAGCCTCCAACACTCTACTCAACAAACTGGATGCAGTCTATCACAGTGCCATCCGTTTTGTCACCAAAGCCCCATACACTACCCACCATTGCGACCTGTACGCTCTCGTTGGTTGGCCCTCGCTTCATACTCGTCGCCAAACCCACTGGCTACAGGTTATCTACAAGTCTCTGCTAGGTAAAGTCCCGCCTTATCTCAGCTCACTGGTCACCATAGCAGCACACGCTCCAGCAGGTATATCTCACTGGTCACCCCCAAAGCCAATTCCTCCTTTGGTCGTCTTTCCTTCCAGTTCTCTGCTGCCAATGACTGTAACAAACTGCAAAAATCTCTGAAGCTGGAGACTCATATCTCCCTCTCTAACTTTAAGCACCAGCTGTCAGAGCAGCTCACAGATCACTGCACCTGTACATAGCCCACCTGTAAACAGCCCATCTATCTACATACCTCATCCCCATACTGTATGTATTTATTTATCTTGCTCCTTTGCACCCCAGTATCTCTACTCCCACATCTACCATTCCAGTGTTTAATTGCTATATTGTAATTACTTCGCCACCATGGCCTATTTATTGCCTTAACTTACCTCATTTGCACTCACTGTATATAGACTTTTTGTTTTCTTTTGTTCTACTGTATTATTGACTGTATGTTTTGTTTATTCCATGTGTAACTCTGTGTTGTTGTATGTGTCGAATTGCTACGCTTTATCTTGGCCAGGTCGCAGTTGCAAATGAGAACTTGTTCTCAACTAGCCTACCTGGTTAAATAAAGGTGAAATGAAAAAAATAAAATTCTTGAAGAGACTCCTTCCCCTCCAGGAGACTGTCAAACATGTTGACAACACCACCCCAACGGGTGTTGCTGGGCAGCTTCAATGTGGTGCTCTTATTCTTCTCACTTTGCTTGGTGAGGGTATAACTTGATGACCCTTCAAATTCCTAACCATTTCCTTGGCTCTCTTGTAGAGTGTATCCATTGTTTTCAGTGCCATGATGTCCTTCAGGAGCAGATTCAATGCATGAGCAGCACAGCCAATGGGTGTGATGTGAGGGTAGGACTCCTCCACTTTAGACCAAGCAGTCTTCATGTTCGCAACATTGTTTGTCACCAGTGCAAATATACCTTCTGTGGTCCAAGATCATTGATGACTGCCCTCAGCCCATCTGCAATGAAGAGACCGCTGTGTCTGTTGTCCCTTGCGTCTGTGCTCTTGTAGAATACTGGTTGAGGGGTGGAGATGATGTAGTTAATTATTCCTTGCCCACGATCGTTCGGCCACCCATCAGAGATGATTGCAATGCAGTCTGCTTTCTCTATGATTTGCTTGACCTTCACTTGAACTCTGTATCCAGCTAATGAGTAGATCAAGCATGTCTGGTTGGAGGGGTGTATGCTGGGCGAAGAACATTCAGAAATCTCTTCCAATACATATTGCCTGTGAGCATCAGAGGTGAACCAGTTGCACACACAGCTTGAGCAAAACATTCATCAGCATTTCTCTGACTACGTTCCTCCATTGAGTAAAAAAAAAAACACGAGCTGTTGCTATAGATAAGGTGTCTGATTCATCATTTTCACCTCGAATAGACGTAGAGGGACTTTAGTCAGAGGTTGCTTTTTGTGAGCGCTGAGGGAACTTGATGCACTTGGCCAGATGATTCTGCATATTTGTTGCATTCTTCACATACGATTTGGCACAGTATTTGCATATGTATTTCCTTCTACATTAGCTGCAGTGAAATGTCTCCACACATCAGATAGTGCCCGTGCCATTTTCCTGTAAAGATTAGAAACAAAAGTGTAAAAAAAAAAAAAAATACAATTTCAAGTACAAATAGCTAAGCAGTTAGATTAAACAACTTCTTTGTAAGATAAATGTTTCATCATGAAACGTATGGAAACAGGTGAATTAACACTCAGTTAGCAGGCTCAAGCAAGCTAAAACCCACATGGTAGCAAAAACTAACTAGTAGAAATTGTTAACAAGTTAGAAGTGATTTAAACACTTTGCTGTAGGCTACCATTTACTAGTTAACAAAAAATCATGTATGTCATATAAAATATATTCACCCCACCCAGTATTGTAATCAAAACTTACCAGAAAGCATGTAGTCCTTGGCTCAGACAGTGTAGTAGTGTGGGCTCAATAGTATCTCATTACTGTGCAAGATCTTGAGAATCAGCTGTCCATGTGATGGAAGAGTGCACTGCACATGTGATGGAGTGTGCATGCAGAGGGTTGCAATTCCATTGAATTGGGGATAGTTTAACCAAAGTGTATCCCAAAAAAGGTTGACTGTTATAAGCTAACTTTTTTGATGAATTTAAGCAAAATTCCCCAAATTCCCGGGCTTAACTTCCCATGGAAAAATTCTGGATATTTACCAGACAGTTTCCGAACCTTTGGAACCCTAACCTCCACGCAGTGCATAATTTTTTCACACTACTTTCCTGCTGTTGTGATAGGAAGAGCAAATTGAACACACTGTAAATACTACAACATGACCACTTTGGAATCGAGGTGGTGTTCATTTTCAACATCAAACTACTCGGGGTACTCGCTTCAAACATGAAAGGTAGGCTGGTAGACTCATCCTCCATACCTTACAAGCGCAAGTACATATGTTTGAGTTCACGTCATGACTCCCTTTGTTGCTAAATCAAATGAAATGCCTTCGTCTTGGTAATTGTGGTTGCCAATGAGGGTTCCAAAGGCTTTATGGCTAATGCCTCCATTTTGTGCGGTGGCACAAATGTCACCCATTATTACTAATGAATTGGCCACCAAGGGATTTCCTCTCTCCCTGTTGCTCTACTTAATTAGGGGTTTAAAATCTCATTCAATTATTTATAACCAACAGTGCACAGAGTTCCACTTTTACTCCTCAGTTAAGAGATTAATAAGATATGCTTTGTTTGCAGTAGTATAATTATAGCTAATATCTGCATAAATTAATCTACTGAGGAAGATGGAAGCAGATTTGACAGCCTGGCTGGAAAAATAACACTGAAGCAGAGAGAGATGGCAGGCAGATTTGGAGCTCATGGGTTTTAACTGCAAACTGCTCAATTTGTCAGAGGAGACCATTTCTCTCACTCTACAGTATGTTTGTAGAGTTACTTAAATGAAGAAGTGAGTAATGAAATGTTTAGAATTTCAATGTGAGAAGAGTGATGCATGCAGGGAGAGGAGAGTGAGTAAAAGTCTAACAAGTTGTTTACTGAATCAGACAAGATGTGTATCCTTCGAGAAATCACTATTTCGTCCTTCAAAATAATATTAACACCTTTACACGGTTCAAAAATACCCCATTGGAAAGTAAAGGAGCAACATCTGCACACTACACTTGACAGTATAATGTCAAAACAGATTGTTGAGCCCATGGGTCTTTATTCAAAACCAGCAGTTTCATTTTGCGATCCCAAAGAGTTATCAGTTTTTCTCTGAAAGATGCTATGGATAGCTTCAATATTAGCTATGCATAAAACATAGCTAATATTGAAGCGATAAATGTTTTAATATTGCAACAGGCTATCTGTTGCTCCCCGTCCCCCTGTCCATCCTCTTTGTCTTTCAGAGTGAGTGGCCACGATACAATTCCAACAGAAATGTATTTCCAATGAGCGTATAGGCAACAGGAGGAAGTCCAAAGACAAGAAACCCCAATAGACTGGCACACACAGACCTACTAACACACAGGCCTTAGTGACAAAGCAAGATGGTACCATTTCATTCGGCGAGCACTGAAACGTGACGGTGCTGATTTCCCAGTCTGAAACAGAAGAATATGACAATCTGGGATTGGGCAGCACACACTGCAACTTTCACACTCTGACTTTCCTTTTCAAGTATTAAAAACAGGAGGCGGACAGACCTTGTCCTGCAACTCTGAAAGACTACGTGATGGTCACCTCTACAGTATAACACTCAGTGTGTGTCTGAGTGAGTGAGAGAGACTAACATGGAGAGTGAGAGAAAGAAAGTGAGAGCAAGTGAGAGAGAGAGAGAGAGAGCAAGTGAGAGCAAGTGAGAGCGAGAGAGCAAGTGAGAGCAAGTGAGAGCGAGAGAGCAAGTGAGAGATGAACAAAAGACAAAAAGGAAGAGAGACCAATGGGGAAAGTAAAAGGAGAGTCAGAGAAAAGTGGGAGCGGGAGAAACTATCGAATAGAGGGCCCCCCAGAGAGACTAGATTTGAACAAACATGTTTTCACTTACAGCTCTCTCAGACTTCAAAGCCAGTACCCTGAGCTGTGCTGTTTTACCGGGCAGACAAACAGTAATCCCATTTTTAACCTCTGGGCAGTAAACAGGCCATGAAGAGGAGAGAAAGAGCGGGAAAGAGAAAGAGGGAAATAGAGGCAGAAAGATGACTACCCACGGCCTGCTTTGGGTCTGGGAGATAAGTACGCAAGCCCTGCCGGCCAAACTATTCAAAACAACATCATCCAAAGGAAACATCATGATGATGCAGACGTTGAATACAGTCGGAAAGTTTTCAGACTCCATTACTTTTTCCTGATTTTGTTACATTACAGCCTTATTCTAAAATGGATTAAATTGTTTTTCCCCCCCTCATCAATCTACACACAATACCCCATAATGACAAAGCAAAAACAGGTCATTTTCTTTGCAAATGTATAAAAAAATACAAAAATGAAATATCACATTTCCATAAGTATTCATCCCCTTTACTCACTACTTTGTTGAAGCACCTTTGACAGCGATCACAGCTTTGAGTCTTGGGTATGACGCTACAAGCTTGGCACACCTGTATTTGGGGAGTTTCTCCCATTCGTCTCTGTGGATCCTCTCAAGCTCTGTCAGGTTGAATGGGGAGCGTCGCTGCACAGCTATTTTCAGGGTTTCTCCAGAGATGTTAGATCGGGTTCAAGTCCGGGCCCTGGGTGGGCTATTCAAGGACATTCAGAGACTTGTCCCGAAGCCACTCCTGCATTGTCTTGTCTGTGTGCTTAGGGTTGTTGTCCTATTGGAAGGTGAACCTTCAGCCCTGTCGGAGGTCCTGAGTGCTCTGGATCTGGTTTTCAAGGATAGCTCTGTACTTTGCTCTGTTCATCTTTCCCTTGATCCTGACTAGTCTCCCAGTTCCTGCCGCTGAAAAACATCCCCACAGCATGATGCTGGTACCACCAAGCTTCACTGTAGGGATGGTGCTAGGTTTCCTCCAGATGTGATGCTTGGCATTCAGGCCACAGATAATCTTGTTTTCCATGTTCTGAGTTCTTAAGGTGCCTTTTGGCAAACTGAAAATGGGCTGTTATGTACCTTTTACTGAGGAGTGGCTTCCGTCTGACCACTCTACCATAAAGGCCTGATTGGTGGAGTGCTGCAGAGACTGTTGTCCTTCTGGAAGGTTCTCCCATCTCCACAGAGAAACTCTGGAGCTCTGTCAGAGTGACCATTAGGTTCTTGGTCAGCTCCCTGACCAAGGCCCTTCTCCTCCCGATTGAGCTCTAGGAAGAGTCTTGGTGGTTCAAAACTTCTTCCATTTAAGAAGGACGGAGGACACTTTGTTCTTGGGCACCTTCAATGCTGCATCCATTTTTTGGTACGCTTCCCTAGATCTGTGCCTCGACACAATCCTGTCTCGGAGCCCTACGGACAATTCCTTCAACCTCATGGCTTGGTTTTTGCTCTTACATGCACAGTCAACTGTGGGACCTTATATAGACAGGTGTGTACCTTTCCAAATTATGTCCAATCAATTGAATTTACCACAGGTGGTCTCCAAGTTGTAGAAACATCAAGGATGATCAATGGGAAGGATGCACCTGAGCTCAATTTTGAGTCTCATAGCAAAGGGTCTGAATACTTATGTAAATGAGATATTTTAAAATTAGCAAAACATTCTAAAAACCTGTTTTCGCTTTGTCATTATGGCATATTGTGTTTAGATTGATTAAGTAATATGTTTTACCCAATTTTAGAATAAGGTTGTAATGTAACAAAATGTGTAAAAATGGAAGGGGTCTGAATACTTTCCGAATGCACTGTATACGTTTAATACTAAGGATGGGAATTGCCAGGGATCTCACGATACGATATCAGGATACTTAGGTGCCAAAACGATATGTATTGCGATTCTCACGACTATCAGCCTCATACAAATCATCATCTCGTGAGACCAGGATGGTTCGCGCGAGGCAATGATTCTATACGTATTAACATTCAATACTGTGATTTTATTGCGATTCAATGTTCCAAACATATTGCTCACCAAATGTCTGCTGCAGAGGGACAAGAGAGAGCCATGAGGAAACGAGTTGATCAATCATGGAAATAAAAGTGCTGGGAAAAAATTATATTTAAAAAGATGAAGGAAAACAAGCTATGAAGGAAAAATACTGGAGTTTTATTGCACGCACAGCGAACTAGCGCAAAAATAATATTGTGATAGTCAAAACTATACAATATGTAACTGCATCCATTTTTCCCCCCATTTAATACTGAATCTGCTGTCTGATTCGTGCTTCATAACTAAAGTAGGGGAAGTGGAGAGAGAAAAGTGGTATGTCGGATATCTTTCGATTTATGGAGGATATCAATGAGTGTTTCAGTTAGTCAGACATTAATAATCAGAAAAACAGGTCATGGTTTGAAAGATGAGCCTGAAGAACCTGCAAGGCATATAAAGTCACATGTCAGGTGTTAAGTGATTAGTTGCTGCAGTAGTTAATCCTGATTGTTGAGTAGCTACAAATAGTAGTCCTGAGACGAGTTCAACAATGCTTCCGTTTGCAGCGAACATGTTGCCAAAGTAACAATTTCAGTTGAACGATTTGAAAAAACATTCCAAAATGTTACAGTGAAACATCAAACAACTATTTTTTGTTAGGATTACTGTGCCTTTTTAGCAACAATTTTCAAACTGAAAATGATTTAGCTATTCCTACTAAATATCTTAGAATGTCTACATGGCCACGTGACTATTTTTAGAAGCAGTTTAGACCCGAAACAAACACTTACGTTTGCCGCACACTATCTTCTCAGACTGTTAGCTAACGTTAGCGAACGGTCGCGGCTAACATAAAACAAATGGAATATGTTAGCCAACATTTGCAAACTATTACCCTTGTTGAACGGCACATCTGTTTTACAGTTCCCATCGGCATCATTCAAAGACAAAAGCACAGGATTCCAGCGTAAGGATTCCCTCAAGAATACACAAGGCCAGACGAGCCTGAGTCCATCAACACTCAGATCACACAGAGAGGAAAGAGGGGGGATGCATTGACAGAATCTTCCGCTATGGATCTCCTACAAATCGCTCATTACTGATTGATTTTATGTGCTCTGTTGTCTGTGATCTGCGAAACCTCCAAGACTAAGCTGCTTGAACATACCCTGAAGAAAAATAAACGCAACATGCAACAATTTCTAATATTTTACTGAGTTACAGTTCATATAAGGAAATCAGTCAATTAAAATAAATAAATTAAGCCCTAATCTATGGATTTTACATCACTGGGAATACAGAGATGCATCTGTTGGTCACAGATACCTTAAAAAAGGTGTGGATCAGAAAACCAGTCAATATCTGGTGTGACCACCATTTGCCTCATGCAGCGTAACACACCCCCTTCACATAGAGTTGATCAGGCTGTTGATTGTGGCCTGTAGAATGTTGTCCCACTCCTCTTCACTGGCTGTGCGAAGTTGCTGGATATTGGAGGGAACTGGAACACGCTGTCGTACATGTCAATCCAGAGCATTCCAAACATACTCAATGGGTTACATGTCTGGTGAGTATGCAGGTCATGGAAGAACTGGGACACTTTCAGCTTCCAGGAATTGTGTAAAGATCCTTGCGACATGGGGCTGTGCATTATCATACTGGAACATGATGTGATGGCGGCAGATAAATGGCATGACAATGAGCCTCAGGATATGGTCTGAATATGTATGTAAATAGGGTATAGTTCTTTTATTTGTAATACATTTGCAAAAATGTCTAAACATGTTTTTGCTTTGTCATAATGGGTTATTGTGTGTTTAGATTGATAAGGATTTTTATTTTAATCCATTTTACAATGAGGCTGTAACGTAACAAAATGTGGAAAAGGGAAAGGGGTCTGAATACTTTCTGAATGCACTCTATGTAGTGGTTAAATACACTGCTCAAAAAAATAAAGGGAACACTAAAATAACATCCTAGATCTGAATGAATGAAACAATCTTATTAAATACTTTTTTCTTTACATAGTTGAATGTGCTGACAACAAAATCACACAAAAATAATCAATGGAAATCCAATTTATCAACCCATGGAGGTCTGGATTTGGAGTCACACTCAAAATTAAAGTGGAAAACCACACTACAGGCTGATCCAACTTTGATGTAATGTCCTTAAAACAAGTCAAAATGAGGCTCAGTAGTGTGTGTGGCCTCCACGTGCCTGTATGACCTCCCTACAACGCCTGGGCATGATCCTAATGAGGTGGCGGATGGTCTCCTGAGGGATCTCCTCCCAGACCTGGACTAAAGCATCCGCCAACTCCTGGACAGTCTGTGGTGCAACGTGGCGTTGGTGGATGGAGCGAGACATGATGTCCCAGATGTGCTCAATTGGATTCAGGTCTGGGGAACGGGCGGGCCAGTCCATAGCATCAATGCCTTCCTCTTGCAGGAACTGCTGACACACTCCAGCCACATGAGGTCTAGCATTGTCTTGCATATGGAGGAACCCAGGGCCAACCGCACCAGCATATGGTCTCACAAGGGGTCTGAGGATCTCATCTCGGTACCTAATGGCAGTCAGGCTACCTCTGGCGAACACATGGAGGGCTGTGCGGCCCCCCAAAGAAATGCCACCCCACACCATGACTGACCCACTGCCAAACCGGTCATGCTGGAGGATGTTGCAGGCAGCAGAACGTTCTCCACGGCGTCTCCAGACTCTGTCACGTCTGTCACATGTGCTCAGTGTGAACCTGCTTTCATCTGTGAAGAGCACAGGGCGCCAGTGGCGAATTTGCCAATCTTGGTGTTCTCTGGCAAATGCCAAACGTCCTGCACGGTGTTGGGCTGTAAGCACAACCCCCACCTGTGGACGTCGGACCCTCATACCACCCTCATGGAGTCGGTTTCTGACCGTTTGAGCAGACACATGCACATTTGTGGCCTGCTGGAGGTCATTTTGCAGGGCTCTGGCAGTGCTCCTCCTGCTCCTCCTTGCACAAAGGCGGAGGTAGCGGTCCTGCTGCTGGGTTGTTGCCCTCCTACGGCCTCCTCCATGTCTCCTGATGTACTGGCCTGTCTCCTGGTAGCGCCTCCATGCTCTGGACACTACGCTGACAGACACAGCAAACCTTCTTGCCACAGCTCGCATTGATGTGCCATCCTGGATGAGCTGCACTACCTGAGCCACTTGTGTGGGTTGTAGACTCCGTCTCATGCTACTACTAGAGTGAAAGCACCGCCAGCATTCAAAAGTGACCAAAACATCAGCCAGGAAGCATAGGAACTGAGAAGTGGTCTGTGGTCCCCACCTGCAGAACCACTCCTTTATTGGGGGTGTCTTGCTAATTGCCTATAATTTCCACCTGTTGTCTATTCCATTTGCACAACAGCATGTGAAATGTATTGTCAATCAGTGTTGCTTCCTAAGTGGACAGTTTGATTTCACAGAAGTGTGATTGACTTGGAGTTACATTGTGTTGTTTAAGTGTTCCCTTTATTTTTTTGAGCAGTGTATTTTCTCTATCATGAACCAAATTCTTCATTTCAAGGTATCCAGTTACAATCAGAGAGGCTTTGTCTTGCCAACATCGCTTCAAGGTGACTCACGCCTGTGGCAAACGACTTTGTGAAATGTGACTGATGGCAAAATCCTAAATTGAGATATGTTTGAGTAACTCCAACATTTGCACAAATCTCATTGACATCAGTGCATCATTTCAGTGAAGGATTGAGTCTTTCATGCATTTCACATTCATTATAAGTTCGGTTTCAGCACTAAAGCAGCACAGCGGAGATGAAAATGGAATTGACCAAATTACAGGTTTACAACACAATCAACCTTCTGGTGCCTGTTGATTCTCAAACTCACCATAGAACAATCATTGCTAAACTCCAACCTGCAGGAAACCGGGAAAATTATTTTGAACACCTTGTGATTAGTCCAAAACTATATTTCTCCATGGGGGGCCTGGGACAAACGGACCAATTTGGTCAAGGCAATATACCAACATAAACGGTATCCCACCTAGTTACCACTGAGGTCTTTCATCCACTGGGCCGCCGAACAAAAGGGATATAAAAGCCAAAGTAAAGCTAATGACATGCCTATGGAGCACTGGCGATGGTAGATGTTTATACAGAGGGTCTTTACTGCACTTTTCATCTTACGCTAAAGGGAAAATCATGAAAGGGAGTTATTTTTTGGATTGATTGGCAGCCTCTTTTCATCTGTTGCTTTGTTGGAAGGGAAAACGTTGTGCAAGGAGAGAGAACAGCAAGGTACAGAGCGACAGACAAAGTGAGCGTTCACGCCGAATCAAACTTTGTCTCAAAGCAGTCTAATGTTTAGATGTCCCACACCAATCTGTTGTAGATCCCACTATATTGTATGCCTCAATCCTTAATTAATGGGAAAGATTGGCACCGTCTGAAATGACACGGTGCCCATCTTTCGATCCAGATGACGAGGGACATGGATTTCAACACTTTAAGGTCTGAAAATGTCTGACAAACCTTGGTTTTGGAGTGAACTATAACCACTATTTCACAGTGCAAACCTAGACAGCTGTCCATGTTTTGCTTTGAGTGACATTAGTCCGAATTAAGTCAGTGATCAGTTGGATGCATCTGATAGCTCTGCAAAGGCTTGACACATGTCTGGAGGAACATAACGAAAGCATCCAGTGAGAGCGTTCATGATTTTCAAGTTTCAATGTCACATGCACAAGTACAGTGAAATGACTTTCTTGCAAACTCAACCCAACAATGCAATTATCAATAACAAATGTAATACTAGTATTAAAAAAAACAAGAAATAAGAAGAAATGACACATCATAGACCACAGAGTAGGTAAGTGTCAATTCTGTCGTCTGTACATAATGCCATTATTGCTGGACTGGGAGACATGACTGCCATCTTCCCTCTGAGGGGAAGTGAGATGTTACTAACCACAGTATCTATGGACAACTGAGGGTTCAAGCAAGGTATTCTCATCCTCCTGACTGACACTCACATACCCGCACACATTTTGCTTCCTCACATACACCCCAAAACACACACAGACATAACCATGTACATATACACATACACAATACTAGATACAAAAAATACACACATTAAGACCTGCATCCACACATTATCCACAATCCAAGCTACTCTCCTTTCTGCACTCCCCCTCAGTGAGAGTAAATCCACTTTCATGCCACGTTAGGAGCGTTCGAACAAACCCATATCAAAGCAAACAGACGGTTGCAGGAGCTGCCGTAGAGCCACCACGCTCCCACTCTGTCCCAGGAAGACACCAGAGAAAGAAGCGCTGAATTGACTGCTGCAGGGGACAGAGCAGACTTCCTCTGTTGTGGCAGAGATTCTCTGGATTCATAGACAGCTATGCTAGCTAGCTAGCTATATACAGAATGTGTTACCGAGATAGTGTAATTTTTAAAAGGGTGTTGTTTTTACACCTCAAAAAGTAGAGAGAATCAGAGTAAGTAATAATTTAAAAAGGCCCAGTGCAGTCAACGTGATTTTCAAGTTTTATATTAATATATATTTCCACACTGAGGTTGGAATAATATTGTGAAAATGTTGATAAAGTCCTTTTAGTGTAAGAGCTGTTTGAAAAGATCACCTGACATTTCAGCCTGTTTTGGTGGGATGGAGCTTTGGCCTTTCCATTGTGACATCACTGTGCGGTAAATTAGTTAAAGGGATACTTCGGGATTGTGGCAGAGACCCTTTCTCTACTTCCCCAGAGTGAACTTGTGGATACCATTTTTATGTCTGTGTCCAGTATGAACTAGCATTAGCACAATGACTGGAAGTCTTTGGGTAGCAGGGCACTGGCAGGCACTGATGAGGACTGAGGTGAATCAAAATGGATCGATGTGGATCCCAGTCCTTATTTCTCACTTGATGGCCACCTAATTGGCAATGTGTAGTCCTTAGTCTTTCAGAAGGTCAATGGTGTTGTCTGCCTGTCTTACTCACACTTTGGTTAAAACAGGCTCATCATGGACCTGTCAATCAGGGTTGTCATGGAAGACAGTTAAAGTCCTGTACCTGCCTTTGCGCAATGATCTGGCCCATTGCAGCTGTGGAGGGATTAAAGCCAAGAGATGACAAAGACACATCTCCCAGGTTTCTTCATGTAAGAGGTATGAGCAACCTCTCTCTATTGGTCACCAGCGCTGTCACACAACTCAGAGTGGGAAGACTCAGCGCTGTCACCTCTGTAAGCCATACCCTCATGCTGCTTGCCAGGATCCACAGGTTGCTAAGTAACGTTGTCCTCTATCAGACAAGTGTGGTGGCTCTGTCAGTGCTTGACACCGTGAGGTGACAGACTGATGAGAAGAAATGAAACGACCCAGGCTGTCAACAAGCAGGAATAGTATGCAACAGGAGATAAATGGAAAATGAGGTAAATAAATAATTGAAAGGAATGGTTGTAGGAAAATCCCACCAACGCCTTCTGCACACTAAGCGGGGCTAAATGTCATTGCATAGGTAGCAAGCAGACACCCAATGAGTGTGCACGTACAGATCCAATGAAAAGAGCTAAGTCAATAAACATCACAACCATAATTATCATGATCATCATTATAATTATTATCATTATCCTGAGACTCCCTCATTACAAAGGAGTATCACTCACCTGCATATTTAACACCTAACATGGCCACGTGGTAGTGCTTAAGGGGCTTAACCCACACACAGAGCATGCTGGTGGTTTGTGCGGTCAGGCACCCAGTGGACGGCTAGCAGCCACCAGACACAGAACAAGAGAAAGTCTGTTAAGCCCACTTCACCTCTCACAGAGCCAGGTGATGAGTGATGTATTAATTTCCTATTTTCCAGGGATAAAGCAGGCGCACGCACAAAGCACAGGAGATCGTTATCTTCAATTGAGAGCACAAAGCAATATGAATACCCTAGAAATGCTAAGCATTCAAAGCCAGGTGATAATGAATATCTTGGGCCTAGTCAATCGATAGCCCTTTAATCTTGGGTGGGCGGCTAGTTTGAGAGATTGGACTCCGTTCGAAAAGTTTTAATTGGCTGAGAAATATTTATCAGCGCTTTGGCCATGACCATGTTGTTCATGAGGTTGAATTCTCTTAACGAATGGTCGGGCGGTTGGTCAGTCAGTCCAATGAAATTGACTCCTTGGTGAAATTCAAAAAGCTGTAAATAAATAACTGGTCTCAAATTGTAATTAAAATCATGATGAATTAATGGACTAAGACTTGATTGGTAATTAAGAAGAACTGAAAAAGTAGCGCTAACCAATTAGTCAGTACTCATGTTTGTTCTGCTTGAGAACACATCGTGTATCGATCTCAAAACAAATCGAAACAAATCTGATGTATTCCCAAAATAGAGGGCAGAATGAATTTTAATAATGTTCTCTGGTAATTCAGTATCAAATGTCTTATCAAATAAATAAATGAAAGAGTGACAACTGAAGGAACTAACACTGACTGATGAAAATATTGCCGGAGGTAAAATTATGGAATGATGCCTTGATTAATATCACTGGAGAATCTCTTACATTTTGAAATAATTAGCTATACAAACTGTGTGACAGCCACTATGGCACACATGGTCAGTGTTATGCTACGTAATTGAAGATGTACTCTGTTCTGTAGCATATCAATGTGCTCTCTGACATGTTAATGTAAAATATAAAATCCTGTTTTTACGCCAGGCTTTCCCGTCTTACTGTGAAACCTATGTGCTAAATTATTGGGAAGATGCTAATTAGCTAAATATCAGACAGCTGCAATGATGCAGTCCAATTGAATAGCTTACAGGCATAAATTTGTCAAAATAATGCATTAGCCAGTTAATATACTGTATGTGCGGGCAATGTGACACATAGGGATAAGAATTTCATACAGGCATACACAGAAAGACATTTTAGAGTTGACATTGGTGAGCCGTCATTTCATATTCATCTCCTACTCTGAGTGTAAAGTTTATGCATGAATGCAGTGATAAGTAGCTGGATGAAGTGCTGTGATTCCAAACGGCTATGAAACAGTACTCATAACTGCATTCTCTACCAGAAAGTTGGTTGGTCCTCTTTGATGTCACGGAGGTTGATACATTACTATGTATAAAGCCCTTTTACAAAAATACCCACTTAACCTAACATCTTTACTGAACTTCAGACATACGAGTCACCACACCCGGTCTCAGGGATGGCTAACTCTGGAAATTCCTTCAGGCTCTTCTCTCAGTATGACTCCCTGATAAAATAAAAAGGTAAAAAAATGTAATAAAAGTACTGTTGGATAAGCATCTTCCCCCCACTGTCTCTCTCAATCTCTTTCCACATCCCAT
Organism: Salmo salar; assembly: GCF_965601325.2. NCBI lineage: Eukaryota > Metazoa > Chordata > Actinopteri > Salmoniformes > Salmonidae > Salmo > Salmo salar. The sequence goes on from NC_138313.1 coordinate 38,496,454, forward strand.
TCTTCTTCTCACCATTTACTTGCCTTTCTCTTCGACACCCCTTTTTTCTCTATGCTAATCATCATCACCTGTTCTTCTCCTAACACTCCTCCTCTCGCTTTCCCCTCTTCTTCCAGTCCTCCATTTTATTTCCTCTATGCTTCCCATACACCTCATTAATAACAGTTGAAGAACCACCACTAAGAATGGATAGAAATGATAAGCAATGGTTTTACGCACATCCAACTTTTACACAGCAGCAGAACAAAAAGAAGAGCCAATACAGAGAAAAGGTCATGTTGGTTCACTGGTTGCTGTTCTCAGTGCTATGTTGATCAATCTATTGGTAATTGTCACGTCTGCTCCTCCCCTCCGGCGTACGACATTATGATTCACACCTGGACTCCATTACCTTCATAATTTCCTCCCCTTTATATGTCACTCTCCCATGTTCACTCACCAGTTGGTATTGTTCTTGTGTATCGGCGTACTGCCTTGTTAGAGTCGTGTTCTTGGTTTTGTTGTTTTAATAAAACGTTTCACCTGCACTTGCTTCCGACTCACCGCCCCATCATTACAGTAATACAAATTCCAACTTTTGACAGACATGGTCGTAGTGAAAATGTTAAGCCTGAGGTAGAGCAGAAAATTCCATGTGTTCGGAAAGTATTCAGACCCCTCATTTTTCAAAATGTTACCACTTTACAGCCTTATTCTAAAATGTATGAAATTGTTTCCCCCTCATGTATACACAATACCCCATAATGACAAAGCAAAAACAATTTTGTAGACATTTCTGGGGAAAAAAAGTTTCATATCACATCTACATAAGTATTCAGACCCTTTACTCCGAGGGCCTGATTGGTGTCACACTTTTTCTCCATCCCTAGCAAACACAGCTGATTAATCAAATTGCATTCTTAACTGAAGATCATGATTAGGTGATTATTTGAGTCAGGTGTGTTAGCTGGCAAACCTGTGACACCAATCAGGCCCTCGGACTGGAATTGCCCACCCCTGCTTTACTCAGTACTTTCTTGAAGCACCTTTGGCAGCGATTACAGCCTTGAGTCTTCTTAGGTATGACACTACAAGCTTGGCACACCTGTATTTGAGGAGTTTCTCCCATTCTTCTCTGCAGATCCTCTCATGCTCCATCAGGTTGGATGGGGAGCGTCGCTACACAGCTATTTTTAGGTCTCTCCAGAGATGTTCGATTGAATATGAACCTTCGCCCCAATCTGAGGTCCTGAGCACTCTGGAGTAGGTTTTCATCAAGGATCTCTGTACTTTCCTCCTGACTAGTCTCCCATTCCCTGCCGGCTGAAAAACATCCCTACAGCATGATGCTGCCACCACCATGCTTCACCGTAGGGAAGGTGCCAGGTTTCCTCTAGATGTGACGCTTGGCATTCAGGCCAGAGAGTTCAATCTTGGTTTCATCAGACTAGAAATATACATGTTTTGCCTTGTCATTATGGGCGCATTGTGTGTAGATTGATGGGAAAAAAAAGATTTAATCAATTTTAGAATAAGGCTGTAACGTTAAAAACAGGAAGGAGTCTGAATACTTTCCAAATGCACGGTATACGCACTAGCGGGTATGGACACTACCAGAGGGCAGAAAGTAATCAATAGACAAAGATTAATAGTGGACTGTCGGATGCTATCAGGGCATTGCGGTGTATTGCCAAAGCTACTGTATTGATCAGGCCTAATGACTTACCTGACATGCAGTGATCACATTAGAATGGATTATATGTGCCTGGGTCTGCTCTAGTGGTGGGGGTGCTGCTGCTGACTCCTAACTACACAATGCCCCTAAATATCCATAGGAACAACAACATGAACATGATCAAGCACACACGCCATGTACTCGGAGTGACAAAGGCAAATACTTTGAACCTTTTAAGAGTCTGTTTTAGTGGATTTGCATAGTCCTGAGCATCATGGGTAAATGTGTAAGCACAGTAATAAGTCAGAATTCCACCTCCTCCAGTTGGACATATGGCCTGTGGCCTTCCGCACTCTAGCAGATGCCTTGGAGAATTGAGAATTCAAAAAGTTGATGAACTTCTTACACTTCAAGATGATGTCCACTGAATAGTAATAACAGGTCGTCTTTGATCACGTCTTGCCCTGACACTCTTCACATAGTGAGCCGTGCAAAGACAGGCATAGACTTCAATGGGTTCCTCTCCCATCTACTGCAATTAAAGAGGTTGAGAAGCCCGCTCAACTGATAAGATCTCCATCTCATAACCTATGATAGTCACAACTCACTTCAAAAGGAAGAGGAGAGACTGAGACAAGGAAAGAGAGTGATGAGGCAATGCAGAACCCAACCCTATCCTCCCTATCCTCCAGTGACAGTGTATGGTGGTGTCAATCAGTAAATTTAGCCTTCTCTTCCTCTGAAGCGAGTTGTACCCATCATATTTTATGAGATGGAAATCTTATCAGTCAAGCAGGCTTCTCAGCCTCTTTAATTGCAGCAGATGAGACAGACAGGGAAAGAGGGATGAGGAGAGGAAGAGGCAAAGATGGAGACCACAAACGAGGGACAGGCAGGGAGAAAGCGAGAGGGAAAAAGTCAAATAAAATATATCAACGAGAGATGGACTGATAGCAAACAAGAGGGAAAGAAAGAGGGAAGAATGGACCAAAAATAAATAAATGTGGGTGCTAAGAGGGATGCTAAGAAAGTGGAAGACTAAACAAAAGTGTGCCGCAATGAAGTGATAGACGTATTGAGAAAGAGGGAGTGGAGGTGTTTGAGAGCGCCCTCCTCTTCAGAATCCCCCCCACGCATAAGCTGTTAGCATCAGTTGATCGATTTCAAATATTTTTCACCAGACACTCGCAATAACGTTAATTACAAAATGGCCCGTAAGAGTGAAATGACCCTATCCATCTCCAGACAGACTGGAGGAGTGAGGGTAACCACATAACAGAGATTAAGTGGGACAGAAAAAGCCTTGTTTATCGAGATTATACCACTGGCACCTGTAGTTCTCTCTGCCAAGTTGGAGGCGCCAGTCAGGCGAAATTGAAGAGCACAAGAGGTAAGGCCCTTCTTCTAAAGAACAGATTCCAGACAGTACAGCTGAAAAATAAACAACTGCTGGGCAGACAAGTGTGGCACTGGAAAACTGCAACCCCCACTGGGCTCCCGGTGGTAAGTAGAGCATGCCACATTGGAAGCAAGCCAGTGAGCCCACATCAACATTTACATACAATGACAATGCAGTGCCCAACTCGATCCTCCTGGCCCACAGTGACAGCGTATGGTGGTGTCAATCAGTGGCCAATCAGTAAATTGATAAATTATGTGCGATGGAGAAAATAAAAAACGATCAGGACTGTGGCCGTCAAGGACTTTAGCACTGACAAAGTTATATGTTTAGGTTCAAATACCGAGTGTTTTATACTGAATGTGTTTTTTTAGGGCCGAGGGTGAGGTCTTACCTCATAGTAGCTGCGCACAGCATTGCAGAAGGCCTCGTCCGCCACAATCTGTGTCTCCCCATTCAGGAAGGCCAGGAAGTGATCCTTTATCGCCTGCAGCTGCTGCTTATTAAGCTGAGAGCGAAAGAGAGAAACAATATTAAAACAAAATAAGACAAGAATAATATTATTTAATCATCATTATATCTAATTTTCACATCAACAAAAGATTGGATTAATTTATTTTTGTACAACTTTTTATTCTAGTCATTGTTGTCCTGGACTTTGTTCTATTCAAGCCATGAAGTACTCGGTGACAAAAGACTTCAAGTGCTTGGAATGCGTTTGAATGGAATGAAATTATTGGTTTCAGACATCTTTTCTCTATTTTCTGCAGAATTGTGTTGCTAGACAACCAATTTAACAGAGTGCTGATGGAATGATGCCTCTACTTCACTATAACATGGCAATCAGTAGAATACACTATTTCCCAGAAACAAATCATAGCCAGCAAAGAAGCCCTAAAAAAAGTGAGGCAACAATTTCAAAAACACCATCAGTCCATATCATTCTTGTTCGAAAATTCTCTAATGATTACTACTGTCTGAAAGAAATGCTTTTTGCCAACATGTTCAGTTTTAATAAGCAAGAAAAAACCCAAAAGGTTTCTCTCTCTCGCTCTGCCATTGCTTATGTATGAGGGACGAGCCAGTCTGTATTTGGAAAATGAAAAAAAAAATTATCCCACTGACAGTAGCACTGCAAGCAACAAAAACATAATCAAATTCATATTGCTGTTTCTCCTGACACAATGTGGACAGCCACTTATCTTCCTCCTCCAGCCCCTGTGTGGGGAGCGTTATTGCGAGATGGGTTTTCCGCAACTTAAACAAGTGTTTAGCCTTTCAACTGTGTGGCTACTAGTGAGCTGAGGGAATGCTGATGTTACCTGTTGTTATTCATTGTGTTTACAACTGTTTAGCGCCTAGTCTTATCTCCGGATAAATACTTTTATTTTATTCATAATTTCTTCATTTTCAGAAGGAATGCTCTGCCAAAAGTTCGGTCAGCTGAAATGATAGCACTGCTTCAAAAAAAGGAAAACTTTGTGAGCAAGCAGAGTAATAGCCTCTTCATATAGGAAAATCATATGGGAAAATCAACAACAAAAAATTACACGACTGGCCTCATACCTCTGTGTGTGTGTGTGTGTGTGTGTGTCAGGTGTGCGCTCTCTTGAGCGTCTACATACACATACAGTTGAAGTTGGAAGTTTACAATTCCAGTTTTTCACAATTCCTGACATTTAATACTAGTAAAAATTCCCTGTCTTTGGTCAGTTAGGATCACCACTTCATTTTAAGAATGTGAAATGTCAGCATAATAGAAGAGAATGATTGTCAGCTTTTATTTCTTTAATCACATTCCCAGTGGGTCAGAAGTTTACATACACATAGTATTTGATAGCATTGCCTTTAAATTGTTACACTTGGGTCAAACATTTTGGGTAGCCTTCCACAAGCTTCCACACAATAAGTTGGGTGAATTTTGGCCCATTCCTCCTGACAGAGCTGGTCTAACTGAGTCAGGTTTGTAGGCCTCCTTGCTTGCACATGCCTTTTCAGTTCTGCCCACAAATTTTCTATAGGTTTGAGGTCAGGGCTTTGTGATGCCCACTCCAATACCTTGACTTTGTTGTCCTTAAGCCATTTTGCCACAACTTTGGAAGTAAGCTTGGGGTCATCGTCCATTTCGAAGACCCATTTGTGACCAAGCTTTAACTTCCTGACTGATGTCTTGAGATGTTGCGTCAATATATCCACATAATTTTCCTTCCTCATAATGCCATCTATTTTGTGAAGTGCACCAGTCACTCTTGCAGCAAAGAACCCCCACAACATGATGCTGCCACCCTTGTGCTTCACGGTTGGGATGATGTTCTTCAGCTTGCAAGCCTTCCCCTTTTTCCGCTAAACATAACGATGGTCTTCATGGTCAAACAGTTCTATTTTTGTTTCATCAGACCAGAGGACATTTCTTCAAAAAGTACGATCTTTGTCCCCATGCGCGTTGCAAACCATAGTTTGGCTTTTTATGGCGGGTTTGGAGCAGTGGCTTCTTCCTTGCTGAGCGGCCTTTCAGGTGTCGATATAAGTCTTGTTTTACTGTGGATATAGATACTTTTGTACCCGTTTCCTCCAGCATCTTCACAAGGTCCATTGCTGTTGTTCTGAGATTGATTTGCACTTTTCGCACCAAAGTACGTTAATCTCTAGGAGACAGAAGGCGTCTCCTTCAGGAGCGGTATGACGACTGCGTGGTCCCATGGTGTTTATACTTGCGTACTATTGTTTGTGCAGATGAACGTGGTACCTTCAGGCATTTGGAAATTGTTCCCAAGGATGAACCAGACTTGTGGAGGTCTAGAATTTTTATTCTGAGGTCTTGGCTGATTTATTTTTATTTCCCCATGATGTCAAGCAAAGAGGCACTGAGTTTGAAGGTAGGCCTTGACATACATCCACAGGTACACCTCCAATTGACTCAAATTATGTCAATTAGCCTATCAGAAACTTCTAAAGCCATTACATCATTTTCTGGAATTTTCCAAGCTGTTTCAAGGCACAGTCAACTTAGTGTATGTAAACTTCTGACCCACTGGAATTGTGATACAGTGAATTATAAGTGAAATAATCTGTCTGTAAACAATTGTTGGAAAAATTACTTGTGTCATGCACAAAATAGATGTCTTAACCGACTTGCCAAAACTATAGTTTGTTAAGAAGACATTTGTGGAGTGGTTGAAAAACGTGTTTTAATGACTCCAACCTAAGTGTATGTAAGCTTCCGACTTCAACTGTGTGTGTGTGTGTGTATATTTATATATGTGTGTGCGTTCGTGCGTGCGTCAGCTCAATAACAGTCACACAAGCATTGCCCAGTGGTCCTTTCCGTGCTGAAAAAACTAGCTGGTGTGTGTGTGTGTGTGTGTGTGTGTGTGTGTGTGTGTGTGTGTGTGTGTGTGTGTGTGAGAGAGAGAGAGCGAGCGAGCGTGGGTGCATGTTTGGAAAAGTACTCTAGAAAAGTTTGAAGCAATCGAACTTGAGTCTAACACAGGGTGACCAAGCCCTGGAGCAAGGTGTGCTGACATTGACTTTAGTGGTATCTCTACCAAACAGCCTCTCTCCGCTGGGAAATAAGGGTCTGACGGAACAGATACATCATATCACGCCACAGACGTCTAAACCTGGACAGAGCATCAGACAGATAAGTACAGACATAAATTGAGCTGAAACTCAACAGGCATCATCACCTTTCAAAAGGTCTCTTCACAGTTAAAGAGCCATGATCCTTTAGGAACGCTCTTGGCAAGGTTTGTCATTTATTATGGGGAGATAGATGAAGAACGTATGAACGCACTCAATGCATTACACACAGATGGTAGATATACAGGGTTGCAGATTAGATGACTAGGAGAAGGTTTGACAATGTTTGTATTAGGTGATTCAATGCAAGGGTGGGAGTGAATTATCCAGCATTGTTTTCATCTCCACTGAGAGTGTGTGAGAAATGCATTGTGAACGGCAGGTGGGGTGGGAGGTTTGCACTAAGGTGTGTGTGTGAGAATGCACTCTAATTACAAAGTATTCCTCTCATCAGAACAATTAAGAGCTTGTTGGCAAAACCAGCAATTTCATCTGAATAACAGATCAATAGATGAATAACAGATCAATAGCTGTCTTTTCGGCTGCGATCTGAATAGGTCTATCGGACACTTTTCTTGGGCCACTATAACTAACTATTTTGCCAACTTGGACTGGTCCCCCCTTCCACACGGAACCCCACTAACCCACAGACGGAAACGCACGAGGTGGATAAAAACAGACCTCCCTCCCATCTTCCACCAGCTTGCTACCTATGGCCCGGCTAGCTGTCTGAATCTCACTGGACCCTTTGATCACTCGGCTAAGCATGCCTCTCCTTAATGTCAATATGCCTTCTCCATTGCTGTTCTGGTTAGTGTTTATTGGCTTATTTCACTGTAGAGCCTCTAGCCCTGCTCATTATACCTTATCCAACCTCTCAGTTCCTCCACCCACACATGCTATGACATCTTCTGGTTTCAATGATGTTTCTAGAGACAATATCTCTCTCATAATCACTAAATGCCTAGGTTTACCTCCTCTGTACTCACATCCCACCATAACTTTGTCTGTACATTATACCTTGAAGCTATTTTATCGCCCCCAGAAACCTGCTCCTTTTTCTCTCTATTCTGGATGTCACAGACGACCAATTCTTATAGCTTTTAGCCGTACCCTCATACTTATTCTTCTCTGCTCCTCTGGGGATGTAGAGGTGAATCCAGGCCCTGCAGTGCCTGGCTCCACTCCTACTCCCCAGGCGCTCTCTTTTGATGACTTCTGTAACCGTAATAACCTTGGTTTCATGCATGTTAACATTAGAAGCCTCCTCCCTAAGTTTGTTTTATTCACTGCTTTAGCACACTCTGCCAACCCGGATGTCCTAGCTGTGTCTGAATCTTGGCTTAGGAAGTCCACCAAAAACTCTGAAATCTTCATCCCTAACTACAACGTTTTCAGACAAGATAGAACGACCAAAGGGGGCGGTGTTGCAATCTACTGCAGAGATAGCCTGCAGAGTTCTGTCCTGCTATCCAGGTCTGTACCCAAACAATTTGAACTTCTACTTTTAAAAATCCACCTCTCCAAAAACAAGTCTCTCACCGTTGCCGCCTGCTATAGACCCCCCTCGGCCCCTAGTTGTGCTCTGGACACCATATGTGAACTGATTGCCCCCCATCTATCTTCAGAAATCGTGCTACTAGGTGACCTAAACTGGGACATGCTTAACACCCCAGCCATCCTACAATCCAAGCTTGATGCCCTCAATCTCACACAAATTATTAATGAACTCACCAGGTACAACCCCAAAGCCGCAAACACTGGCACCCTCATAGATATCATCCTAACCAACGTGCCCTCTAAATACACCTCTGCTGTTTTCAACCAAGATCTCAGCGATCACTGCCTCATTGCCTGCACCCGTAATGGGTCAGCGGTCAAACGACCTCCACTCATCACTGTCAAACGCTCCCTGAAACATTTCAACGAGCAAGCCTTTCTAATCGACCTGGCCCTGGTATCCTGGAAGGATATTGACCTCATCCCGTCAGTAGAGGATGCCTGGTTATTTTTAAAAAATGCCTTCCTCTCCATCTTAAATAAGCATGCCCCTTTCAAGAAATTTAGAACCAGGAACAGATATAGCCCTTGGTTCTCCCCAGACCTGACTGCCCTTAACCAACACAAAAATATCCTGTGGCGTTCTGCATTAGCATCGAACTGCCCCCGCGATATGCAACTTTTTAGGGAAGTTAGAAACCAATACACACAGGCAGTTAGAAACGCCAAGGCTAGCTTTTTCAAACAGAAATTCGCTTCGTGCAACTCCAACTCTAAAAAGTTCTGGGACATTGTAAAGTCCATGGAGAATAAGAACACCTCCTCCCAACTGCCCACTGCACTGAGGATAGGAAACTCTGTCACCACCGATAAGCCCACTATAATTGAGAATTTCAACAAGCATTTTTCTACGGCTGGCCATGCTTTCCACCTAACTACCCCTACTGCATTCAACAGCACTGCACCCCCCACAGCTACTCGCCCAAGCCTCCCCCATTTCTCCTTCTCCCAAATCCATTCAGCTGATGTTCTGAAAGAGCTGCAAAATCTGGACACCTACAAATCAGCTGGGCTTGACAATCTGGACCCTTTCTTTCTAAAATTATCTGCCGAAATTATTGCAACCCCTATTACTAGCCTGTTCAACCTCTCTTTCGTGTCGTCTGAGATTCCCATAGATTGGAAAGCAGCTGCTGTCATCCCCCTCTTCAAAGGAGGTGACACTCTTGACCCAAATTGCTACAGACCTATATCCATCCTACCCTGCCTTTCTAAGGTCTTCGAAAGCCAAGTTAACAAACAGATTACCGACCATTTCGAATCCCACCGCACCCTCTCCGCTATGCAATCTGGTTTCAGAGCTGGTCATGGGTGCACCTCAGCCACGCTCAAGGTCCTAAACGACATCGTAACCGCCATCGATAAGAAACAATACTGTGCTGCCGTATTCATTGACCTGGCCAAAGCTTTTGACTCTGTTAATCACCACATCCTCATCGGCAGACTCAGTAGCCTTGGTTTCTCAAACGATTGCGTCGCCTGGTTCACCAACTACTTCTCTGACAGAGTTCAGTGTGTCAAATCGGAGGGCCTACTGTCTGGACCTCTGGCAGTCTCTATGGAGGTACCACAGGGTTCAATTCTTGGGCCAACTCTTTTCTCTGTATACATAAATGATGTCGCTCTTGCTGCTGGTGAATCTCTGATCCACCTCTACGCAGAAGACACCATTCTGTACACTTCTGGCCCTTCTTTGGACACTGTGTTAACAACCCTCCAGACGAGCTTCAATGCCATTCAACTCCCCTTCCGTGGTCTCCAACTGCTCCTAAATACAAGTAAAACTAAATGCATGCTCTTCAACCGATCGCTGCCTGCACCTGCCCGCCTGTCCAGCATCACTTCTCTGGACGGTTCTAACTTAGAATTTGTGGACAACTACAAATACCTAGGTGTCTGGTTAGACTGTAAACTCTCCTTCCAGACTCACATCAATCATCTCCAATCCAAAGTGAAATCTCGAATCGGCTTCCTATTTCGCAACAAAGCATCCTTCACTCATGCTGCCAAACATACCCTCGTAAAACTGACCATCCTACCAATCCTCGACTTCGGCGATGTCATTTACAAAATAGCTTCCAATACCCTACTCAACAAGCTGGATGCAGTCTATCACAGTGCCATCCGTTTTGTCACCAAAGCCCCATATACTACCCACCACTGCGACCTGTACGCTCTCGTTGGCTGGCCTTCGCTTCATAATCGTCGCCAAACACATTGGCTCCAGGTCATCTACAAGACCCTGCTAGGTAAAGTCCCCCCTTATCTCCGCTCACTGGTCACCATAGCAGCACCCACCTGTAGCACGCGCTCCAGCAGGTATATCTCTCTGGTCACCCCTAAAGCCAACTCCTCCTTTGGTCGTCTCTCCTTCCAGTTCTCTGCTGCCAATGACTGGAACGAACTACAAAAATCTCTGAAACTGGAAACACTTATCTCCCTCACTAGCTTTAAGCACCAGCTGTCAGAGCAGCTCACATATCACTGCATCTGTACATAGCCCATCTATAATTTAGCCCAAACTACTACCTCTTCCCCTACTGTATTTATTTATTTTATTTATTTTGCTCCTTTGCACCATATTATTTATATTTTATCTCTGAACTTTCTTCAAACTACAAATCTACCATTCCAGTGTTTTTCTTGCTATACTTTATTTACTTTGCCACCATGGCATTTTTTTGCCTTTACCTCACTTATCTCACATCATTTGCTCACATTGTATATAGTCTTATTTTTTCTTTTTTCTACTGCATCATTGATTGTATGTTGTTTTACTCCATGTGTAACTCTGTGTTTTTGTATGTTGTCGAACTGCTTTGCTTTATCTTGGCCAGGTCGCAATTGTAAATGAGAACTTGTTCTCAACTTGCCTACCTGGTTAAATAAAGGTGAAATAAATAAAAAAATAAAAAAATAGACAGTCGTGTGTGTGTGTGTATATGTCTCAGCTCAATGCCAGCCACTGAATCATTGCCCAGTCGTCCTTTCCATGCTGAAAATACTAAGTAGTGTGTCTATGTATGTACAGTGTAGAGGTCGACCGATTAAATCGGCATGGTCGATTAATTAGGGCCGATTTCAAGTTTTCATAACAATCGGTAATCAGCCTTTTTGGACGCCAATTATGGCCGATTACATCGCAATCCATGAGGAAACTGCGTGGCAGGCTGACCACCTGTTACACGAGTGCAGTGTCAAAAGGACCTTGTGGCTGCAAGGACCGAAGGTAAGCTGCTAGCTAGCATTAAACTGCTCTTATAAAAAACTATCAATCTTCACATAATCACTAGTTAACTCCACATGATTGATGATATTACTAGGTTAACCAGCTTGTCCTGTGTTGCATATAATCAATCCGGTGCCTGTTAATTTATCATCGAATCACAGCCTACTTCAACTTTGCCAAGCGGGTGATGACTTAACAAAACACATTCGCCAAAAAAGCACAATTGCACCTAACCATAAACATCAATGCCTTTCTTAAAATCAGTACACAGAAGTATGTTTTTTTTTAACCTGCATATTTAGTTAAAGGAAATTCATGTTAGCAGGCAATATTAACTAGGAAAATTGTGTCACTTCTCTTGCGGTCAGTGCAAGCAGAGTCAGGGTATATGCAACGGAGCAAAGCACAGAGAGATCCTTGATAAAAACCTGCTCCAGAGCACTCAGGACCTGAAATTGGGGACAAAGGTTCACCTTCCAACAGGACAACGACTTCAAGCACACAGCCAAGACAAGGAGTGGCTTTGGAACAAGTCTCTAAATGTCCTTGAGTGGCCCAACCAGATCCCGGACTTGAACCCGATCGAACATCTCTGGAGAGACCTGAAAATAGCTGTGCAGCGACACTCCCCATCCAACCTGACAGAGCTTGAGAGCATCTGCAGAGAAGAATAGGAGAAACTCCCCAAATACAGGTGTGCCAAGCTTGTAGCGTCATACCCAAGAAGACTCGAGGCTGTGATCGCTGCCAAAGGTGCTTCAACAAAGTTTACGTTTTTTCACCTTTATTTAACCAGGTAGGCAAGTTGAGAACAAGTTCTCATTTACAATTGCAAGCTGGCCAAGATAAAGCAAAGCAGTTTGACACATACAACACAGAGTTACACATGGAGTAATACAAACCTACAGTCAAAAATAGAGTAGAAAAATAAGTCTATATACAAAGTGAGCAAATGAGGTGAGAAGGCAAAAAAGGCCATGGTGGCGAAGTAAATACAATATAGCAAGTAAAACACTGGAAGAAAGTGCAAAGTAGAAATAGAAATAAATGGGGTGCAAAGGAGCAAATTAAATAAACAAACACAGTAGGAGAAGAGGTAGTTGTTTGGGCTAAATTATAGATGGGCTATGTACAGGTGCAGTAATCTGTGAGCTGCTCTGACAGCTGGTGCTTAAAGATAGTGAGGGAGATAAGTGTTTCCAGTTTTAGAGATTTTTGTAGTTCGTTCCAGTCATTGGCAGCAAAGAACTGGAAGGAGAGGCGGCCAAAGGAGGAATTGGCTTTGGGGGTGACCAGAGAGATATACCTGCTGGAGCGCGTGCTACAGGTGGGTGCTGCTATGGTGACCAGCGAGCTGAGATAAGGGGGAACTTTACCAAGCAGGGTCTTGTAGATGACCTGGAGCCAGTGGGTTTGGCGACGAGTATGAAGCGAGGGCCAGCCAACGAGAGAGTACAGGTCGCAGTGGTGGGTAGTATATGGGGCTTTGGTGACAAAACAGATGGCACTGTGATAGACTGCATCCAATTTGTTGAGTAGGGTATTGGAGGCTATTTTGTAAATCATGTCGCCGAAGTCGAGGATCGGTAGGATGGTCAGTTTTACGAGGGTATGTTTGGCAGCATGAGTGAGAGATGCTTTGTTGCGAAATAGGAAGCCAATTGTAGATTTAACTTTGGATTGGAGATGTGAGTCTGGAAGGAGAGTTTACAGTCTAACCAGACACCTAGGTATTTGTAGTTGTCCACATATTGTAAGTCAGAGCCTTCCAGAGTAGTGATGCTGGACAGGCGGGCAGGTGCAGGCAGCGATCGGTTGAAGAGCATGCATTTAGTTTTACTTGTATTTAAGAGCAGTTGGAGGCCACGGGAAGAGAGTTGTATGGCATTGAAGCTCGTCTGGAGGGTAGTTAACACAGTGTCCAAAGGAGGGCCAAAAGTATACAGAATGGTGTCGTCTGCGTAGAGGTGGATCAGAGACTCACCAGCAGCAAGAGCGACATCATTGATGTATACAGAGAAAAGAGTTGGCCCAAGAATTGAACCCTGTGGCACCCCCATAGAGACTGCCAGAGGCCTGGAAAACAGGCCCTCCGATTTGACACTCTGAACTCTATCAGACAAGTAGTTGGTGAACGAGGCGAGGCAATCATTTGAGAAACCAAGGCTATTCAGTCTGCCGATGAGGATGTGGTGATTGATCTGGCCAAGGCTTTTGTCTCTGTCAATGAATACGGCTGCACAGTATTGTTTCTAATCGATGGCGGTTAAGATATTGTTTAGGACCTTGAGCGTGGCTGAGGTGCACCCATGATCATCTCTGAAACCAGATTGCATAGCGGAGAAGGTGCGGTGGGATTCGAAATGGTCGGTAATCTGTTTGTTGACTTGGCTTTCGAAGACTTTAGAAAGGCAGGGTAGGATAGATATAGGTCTGTAGCAGTTTGGGTCAAGAGTGTACCCCCGTTTGAACAGGGGGGTGATCGCAGCTGCTTTCCAATCTTTGGGAATCTCAGATGACACGATAGAGGTTGAACAGGCTTGTAATGGGGTTGCAACAATTTCGGCAGATCATTTTAGAAAGAAAGGGTCCAGATTGTCTAGCCCGGCTGATTTGTAGGGGTCCAGATTTTGCAGCTCTTTCAGAACATCAGCTGACTGGATTTGTGTTAGGATAATTTGTATGTGTTAGAATAATGACTTAACTGTTCCACTCTATTATGGAATAGGGAGATAGGTTTGGGAATAATGGGATGATAAAATTAGGATATGGGGAGATCGGTTAGGATTGTAAAACTTTGAGGTTATATTCCTTAGTAGGGATGTAAACTGAGTGAAGTTGGTTGTATAGGTTTCAAACCAAGAGGGTCATAAAGGGGGAGGGGAGGTGAAAGCCTTGAAGAATGTGGCAAGATTTTATGGTTCTTTGTGGTGAGTGGAAAAGTACTGGTTGTTGGAGAAGGGAGTGGTCTAAAGATAATGTCTTTGAATTATAAAAGACTGAGTCTTTATTTTTGACTTTAGAATGTTCTCTGAATAAACTGTACAGAGTCCTTGCCTAATTATTCTTAACCCAGGGTCTTACAAACCTTGGGGATTAGTCAAGGCTTATTGATTGTTCATTTTTATCATTGGGATTCGAAAATTCCCAGAACAATTTGGGAGAAGGAGAAATGGGGAAGGCTTGGGCGAGCTGCTGTGGGGGGTGCAGTGCTGTTGACCGGGGTAGGGGTAGCCAGGTGGAAAGCATGCCCAGCCGTAGAAAAATGCTTATTGAAATGTTCAATTGTAGTGGATTTATCAGTGGTGACAGAGTTTCCTATCCTCAGTGCAGTGGGCAGCTGGGAGGAGGTGCTCTTATTCTCTAAGGACTTTACAGTGTTCCATAACATTTTTGAGTTTGTGTTGCAGGAAGTAAATTTCTGCTTGAAAAAGCTAGCCTTGGCTTTTCTAACTGCCTGTGTATATTGGTTGCTAACTTCTCTGAAAAGTTGCATATCACGGGGGCTGTTCGATGCAAATGCAGAACGCCACAGGATGTTTTTGTGTTGGTTAAGGGCAGTCAGGTCTGGAGAGAACCAAGGGCTATATCTGTTCCTGGTTCTACATTTCTTGAATGGGGCATGCTTATTTAAGATGGTGAGGAAGACATTTAAAAAAAATAACCAGGCATCCTCTACTGAAGGGATGAGGTCGATATCCTTCCAGGATACCCGGGCCAGGTCGATTAGAAAGGCCTGCTTTCTGAAGTGTTTCAGGGAGCGTTTGACAGTGATGAGTGGAGGTCATTTGACTGTAGACCCATTACGGATGCAGGCAATGAGGCAGTGATCGCTGAGATCTTGGTTGAAAACAGCCGAGGTGTATTTAGAGGGCAAGTTGGTTAGGATGATATCTATGAGGGTGCCTGTGTTTATGGCTTTGGGGTGGTACCTGGTAGGTTCATTGATCATTTGTGTGAGATTGAGGGCATCAAGCTTATATTGTAGGGTGGCTGGGATGTTAAGCATGTCGCAGTTTAGGTCACCTAGCAGCACGAGCTCTGAAGATAGATGGGGGGCAATCAGTTCACATATGGTGTCCAGAGCACAGCTGGGGGCAGAGGGTGGTCTATAGCAGGCGGCAACGGTGAGAGACTTGTTTTTAGAGAGATGGATTTTTAAAAGTAGAAGTTCAAATTGTTTGGCTACAGACCTGGATAGTAGGACAGAACTCTGCAGGCTATCTCTGCAGTAGATTGCAACACCGCCCCCTTTGGCCGTTCTATCTTGTCTCAAAATGTTGTAGTTAGGGATGGAGATTTCAGAGTTTTTGGTGGTCTTCCTAAGCCAGGATTCAGACACGGCTAGGACATCCGGGTTGGCAGAGTGTGCTAAAGCAGTGAATAAAACAAACTTAGGGAGGAGGCTTCTAATGTTAACATGCATGAAACCAAGGCTATTACGGTTACAGAAGTCATCAAAAGAGAGCACCTGGGGAATGCGAGTGGAGCTAGGCACTGGAGGGCCTGGATTCACCTCTACATCACCAGAGGAACAGAGGAGAAGTGGGATAAGAGTACGGCTAAAAGCTATGAGAATTGGTCGTCTAGGACGTCCGGAACAGAGAGTAAAAGGAGCAGGTTTCTGGGGGCGATAAAATAGCTTCAAGGTATAATGTACAGACAAAGGTATGGTAGGATGTGAATACAGTGGAGGTAAACCTAGGCATTGAGTGATGATGAGAGCGATAGTCTCTAAAAACATAATTGAAACCAGGTGATGTCATCACATGTGTGGGTGGTGGAACTGAGAGGTTGGATAAGGTATAATGAGCAGGGCTAGAGGCTCTACAGTGAAATAAGCCAATAAACACTAACCAGAACAGCAATGGATAAGGCATATTGACATTAAGGAGAGGCATGCTTAGCCAGGTGATCAAAAGGGTTCAGTGAGTAGTGAGGTCGGTTGCGGTCACGGCGATTCAGACAGCTAGCCGGGCCATGGGTAGCAAGTTGGCAGAAGATGGTCTGTACTGAGTAAAGGGTCTGAATACCTATGTAAAATGTGATATTTCAGTTGTTTTGTTTTTATTTCCAAAAATGTCTACAAACCTGTTTCTGCTTTGTCATTATGGGGTATTGTGTGTAGATTGATGAGGGGGGGAAAAAAACTATTGAATCCATTTTAGAGTAAGGCTGTAACGTAACAAAAATGTGGAAAAAGTCAAGGGGTCTGAATACTTTCCAAATGCACTGTATGTGTGTCAGTGTGTGTGTGTGTGTGTGTGTGTGTGTGTGTGTGTGTGTGTGTGTGTGTGTGTGGTGCGTGGGTGGCAAAGTGAGACTAATCTCCTGGGCATTAAGGCTCTTCTATCAACCTGTTTTGCCATGGATGCATACTGAAATTACATACCTGCCAGAGCCATGTTTCAGTTGCCTGACCACTCAAACTGAATTATTCCGCTGCTCTATCCTTCGCTACATGACCAAAGGTATGTGGACACCTGCTCGAACATCTCATCCCAAAATCATGGGCATTAATATGGAGTTGGTTCCCCCTTTGCTGTTATAACAGCCTCCACTCTTCTGGGAAGGCTTTCACTAAATGTTGGAACATTTCATCAGGGACTTGCTTCCATTTAAGCCACAAGAGCAATAAAGTTGGGCGATTAAGCCTGGCTCACAGTCGGCGTTCTAATTCATCCCAAAGATGTTCGAGGAGGTTGAGGTCAGGGCTCTATGCAGGCCAGTCAAGTTCTTCCACACCGATCGCGACAAATAATTTCTGTATGGACCTTGCTTTGTGCACAGGGGCATTGTCATGCTGAAACAGGAAAGGGCCTTCCTGAAACTGTTTCCACAAAGTTGGAAGCACAGAATCGTCTACAATGTCATTGTATGCTGTAGCATTAATATTTCCCTCCACTGGAACTAAGGGGCCTAGCCCGAACCATGAAAAAGAGCCCCAGATCATTATTCCTCCTCCACCAAACATGGCACTATGCATTCGGGCAGGTAGCCTTCTCCCGGCATCCGCCAAACCCAGATTTGCTCGTCGGACAGCCAGATGGTGAAGCATGATTAATCACTCCAGAGAACGCATTTCCACTGCTCAGAATCCAATGGAGACAAGCTTTACACCACTCCAGCCGACACTTGGCATTGCGCATGGTAATCTTAGGCTTGAGTGTGGCTGCTCGGTCATGAAAACCCATTTCATGAAGCTCCCGACGAACAGTTCTTGTGCCGACGTCGCTTCCAGAGGAAGTTTGGAACTTGATAGTGAGTGTTAAAAACCGAGTGCTGAAAATACGCATTTCAGCACTCGGGAGTCCCGTTCTGTGAGAGTGTGTTGCCTACCACTTCGCGGCTGAGCCGTTGTTGCTCCTAGACGTTTCCACTTCACAAAAACAGCCCTTACAGTTGACCGGGGCAGCTCTAGCAGGGCAGAAATTTCAAACTGACTTGTTGGAAAGGGGCATCCTATGACGGTGCCACGTTGAAAGTCACTGAGCTCTTCAGGAAGGCCATTCTACTGCCAATGTTTGTGTACGGAGATTGCACGGCTGTGTGCTTGGTTTTTATACACCTGTCAGCAATGGGTGTGACTGAAATAGCCAAATCCACTAATTTGAAGGGGTGGCCACATGACATACTTTTGTGAAAATATAGTGTAATATGAGACCGCAATATTTGAAGTCGTTTGTGGTGACGTCAAAATAAAAAAAAAGTATTCAATTGCTGATTTAATCTCTAACCAATGAGTATCAAAGCCATTTTCAAAACGCCGCTTTACCCACGTTTGTTCTGGCTCTGGCCTAACCCATCGGTTTCTGGGACCAATGATACGGTCTAGAACGGATTTCCATTCTAGAAATTATCGGGGAGGTATTCAGCTCCAGACTCGGTGCGAGAAGAAATCAACATCTGTGGGCGTGGTAGCGTTTGGCCAGAGCAAGGAGTTTGGATAGCCAGGCAAATGTTTCAGAAACAGATAACAACCTTTCACTGTGTTACCTTGGGCACACATTTAAACACTATTAGCAGAGTTCTCTGTCTCCAAGCCCCAGTTGCCAGATTCAGACATATAACACCACTGCTGGTATTCTGGGTTTTATGCTTCTTTTCATAAACAGCGTGACGTAGGCTGTAGAGTAGTGTCATCTACCGCTGCACGCTCCTTCTGAGAGCCATTAGAAGAGGCAATAGTGCGCTCATGCGTGATATCATCAGAGGATGCCACAAGCAGTCTCCACAAGGAAGAGGGCTCAGTGCCATCCCTCTTTCCCTTCTCTCACTAACCACATTTCCATCCAGTAAAGTCACACCATATAAAAAAAAAACCAAACAAGACAGCTGTGATAGAAACAGGAAGTGTCAGTATAATTTTATAAATGCAGACAGATCATTTGTTCGTTTAACATGGCGGGTCATTCGTTTAACATGGCGGGACATTTGTGTCTGTAAAATTAATTAGGCTAGAAATGGCTGTGAAAACGCCCTTATGCGACATATTGATATAATAACCATCATATCAGAGTAAACTTGGAGTCACGCGATGATATGGGGTGTGGTCCTCCCACGATGACTCGGGAAACCATGCGGTTTATTAGGCTATAGATGAAATAAGTTATGATGAACTTCACAGGGTGGTGAAAGTGCACGGTGATGAGCTTCATGCTCCTTTCCAATAAATATTGAGTGGCTTATTCTGGTGGAATGATGATCGATGCTTTACTGACGTTGCCAAATAAAAATATCCATAATCATCTCATCATATAGACTAACCTACCCGCTGTATCTGCAAGCTATTGTTGGCTAGAACACATTTGGAGTAGGCACATCTGCTATTTAACGCAACAGTTGTGACAAAACTATCGGTAGAGTAAAAAATGTGATGGAAACATCCGCAACAAGTCTGTTTGGTGGGAAAATGCACATTTTCTTTATGTGGATTTTAGAATATTTGCATGAAGATCTGTCGCCAATTGAATGGAAACCTAACTACAGCCTTGGTCCATCTCAGTCTGTTGTACATTTCAATGTACAAATCAATGCATGTTTTCACATATCCATCTATTTTTCTCATCCTTTGCACACCTCATCTCCCCCTCTCTACCATCCCTCCTTCCCCCCTCTACCATCCCTCCCCTCCTCCACCATCTATCTTACAGATGTAGGATCTTCATTTGTTGCTGAGAATTTTCCTGCAGGATTATTTTCATGCTGTAGCAAACTGGCACAAATTAAGATCCTACATACCTTAGCTCACCCGCTCTACCTTAGCTCACCCGCTCTGACTTGTCTAGTGCAACGAAGCTGTTTTCCATTTCTCTCAAATCCCCCATTCTGCAAATCTCCTACAAACCAGTAACCTTTACCTCTGCACTCATGTCTCTCACGCCTCTCCATTTCACCATCACTCAAACCCTCCCTATCCTGCTCCATCACATTTTTACATTTACATTTTAGTCATTTAGCAGACACTCTTATCCAGAGCGACTTACAGTAGTGAATGCATACATTTCATAATTTTTATTTTTTTGTACTGGGCCCCCGTGGGAATCGAACCCACAACCCTGGCGTTGCAAACACCATGCTCTACCAACTGAGCCACATTCTCTCCATTTTCTCAAGAGGGGACAGCGGAAGAAATGTACAGTGCATTTGGAAAGCATTCAGACTTCTTGACTTTTTCCACATTTTGCAATATTATAACTGTATTCTGAAATGTATTAAAATTGTGTTTTCCCCCCCCTCAATCTACACACAACACCCTATTACAAAGCAAAAAGAACTGTTTCAAATGTATTAACAAATAAAAACAGAATAACCTTATTTACATAAGTATACAGAACCTTTGCTATGAGAATTGAAATTAAGCTCAGGTGCATCCGTTTCCTTTTACAACTTGATTGATTGGAGTCCACTTGATTGGACATGATTTGGAAAGGCACACACTTGTCTATATAAGGTGGGAGAAACTTCCAAAAGGACAACCATCTCTGCAGCACTCCACCAAATCAGGCCTTTAAGTTGCCCAGACGGAAGACACTCCTCAGTAAAAATGCACGACGGTCCACTTGGAGTTTTCCAAAAGGCACCTCAGAAGACGAGAAACAAGATTCTCTTGTTTGATTAAACCAAATTTGAACTCTTTGTCCTGAATGCCAAGTGTCACGTCTGGAGGAAACCTGGCACCATCCCTTAGGTGAAGCATGGTGGTGGCCATCTAAGCTTGTAGCGTCATACCCAAGAAGACTCGAGGCTGTAAATCGCTGCCAAAGTTGCTTCAACAAAGTACTGAGTAAAAGGTCTGAATACTTAAGTAAATGTGATATTTCAGTTCTTTTTTTAATACATTTGCAAAAATGTATAAAAACCTGTTTTTGCTTTGTCATTATGGGGTATAGTGTGTGGATTGATGAGGGGGGAAAATTACGTAATCCATTTTAGAATAAGGCTGTAATGTAACAAAATGATGAAAAAGAGAGGTTTTAATACTTTCCAAATGCACTGCATAGATATGGTACTAGATATAGATAGGTTTATGTAAAGGAGGAGGATTAAGCGTTGTTGATATGCAGTAAGGATCTGTTCTGGGACAAACCTGCTTGTGTCGGACAAAGCAGACAAAGGCAGGAAAACGCTACCTCCCATGGAAAACAATCTCTACTCTGCACTACCTTCAGTCCATGCCAACACACACACACTTGCCCATCTGTAGTATGAAAAGATATTCAGGTCGTTTAGTGTTTGCCAAATGCCGGTGTGCACTCTGCCCTCCCTTCCTCTGTTTCCTCTCTCCACTTCCTCTTCATTAGTCTCCCAGAGCACAGCAGGGCATGGTGGGTGGACCTGCTCCGCTACAGTCAGGACTAATTGAGTAATTGTGTGCTGCCTGCTCTGCATCTGTCAGAGATATTGAAATAATTTAAGAGTAGCAGGTGACTGTTCTATTGTGATCTGAGACACACCCTCGGGTGAGAGCAGATGCAACCATGACTAAGTGCGCGCACACACACAGCTATTTATGGAAATTGCGAGGACCAGAGGTGACAGTTTCCCTCTATCCTAGTGGAAGACAGTGATATACTAACACTGTCTAACACACACCCAAGAAATGCCGCAATGGGTTACATTTTAGTGTGAACACTGTTTCTTCATGGAACTCCGTGTCAGAGAAGTCTTTCTTCCATTGCGCTTGTAAACACATTGGCTGGGGAAACGTGTTTAAGCCTGAAGGCTAAAAACAGCCTCATAGCCATGTAGCCTTTTTAGTGATACAGTATGTCATAAACCCTCAAAGTTCCATAATGGAGTGAAAATGGCAGCCATCTTGGTCAGGGAGAATTTCAAAACCAGTCTAATTGGAATGAATGGCAGTAGAGGCATAGGTGATGCATTTCCTGCTTTTACTTATGCAGGAAAATAAAAGTAAGGCATGTGATGTAATGAAATTGTAGTCAACATAAAATAGTCATAATTATAAATACAGTTTATACAGGTTTTATAGCAATTTTCTGTGTAAACAGATCATAAAATGTCTCTATTAGCTCTGAGTGCTATTATATGATATTAGTACTTTTTGCATTTACAACTTGTCTATCAACTGATTTGAGCCAGTGTATGGCTGTGTATTGACTGCATTGTTTGAATGGAATGTTGGCATATTGGCAGTTAATTTGAAGAATTAAAGGAACCATTCCTATAAAAAAAAAAAAGTCTGGCTAGCTAGCTAACACACATACAGTGCAGATAAATACTTCACATTCATTGTTTTACACAATATCTTATCACAGTACTGGCAAACCATGGTTGACCAACTCCCTGACCAACATGGCTGACCTTTGGACAATCATAAGACACTTCATGTCCATTTAAGTATTCTAATTCCATGTATAGGTCGTTGTCAAGACAATTTCACAATATGGTGCAGAGAGTTTGATTTGGCTGCTGGGGGCAAGGAAATCCCCAGCTCCGCTAAAACCACTAACAACTACATGCCGTTTTCAAGAGATTGTTAAATAAATGTTATAACTATTTGGTTTTAATA
Source organism: Salmo salar (assembly GCF_965601325.2). NCBI lineage: Eukaryota > Metazoa > Chordata > Actinopteri > Salmoniformes > Salmonidae > Salmo > Salmo salar. The sequence goes on from NC_138313.1 coordinate 38,518,910, forward strand.
TCATCACCTCTTGAAGAGCATAGTCAGAACTAGCTAGCTACACATTTCCGATTATTCCACATTTAGCTCTATCATCAAGTAACTGCATGCTTTTCATGAACCATAAACATCAATTGATCATGTCATTTCAGATGAGGGTAACGTTAGCCTATCCATTTCCCATATAGCTAGCTAAGCAAACAACATGCCATTTAGGTTGCTTAATCAGAGATTCAGCTTTTTGGAAAGAGTTTACCAGGACTTGCCGATGTCAAAGTTGTCAGAGGGACTAATGTCATCACCACCATAGATGGCAACCAAATCAAACAATATTTGGATATAACGTCTAGTTTATCCCCTGAAATATATCTGGTTAACTAGCCATATTGACATGATCTGTTATTAGCTCGCTAGCCAGCATATTTGACGTGGTCCATCAATCAATGTTGCCGATCATGTCTGTCAGCAGCGAACGTGATTAAACACTCTTAAAACCATGTTGAACAGGGGATAATGTTAGAAAACTTTGCTAGGTAGTGTTACGTTGGAGAAAAAAGTACATTAGCTCTACTTAACAATATGTTTAGCCAACTGAACATAGTTTCTACCGGTAACTTGCAAAGTAAACATTATCAGCTAACAGTACATCGGCAAATGCACCCTTCTCCTGCTTGACAGGCAGAGCCCACAAAGGATGGGAAATTAACCTAAACTTATATTTGTCAAGTATAGTTCACTTTTAAATCACGCAAATATCCAATTAATGGTGGCCAATATTGAGAGACATCGTGAGGCTACGCTCCCGTATCTGAAATAACATGATCAAACCTACCTAAACCAGAAGCCATGGATAGATGGCAGCATTCTTGGAAATCTGAAAGTGCAAACCACTGCCTTTAATCATGGCAAGGTGACTGGGAATATGGTTGAATACAAAGTGTAGTCATTACCTCCGTAAGGCAGTCAAACATGCAAAACGTCAGTACAGACACAAAGTGGAGTCACAATTTAATGGCTCAGAGACGAGACGTATGGGGCAGGGACTCCAGACAATCATGGATTACAAAGGGAAAAACAGCCACGTCGCAGACACTGGCGTCTTGCTCCCGAACAAGCTAAATACCTTCTTTGCCCACTGAGGATAACACCGTGCCACCAACGCGGCCCGCTCCCAAGGACTGTGAACTCTCGTTCTCCGTGGCCGATGTGAATAAGCCATTTACAGTTGAAGTTGGAAGTTTAAACACACCTTAGCCAATTACATTTAAACTCCGTTTTTTACAATTCCCGACATTTAATCCTAGTAAAATTGCCTGTCTTAGGCAAGTTAGGATCACCACTTCATTTTAAGAATGTGAAATGTGAGAATAATAGTAGAGAGAATGATTTATTTCAGCTTTTATTTCTTTCATCACATTCCCAGTGGGTCAGAAGTTTACATACACTCAATTAGTATTTGGTAGCATTGCCTTTAAATTGTTGAACTTGGGTCAAACATTTTGGGTAGCCTTCCACAAGCTTCCCACAATAACTTAGGTGAATTTTGGCCCATTCCTCCTGACAGAGCTGGTCTAACTGAGTCAGGTTTGTAGGCCTCCTTGCTTGCACACGCCTTTTCAGTTCTGCCCAGAAGTTTTCTATAGGATTGAGATCAGGGCTTTGTGGTGGCCACTCCAATACCTTGACTGTGTTGTCCTTAAGCCATTTTGCCACAACTTTGGAAGTATGCTTGGGGTCATTGTCCATTCGGAAGACCCATTTGTGACCAAGCTTTAACTTCCTGACTGATGTCTTGAGATGTTGCGTCAATATATCCACATTATATTCCTTCCTCATAATGCCATCTATTTTGTGAAGTGCACCAGTCCCTCCTGCAGCAAACCACCCCCACAACATGATGCTGCCACCCTTGTGCTTCACGGTTGGGATGGTGTTCTTCGGCTTGCAAGCCTTCCCCTTTTTCCGCTAAACATAACGAAGGTCATTATGGCCAAACAGTTCTATTTTTGTTTCATCAGACCAGAGGACATTTCTCCAAAAAGTAAGATCTTTGTCCCCATGTGCAGTTGCAAACCATAGTTTGGCTTTTTATGGCAGTTTTTGAGCAGTGGCTTCTTCCTTGCTGCGCGGCCTTTCAGGTTATGTCGATATAAGACTCATTTTACTGTGGATATAGATACTTTTGTACCTGTTTCCTCCAGCATCTTCACAAGGTCCTTTGCTGTTGTTCTGGGATTGATTTGCACTTTTCACACCAAAGTACTTTCATCTCTAGGAGACAGAATGAGTGTCCTTCCTGAGCGGTATGACGGCTGCGTGGTCCCATATTGTTTGTACAGATGAACGTGGTACCTTCAGGCATTTGGAAATTGCTCCCAAGGATGAACCAGACTTGTGGAGGTCTACATTTTTTATTCTGAGGTCTTGGCTGATTTCTTTTTATTTCCCCATGATGTCAAGCAAAGAGGCACTGAGTTTGAAGGTAGGCCTTGAAATACATCCACAGGTACACCTCCAATTGACTCAAATTATGTCAATTAGCCTATCAGAAGCTTCTAAAGCCATGACATACATTTTCCAAGCCGTTTAAAGGCACAGTAAGCTTAGTGTATGTAAACTTCTGACCCACTGGAAATGTGGTACAGTGAATTATATATATATAATATACAAACCAAAATAGTTAACATTTATTTAACAACCCCTTGAAAATAGGACACGGTTCTCAATGTTTTAGCAGAGCTGGGGGGTCTCCTTGTCCCCCAGCAGGCAAAACAAATGCTCTGCACCTTTTTATTGATATCGACCTATATTCATGGATTGCACCTACGTCACAACAGTGTTCTGAGTGTTCTCAAACTAGGTGGCTGCCATATTGATGTCCAAAAGAGTAGTCGCTATTGCGAAATATACAGCTCACCTAAACTGAGGAAAAAATGTAATAAAATGTGTTTTCTGCATTATTATGCATTTTGCATGACACTTCAACATTCTATGGAAGCCATTCTATGGCAGCCAGTCCCCATTAACATTACATGCGGAATATTTAAACAATGCTATGTAACTGAATGTCTCAAAATGGAACAATATTGAAAAAGTTGGCCTAACGCTCTCACACACAGGTATTTTCCTTTCTATTGTTCAGGACATTTAATGACAACAAATGAGTAGCCTAGTGGGCTTCCAAACAAAATTATTTGGTGAATTATAATAATATAAGTAATGATGATGTGAGAGCAGCTTAGTACCTTCCACAAAAAGTGTTGCTTGCCAAAAAGGCACGTAAGCAACACACACACACACACACCCTCTTCCCCACCCCTCTCTTGGCGACAGCGTGTTGACTGCACCACATTTAGAGCGTGACGTCTCCCGGCATCGTCATGGCAACATCAGTTCCACCGCATGACAAGTATCGGCTTCTCTAGACCAGAGTGCTAACCGCTGCTTATTGGGAGTAATGCATATTTTCTCCATATGTGAACAATCATACAGGTGAAAGAACTACAGTAGATGTTCTCTCGCTTAGTGACACACACACACTGTATATGCGCACACACGTAATACAACATTGATACAAAAGAGCCTTCAAGCGCTGCAAATCCCCCAGCTTCTGCTTTCGGTATGTCTTTAGGTATTACACGTGCACATACACACACAATCTCCTACCTACAATAATCAGACCAGCCAATCTGCAGTAGCCTTGTGTTGGAAGCACTCAAGTCAGACAGTTCCAATCCCTGAAATCAGCCAATCCACACCAAGGCTTTTCCCTTTTAGCAGCGAAATAACACTGACAGACTGCCACCAGATAGGGGAGATGCTGTATGAAAGAAAAAAAGCATTCAAGATGTAGTAAATCCTGGTGAATAAGATACAAAATCCTGCCAGAAAGATGACACCTGTGGCCTTAGGAAAGAACACACCCTATAGTTAAATACACATTCCACCTGCTTTACAAACAAACTACTAAGACTAACTGACAGTCTGCTTTTGAAAACACGCTTAGGCCCAATGCGCCTTTAGCTATTTCAGAATCCATTCTAAATAGAACAAGTATTAACATTCACATTGTTAGGTATCATTCAAATACATTCATGAAGTTCAGTATTCCAATACACTTTGAATACTAGATCATCCATCTAGAGACTTAAAAAGGCTCAAACACACATACGTGAAACCCCCCCCCCCCCCCAAACTCTGAGCAAACAGCTGATCTGAGAGTTACAGTGCCTTCAGAAAGTATTCAAACCCCTTGATATTTTCCACATTTTGTTACAGCTGAATTTAAAATGGATTAAATTGAGAGTCACTGGCCTTCACACAATATCCCATAATGTCAAAGTGGAATTAATGTTTAGAACATTTTACAAATTAAATAAAAAGCTGAAATGTCTTGAGTCAATAGGTATTCAACCCCTATGATATGGGCAAGTCTAAATAAGTTAAAGTAAAATAAAATAATTTGCATAGACTCACTCTGTGTGCAATAATAGTGTTTAACGTGATTTTTGAACGACTACATCCCTGTACCACACACATATCTGTAAGGTTCTACAAATGTTTTCTAACGCCTGACAAAGATGGGCACATATTGGTACAGTGGTTCCACCTTTAAAAGTTGCGGCATAATGTGGCAAACCCTGCGTGCTGCTGCAGCATTCTGTGGCACGTCATTTAATTGTCAGCCATTTCTTCTGTTACTGCTAGTTATTGCTAGTTTGACCACCAGAGGGCATCTTTGAGAAACATTTGATAGTATTCCGTATTGGCATTAAAACCTTTTTTGTAATAACATAGTATATGGGATTGATTTTAGAAAATGTGGCTTAATTAATTTGATTAATATTATGGTGTTTCCATTCAGAGAAATTGTCAGTTTGTAAATTCAGACCGTTTTGCTCTCGGAGCGCACACTGGACGTTCGGGCTGAAGAGTAGGGTTGTTTTGAGCATTCTGGCCTTGGAACGGCAGTCAAGCACCCAAGCTAATGTTGGCTAGCTACTTCCAGACACAAATGAGACCACTAACCATTTTACTCGCCCTAACAGAGCTGGTAAGGCAGTTTTAGTGTCAACCAGAGCGTTGGTGACTGTAAATGTGCTGCTGGAAACAATTTAATTACGCTTTTTTCCCGACGTTCACTGACACCGGCCATATTCAACGAGTGTTGAGCGCTCGTAAAGTAATTATTCTGTGCTCTGGTACACTCAGACGAGAGTGCTCTGAAATCCATGTAGATAGTAGGCTTTTGTGGAGCGATGGGTAACGATGCTTCGAGGGAGGCTGTTGTCTATGTGGGCAGAGGGTACCTGGTTCGAGCCCAGGTAGGGGCGAGGAGAGGGACGGAAGCAAAACTGTTACACGGGTACCATTTTAAAAATCAGGAGAATCTCCTCTTTGTAATTATGTAAGTCTGGGCAGCGAGCTCGTTTGTCATCGAGCGCTAGACCAGAAATAGTCAGAAGTTTTTATTATTTCCCTACTTTTTCATTACGCAGACATAAGCACAGTTGACACCATTGCAGTGCGGATGTTAACTTTCTACACAAGTTGTTTTTTCCAGTTTCGTCCGAGGAACAGATTGTAGTGGTAAAATAAAAAAAGATACATTTTTTTATGGCATTCTAAGCATCATTCCAGTCTAAACAGGCTCTGCGAATGTTCGACTCCATTAATTTGCTATGTGCTCGTGCTCGTGCTAGTGTTCCAGTTTAGCCAACGTTAAGCCGTTTTTGAGCCTTGGGTGAATTTGACTCGTTCTATTGTCCAGCCTATAGATAGCCAGAGAGAAAGTACCCGAATGTCCATTGAGAAAGCACAACAACTATACCATTTAGCTATGCTAAGAATGACGAGAATAAATCAAGTCAATAAACGTTGGGTAGTTAGATCGCCTATAGTTAATATACTGGCAAGTTTCAAGTATAAATACTAACGTTAGCTAGCTACCTAACATACCGGTACTTACTGCTGTAATGATATGCTATGTGGTTCATAAGGACAGCGTAGCTAACAAATTGTCAGCCAACATAACGTGTAAGGTAACTTATTTGACAAGTCATTACTTTATTACATTGAGTAACAAGCTACTCCTAGGTCGTTATGGCAAATCTGGTCTGTGATAGGAGGAGGGGGGGGGGGGGGTGGGGGGGGATGGGGTCACACCTAGCTTGGCTATTAGACTATTCTTTAGTAATGGTTGAATAGTAGTCTATTGTTCAGCTATTAGCCCTCCTCCCCAACTTGCAACAAATTGCTGTTTCCCTCTTCCACACGTCATCATTCTACTCCTGAGTGGCTCGCTTGTGAGCGTGCTGGCAGGATATGGCAGCAACTTCGGTTGTGCGTCAAGAATTCTGCATACAGTAGCACGTTTGTATGAAGGTGTGGTTATTCACAGGCAAATTGTTATATGCTATGGAGGTATATTTGTCGAGAGCAAAGAGTCAATATTTGCAGTGTTGACCCGTCTTTTTCAAGACCTCTGCAATCCGCCCTGGCATGCTGTCAATTAACTTCTGGGCCACATCCTGACTGATGGCAGCCCATTCTTGCATAATCAATGTTTGGAGTTTGTCAGAATTTGTGGGGTTTTGTTTGTCTACTCACCTCTTGAGGATTGACCACAAGTCCTCAATGGGATTAAGGTCTGGGGAGTTTCCTGGCCATGGACCCAAAATATCGATGTTTTGCTACCCGAGCCACTTAGTTATCACTTTTGCCTTATGGCAAGGTGCTCCATCATGCTGGAAAAGGCATTGTTCTTCACCAAACTGTTCCTGGATGGTTGGGAGAAGTTGCTCTCGGAGGATGTGTTGGTACCATTCTTTATTCACGGCTGTGTTCTTAGGCAAAATTGTGAGTGAGCCCACTCCCTTGGCTGAGAAGCAACCCCACACATGAATGGTCTCAGGATGCTTTACTGTTGGCATGACACAGGACTGATGGTAGCGCTCACCTTGTCTTCTCCGGACAAGCTTTTTTCCAGATGCTCCTATTCAATCGGAAACGGGATTCAGAGAAAATGACTTTACCCCAGTCCTCAGCAGTCCAATCCCTGTACCTTTTGCAGAATATCCGTCTATCCCTGATGTTTTTCCTGAAGAGAAGTGGCTTCTTTGCTGCCCTTCTTGACACCAGGCCATCCTCCAAAAGTGTTTGCCTCACTGTGCGTGCAGATGCACTCACACCTGCCTGCTGCCATTCCTGAGCAAGCTCTGTACTGGTGGTGCCCCGATCCCGCAGCTGAATCAACTTTAGGAGACGGTCCTGGCACTTGCTGGACTTTCTTGGGTGCCCTGAAGCCCTCTTCACAACAATTGAACCGCTCTCCTTGAAGTTCTTGATGATCCGATAAATGGTTGATTTAGGTGCAATCTTACTGGCAGCAATATCCTTGCCTGTGAAGCCCTTTTTGTGCAAAGCAATGATGACGGCACGTGTTTCCTTGCAGGTAACCATGGTTGACAGAGGAAGAACAATGATTCCAAGCACCACCCTCCTTTTGAAGCTTCCAGTCTGTTATTCGAACTCAATCAGCATGACAGAATGATCTCCAGCCTTGTCCTCGTCAACACTCACACCTGTGTTAACGAGAGAATCACTGACATGATGTCAGCTGGTCCTTTTGTGGCAGGGCTGAAATGCAGTGGACATGTTTTTTGGGGATTCAGTTCATTTGCATGGCAATTAATTGCAATTCATCTGATCACTCTTCATAACATTCTGGAGTATATCCAAATTGCCATCATACAAACTGAGGCAGCAGACTTTGTGAAAATTAATATTTGTCATTCTCAAAACTTTTGGCCACGACTGTATGTGCATTGAAGTACAGATTGAACATGTATTTATATTATTACAATTATCATAATTATAATGCATTTATTTATTTATAACATCTGAATAATTAACTTCTTTCACTAAAGCGTTTCACATTCGCCACTGGTTGAAATTAAGTATTTAATTGAAATACTATCCTGTGTCCTCAGATTAATGTAGCTGAAGGGAGTTAGATATGCATAGTTTTTTTTCTGTACATATGAATTACAATTCAATCATGTTTATAGTCTATTGCATAGTTACAATATGTAATCATTGATGTCCCAGGCGCAGTAAACACTGTTGAAGTGTACAATTGTAATACATACATGCATACACAGCATCATTCAAATAATGGAGTTTGATTTCTTTTTCAGTCATGTCTCAGAGATTCATACCTGAACAACACCTTTATTTGCCAAGGAAGAGTACATGATCAGTGAATATATTCAATGTACAGGCTACAATGTGGGAATCTCATGCGTGGTAATAACTACAATACATGTGTATATAGGACTTGCATCCTTGGCACAATAAAGTTATTATATTCTACTCTATCCATAGGCTTCATTAATGCCATTCAGACTTGAAGTTGATACAACAACTATGATAGCTGAGGTTCATAGATTGGTATGAATATTAGTTCAGAACGTAACGCTTTAGGGTCCATACACATATCGGCTACATACTGTAGCTAGCTACACATCCATAGGCATAGAGTTATTTTTATCCTCCACTACACAATAAGCAAGTAAATAGTTAGCTAGCTATGTTGCTTCAGCTGCATTGCAAGGCAAGTTTACACAATTGTACATTCAATTTGCAGTAAATGCTTTAGCTAGCTAGATTCTTTACATCCACTGCTTCACAAGACAGCCTGGTTTGCTGGTTCTCTCAGGAGTCCCTAAAACATTAAACAGGAATTACAAATTAATTCTCATAACACTAGCTAGCTGGCTAATGTTAGCTAGTCAGATAACTTGCTAAATAGCGATTTTCGTAAATTAACTTTATGACAAAAAAATATGCACAAACGTTTGTCTCTACATTAACCTGTTAGGGCTAGGGGGCAGTATTGACACGGCTGGATAAAGAACGTACCCGATTTAATCTGGTTACTACTCCTGCCCAGTAACTAGAATATGCATATAATTATTGGCTTTGGATAGAAAACACCCTAAAGTTTCTAAAACTGTTTGAATGGTGTCTGTGAGTATAACAGAACTCATATGGCAGGCCAAAACCTGAGAAGATTCCATGCAGGAAGTGGCCTGTCTGACAAGTTGTGTTTTATCTTGGCTCTTTTTATTGAAGACTCAGGATCTGTGCAATAACGTGACACTTCCTACAGCTTCCATAGGGTCTCAGAACCCGGGAAAAAGCTGAACGATATCGAGGCAGGCTCTGGCTGAAACACTTTATCGCTTTTGGCAAGTGGCCACTCAGAGTACTATGGGCTTAGGCGCGTGCCCGCTTCGACCGAATGCTTTCTTTTCCTTTGTCTGTTTACCTAAAAGCAGATTCCCGGTCAGAATATTATCGCTTTTTTATGAGAAAAATGGCATAAAAATTGATTTTAAAACAGCGGTTGACATGCTTCGAAGTACGGTAATGGAATATTTAGTATTATTTTGTCACGAATTGCGCCATGCTCGCCACCCTTATTTACCCTTTAGGATAGTGTCTAGAACGCACAAACAAAGCTGCTGTTTGGATATAACGATGGATTATTTTGGACCAAACCAACATTTGTTATTGAAGTAGAAGTCCTGGGAGTGCATTCTGACGAAGACAACAAAGGCTAATAAAAATTTTCTTATAGTAAATCTGACTTTGATGAGTGCTAAACTTGCTGGGTGTCTAAATAGCTAGCCCTGTGATGCCGGGCTATCTACTGAGAATATTGCAAAATGTGCTTTCACCGAAAAGCTATTTTAAAAATCTGACATATCGAGTGCATAGAGTAGTTCTGTATCTATAATTCTTAAAATAATTGTTATGCTTTTTGTGAACGTTTATTGTGAGTAATTTAGTAAATTCACCGGCAGTGTTCGGTGGGAATGCTAGTCACATGCTAGTCACATGCTAATGTAAAAAGCTGGTTTTTGATATAAATATGAACTTGATTGAACAAAACATGCATGTATTGTATAACATAATGTCCTAGGGTTGTCATCTGATGAAGATCAAAGGTTAGTGCTACATTTAGCTGTGGTTTGGGTTTATGTGACATTATATGCTAGCTTGAAAAATGGGTGTCTGATTATTTCTGGCTGGGTACTCTGCTGACATAATCTAATGTTTTGCTTTCGTTGTAAAGCCTTTTTGAAATCGGACAGTGTGGTTAGATTAACGAGAGTCTTATCTTTAAAATGGTGTAAAATAGTCATATTTTTGAAAAATTGAAGTAATAGCATATTATTTGTATTTGAATAACGCGCCACAGGATTCAACTGGCTGTTGAGTAGGTGGGACGCAAGCGTCCCACCTAGCCCATAGAGGTTAACTAACATATTCCTCTCAAGTGTACAGTTTTTGCTTTACTCGTTATGACAACTTACATCTGGTTCCACCGTAATGTTTTGTCAGCCATCTTTGTTGAAGAACGCCACAAGGCAAGTGTGGCTCGCGTCAAAATTCGTCATTGGAACCACACGATATGATTGGTCATATAAAAACCTTGGGACCCAAATGCATAATGAGTGCTCTAACTCTCCCTTGTGGTGGTCTGGCGCAATGAAGCTGTGACGCTGGGTACCTCTAAGTCCCGCAGTGCAAGCTCGCAACTTTTAAAGGAGGAACCACTGTAGATCATTGAATATCCCTTTGAGCATGTTGAAAGTTGACAATAACCTAAAACAGAACACTGGAGTTGCTTACCAAGATGACATTGAACCATCTTGAAAATCTATGGCAAGACTTGCAAATGGCCGTCTAGCAATGATCGACAACCAACTTGACAGAGCTGGAAGATTTAAAAAATAATAATGTGCAAATATTGTACAATCCAGGTGTGCAAAGCTCTTAGACTTTACCAGAAATTCTAACATTTTATCACTTTGCATTGTGGGGTATTGTGTGTAGATGGGTGAAAAAATATATTTACAGTACCAGTCAAACTTTTGGACACACCCACGCAGGATATAACACACATGGAATCATGTATTAACCAAAAGTGTTAAACGAATAAAAATATATTTTGAGAATCTTCAAAGTAGCCACCCTTTGCCAACGTGGTACTATTCACTGGCTTCATCAATAAGTGCATCGAGGACGTCGTTCCCCATAGTGACTATGTACAAACCACAACCAGAAGCCATGGATTAAAAGCAACATTCGGACAGAGCTAAAGGGTAGAGCTGCCACTTTCAAGGAGTGAGACGCTAACCCGGAAGCTTATAAGAAATCCCGCTATGCTTTCGGATGAACCATCAAACAGGCAAAGCTTCAATACAGGACTAAGATCGAATCGTACGACACCGGCTCCGACGCTCGTCGGATGTGGCAGGGCTTGCAAACTATTACAGACTACAAAGGGAAGCACAGCCGAGAGCTGCCCAGTGACACGAGCCTACCAGACGAGCTAAATAACTTCTATGCTCGCTTCGAGGCAAGTAACACTGAAACATGCATGAGAGCATCAGCTGTTCTGGACGACAGTGGGATCACGCTCTCCGCGGCCGATGTGCGTAAGACCTTCAAACAGGTCAACATTCACAAGGCCGCTGAGCCAAACGGATTACCAGGACATGTACTCCGAGCATGCGCTGACCAACTGGCAAGTGTCTTCACTGACATTTTCAACCTCTCCCTGTCTGAGTCTGTAATACCAACATGTTTCAAGCCGACCACCATAGTCCCTGTGCCCAAGAACACTAAGGTAACCCGCCTAAAATGACTACCGACCCGTAGGACACGTCTGTAGCCATGAAATGGTTTGAAAGGCTGGTCATGGCTCATAGCAACACCATTATCCCAGAAACCCTAGATCCACTCCAATTTGCATACCGAACCAACAGATCAACAGATGATGCAATCTCTACTGCAATCCACACTGCCCTTTCACACATAGACACAAGGAACACCTATGTGTGAATGCTATTCAATGACTACAGCTCAGCGTTCAATAGTGCCCTCAAAGCTCATCATTAAGCTAAGGGGACCCTGGGACTAAACACCTCCCTCTGCAACTGGATCCTGGACTTCCTGATGGGCCGCCCCCTGGTGGTAAGGGTAGGTAACACATCTGCCACACTGATCCTCAACACAGGGGCCTCTCAGGGTTGTGTGCTCAGTCCCCTCCTGTACTCCCTTATTCACTCATGATTGCACGATCAGGCACGATTCCAACACTATCATTGAGTTTGCCGATGACAAGTGGTATGACTGATCACCGACAACAACGAGACAGCCTATAGGGAGGTCAGAGAACTGACCGTGTGGTGCAAGGACAACAACCTCTCCCTCAACGTGATCAAGACAAAGGAGATGATTGTGGACTACAGGAAAAGGAGGACCAAGCACGCCCCATTCACATCGGCGGGGCTGTAGTGGAGCAGGTTGAGAGCTTCAAGTTCCTTGGCGTCCACATCACCAACAAACTAACATGGTCCAAGCACACCAAGATAGTCGTTGAGAGGGCACGACAAAACCTATTCCCCCTCAGGAGACTGAAAAGATTAAGCATGGGTCCTCAGATCCTCAAAAGGTTTTACAGCTGCACCATCGACAGCATCTTGATGGGTTGCATCACTGCCTGGTATGGCAACTGCTCGGTCTCCGACCGCAAGGCACTAGAGGGTAGTGCGTACGGCCCAGTACATCACATAGGCCAAGCGTTCTGCCATCCAGGACCTCTATACCAGGCAGTGTCAGAGGAAGGCCCTAATATTTGTCAAAGACTCCAGCCACCCTTGTCATAGACTGTTCTCTTTGCTACCGCACGACAAGCGGTACCGGAGCACAAAGTCTAAGTCCAAGAAGCTTCTAAACAGCTTCTACCCCCAAGCCATGAATAGCTAATCAAATGGCTACCCAGACTATTTGCATTTTCCCCCTCCTCCCCACCCCGCTGCTACTCTTGGTTGTTATCTATGCACAGTCACTGTAATAACTCTACCTATATGTACATAATTTCCTCAACACCGGTACCCCCTGTATATAGCTCGGCTATTGTCATTTACTGCTGCTCTTTAATTATTTGTTATTCTTATCACTTACTTTGTTTTAGGGATTTTCTTAACTGCATTGTTGGTTAAGGGCTTGTAAGTAAGCATTTTACTGTAAGGTCTATACCTGTTGTATTCGGCGCACGTGACAAATACAATTTTATTTGTTGACAGCTTTGCACCCTCTTGCACACTTCTCTATACTACCTTCACCTGGAATGATTTTCCAACTGTCTTGAAGGAGGTGCCCTCACATGCTTAGCACTTGTTGGCTGCTTTTTCCTTCACTCTGCGGTCCAACTCATTCCAAACCATCTCAATTGGGTTGAGGTCGGGTGATTGTGGAGACCAGGTCATCTGATACAGCACTCCATCACTATCCTTCTTGGTCAAATAGCCCTTACACAGCCTGGAGGTCTGTTGGGTTATTGTTCTGTTGCAAAACAAATTATTGTGGGATTATTGTGGGTAGCGCTGGTTAAGTGTGCTTTGAATTCTAAATAATTCACAGACAGTGTCACCAGCAAAGCACCCCCACACCATCACACCTCCTCTTCCATGTTTCACGGTGGGAACCACACATACGGAGATCATCCGTTCACCTACTCTGCGTCTGAAATTTGGACTCAGACCAAAGGACAGATTTCCACCGGTCTAATGTCCATTGTTTTTTGGCCCAAACAATTCTCTTCTTATTATTGGTGACCCTTAGTAGTGGTTTCTTTGCAGCAATTTGACCATGAAGGCCTTATTCACGCAGTCTCCTCTGAACAGTTGATGTTGAGATGTGTCTGTTACTTGAACTCAGTGATGCATTTTTTGGGCTGCAATCTGAGGCTGGTAATTCTAATGAAGTTATCAGCAGCAGAGGTAACTTTAGGTCTTCTTTTCCTGTAGCCGTCCCTGTGGGAGCCAGCTTCATCATAGCGCTTGATGGTTTTTGCGACTGCACTTGAAGAAACTTTCAAAGTTCTTGAAATGTTCCAGATTGACTGACCATCATGTCTTAAAGTAATGGACTGTTTCTCTTTGCTTATTTGAGCTGTTCTTGCCCTAATATGGACATGGTCTTTTACCAAATAGGGCTATCTTCTGTATACCACTCCTACCTTGTCACAACAACTGATTGGCTAAAATGCATTAAGGAAAGAATTGCATTAAGGAAAGAAATTCTACAAATTAACTTAAGGCACACCTGTTAATTGAAATGCATTCCAGGTGGCTACCTCATGAAGCTGGTTGAGAGAATGCTAAGAGTGTGCAAAGCTGTTATCAAGGCAAAGGGTGGCTACTTTGAAGAATCTCAAATATATTTTGATTTGTTTAACACTTTTTTGCTTCCTACATGATTCTGTGTGTTATTTCATAGTTGATGTCTTCACTTTTATTCTACAATGTAGAAAATAGTTTAAAAAAAAATTATGAGTAGGTGTGTCCAAACCTTTGACTGGTACTGTATATAATCCATTTTGAATTCAGGCTGTAACAAAAACTGTGGAATGTGTGTGTGTGTGTGTGTGAGTGTGTGAGTGAGAGACCCGTATTAGCCATGTATCCCTGCCTTTCTCACGTGGAGGGGCTTGCTGAAAGAGTCTCAAGGGCAAAGCCATTCAGACAAACAGATATGCCTTTTAGCAGACGCTTTTATCCAAAGCAACTTAGTCACACTTCCATACATTTTTACATATGGGTGGTCCCGGTAATTGAACCCTCTATCCTGGCATTACAAGCGCCAGGCTCTACCAACTGAGCTACAGAGGACCATGAAGTATAGGATCTTAAGCACTTACAAATTTAGATAGATATGTTCAGTTTCTTTCTTCCTTTTGCAGGACGTAACATATATGAAATGGATGACGTAGCAAACAATTGTGCACAATTTTCAGGGACCCAGTTTGGCTCGTGAGCACTACTTTCAAAACTACTAGCTGAAATTAGGGTTGTGATGATACCAGTATCACCATACTCAGCAGTACCGTGGTAAGGAAACAAAACATGAAGCAGACTTAATTTAGAGGAAAACAGTTCTAACGTTGGAGACAAACAGCCTGATGCTATCACCCAGAATCACACATTTCCTTTCCAAGCCATGTTACATACACTAGGTTTTTTTAAAGGACAAAATATTTTTGTCTGCTTTGTGTTTTTGTTTTTACCATGGAAAAATCAGGTATGGTAGTATCGCGATACTGGTACCGTGACAACCCTAGGTGAAATTATACAAAATCTTTGGAGCGTCACTTTAAGCACCTTCCTCGTTTTCTCTTCTCCAGCAGCATAGGGGCAGGGGCCATATTTCAAATTCCATAGCTCTTCAATGCACACTTTTATGTAAAACATACAACCATATAAAAAGATAGCATTTTCCTGTCTCTGTTTTGCGGTGCCGTTGTCGTCATCGTTTCGTGATGATGAAATCATGTCTGCTGGTTTAATAGGCTTTCAATATGTTTTGTATTCTACAATTATGGACATTAAGATGTCATGTTCCAGTCAATGCAAGGTTGTCTCAGGTCGAGGACATCATAGCCAAACCTTGAAGGGAGTTATCAATAACTTCTATGTATCTTTTGAATAAGGGCTATGACAGAAGCGCAACATCCCATTTACCTGAGGGGAAAACAGCAGCTAAGTGGCAATCTTCAGAAGCCAAGTCAAAAAATAGATACTTTTGTAGCCAATGTGGACACCTGCTCGAACATCTCATTCCAACATCATGGGCATTAATACGGAGTTGGTCCCCCCTTTGCTGATATAACAGCCTCCACTCTTCTGGAAAGGCTTTCCACTAGATGTTGGAACATTGCTGCAGGGACTTGCTTCCATTCAGCCACAAGAGCATTAGTGAGGTCGGGCACTGATGTTGTGCGATTAGGCCTGGCTCGCAGTCGGCGTTCCAATTCATCCCAAAGGTGTTTGATGGAGTTGAGGTCAGGGCTCTGTGCAGGCCAGTGAAGCTCTTCCACACCAATCTCGACAAACCATTTCTGTATGGACCTAACTTTGTGCACGGGGGCATTGTCATGCTGAAACAGGAAAGGGCCTTCCCCAAACTGTTGCCACAAAGTTGTAAGCACAGAATCGTCTAGAATGTCTTTATGCTGTAGCGTTAAGATTTCCCTTCACTGGAACTAAAGGACCTAGCACGAACCATGAAAAAACAGCACCAGACCATTATTCCTCCTCCACCAAACTTTACAGTTGGCACTATGCATTCGGACAGGTAGCGTTCTCCTGGCATCCCCCAAATCCAGATTTGTACGTCGGACTGCCAGGGGGTGAAGCGTGATTCATCACTCCAGAGAACGCGTTTCCGCTGCTCCAGAGTCCAATGACGGCGAGCTTTACACCACACCAGTCGAAGCTTGGCATTGCGCATGGTGAGCTTAGGCTTGCTGGCGGGTGCTCGGCCATGAAAACCCATTTAATGAAGCTACTGACAAACAGTTCTTGTGCTGAAGTTGCTTCTAGCGGTAGTTTGGAACTTATTATTGTGTGTTGCAACCGAGGACCGCCGTTTTTTGTTTTACAAAATAATAATAATGAATACAATGGTTACAGTAACCACCTGTAGACCATATTATGTGTTCAATAACACAGGTCTGTAATAACCACTTTAATGTATTTCCCACTTTAAAAAGACAAATCTAAAATCAGAAACATGGGAATCAGTGTACTAAAATCTGTTTGGCACAAAATTCTGATACCCTATTAATCCAACAGGAATCTAAATCAACTGACAAAACACTGCCATGACGCAAGAAACGGTCAAACTTTGAATGACGTTTTGTGAGTCATGAAAGCGGTATGTCAGCTGTAATTCCTGAAAGGACAACAGTCAGATATTTTATGACAGTAATTATATCATCCTTATAATGATATGAAATCAGTAAAGCAGTGCACTTCAACTAACATGTCCAACAGCCTTAAGCACCTGATTTCACTAAAGGGTTGAAGTAAACGAGTCCAAATTTAGAGGAATACGTCCAAGTATATCAAGGGGAAGGAACGTATCTGGATTGCCATGCTTTCCCAGCCATTTGCCAACATTGATTTACTTACACACACACACACACACACACACACACACACAGTGAGAAAGAGAGAGAAAGTAACATCCTGAAGATAGGAGGGGAAAGAGGGGGAGTTGAGGAGGAAGGGAACAGACGAAGACATTTAATAGGAGAGTTAATGGAAGGAGTTAGGTGGTGAAAAGAAAAGGTGAAAATATGTGAGGAAAGAACCTTATAGGGAAAAAAGACAAATAGCTAGATCTGGGGTGTGAGAGAGGAAGTTAGGGAGGAAAGGATGACAGAAAGAAAAAGGGTTGAGGGAAAGAGTAAGTGTTTGAGAAAGACGTGTGATGGAATCGGAGGGAGATGGTTCCTTTTAACAGTCGCTGATAGGCGAAGCCAATGAGGCAGAATAGCACTCCCCTAAGCCACAGCAGGAAATGGATAAGAGGCCAAGGAGGGGGAGGACAAGAGAGGAAGAAGGAAACTGATGACAGTTGAGGTAGAGGAAAAGAAAAGACTGGAAAAGAGACGGGAGGAGAACAAGAGGTGAGACGACGAAAGAGAACAAGAGGAGATAAAACTGGAGATGAAGGAGAAAAGGGAAGAGAAAAGCTGGGTCATATGGACAAAAAGCCATATCACGATGACAATAAATAGAATAAAATGTATAAAACATGAATATGCAACACCTTTTTTTTTATTTGTATTATCCTTTAACCTCTTACATCTAGATGTTCCGCTAGCGGAACACCGCTCCAATATCCAATGATAGGGCGTGGCGTGGCGCGAATTACAAACTCCTCAAAAATCCCAAAACTTAAATTTTTCAAACATATGACTATTTTACACCATTTTAAAGACAAGACTCTCCTTTATCTAACCACATTGTCCGATTTCAAAAAGGATTTACAACAAAAGCAAAATATTAGATTATGTCAGGAGAGTACCCAGCCAGAAATAATCACACACCCATTTTTCAAGCTAACATATAATATCACAAAAACCAAAACCACAGCTAAATGCAGCACTAACCTTTGATGATCTTCATCAGATGACACCCCTAGGACATTATGTTATACAATACATGCATGTTTTGTTCAATCAAGTTGATATTTATATCAAAAACCAGCGTTTTACATTAGCATGTGACGTTCAGAACTAGCATACCCACCGAAACTTCAGGTGAATTTACTAAATTACTCACGATAAACGTTGACAAAAAACATAATTATTTTAAGAATTATAGATACAGAACTCCTTTATGCCATCGCGGTGTCCGATTTTAAAATAGCTTTTCGGTGAAAGCACATTTTGCAATATTCTGAGTAGATAGCCCGGCCATCATGGCTAGCTATTTTGACACCCACCAAGTTTGGCACTCGCCAAACTCAGATTTACTATAAGAAACATTGGATTACCTTTGCTGTTCTTCATCAGAATGCACTCCCAGGACTTCTAGTTTACACCCAATGTTGTTTTGGTTCCAAATAATCCATAGTTATATCCAAATAGCGGCGTTTTGTTCTTGCGTTCAAGACACTATCCGAAGGGTGACGCGCCGGCGCCTATCGTGACAAAAAATTTCAAAATATTCCATTACCGTACTTCGAAGCAATGTCAAACGCCGTTTAAAATCAATTTTTATTTGATTTTTCTCGTAAAATAGCGATAATATTCCGACCGGGAGACGTCGTTTTCGTTCAAAGACTGAAAATGTAAAATGGACTCTTCACGTGCACGCCCGTTTCATTGTTCTCAGATCGACCACTATCCAAATGCGCTACTGTTTTTCAGCCAGGGACTGCAGAGTCATCATTCCCCGTTCTGGCGCCTTCTGAGAGCCTATGGGAGCCTTAGAAAATGTCACGTTACAGCAGAGATCCTCTATTTTCCATAAAGAGGCTATAGAAGGCCAAGAAATGGTCAGACAGGGCACTTCCTGTATGCAATCTTCTCAGGTTTTGGCCTGCCATATGAGTTCTGTTATACTCACAGACACCATTCAAACAGTTTTAGAAACTTTAGGGTGTTTTCTATCCAAATCAAACAATTATATGCATATTCTAGTTTCTGGGCAGGAGTAATAACCAGATTAAATCGGGTACGTTTTTTATCCGGCCGAAAATACTGCCCCCTATCCTAAACAGGTTAAACTACTAGTTTATGGTTGTAGCCGTCAATTGTAACATTAACCATCAGCCATATTAGCAAATTATTTCACTTCAAACTTCACATTTCTCTAGTATAGGCTACTTATGGAAATGACCGATATCAGCAAAATGCCTGCGATAAGTGATCGGTGCATTCGGTGTCGATCATTTTATCGGTTTGTCGTCCCAGCTCTATGGGAGATGGCAACAGTGACTTCACAAGTGGCTGAATATAAATAGAACATGGGAAGCTGGATAGAGCAGTCTGTGCACAGAGGCCATTTGAAATCAGTTGATCATCACTGTGGCAGAGAAGTTGAAGTCTCTCTACATTTGCCAATCTAAGCACCCGCCTCAGTAAAACCATTCAATTCCCCCGAATTCATAATCCTTTATCAACAAGTACATTGCATTTCCACTGACAAGGTCGGGCACAGAGACAATCTCAGGGGTTCACAGAAGACCGGTCATAGCATTCAGCTATCTGTCACAACAATTCCTAACCAGTCCAATCCAAGAGTGCTTTATTGGAGTGACTGGGCAAGGTGCAATGTGGCCCATGCAAATGAACAATATAATCTGCTTCAGTCCACCCCTAACCCCCACATACAACCACCAACCTCTCCCATTATGCATTAGTTGTATTGAATTATAGCTTTTTTTTCTTCAACGTCTTCACCTTCACCTATTTTTTTTTAAACACACACATGCCAAAAAAGAAAAGTCCCTTTTTCAGGACCCTGTCTTTCAAGTATAAGTTATTTGGATTTTCATGAATTCACAGATCTTCATTGTAAAGGGTTTAAACACTGTTTCCCATGCTTGACCAATGAACCATAAGCAATTAAATGAACATGCACCTGTGGAACGGTCGTTAAGACACTAACAGCTTCCAGACAGTAAGCAATTAAGGTCACAGTTTTGAAGACTTAGGACACTAAAGAGGCCTTTCTACTGAGTCTGAAAAACACCAAAAAAAAGACGCCCAGGGTCCCTGCTCATCTGTGTGAACGTGCCTTATGAGTGATATGAGTGATGTTTTAGTGAGAGGTTTAACACTTTAATAGTCAATAATATGAGTTGATATATAAAACAACGCAAGATTCAAGAATTCGTGCTTTTCAGCTAAAATTATTATAAAGAATTCTTGCCACCAACAAAATGTTGAATATTTGGGGCATAGAGTCATCGAAGCGCTTCAGATTTTGTTGTGAGGATACAGAATCAATAGACCATTTATTTTGGTATAGCCCTCAGGTAGCCTGTTTCTGGTCTCAGGTTCAGGAATGGCTGAAAATGCATAGCATTGATCTAAAATTGACCCTAGAAATAGTACTGTTAGGAGATCTGGAGAGACCGGGTCAGTCAATTACTAATACTCTTAGTAAAAGTATTTATCTTCAACACGCAATCTGTAGATTATATTAGATAGATTGAAATTGTACGTTAAACATCATAGCATGGTTCAAAGATATGTGTTGCGTAGAAACCCGAAGTGGGTGGCCAGCAGAGATAGATGGGCTGGGCTGAGGGAAGCTGAGGGTTGGGATGTGGAATTGGAGACAAGTGGGAGTAGAGTTGCTGCGTGAGAGAGAGAATGATGGTCAAAAGATAAAAGGGGGAAAAAAAGTCAAAATAAAACATAATAAAAGTACATTTGAATGACACTATGACAGTGTTTTTACAACTAATGCCTGAGGTTTGCCTGAGGCTGATGCCGTGCAGGTGTTTGTACACATGCATATACACACACTCATTCAAATAAACACATACAAGAACACACACATACATGTAATAGTGCCAGACATGCACACAAACATATAAAGTAGGCATTGCTGTTATGATTTCAGTTGTCATAGATGTCCTTTGTTTTAAATGTATTATTATTATTATATTTTTTTTTGCATTGTTGTTTGCCGTTTTCTTGTCTTTTCCTTTTTTCTCTTTAGTTCATTCTCTTGGTTGTTGGTGCATTGGGGGTTCTTGGGGGCGGGGAATGGACAGTAATTGTATTTTATTTCTTCTGGGGGGGGGGGGGGGGGCTGTGGGAGGGGTCTCAAATGGTTGAGGGACAGCTATTGGGGAACTGTGGGGGGGATCTTGGAGGGTTCGGGTTTCACAAGATTGTGATCATGAAAAAGGAAACTATGACATGTATTTTATATCATGCACATGCACCCTCACACATAAGGATAGCTCTGTTGCGGAAAGACTGATACACGTTTGATAGTGTCTTGATGCTGTGTTGTTTGTCCTTCATGTTCTAATACTTTAATGTTACCCCTTCCTTGTGTTTTTTGTAATAATAAATAAATAAAAATAATAATAATTGTAGCCCCTCCAAACTCATATTCATTATATAAATAGGCACGTTTAATTTTGTCTGGCTTAGCATTCCAAATAAAATGAAATCTTTTTTGCTCATATGATTTAAAAAAAGAGTAATCTGGAGTAGGCAGTGCCATTGGTAAGTAAGAAAACTGATAGGACCAAATAGTTAATCAATAGACAAGTATTTACTTCTCCATGGTTGCAGAATCTTATCTATTTTTGCTAACTTTCTATTGAAATTAATTGTGGTAAGTTAATTTATATTTTTTGAGATGTGAATACCAATATGTCTACTTCACCATCTGCCCATTTTATTGGTAAACTACAAGGTAGTGTAGTGTAAACACAATTTTTTAGCGATCCAATACGTAATATGGTACACTCATAATTGGTACACTTCATAATTAGGTTTTAATCCATTGAGGCTAGAAAAGTGATCAAGATCTTCAATGAGACTGTGCAGGGATCGAGATTGCAGACTTAAGAAAAAACTATAGTCATCAGCTTACATTGACACTTTTGTTTTTATGCCCTGGATTTCTAACACCTTGATGTTCTTGTTGGATCTAATTTTAATATCTAGCTTTCAATAGCCATAATAAATATGGAGACAACGGACAGCCTTGTTTTACTCCTCTTAAAAGCACAATACTTTGAGAAGTAACCACTGTTTACTATTTTACATCTGGGGTTGCTGTAAATAACTTTAACCCATTGTATAAGAGATTCACCAACATTTTACTATTCTAGGCATTTATATATAAATTCTAATTGTACTTTATCAAAATGCCTTTTTAAGATGTGCTATGAAGACCAGACCTGGTATCGTCAATGTTTCATAATGTTCAATTGTTTCAAGTAATTGTTGAATATTATCTCCAATATATCGTCCATGCAAAAAACCTGTCTGATCAGAATGAACAATATCTGCTATAAACTTTTAATTCTATATGATATGCATTTCACCAGGATTTTCACATCACAACAATGAAGTGTTAGAGGCCATTTTTTTTTTTTAAATGGACTGGATCTTTATACTTACCACCTGGGTCTTGTTTTAGAAGTCATGAAATCAGACCTTGTTGAGTACCTGGAAGTCTACCATTTATATAAGAGTAATTGAAATGCTAATAATGGATATTTGATTACATAAAAAAAGGTCTGATATACCTCTACTGGTATATCGTCAAGCCCTGGTGTTTTTCCAGACTGAAAAGATTTTATTGCCTCAAAAAGTTCCTCTTCTTGAAGTTCGCCTTCGCACCAGTATTTCTGTACATTTCTAAATGTTACATTATTATTATCATCATAATTAGGAAAGAAATCCTTACAGTTTACATCATTCAGTGGAAATGGAGGAGACAAAAGAAAACATGTGCTTAAAATATTTTGCTTCCTTTTTCAAAATATAATTAGGTGAATCATGGATAACTCCATTTGTAACGAGTTTCTGTAAATTGTTTTTGGTAGAATTTCTGTGTTGAAGATTCAAGAAAAATGTTGTGCATTTTTCATCCAATTTGCTTTCCTTTTTGTAATACATTACACTTGATCATTCATGAATAAGTACCTCCATTTCTTTTTGTTTTTCCTCTAACCTATTTTGTGCCTCTATAGTACAGTTTCCATTACCATCTACCTGCACTGTTACTTCCTCTAATTCTTTATTAGTCAAATCTATTTTGACCTAAACTACTTTTGTTTTAATGATGAGTATTGTTTTGAATGGCCTCTAAAAGTACATTTTAAAGTGCCCATACAATAATCTGCTGTACCTTTGGTGTAAAATAAAGGTCAATTATGATTTATTTTGTCTTAGTTAAGAACAAATTGTCATCCATTTGTCTTTGATTAAATTTCTAATATCCCCGTCCACGTGGAAATTCTGTAAGAGTTATATGGAGGCCAATTAGATGGTGGTCTGATCGTATTCGGTCTCCTATTAATACTTTTTCTTTTTTTTACTTTTGATGCCAGCAAGAACGAGACTAGGAAGTAATCAAGCTTGATTAAGCCTCCATGTACATCTCAGTAGGTCAGGGTTTTTCAACCTCCATATATCCACTAGTTCTAATGTAGCCATAATCTTTGTAATCTCCTTAAGTGCTTGAGGATGATAGTTTGTGGAATGATTTCCTTTACGATCCATTGAGGTACTTAAAACCATATTATAATCTCACCATCATAAAATATTATTTTGTTGCTGGTGAACTCAGATCTCTATTATCTATTTATATTCAATAAAGTGTCGGTCATTATTTGATTGATTAAATAGCCAGATCTGTTTTTAGTCCAATAGCATACATGTAAAATAATCCATCTTCCTTGCTGATCTGTTTGCACAGTTTACGCAATCAGATCAAAATTTGTATAATCAGCTATTTTGAGCTTCTTTGACCTTGACACAAATATATTTCCCTCCCAGTCCTTTTTCCACCCAACCTCATCTATATTTGTAGAATGAGTTTCCTGTAAACAATAGATATATTCTCTCTTTTAGCCATGTAAAAAAAAAAAAAATTATGATCTGCTAAGCCATTAGAAATGATAACTTGCTATACTTATTTCCCCACTTACCATAATGAAACCCAGGTTTCAATTATACTTACCACAACCAATGTTTGTAAACTTAGCATTAAAAAGCACCATGATGATTTAGTGTCCATATAGTTAGCTGTACCATAATTTGCACTGTTTAGCTGCAACTTTGTAAACCTCCAATTGTCCT
The DNA here is from genome assembly GCF_965601325.2 of Salmo salar. Lineage (NCBI taxonomy): Eukaryota > Metazoa > Chordata > Actinopteri > Salmoniformes > Salmonidae > Salmo > Salmo salar. The sequence continues at coordinate 38,543,103 of NC_138313.1, forward strand.
AATATTCCACCCACTAAAACATTCCCCCATATCTAGGTCTGTTGTCACTAAGACCTTCTCCCCGACTCATGACGAACCTTTGCATCCTAAGGTAAACCCTTGGCCGCCAATTGGCGTTGGCCAGAGGGAAATATGGGAAGTCCCATGATAACATAATTATCTATGAGGATGCCTAAGAGAACTAACCAAATAACATGGAAAACAGTCAGAAAAACAACAATAATAGATATTAAAATAAATAACATCAATCTTATACATGTATGCTCATGTTTGAAAGTCCTAGCAAGGCTATAAGCACGTCAGCCCAGCCTGCTCAGTTCATAGGATTCAATTGTTCATAAATAAAAATGTAAAATAAGAGAAAACCTAAATACTTTTGTTTTAATGATGAGTATTGTTTTGAACCTTGGCAAGACCCGTCCCCGTTTATTTATATATATATTTTTTTTTTACATGTCCATTACATGCAAGACATATTTCATGTAGTTCTCATTATGTCCTGTTGTATTCCGACAAAAAAAAGGAAGCAGGAAAAAGGAACAGATTCTAATGGCCACTAATGACTGCAAGTAAAAAAAATAAAAAAAATAGTCTTAGGCATCACATTATATCCTGTTGTATAGTGCCATGGCTGTGCCAGAGCCGACCGCAAGCCAACCTCGGCCACTCCCTTATGTGAAGGCATACTCAAGTTCAACTCACAATCAATTCCGACACAGCCACGGCACAACAGCCAAGAACACATGCAGTACTGACAATCCAGAACGAGTAAACCTGTAAAACCAACCCTCTCTCCACATTACCCATCCTCGCCTTCCCCTAAATCAAAATCTGATATTACATCCATAGAGTCCAAAGTTCCATATTGCTTAAATAGAAAAAGGTTAAGTTCATCATACCCATTCTGCATTACCATAAATCCAACCTTATTTTAAGTCTACGGTTCCATAATGCACAAATAAAATAAAAAAGTTGTTAACGCAAAAAATAAGAAACATTGTAAAAAACCAATGTATCCATATTTGTACTGTGTAATGAGGTGCAAATATGTATCGGTGACTACTTCAACAAGAGGTAGCTATCACTCACAGCCACATTCTAATCTTCGAGTCCTTGAACATTTGATTATTTGCATATAATTTAAATCGACCACTAGAGACGAACATTCGGCTTCTCTGCTCGGATCCTTTTGAAAGTGGGGTACAGGGCATGTCGTCTCTCCACTATTTCATGAGTAAATTGTTCATTAATAAAGAATGGGGTGTTCTTCAATTCCCTACCCTGTTATAACAAGGCAAATTTCATTTTGTAGTGGGTTAGCATAGCTACGATTGGACGGGGCCATCCCTCTGCTCTGCCACCAAAACGGTGAAAATCAATTGTTTTCACCTGTTCATCCGTCATCTTGAGATTACGTTTCACGAACACCTTGACTTTTTCCTCCGTTGACTGGTAGTTTCGTCTTTCATCCTCCTTTATTCCCATTATAACAATATTATTTTTCATACTTCTGCACTTTGGATCAAGTAATTCGGCTTTCATGGTTTTGTTATCATACCGTAGCGCCTCTGTAGTGTCTTTTAGGGAGTCCACGATATTTAAAACTATCTTATATTCATCTTATATTTCTTCCATCATTTTATTACTGTAATCCATTCCTGTTAAGGCCTCAACCTCCCCCAGTAGCAAAAGCAATAGATCCAGTTTTTTTAACTGCCCGCTCATGCTTGTAAGCAATTATACCTTGCCCAAGTCACAGTAGAGTTGAGACAAGCTGCATCCCAAATGGCATGAGAGCCTCTGGTCAAAAGTAGTGCACTATATAGGGAATGGAGTGCCATTTGAGAGGCACCCAACGTCTGATACCTCCTGAATATGGATATTTTTCTTTAAAAATGGTAGGCATTGAGTGATTGGGTAAGGTGCAATGTGGCCCATGCAATTGAACAATATAGTCGGTTTCAGTCCACCCCCTACACACACACACACACACACACACACACACACACCTCTCCCATTATGCAATAGTGGTATTAAGAGTGACATGGTGAGAGCAGATACTGCTGCTCTGAAGCACTTCACCCCTGATCAGCAATTAAGAAGAGTAGCACGGTACTGTGGAACCTGGAGAGCTTGGAGTTGACAGCAGAGACGGCGGAACCTGGAGAGCTTGGGGTTGACAGCAGACGGCGGAACCTGGAGAGCTTGGAGTTGACAGCAGAGACGGCGGAACCTGGAGAGCTTGGAGTTGACAGCAGAGACGGCAGAACCTGGAGAGCTTGGAGTTGACAGCAGAGACGGCAGAACCTGGAGAGCTTGGAGTTGACAGCAGGGACGGCGGAACCTGGAGAGCTTGGAGTTGACAGCAGAGACGGCAGAACCTGGAGAGCTTGGAGTTGACAGCAGAGACGGCGGAACCTGGAGAGCTTGGGGTTGACAGCAGGGACGGCGGAACCTGGAGAGCTTGGGGTTGACAGCAGGGACGGCGGAACCTGGAGAGCTTGGGGTTGACAGCAGAGACGGCGGAACCTGGAGAGCTTGGGGTTGACAGCAGAGACGGCGGAACCTGGAGAGCTTGGGGTTGACAGCAGGGACGGCGGAACCTGGAGAGCTTGGGGTTGACAGCAGGGACGGCGGAACCTGGAGAGCTTGGGGTTGACAGCAGGGACGGCGGAACCTGGAGAGCTTGGGGTTGACAGCAGGGACGGCGGAACCTGGAGAGCTTGGGGTTGACAGCAGAGACGGCGGAACCTGGAGAGCTTGGGGTTGACAGCGGAACCTGGAGAGCTTGGGGTTGACAGAGGCGTTGAGGAGATCAAACGGGAGATTACAGCACCTGTCTTGTCCGGTCTCCCATTTCCGACAGGGGGACGAGAGAAGAAAGGGACTTGGAAATGAGCGAGGGAGAGAAAGAAGAAGCTAAAATAAAGCTAGGGGGGTACTTAGTGTGCCAGTGTCAAATGCATAATTTGAGTTGTGAAAGTTGGAAAAAATGCCTACAACTCTGTCCACGTTCAAGGAGGGACAATTACTCAAGCAACGTGAGGTTTGAATGCTAGATGAAGATGAGAGGCAAACTAAACTCCTCAAAACATAGTGGATAGCATCCCTTCAACAGTCTCGCAATAGTCTGAGAAAGCTCCTCGTCAGAGCATCATGACCTCAAATGAGTTGCTGTATCATATACGTACATGCATTTAATATGTAACTGTATACATAATCACAGAGAATGGCACCTGAGTGCTTCTCTGGCATTACCTCAGAAGGGAGTTGGAAACATGCGTGTTCACCAGAAAGGACATCCACCTACTTACAGTTGTGTACCCTCATAACACCAACTCAAATGGAGAAACCAACACAGCAACAGGGATATTAAGTATTCTAGAGAACAGGATGTTGTCACACAGCGAGTTAGTGGATGGTGATACTGTCAATCACAGCTGAGTTATTAATACACACCTAATGTAACAAGACTCTGGTCCTCTCATCACATGAGAAGACAAGGGGCTAGACCAGTGTGCAGTCTGCACGTGTGTCTTTATCAACTGAGAACAGCTAGGCGCTGAGGGGCGGAATGAGTCGTGACAAACCTGGGGGCAGCTTCACTCAAGTCCCAGTAAGCCTTCGTTTTCATATTCCATCTCCCCCTCTCCTTCTCTATTGCCGCCTCTTCTGTCATGCCGACAGTCTGCCAACTGCGTCTCTTTTGAAGACAGAGCCTTCCAGTTTCCACAAGTGGAAGGAATATGATCCGATAACAAGGCTGCCAAAGGCAATGTCGGTGTTACGATAGAAAAGTCATTCTTCAGATATGGGCTGGGTATATATTCCTTACTCTACAGATGTTTTCAGTTTGACCAAGTTTAACTTCAGAATTCTTTTGATTAAAAAAGTACATTAATAGCTCAAAAAAAACTTTCATCTGAGCAGGTTTACATTTTCCAAACTTAACTTTACTGGAGAAAAAAAAAGTGTTTAGGAAGGTGGAATTATGGTTCAGCCAAAAGCTGGTTTTAAGACCAGAGAAAATTATGCCACAGGGCATTCAATGCAAATGCATGGCCAGGAATTATTATTTTTATTTTTTTTAAATCACAAAGCAGTTGAATATACTGAGCCGGGAGCAGAATTAGCATTTCTACCAAATCAGTTGAAATGAGCTGTATTCAGCTCACAGAGCATAGTAAAAACCAGGAAATTATACGCAGGAGGAAAACAACGCATCTAAAAGCAGGAAACGAACACAAAATATGTAATTAGACTCGAGAAATGTTGTAACATAGGGAGAACCTCCCCTCTGACCTTCTCCTCCAATGGGTTTTGACAATGAGGCGATAGGACGTGAAGAGTATGCAATCGAGATTCTCCCATAGTCATTGAGAGTGAAGAAAATCAGAAAATAACAGATGTTGAGAACAATGGAAGATCTTCTCATGACTGACGGAGAGAGACGTAATTAAAAGGTGTATGATGGATCAGTCTCGGTTGCCAATCCGTCGCCACGGCCCCCAGATAAGATTCTATCAGAAGTGTCTTTAGCCTGAAGGACAGGGCATGAAAGACAGACTGATTGCTTATACAACGTGTCATTTTCAATTTCACAGACCTCCAAAAGCATTGTGCATTGTGTTTGCTCAATCAATACCCTGTGAGGAAACAAACTGTGCTCAAACACACACACACACACACACACACACACCTCATCAGAAGGAACCAATTCAATGAGGCAGATAATTGAGTGGTGTGCTAATTCTCGTTTTAAGACTATTAGGCCTACTTTGGTAGAGCCAGCCAGTACATCTCAACTCCACGATACCACATCTGGAGTTAATGCAGACGAGAGTTTTTGGAGTTAACGTTTGACTCGCTGTGAAATCGATACTTCAAAAATGTTACATCCTTACCATTTACCTATGTTTGTCCTCTGTTGTTGCATGCCTTTGTTTGTTGAAATCCATTCTTTTTAATAAAACTTTAATTATACACAACCACCAACCATTTCCTTGTTGAGATTCAAATCGGCACAGCAACAAGTCGGCGGTTGTACTTAGTTTTATTAAAATTATGGATTTCAGTAAACAAAGAAAGGCACGCAACAGAGGACAAACATAGGTACACGGTAAGGGTGTAAGAATATACTTCAAAACATTTGCGACTGCACAGCGACTTGAAGGAGTCAGAAGTTCCCTCCAAAAACTCTCGTCTGCACTCAACTCCAAGGATGTGGTATGGTGGAGTTGAGATATACTTGGCTAACTTTGGTATGAATACACAAATGGTATTGCTTTTCATCATTTTTCTCCAGGTGTCATTGTTAGCCAGTTCAAGAAGAACTATGGAAAATGTAAGTTGCTTGTGGCATAAATGTAGCCAATCCGTGTAAAATACTAGGAGGTTACCAAGGGACATGTTTTTTTACATGATATGTACTAGCACATATTCATTCAAATCTGTTGCTACAGTATCATAAAATGCTCACTGTCAAACCATGGCTGTTAAGGCATTAAGAGGGGAGAGAGGATCAAACTTGTGACCAATATTTTGTGAGGTAGTTGCATCTTTGGGAAGTTACCAACTTGTCAGTGTTTGCTACAGAGGTAGAACTGAAAAGGATTTGCCCCTGATGTTTGAACTCACAAATATCAAATTAAATGTCATCGCATTAAAAAAAAGCCAGTTTGTTGGAAATAAAATGTGATTCAAAAGGATGCTTGGATGAAGGTCAATAGAGAAAAAACATTGGCATTCCAAATAAAAAGGTTAACCTTTGCTAGCAGTGGAGGATCTTTGAAAATTTAACCCAAAATGTTACTACAAGTACAAGCCCGCTCCAAAACGTCATAGCATGTGTTCCATTTTGTCTATAGTCTGACAAAAATATAAATGTGCAAATGGCCAAATGAGTGCCTCAGAGAACCCTCCCCAGAGCTTCTGGGAGCACAAACGATCTCCTGAACACACATGCGCAACATATTGAGTAGTACTGGATCCATCCCCAGGGACTTCATTAGCAAGCAGACCCACAGACCGGATCTGCTGGCATAGGCCCATACTGGCACTATTTAGAGAGATGACCCCAGATATCTAATATGTCAAAAAGCATTTACAAACATACAGAAAAACAATGACACTCGTGTCCTCAAGGGTGTTGCAAATTAAGCCAACAGTCAATTCTTGAGGTAGCATCACAGTACTCTCTGTAAACAAAACAAGAGATAAAAATGTGGGAAGATACACTGCTCAAGGGGACAAAAAAACAACATTGTGCCGTTTCTCAATGAGGGACACAAAAGGGACTTTGGGAAAAAACCCATTGAAATGTAGGTTATAGGCCAAATAGTGTCCTCTGATGTGGCCACAATAACATGAGTTCCATTGGCATGAGCATGTCTGTGTGGCAGAAGAAATTCAACAGTAAAGTGGCTGACCAAACAAGCCTACAACACATGGGAAAAAACAATTAGAAAGGCCTTTATTGATTTAAAACGTTACTGCCAGAAGCAAAATGGAATGTAGAAAAATGCAGTTTCCAAAACAATTGTGTGCAAGACCATTGGGTGTTTTCCAACCTTTTTGTTCATGAAACAATACAAAGCCTTGGATTCTTATTTCATTACACTGTTCTGTAGCATCAAACATTAGTCTCTTCTCCAAAGATTATCAATAATATTGTAGGCCTATCCTAACACAATCTATTCCAAAGCCTGTCACTCCAGGCAATGCCAAGCAAGTCAGCTTTTGCAACAACTATTAGCTGTTATCGACCTCATTTAAGCAACCAAGAGCTATATTGGCATCATCTTGTCCTGCTACATTGACAGCCAAAAATCTATGGGCTAGAATACTAACACATTTTATTTGCACCTTTCAAGATACCTAAGGACATTTACGGAGTGAAGATCCCAGGTACCATGGTATCCCCTCCAGATCTGGACTCTAAACCAGGGTAGCAACAAGACACACAATGGTGTCATAGGGCAAGCTCTGCCCTCAGGGTTTCTCTGAGTCTACAACTCTCCACACAGCATCTCTACTCAGAAAGCCCCACTGAACTGTCCAGTCACTTGTTGGCGGTGGAGGGTGAGGGTGGGGAGGAAGTGAGTTATATAAGCCCCTGGGAAGATCCACGTCTAAGGGAGAGGGAAATTGTCAAGGGAAGGCGAGACAACAAACAGGACGGAAGTATGCCTGAAGAAACATTACGGGCCGCCAATTTCACCCATCAGTCCACAGAGCTACACAGGGAGACTTCTACATTAACATAAAATTCTGAAGCACAAAAATTTTTTATTTTTTGTGTGTGTGTAATAAGCAATTAAGCCAGATGATTAGACATGTGGAAAGAAGCATGCATGGGAGAGGTGTTCCTGAGGCGATGGTCCTTGGCTGTCATGCATGCTTGGAGACAAAAAGTGAGTAGGGGAGACTAACAGCTTATGGTTTCTCTCCGGTTACTATGAGGATTGTCAAGAGTAGAGGCCGACCGATTATGATTTTTCAACGCCGATACCGATTATTGGGGGACCCAAAAAAAAGTTGGTACCGATTAAATCGGCCAATTTTTTTATTCGTTTATTTGTAATAATGACAATTACAACAATACTGAATGAATACTTATTTTAACTTAATATAATACATTAAAAAAATCTATTTAGCCTCAAATAAATAATGAAACATGTTCAATTTGGTTTATATAATGCAAAAACAAAGTATTGGAGAAGAAAGTAAAAGTGCAATATGTGCCATGCAAGAAAGCTAACGTTTAAGTTCCTTGCTCAGAACATGAGAACATATGAAAGCTGGTGGTTCCTTTTAACATGAGTCTTCAATATTCCCAGGTATGAAGTTTTAGGTTGTAGTTATTATAGGAATTATAGGACTATTTCTCTATATGATTTGTATTTCATATACCTTTGACTATTGGATGTTCTTATAGGCACTTTAGTATTGCCAGTGTAACAGTATAGCTTCCGTCCCTCTCCTCGCTCCTACCTGGGCTCGAACCAGGAACACGTCGACAACAGCCACCCTCGAAGCAGCGTTACCCATGCAGAGCAAGGGGAACAACTACTCCAAGTCTCAGAGCGAGTGACGTTTGAAACGCTATTAGCGCACACCTGCTAACTAGCTAGCCATTTCACATCGGTTACACCAGCCTAATCTTGGGAGTTGATAGGCTTGAAGTCATAAACAGAGCAAAGCATTGCGAAGAGCTGCTGGCAAAACGCACAAAAGTGCTGTTTGAATGAATGCTTACGGCGCTGCTGCTGCCTACCACCGCTCAGTCAGACTGCTCTATCAAATCATAGATTTAATTATAATAAACACACAGAAATACGAGCCTTTGGTCATTAATATGGTCGAATCCGGAAACTATCATTTCGAAAACAAAACATTTTTCCTTTCAGTGACATACGGAACCGTTCCGTATTTAATCTAACGGGTGGCATCCCTAAGTCTAAATATACCTGTTACATTGTACAACCTTCAATGTTATGTCATAATTACGTAAAATTCTGGCAAATTAGTTTGCAACGAGCCAGGCGGCCCAAACTGTTGCATATACCTTGACTCTGCGTGCAATGAACGCAAAATGACACAATTTCATCTGGTTAATATTGCCTGCTAACCTGGATTTCTTTTAGCTAAATATGCAGGTTTAAAAATATATAGTTCTGTGTATTGATTTTAAGAAAGGCATTGATGTTTATGGTTAGGTGCAGTCGTGCAACGATTGTGCTTTTTTCGCAAATTAGCTTTTGTTAAATCATCCCCCGTTTGGCGAAGTCGGCTGTCTTTGTTAGGAAGAAATAGTATTCACACAGTTTGCAACGAGCCAGGCGGCCCAAACTGCTGCATATACCCTGACCCTGTTGCAAAGGTGACACATTTTCCCTAGTTAAAAGAAATTCATGTTAGCAGGCAATATTAACTAAATATGCAGGTTTAAAAATATATACTTGTGTATTGATTTTAAGAAAGGCATTGATGTTTATGGATTGACCAACGTGTACCTAAGCGATTATATGCAACGCAAGACAGGCTAGATAAACTAGTAATATCATCAACCATGTGTAGTTAACTAGTGATTATGATTGATTGATTGTTTTTTATAAGATAAGTTCAATGCTAGCTAGCAACTTACCTTGGCTTCTTACTGCATTCACGTAACAGGCAGGCTCCTCGTGGAGTGCAATGTAAAGCAGGTGGTTAGAGCGTTGGACTAGTTAACCGTAAGGTTGCTAGATTGAATCCCCGAGCTGACAAGGTAAAAATCTGACGTTCTGCCCCTGACCAAGGCAGTTAACCCACCGTTCCTAGGCCGTCATTGAAAATAATAATGTGTTCTTAACTGACTTGCCTAGTTAAATAAAGGTCTAAAAAAATTAAAATAAAATATATATATATATTTTTTATTTTTTTTTCATTTTTTTTATTATTTTAAATCGGCCAAATCGGCATCCAAAAATACCGATTTCCGATTGTTATGAAAACTTGAAATCTGCCCTAATTAAATCGGCCATTCCGATTAATCGGTCGACCTCTAGTCAAGAGAGACCAAGGGGAGAAGATTATCAAATGTATTTTTACCGTTACTGCCATTACACTAATCATGGTAGCTAAATTTCATGTTTCCATTGAGTTAAATAAACATAGGGAGCCACCCGAGTGGCGCAGCGGTCTAAGGCACTGCGTCGCAGTGCTTGAGGCGTCACTACACACCCAGGTTCAATACCAGGCTGATCGCGGCTGGCTGCGACACGGGAGACCCATGAGGTGGCGCACAATTGGCCCAGGGTCGTCCGGGTTACAGGATGGTTTGGCCGGCCGGGTTGTCCTTGTCCCATCACGCTCTAGCGACTCCTTGTGGCGGGCCGGGCACATGCTGACTTCGGTCGCCAGAAGTACAGTGTTTCCTCCGACACATTGGTGTGACTAGCTTATGGGGTAAGCGAGCAGTGTGGCTTGGCAGTGTTTCAGAGGACGCATGGTTCTCGACCTTTGCCTTTCCCCGAGTCTGTACGGGAGTTGCAGCAATGGGACAAGACTAACTACCAATAGGGGAGAAAAAGGAATAAAAAGTACAAAAACAATTTAATAAATTAACATTAACATTGAGATTAAAGACAGAAAATAAGAAAGCGAGAGATGTGGGACAAGGCAGACAACCCTCATGGACTTGCACTGAAAGAGCCAACATTTTGTGGAAAGAGGAGAAGGGAGAGAAAGTTTTGTATTCCAATGCAAAGTCATTTGACAGTGCAGTAGAAGCGGTCACAAGTAAGGCAACAGAAAGAAGTCATTGACACAAGCAGAATCACTTTGGCACCAAAATGTGTTAGGAAAACGTGTGCTTTCTAGTAAACTCATTTAAAAAATGAAAATGTATTCTGTGATTTAAAAATGAAAAAATGTTGGTTAGTGAAAAATAATAAAAGCTGTGTGTGTCCTCTCAATCCATTATTCAATAAACCTGCTAGGCACACTGTGGCATTAGCCATCATCTAGCTTCAGTCAATTTGACTTTTTGTACTGATGGACTAATCCGTTAGTGGTCTATGGCCCTGATCTATGGTCCTCTGGGATCTGGCAATCAGAGGTCTGGAGGAGGGAAAGCAAATAAGGTTGCGTTCACACAGGAAGCCAAATTCTGATCTTTTTTTCCCCCCACTAAATTGGTCTTTTGACCAATTAGATCAGCTCTGAAAAATATTTCAGGTGAAAAGATCTTACGTGATTAGTCAAGAGACCAATTGGTGTCAAAAGAGCAGAATTGAGCTGCCTGTGTAAAAGCATCCTAAGCCTTTCTGAAGCAGTTTCCAATACACTGACTGAGCCAGTTTATGTGGTTATACTGTGATACACTGTTATGACAATGAATGTTCTGTTTGATCCTGGATTGGTTCGTCATAAGACAGTTACAGTACCTGAGACAAGAGCCAGATAGAGATACTGAGATGGCTAGTCGGCACGTGACTACTTCAGTCCCACTACAACCAGTCAACTACGCAAATAAGGAGACTGACGCAGTAGAGCTGGTTTCTCCAGTTACGGTAAACTTATCAAACCTGCAATATCTCCAGGAATGATACAATGGTTCCATAAAAAAAGCTGATCCACAGAAGGCTTTTGATTGATATCATTGGACATCACGTTTTCTTTGAACAACGATGTAGTTTATCTCCATTGCCAAGACCAGTGTTTGATTGTGTCTAAAATCTCTCTGGAGACAAGACACGGGGACAGTGAGTCATTCTGCCAGGGGGGGGCTAGCAATAGGATCGTCACTAGTTACCACAGCCACAAAGTCATAAATCTCAATCTCACGACTCCAACACCATTATTAAGTTTGCAGATGACACAACTGTGGTAGGCCTGATCACAGACAACAACGAGACAGCCTATAGGGAGGAGGTCAGAGACCAGAATAAAAACCTATCCCTCAACGTAGCCAAGACTAAGGAGATGATTGTGGACTACAGGAAAAGGAGGACCGAGCACTCCCCCATTCTCATCGATGGGGCTGTAGTGGAGCAGGTTGAGAGCTTCCTCGGTGTCCACATCAACAACAAACTAGAATGGTCAAAACGCACCAAGCCAGTCGTGAAGAGGGCACAACAAAGCCTATTCCCCCACAGGAAACTAAAAGGATTTGGCATGGGTCCTGAGCTGCAACATTGAGAGCATCCTGACTGGTTCCATCACTGCCTGGTACGGCAATTGCTCGGCCTCTGACCGCTAAGCTGTCTGCCATCCAGGACGGTGTCAGAGGAAGGCCCTAAAAATTGTCAAAGACCCCAGCCACCCCAGTCATAGACTGTTCTCTCTACTACCGCATGGCAAGCGGTACCGGAGTGCCAAGTCTAGGACAAAAAGGCTTCTCAACAGTTTTTACCCCCAAGCCATAAGACTCCTGAACAGGTAATCAAATGGCCCTGTGGGTTTGATGGCTCAATTATCATTAAACCATGGAAGCTAGACCACTTTTTTTATTTTACCTTTATTTAACTAGGCAAGTCAGTTAAGAACAAATTCTTATTTTCTATGACGGCCTAGGAACAGTGGGTTAACTCCCTTGTTCAGGGGCAGAACGACAGATTTTTACCTTGTCAGCTCAGGGATTCGATCTTGCAACATTTTGGTCACTAGTCCAACGCTCTAACCACTAAGCTACCTGCCGCCCCACTGCGGCAAAGAGAGCACCAATTCGCTGTGGTCAGCTGGGGTGGCAGTGAAAAAACGAGTTGGATACAAGTAGTGTCGTGGCCCCGCAAGTGAAAGCACACACACACAGTCAGACATCCGTTTGTCATGGTCAGTGACTTAAAGGAATCCATCCAGTGAGCCAGGGTGAAATGTGTTTACTGTAAGGAAGATGGAGGTAGAACAGGAATGCAGCAGCAGCATAAGACTATGCAAACCAAGTGAACCTACTTCACTAATCTCTCTGAGGATTCCTCCATGTGCTAATTTGGACTCAATCCCAACGCTGGCCCTTCCCTATACCACAATGTCTCCACCAGTTGCCTCTTCCCATTGGGCTCATGGGATTTGAGGTGTTTTCATAATACAACACCAAAATCAATACAAGTGCTCCAGCGGTTCCACTTCGCTCAATGAATTACGATCCTGGGGGTTTATGCATGAGCGCTGTGAGAAGCAGTATTTTTTTGCCTTCATTAGAGTGCAAATCAGCCCTATTTTTTTCTCTTCTAAGTCAAGCAGACACCTCTCTCGCTCTCTGGATGTGACCAAGATGTGAAATCCATGTCCTAATGGGCATTTCCACTAATGTGATGGCAGGTGCATATCAGAATTACTTGCGTAGAAAATAAACAGTTGCTGGCCTGGCTCCAAGAAGAATATCTCAGAGCCGGTGAGTGAATTCTTTAAAAATAGATTGTGAGCTTTGTTGAGAGCTTGTGCATGGCGTCAAACCAAAGTTTAGGAGTCAATTGCCATGTCTAAATACTAAATTTGTCTGAAAATAGATTTAATCTGTTTTTAATCACTCAAGAAACGTTCAATGTAGGCCTCTAATATTTACCGTATTAAACATCCATCATTCATTCAGTTGATGTGGGAACAAAGGATGGAGAGGACACCTGCACTCAGCCCTGTCACAACAAATTAAGGTATTTGAAGATAAAAGCACAACGCTCCCTCATAACTTTTAGGCTTACGTGTAGTCAATCATTTTGGAAAAAGCTATGAGTTGAAGATCTTCTGATATGTTATTTGCATACATGGGTTAAATATGCAATCTGCGTAGCTACACCCATTTTTGGACGTATTTATAAATTAAATACTTCTAGAATCATTTGTCTCATGAGCTTAGTTCAACTGTCAAACCCCATCAGAACACAAATATAAACTTGTTTTACTCAAATGTTTGTAAAATAAAGGAATGTAAACAAACATTGTATAGCCTTAAAACAAAATTAAATCTATAAATGTTGATATCATGTCAGTCCTTGCATCCATAGCTGTCTATGAATTTGAGAGTGGTTACATTTCTCCAGCCCCCACTCAGCTTTTTAACGGTACAGTGACGGGGATTACATGTTTCAACTACCGATTGACGCTTTAAATTTGCTTCAAGTTGGGTGAAACTGTTTCACCTCGCCTGACTGGCAGTGGGGCGCAAAACTTGAAAAGAAAGCAGGTGCTTGTGATTCAATTGTCTACTTTGAAAGGTGTTCGCTCTGACCGTGCGTTTATTTGCGGTCACTCACCTTCTGTTGCCTGCGTGCCATATCCGTGGGTTGTTTGGCATTGAAAGGGTATGCTATACATCGCAACACAAATACATAAATCTGTAGTTTACTTTTCCGCTCAGCTTCCTCTTTCTGAAGTCTTTCTTTCTCATTTTTCTGCTCGTCTCCGGCAGAATGACTTTCGGCTTGTGGTTGGTCCGCAGGTGGTCGTTTATGTTTACCTCCTTGCCCGGAGGAAGTCGAAGGCTTTTTGGGGGGGTCTTTTGGAACTTCAGTGTCCTCGTCAATTTCTCCTCCCGAGTCTTCGCTGGAGGACGGGTCTAACATGTTTTACCACACAGGTAAGCTCCTTTTCCCCACACTGTAGCCTACGTGGCGGTCGCAGCTTCACTTGAAATGTCTATATTCCCCGGTGTTTTTTGGAGCTGTGACGACGACTCGAGTTAAATGTTTCTTGACATAAATGCGAGGGCGGAGTTTTGGGGAACGTGAGTCGAGGCAACTCGGAGGTTTTCGTTTAGTCCGCTCCTTTGAAAAGACCGTGCGAACAGTGTGGCTGCCGATACAGTCAGAGCAAGCAGTACAGGTGGACAACCTGTAGCATGGACAACAAGCAACATGTGGGAGGTGCCTTTCTTTCTCTTAAAGCCACACTCAAAGGGTCGCCACCAAAACTTTAAACAATTGCGCATCCCATAACATTTTCAAATAACACTTGATGAAATTACATCAGATTGTACTACAAGTAGGCTGTTGAACTATGTACAGCTATATTTACAGGAAACCCGACATTGAATTGCTTTGAATTTTATGTCTGGCAGAAATTAGTGTTTTGAGTCAGGAAACTTTCCTCATGACCTCAACATGCCAGGATGTTGAATAAAATTATAATGGAACGTACTTTACGGGTACATGCGGTTGGTCATTTCGTCGGTAGGAATGTGACTCAACATTCACAGGAACGTATAATAACGTCAACTTTTCAAAGCGCTGTGTTAAAATGTATATCACCTGAAGCATGTGCAGAACCATGTAAACGTATGCTTAAGGTGATATAAATGACTGCATTACCAGCACTTTGAAAAGTTGGATGGAATTATACTTTCCTGTGGATGTTGTCTCACATTCCCACAGTCAAAAATACCAACTGCACTGACAGTCGGTAAAGTACATTAAATAATTGTATTCAACTTTCTGGTTTGTAGAGGTTGTGAGGAAAGTTTCCTGACTCAAAAGCAAATGTTGCCCTACTTAAAATTCAATGTAATTCAACATATATCTCTGCCTAAGACCGTTTTTGCATTAGGTTAGCCATTGATGAATTTAAAGCTAGAATCCTTAGTTGTTACATCCATTTTGTTAACTTAAAGCAGTATTTTACAACTTTGTTAGATGGTTCCTCACCTTGAAAGTAGTCTATGGGTCCCAGTGGCGGCTGCTGAGGGGAGAACAGCTCATAATAATGTCTGGAACTGCGCAAATGGAATGGCATCAAACACATGGAAACCATGTATTTGATAATATTCCACTCCAGCATTTACCATGAGCCCATCCTCCCGGATTAAGGTGCCACAAACCTCCTGTGATGGGCCAAGAGAATGTACAGTCGTGGCCAAAAGTTTTGAGAATTACACAAATATTAATTTTCACAAAGTCTGCTGCCACAGTGTCTTTAGATATTTTTGTCAGATGTTACTATGGAATACTGAAGTATAATTACAAGCATTTCATAAGTGTCAAAGGCTTTTATTGACAATTACATGAAGTTGATGCAAAGAGTCAATATTTGCAGTGTTGACCCTTCTTTTTCAAGACCTCTGCAATCCACCCTGGCATGCTGTCAATTAACTTCTGGGCCACATCCTGACTGATGGCAGCCCATTCTTGCATAATCAATGCTTGGAGTTTGTCAGAATTTGTGGGGGTTTATTTGTCCACTCACCTCTTGAGGATTGACCACAAGTTCTCAATGGGATTAAGGTCTGGGGAGTTTCCTGGCCAAGGACCCACAATATTGATGTTTTGTTCCCCGAGCCACTTAGTTATCACTTTTGCCTTATGGCAAGGTGCTCCATCATGCTGGAAAAAGCATTGTTTGTCACCAAACTGTTCCTGGATGGTTGGGAGAAGTTGCTCTCGGAGGAGGTGTTGGTACCGTTCTTTATTCATGGCTGTGTTCTTAGGCAAAATTGTGAGTGAGCCCACTCCCTTGGCTGAGAAGCAACCCCACACATGAATGGTCTCAGGATGCTTTACTGTTGGCATGACACAGGACTGATGGTAGCGCTCACCTTGTCTTCTCCGGACAAGCTTTTTTCTGGATGCCCCAAACACCCGGAAAGGGGATTCATCAGAGAAAATGACTTTACCCCAGTCCTCAGCAGTCCAATTCCTGTACCTTTTGCAGAATATTAGTCTGTCCCTGATGTTTTTCCTGGAGAGAAGTGGCTTCTTTGCTGCCCTTCTTGACACCAGGCCATCCTCCAAAAGTCTTCGCCTCACTGTGCGTGCAGATGCACTCACACCTGCCTGCTGCCATTCCTGAGCAAGATATGTACTGGTGGTGCCCCGATCCCGCAGCTGAATCAACTTTAGGAGACGGTCCTGGTGCTTGCTGGGACTTTCTTGGGTGCCCTGAAGCCTTCTTCACAATAATTGAACCGCTCTCCTTGAAGTTCTTGATGATCCGATAAATGGTTGATTTAGGTGCAATCTTACTGGCAGCAATATCCTTGCCTATGAAGCCATTTTTGTGCAAAGCAATGATGACTGCATGTGTTTCCTTGCAGGTAACCATGGTTGACAGAGGAAGAACAATGATTCCAAGCACCACCCTCCTTTTGAAGCTTCCAGTCTGTTATTCGAATTCAATCAGCATGACAGAGTGATCTCCAGCCTTGTCCTCGTCAACACTCACGCCTGTGTTAACGAGAGAATCACTGACATGTCAGCTGGTCCTTTTGTGGCAGGGCTGAAATGCAGTGGAAAAGTTTTGGGGGGATTCAGTTCATATGCATGGCAATGAGGGAGTTTGCAATTCAACTGATCACTCTTCATAACATTCTGGAGGATATGCAAATTGCCATCAGACTTTGAAAATGTATATTTGTGTTATTCTCAACTTTTGGCCACGACTGTAATCATAGTTTGCTTTTCTTTGAAGGCCACTACAAAATTCAGCTAACCTTACCCAACACAAGCTAGCTAACAATCAATGGAAGTGATTTGAGCATGTTTTAAAAAATGACCTGAAATCAATTAAAATCAACTCCATATGTGGTTGATGTTAGTTAAAGCTGATTTGGCCATAAATAAAAAAATATGCTCATATGCCCCCATCTCTTCTATTGTGATGGGGTGGCTAGTTACAGTAGCTGAAGTTTGTAGTAGCTGTTAAACTAATCCATGGTTCAGTTATTTAATCCTGGCCTGTAAACTACTATCATGGTGAGAAACCATGTAACATCAAGTTGTAAAATAGTGAACCACTCCTTTAATGATATATTGATTCTTGAAGAATATAACTGCCTCCATGAGATTAGTTCAACTGTCCTACCCCGTCAGAACCCAAAATGTACAGTGTACAAAACATGAGGAACACCTTCTCTTTCCATGACAGACTGATCAGGTGAATCCTGTGATCTCTTATTGATGTCACCTATTAAATCCACTTCAGTCAGTGTAGATAACGGGAATGAGACAAGTTAAAGAAGGGTTTTTAATAGAGGTCGACCGATTATACGTTTTCAATACCGATACCGATTTAATCGGACAATTTAAATGTTTTATTTTATTTAAAAAAAATATTAATTTATTTGTATGTGTGTGTGTTATATATATATATATATATATATATATATACTGCTTAAAAAAATAAAGGGAACACTTAAACAACACATCCTAGATCTGAATGAAAGAAATAATCTTATTAAATACTTTTTTCTTTACATAGTTGAATGTGCTGACAACAAAATCACACAAAAATAATCAATGGAAATCCAATTTATCAACCCATGGAGGTCTGGATTTGGAGTCACACTCAAAATTAAAGTGGAAAACCACACTACAGGCTGATACAACTTTGATCTAATGTCCTTAAAACAAGTCAAAATGAGGCTCAGTGTGTGGCCTCCACGTGCCTGTATGACCTCCCTACAACGCCTGGGCATGCTCCTGATGAGGTGGCGGATGGTCTCCTGAGGGATCTCCTCCCAGACCTGGACTAAAGCATCCGCCAACTCCTGGAAGTCTGTGGTGCAACGTGGCGTTGGTGGACGGAGCGAGACATGACGTTCCAGATGTGCTCAATTGGATTCAGGTCTGGGGAACGGGCGGGCTAGGCCATAGCATCAATGCCTTCCTCTTGCAGGAACTGCTGACACACTCCAGCCACATGAGGTCTAGCATTGTCTTGCATTAGGAGGAACCCAGGGCCAACCGCACCAGCATATGGTCTCACAAGGGGTCTGAGGATCTCATCTCGGTACCTAATGTCAGTCAGGTTACCTCTGGCGAGCACATGGAGGGCTGTGCGGCCCCCCAAAGAAATGCCACCCCACACCATGACTGACCCACCGCCAAACCGTTCTCCACGGCGTCTCCAGACTCTGTCACGTCTGTCACATGTGCTCAGTGTGAACCTGCTTCATCTGTGAAGAGCACAGGGTGCCAGTGGCGAATTTGCCAATCTTGGTGTTCTGTGGCAAATGCCAAACATCCTGCACGGTGTTGGGCTGTAAGCACAACCCCCACCTGTGGACGTCGGGCCCTCATACCACCCTCATGGAGTCTGTTTCTGACCGTTTGAGCAGACACATGCACATTTGTGGCCTGCTGGAGGTCATTTTGCAGGGCTCTGGCAGTGTTTCTCCTGCTCCTCCTTGCACAAAGGCGGAGGTAGCGGTCCTGCTGCTGGGTTGTTGCCCTCCTACGGCCTCCTCCACGTCTCCTAATGTACTGGCCTGTCTCCTGGTAACGCCTCCATGCTCTGGACACTACGCTGACAGACACAGCAAACCTTCTTGCCACAGCTCGCATTGATGTGCCATCCTGGATGAGCTGCAGTACCTGAGCCACTTGTATGGATTGTAGACTCCGTCTCATGCTACCACTAGAGTGAAAGCACCGCCAGCATTCAAAAGTGACCAAAACATCAGCCAGGAAGCATAGGAACTGAGAAGTGGTCTGTGGTCACCACCTGCAGAACCACTCCTTTATTGGGGGTGTCTTGCTAATTGCCTATAATTTCCACCTGATGTCTATTCCATTTGCACAACAGCATGTGAAATTTATTGTCAATCAGTGCTGCTTCCTAAGTGGACAGTTTGATTTCACAGAAGTGTGATTGACTTGGAGTTACATTGTGTTGTTTAAGTGTTCCCTTTATTTTTTTGAGCAGTGTGTGTGTGTGTGTGTATATGTGTGTGTGTGTGTATATATATATATATATATATATATATTAGTTGTAATAATGACAATTACAACAGTACTGAATGAATACTTTTATTTTAACTTAATATAATACATAAATAAAATCAATTTGGTTTAAATAATGCAAAAACAAATTGTTGGAGAAGGAAGTACAAGTGCAGTATGTGCCATGTAAAATAGTTATTATAGGACTATTTCTCTCTATACCATTTGTATTTCATATACCTTTGACTATTAGATGTTCTTATAGGCACTATAGTATTGCCAGCCTAATCTCGGGAGTTGATAGGCTTGAAGTCATTAACAGCACTGTGCTTCAAGCATTGCGAAGCGCTGCTGGCAAACGCAGGAAAGTGCTGTTTGAATGAATGCTTACGAGCCTGCTGCTGCCTACTACCGCACAGTAAGACTGCTCTATCAAATATCAAATCATAGACTTAATTATAATAAACACACAGAAATACAAGCCTTAGGTCATGAATATGGTCAAATCTGGAAAATATCATTTCGAAAACAAAACGTTTATTCTTTCAGTGAAATACGGAACCGTTCCGTATTTTATCGAATGGGTGGCAACCCTAAGTCTAAATATTGCTGTTACATTGCACCACCTTCAATGTTATGTCATAATTATGTCAAATTCTTCCAAATTAATTACGGTCTTAGTTATTAAGAAATGGTCTTCACACAGTTCGCAACGAGCCAGGCGGCCCAAACTGCTGCATATACCCTGACTCTGCTTGCACTGAACGCAAGAGAAGTGACACAATTTCTCTAGTTTATATTGCCTGCTAACTTGAATTTCTTAACTAAATATGCAGGTTTAAAAATATATACCTGTGTATTGATTTTAAGAAAGGCATTGATGTTTATGGTTGGGTACATTGGTGCAACGATTGTGCTTTTTTTTGCGAATGCACTTTTGATAAATCATCACCCGTTTGGCGAAGTTGAAATAGGCTGTGATTCGGTGATAAATTAACATGCACCGCATTGATTATATGCAACGCAGGACAAGCTAGTAAAATCATCAACCATGTGCAGTTAACTAGTGAAGATAAGTTTAATGCTAGCTAGCAACATACCTTGGCTCCTTGCTGCACTCGCGTAACAGGTGGTCAGCCTGCCACGCAGTCTCCTCGTGGATTGCAATGTAATCGGCCATAATCGGCATCCAAAAATGCTGATTACCAATTGTTATGAAAACTTGAAATCGGCCATGCCGATTAATCGGTCGACCTCTAGTTTTTAAGCCTTGAGACAATTGAGATATGGATTGTGTATGTGTGCCATTCAGAGGTTGAATGGGCAAGACAAAATATTTGTGCCTTTGAACTGGGTATGGTAGTTTGAGTGTGTCAAGAACTGCAACGCTGCTGAGTTTCCTGTGTGTATCAAGAATGGTCCACCACCTAAAGGACAACCAGCCAACTTGAGACAACTGTGGGAAGCATTGGGATAAACATGGGCCAGCATTCCTGTGGAACACTTGTAGAGTTCATGCCCCGGTGAATTGAGGCTGTTCTGAGGGCAAAAATGCGTGCAACTCAATATTAGGAAGGTGTCGTGTCTTTGGCATCATTAAAACTGAAGACTTATTTATCAATTAACTCTGTAATTATTATTACGCGATTAAACTGATTAATCATGTAACTGTAATTAACTAGGAAGTCGGGCACCAAGGAAAATATTCAGATTACAAAGTTATAATTTTCCTAATATAACTTTCAGATATTTTAATATCTGATCAATTAGTCTTCGAATTAATGAATTATTATTTACCTCACGTTAGTCTCATTCCAAACGTTGTAAATTGTTGGTTATCTGCACAAACCCAGTCTTCACTATGAGTCATCCATACATCAATTGTCTTAAATCATTTATTTACTAACTAAATAAATCACAAAACTGCATAACAAACAGTAGATATGGTTACAAAGAAATGATAGGGGAATGTGGGCTAAACCGGCATGGAGGCTTGTTTGACAGAGGGACTGATAAGGGCGTGAAAGATAAGAGACACTACAGAGTTGATAATTATAACAATTGAAATGCTAATCCTTTGCACATGAACGCTCACTCATTCGGGAATAATTGCAATCAATATATATATTTACGCTCAGTGTGTCGTCGGGATCTCTGTTGAAAAGTTTGTTTCTGTTGGAGAGTTTCGGCCCTCTCTCTCTGTCGTGGTTAGAATGGATAGTTCAGAGTAAAATTCATTCATGTCGTTATAGGATAGATGTTTCGGCGGTTGTCGGTCTTCGCATTCAATGATACCGAATTCCTAGCTGCAGACTAGTAATTAATATCAAAGACTTGTTCTTATTCTGTTGGTATCGATAGTCTAAGAGTTTAACCACGTGGGATGGTTAAAAGATTCAGCAATCTACTTAAACCTTATTTCCCTCTATGATAGAGGGACTGGTCTCGTCTCAAGCCTTAGCGTCCTCGAAATTGAGGTAAGCTCGGTCTGGTCTCAAACCTTGGCCCTCTCGTTATCGAGGTAAGCTGGTCTGGTGATAGAAAACCCAGGTGGGGGTTTTATTCGGGAACATCGAAAAGGGCTGTCTCATGACGCCAGGTCCTGTCTGTGCCCCTGGGGGCGTGCCAATGACTTAGTGAAACTTTTTAAACAGAAATACAATTCTCTCACATTAACCTCTCTAGGCTAGGCGGGACGAATTCGTCCCACCTACGTAACAGCCACTGCTATCCTGTGGCGCGATTTTCAAAACCTTAAAAATCCTATTACTTCAATTTCTCAAACATATGACTATTTTACAGCCATTTAAAGATAAGACTCTCGTTAATCTAACCACACTGTCCGATTTCAAAAAGGCTTTACAACGAAAGCAAAACATTAGATTATGTCAGCAGAGTACCAAGCCAGAAATAATCAGACACCCATTTTTCAAGCCAGCATATAATGTCACCAAAACCCAGAAGACAGCTAAATGCAGCACTCACCTTTGATGATCTTCATCAGATGACAACCCTAGGACATTATGTTATACAATACATGCATGTTTTGTTCAATCAAGTTCATATTTATATCAAAAACCAGCTTTTTACATTAGCATGTGACGTTCAGAACTAGCATACCCCCCGCAAACTTCCGGGGAATTCGCTAACATTTTACTAAATTACTCACGATAAACGTTCACAAAAAGCATAACAATTATTTTAAGAATTATAGATACAGACCTCCTCTATGCACTCGATATGTCCGATTTTAAAATAGCTTTTTGGTGAAAGCACATTTTGCAATATTCTAAGTACATAGCCCAGGCATCACGGGCTCGCTATTTAGACACCCGGCAAGTTTAGCACTCACCATAATCATATTTACTATTATAAAAATGTCATTACCTTTTGTTGTCTTCGTCAGAATACACACCCAGGACAGCTACTTCAATAACAAATGTTGGTTTGGTCCAAAATAATCCATCGTTATATCCGAATAGCGGCGTTTTGTTCGTGCGTTCCAGACACTATCCGAAATAGTAAAGAAGTGTCACGCGCTTGGCGCAATTCGTGACAATAAAATTCTAAGTATTCCATTACCGTACTTCGAAGCATGTCAACCGCTGTTTAAAATCAATTTTTACGACATTTTTCTCGTAGAAAAGCGATAATATTCCGACAGGGAATCTCCTTTTCGGCAAACAGAGGAAAAAATCCCAAAGGCGGGGGCGGTCGGGGTCACGCGCATAAGCTAGTGTCTCTTGATCGGCCACTTGAGAAAGGCGATAATGTGTTTCAGCCTGGGGCTGGAATGACGACATTCTGTTTTTTCCCGGGCTCTGAGCGCCTATGGACGACGTGGGAAGTGTCACGTTAGAGCAGAGATCCTTAGTAAATGATAGAGATGGAAAAGAAGTTCAACAAATGGTCAGACAGGCCACTTCCTGTAAAGGAATCTCTCAGGTTTTGACCTGCCATTTGAGTTCTGTTATACTCACAGACACCATTCAAACAGTTTTAGAAAATGTAGGGTGTTTTCTATCCATATGTAATAAGTATATGCATATTCTAGTTACTGAGTAGGAGTGGTAACCAGATTAAATTGGGTATGTTTTTTATCCAGCCGTGTCAATGCTGCCCCCTAGCCCTAACAGGTTAACATCATTACATAGCATCCGTCATTTCACAAATAGTATCATCTTTACTCATTCATTTTGTACAACAATTAGATGTAAGCCTCATAACTGAGGCTATTGTATAAACACCGTTACGGTAATGTGGCCGTATTGTCTCTCATGAGTTTCACAAAATTGTACCAAACGGACCAGTTCGTAGCTGGGTTCTTCACCGATCTTTTATACATTCTCCAGAACATAAATATTGTTCGGACCTCCAGTTCTGTGAGGTGGAAGAAATTCCTTTGTTCTCTCTATGAAAACTCACTCTCTCTATACTGTGGCCATGAGGAGATAGTCTCCTCCAGGAATTTACGACCTCTCTGACCACAGCAGCCTGGGTGTAGGAGACAGAGGGAGATGGTGCAGAGGTAGGGGATGGTGCTCGCTGTGTCCAAAGAGAGCAACGTCATGACAAAGGGGTTTCTAATGTTTTGTAAACTCAGTTTATAAGCTTGTTTTACGTGGTCTGCGGTTGTGAGGCCGGTTGGACATACTGTCAAATTCTCTAAAAGGATGTTGGAGGGGGCTTATGGTAGATAAATTAACATTACATTCTCTAACAACAGCTCTGGTGGACAGTCCTGCAGTCAGCATGCCAATTGCACACTCCCTCAACTTGAGACGTGGCATTGTTACGTGACAACTGCATATTTTAGTGGCTTTTTATTGTCCCCAGCACAAGGTGCACCTGTGTAATGCTTATGTTTAATCAGCTTCTTGATATGCCACACCTGTTGTTAGGCGGATGTATTATCTTGGCAAAGGAGAAATGCTCACAAACAGGAATGTAACAAATGTGTGCACAATTTGAGCGACATAAGCTTTTTCTGCATATGGTACATTTCTGGGATCTTTTATTTCAGCTCATGAAACATGGGTCAGTGTAGCTGAGAGCTGTGAAAGATTGACAATTAAGTGATATTGTCTTCGAGGAGTCTTGTATAAAATCTTATGTAAATTCATGAGCACCACTTTATCAAATTAGTTCTACTCTAATTAGTAGGGGACCGCTTCAACCATAGCCAATAGCTGCTGATTAGAACATGAAACAAGTTGAAACTCCAGCAATTTATATCAGTCCACTTTTTCTGCCTCCCCCACGAGCAAAATTCAGTTTCTTCGAGATATCTTATCCTTAATTTCTGGAGAAATGTAGGGCAATAAGGATCTCCTTTAACAAGTAGTAGGCTACCCTTGATCCTCAAGTTTAATTTCAGCACAATTATCAACAATGTTACAATGATGCCATTATGCTACTGAACTTTAATACCATGTCAACCCTCTATTTTGAAGCTGTCTTACGAAAACCATTATCAGGCTAATATTGAGTGAATTAAAGATGCACTATGCAGAAAAAGCTCTCTACCATTTCCTGGTTGCTAAAATTCTTATAGTTTCTAATAGTTTGTGACCACAGGCAGTTATTTTGTAGATAACCATTGTACCATCTAATCTGCTGTATAATCTATTTTCCATAAACCATTTTTTTTAATATTCAGCTGTTTGAAGCTGGTGTACAAAAGTGGAAGATGCAAAAATAAAACTTAAAACAGGGAAGCATAGAAATAGAACAGATCTACTGCTTAGACTTGCTTTCAATGGGAATAAAATACGTTTAACTCACATTTCTATGTGAATTTGGTTGGGTCGCCCCAAAAGTTACATATTGTAGCCTTTAACAATTGTTATGGTTTTGCATAGTTCTGCGTGTTGTAGCCTGACAATACAGCTAAAACAGTTCATACTGTGATGGGGCCTGGAGTGGAAAGAGGTGGCCATGCATAAGAAATAACTCGATACACTCCTAACGAAGTCTGCCCTGCTGTTGCCACGGTTACATCAGTGTCACAAGCTGAGCACTACATGTCCAACCTCACTGAGCGCTTGTGATAGTGAGGCCCTTCAGATATGCAGCACTCAAACCCTAGCTGAGATTCCCTATGGCTAGTTTTGCAGCATGTTTGTGTAAACTGTGGAATAATATCTAGTACACTTGGAAGACAGGAGCTGAGTAAGAAATACAGTGCTTTTTTTTCTGTGTCGTGCCAACATCCATACCAACATCACTGATAGCATTAGTGCTGTCACGACATGTGGGCTGTGCGAATCGAATCAAACTTTGTCACATGCGCAGAATACAACAAGTGTAGACCTTACCGTACAAGCCCTTAACCAACAGTGCAGTTCAAGAAGAGTTAAGAAAATATTTACCAAATAAACTAAAGGAAAAAATGATAAAACGTAACACAATAACGAGGCTATACACAGGGGGTACCAGTACAGAGTCAGTGTGCGGTGGTACAGGTTAAAGTTCATTTGTACGTGTAGGTAGGGGTGAAGGACTATGTATAGATAATAAACAGCGAGTAGCAGCAGTATACAAAACAAATGGAGGTGGGGGGGTCAATGTAGTAGTCTGGTGACCATTTGATTAATTGTTCAGCAGTCTTATGACTTGGAGGTAGAAGCTGTTAAGGAGCCTTTTGGTCCTAGACTTGGCGTTCCAGTAACTTAACTCTCGACCCGCTCCACTACAGCCCTGTTGATGTTAGTTGGGGCCTGTTCGGCCCGCCTTTTCCTGTAGTCCACAATCCGCTCCTTTGTCTTGCTCGCATTGAGGGAGAGGTTGTTGTCCAGGCACCACACTGCCAGTTCTCTGACCTTGCTAACTTCATTATCTTAATGTTGATTAGGCTTGTCTCATCCCCTTTTGGTACTGATAGTAGTCTACCACATTAAGGCTGACATTTGTAAAAACACGTAATGCTAGGTTACATCAAATAAGGACGTGCTAACACAAATTAAATAGTAGGCTACCTCTATAGCCAAATGGTGTGTGTGTGTGTGTGTGCCTGCCTGCCTGCGTGCACCTATTTATTTTTGTGGGTGGGTACTCTGCAATGTCAGAGATGATCAGATGGCTCTAATGTTCTGATGAAAAATTTTGTGGTATCGGGACACGAGGATCATTAGGTATTACTATTACAATTCTCAAACATTTGAATATATTTATAACCCATAGCGCAGGAGCCCTGCACAGAATCTGATTATTAAATGACAAGTTTTGAGTGAAATAACATCTTTCCTTCATGGAAACAGACTTTGTTGTACTGCACCAAATTACATTGTGACACTGCAGCCACTAGATGGGGTTCTACCTCTGTGACCATGAGTTTGATGTTCCCATAATGTGGGCTGGAACAATAATTGTGCGTTACCTCAGTGAAATTATGAAACAATATGTTATGTTTATTAAATCCAATTAATTCTGGCCTTCGATGAGGAAGCTAAAGTAAATGCCTAAACATAGCTTACAAAATATGCTTTTTGCAAGCTGTTTCATTTCAAAGACATAGCAGCCCACACCCCAACCTATCCTATATGCAACGCCTATCTATTGTTTCAGGTAAACAAACATTGTTGGCTATAAAAATAGTCACACTATATACAGTATCGGTCAAAAGTTTGGATACACCTACTCATTCCAGGGTTTTTCTTTATTTTTTACTATTAACTACATTGTAGAAAAATAGTGAAGACTTCACAACTCTGAAATAACACATATGGAATCATGTAACCAAAAAAGTGTTAAACAATTCAAAATATATTTTATATTTGAGATTCTTCAAAGTAGCCAACCTTTGTCTTGATGACAGCTTTGCACACAGCTTTGGAATTCTCTCAACCAGCTTCATGAGGAATTATTTTCCAACAGTCTTGAAGGAGTTCCCAAATACGCTGAGCACTTGTTGGCTGCTTTTCCTTACCTCTGCGGTCCAACTCATCCCAAACCATCTCAATTGGGTTGAGGTCGGGTGATTGTGGAGGACAGGTCATGGGGCGGCAGGTAGCCTAGTGGTTAGAGCATTGGGCCAGTAACTGAAAGGATGCAAGATCAAATCCCCGAGCTGACAAGGTCAAAATCTGTCGTTCTTCCCCTGAACTGTTCCTAGGTCGTCATTGAAAATAAGAATTTATTCTTAACTGACTTGCCTAGTTAAGTAAAAAAAATCTGATGCAGCACTCCATCACTCTCCTTGGTCAAATTGCCCTTATACAGCCTGGAGGTCTGTTGGGTCATTTCCTGTTAAAAAACAAATGATAGTCCCACTAACCGCAAACCAGATGGGATGGCGTATCACTGCAGAATGCTGTGGTAGCCATGCTGGTTAAGTGTGCCTTGAATTCTAAATAAATCACAGACAGTGTCACCAGCAAAGCACCATCTCGTCTCCTCCTCCATAGTGTAAACCACACATGCGGAGATCATCCGTTCACCTCATCTGCGACTCACCGGTTGGAACCAAAAATCTCAAATTTGGTCTCATCAGACCAACGGACAGATTTACACCGGTCTAATAATCATTGCTCGTGTTTCTGGAGATAAACGTAACAAGTATTTAAAGAGCAGCAGTAAAATAACAATGGCGAGACTATATACAGAGGGGTACCGATACAGAGTCAATGTGCGGGGACGCCGGTTAGTTGAGATAGGATGTACATGTTGGTTGAGTTATTAAAGTGGCTATGCATAGATGACAACAGAGAGTAGCAGTGGCGTAAAGAGGGGGGCAATACAAATAGTCTGTGTAGCCATTTGACTAGATATTCAGGAGTCTTATGGCTTGGGGGTAGAAGCTGTTTAGAAGCCTCTTGGACCTAGACTTGGCGCTCCAGTACCACTTGCCAAGCGGGAGCAGAGAGAAGTCTATGACTAGGGTGGCTGGAGTCTGACAATTTTTAGGGCCTTCCTCTGACACTGCCTGGTATAGAGGTCCTGGATGGCAGGAAGCTTGGCCCTGGTGATGTATTGGGCCGTACGCACTACCCTCTGTAGTGCCTTGCAGTCGGAGGCCGAGCAGTTGCCATATCAGGCAGTGATGCAACCAGTCAGGTTGCTCTCGATGGTGCAGCTGTAGAACCTTTTGAGGATCCATGCCAAATCTTTTCAGTCTCCTGAGGAGGAATAGGTTTTGTCATGCCCTCTTCACGACTGTCTTGGTGTGCTTGGACCATGTTAGTTTGTTGGTGATGTGGACACCAAGAAACTTGAAGCTCTCAACCTGCTCCACTGCAGCCATGTCGATGAGAATGGGAGCGTGCTCGGTCCTCTTTTTCCTGTAGTCATCTGACCTCCTCTCTATAGGCTGTCTTGTCGGGGATCAGGCCTACCACTGTTGTGTCATCTGCACATGTAATTATGGTGTTGGAGTCGTGCCTGGCCGTGCAGTCATGAGTGAACAGGGAGTACAGGAGGGGACTGAGCACACACCCGAGGGGCCCCTGTGTTGAGGATCAGCGTGGCGGATGTGTTGTTACCTACCCTTACCACCTGGGGGCGGCCCGTCAGGAGGTCCAGGATCCAGTTGCAGAGGGAGGTGTTTAGTCCCAGGGTCCATAGCTTATTGATGAGCTTTGAGGGC
Organism: Salmo salar; assembly: GCF_965601325.2. Classification (NCBI taxonomy): domain Eukaryota; kingdom Metazoa; phylum Chordata; class Actinopteri; order Salmoniformes; family Salmonidae; genus Salmo; species Salmo salar. Next base: position 38,571,819 of record NC_138313.1, read on the forward strand.
ACTATGTTGTTGAATGCTGATCTATAGTCTATGAATAGCATTCTCACATAGGTGTATCTGTGGATCTGTTGGGGCGGTATGCAAATTGGAGTGGGTCAAGGGTTTCTGGGATGATGGTGTTGCTGTGAGCCATGACCAGCCTTTCAAAGCACTTCATGGCTACAGACATGAGTGCTACGGGTCAGTTAGGCAGGTTATCTTAGTGTTCTTGTGCACAGGCACTATGGTGGTCTGCTTAAAACATGTTGGTATTATAGACTCGGACAGGGAGAGGTTGAAAATGTCAGTGAAGACACTTTCCAGTTGGTCAGCGCATGCTCTCAGTACACGTCCTGATAATCCGTCTGGCCTTGTGAATGTTGACCTGTTTAAAGGTCTTACATCGGCTGCTGAGAGCGTGATCACACTGTCTTTCGGAACAGCTGGTGCTCTCATGCATGTTTCAGTGTTATTTGCCTCGAAGCAAGCATAGAAGGAGTTTAGCTCGTCTTGTAGGCTCGTGTCACTGGGCAGCTCTCGGCTGTGCTTCCCTTTTTATTTTTATTTTATTTTTTATTTATTTCACCTTTATTTAACCAAGTAGGCAAGTTGAGAACAAGTTCTCATTTACAATTGCGACCTGGCCAAGATAAAGCAAAGCAGTTCGACAACATACAACAACACAGAGTTACACATGGAGTAAAACAAATATACAGTCAATAATACAGTAGAAAAATAAGTCTATGTACAATGTGAGCAAATGAGGTGAGATAAGGGAGGTAAAGGGAAAAAAAAGTCCATGGTGGCAAAGTAAATACAATATAGCAAGTAAAACACTGGAATGGTAGATTTGTAGTAGAAGAAAGTGCAAAGTAGAAATAGAAATAAATGGGGTGAAAAGGAGCAAAATAAATAAATAAACACAGTAGGGGAAGAGGTAGTTGTTTGGGCTAAATTATAGATGGGCTATGTACAGGTGCAGTGATCTGTGAGCTGCTCTGACAGCTGGTGCTTAAAGCTAGTGAGGGAGATAAGTGTTTCCAGTTTCAGAGATTTTTGTAGTTCGTTCCAGTCATTGGCAGCAGAGAACTGGAAAGAGAGACGGCCAAAGGAGGAATTGGCTTTGGGGGTGACCAGAGAGATATACCTGCTGGAGCGCGTACTACAGGTGGGTGCTGCTATGGTGAGCGGAGATAAGGGGGGACTTTACCTAGCAGGGTCTTGTAGATGACCTGGAGCCAGTGGGTTTGGTGACGATTATGAAGCGAAGGCCAACCAACGAGAGCGTACAGGTCGCAGTGGTGGGTAGTATATGGGGCTTTGGTGACAAAACGGAAGGCACTGTGATAGACTGCATCCAGTTTGTTGAGTAGGGTATTGGAGGCTATTTTGTAAATGACATCGCCAAAGTCGAGGATCGGTAGGATGGTCAGTTTTACGAGGGTATGTTTGGCAGCATGAGTGAAGGATGCTTTGTTGTGAAATAGGAAGCCAATTCTTGATTTAACTTTGGATTGGAGATGTTTGATGTGAGTCTGGAAGGAGAGTTTACAGTCTAACCAGACACCTAGGTATTTGTAGTTGTCCACATCAGTCAGAAACGTCCAGAGTAGTGATGCAGGACAGGCGGGCAGGTGCAGGCAGCGATCGGTTGAAGAGCATGCATTTAGTTTTACTTGTATTTAGGAGCAGTTGGAGGCCACGGAAGGAGAGTTGTATGGCATTGAAGCTCGTCTGGAGGGTTGTTAACACAGTGTCCAAAGAAGGGCCAGAAGTATACAGAATGGTGTCGTCTGCGTAGAGGTGGATCAGAGACTCACCAGCAGCAAGAGCGACATCATTGATGTATACAGAGAAAAGAGTTGGCCCAAGAATTGAACCCTGTGGCACCCCCATAGAGACTGCCAGAGGTCCAGACAACAGGCCCTCCGATTTGACACACTGAACTCTATCAGAGAAGTAGTTGGTGAACCAGGCGATGCAATCATTAGAGAAACCAAGGCTATTGAGCCTGCCGATGAGGATGTGGTGATTGACAGAGTCGAAAGCTTTGGCCAGGTCAATGAAAACGGCAGCACAGTATTGTTTCTTATCGATGGCGGTTACGATATCGTTTAGGACCTTGAGTGTGGCTGAGGTGCACCCATGACCAGCTCTGAAACCAGATTGCATAGCGGAGAAGGTGCGGTGGGATTCGAAATGGTCGGTAATCTGTTTGTTGACTTGGCTTTCGAAGACCTTAGCAAGGCAGGGTAGGATGGATATAGGTCTATAGCAATTTGGGTCAAGAGTGTCCCCTCCTTTGAAGAGGGGGATGACAGCAGCTGCTTTCCAATCTATGGGAATCTCAGACGACACGAAAGAGAGGTTGAACAGGCTAGTAATAGGGGTTGCAATAATTTCTGCAGATAATTTTAGAAAGAAAGGGTCCAGATTGTCTAGCCCGGCTGATTTGTAGGGGTCCAGATTTTGCAGCTCTTTCAGAACATCAGCTGAATGGATTTGGGAGAAGGAGAAATTGGGAAGGCTTGGGCGAGTAGCTGTGGGGGGTGCAGTGCTGTTGACTGCAGTAGGGGTAGCCAGGTGGAAAGCATGGCCAGCCATAGAAAAATGCTTATTGAAATTCTCAATTATAGTGGGTTTATCGGTGGTGACAAAGTTTCCTATCCTCAGTGCAGTGGGCAGTTGGGAGGAGTTGTTCTTATTCTCTTTGGACTTTACAATGTCCCAGAACTTTTTTGAATTTGTGTTGCAGGAAGCAAATTTCTGCTTGAAAAAGCTAGCCTTAGCTTTTCTAACTGCCTGTGTATATTGGTTTCTAACTTCCCTGAAAAGTTGCATGTCACGGGGGCTGTTTGATGCTAATGCAGAACGCCATAGGAGGTTTTTGTGTTGGTTAAGGGCAGTCAGGTCTGGGGAGAACCAAGGGCTATATCTGGTTCTACATTTCTTGAATGGGGCATGCTTATTTAAGATGGTGAGGAAGGCATTTAAAAAAAAAAAACAGGCATCCTCTACTGATGGGATGAGGTCAATATCCTTCCAGGATACCAGGGCCAGGTCGATTAGGAAGGCTTGCTCGCTGAAATGTTTCAGGGAGCGTTTGACAGTGATGAGTGGAGGTCGTTTGACCGTAGACTCATTACGGATGCAGGCAATGAGGCAGTGATCGCTGAGATCTTGGTTGAAAACAGCAGAGGTGTATTTAGAGGGCAAATTGGTTAGGATGATATCTATGAGGGTGCCAGTGTTTACGGCTTTGGGGTGGGACCTGGTGGGTTCATTAATAATTTGTGTGAGATTGAGGGCGTCAAGCTTGGATTGTAGGATGGCTGGGGTGTTAAGCATGTCCCAGTTTAGGTCACTTAGTAGCACGAGCTCTGAAGATAGATGGGGGGCAATCAGTTCACATATGGTGTCCAGAGCACAGCTGGGGGCCGAGGGTGGTCTATAGCAGGCGGCAACGGTGAGAGACTTGTTTTTAGAGAGATGGATTTTTAAAAGTAGAAGTTCAAATTCTTTGGGTACAGACCTGGATAGTAGGACAGAACATTGCAGGCTATCTCTGCAGTAGATTGCAACACTGCCCCCTTTGGCCGTTCTATCTTGTCTGAAAACGTTGTAGTTAGGGATGAAGATTTCAGAGTTTTTAGTGGACTTCCTAAGCCAGGATTCAGACACGGCTAGGACATCCGGGTTGGCAGAGTGTGCTAAATCAGTGAATAAAACAAACTTAGGGAGGAGGCTTCTAATGTTAACATGCATGAAACCAAGGCTATTACGGTTACAGAAGTCATCAAAAGAGAGGGCCTGGGGAGTAGGAGTGGAGCTAGGCACAGCAGGGCCTGGATTCACCTCTACATCACCAGAGGAACAGAGAAGTATAAGGGTACGGCTAAAAGCTATAAGAATTGGTCGTCTGTGACGTCTGGAATTGAGAGAAAAAGGAGCAGGTTTCTGGGGGCGATAAAATAGCTTCATGGTATAATGTACAGACAAAGCTATGGTAGGATGTGAGTACAGTGGAGGTAAACCTAGGCATTTAGTGATGATGAGAGAGATATTGTCTCTAGAAACATCATTGAAACCAGAAGATGTCATAGCATGTGTGGGTGGAGGAACTGAAAGGTTGGATAAGGTATAATGAGCAGGGCTAGAGGCTCTACAGTGAAATAAGCCAATAAACACTAACCAGAACAGCAATGGACAAGGCATATTGACATTTAAGGAGAGGCATGCTTAGCCGAGTGATCAAAGGGTCCAGTGAGAGTTAGATAGCTAGCCGAGCCATAGGTAGCAGCTGGTAGAAGATGGAGGAGGACTGTTTTTAGCCACCTCGTGCGATTCCGTCTGTAGATTAGTGGGGTTCCGTGTGGTAGGGGGGGCCAGTCCAATTGGCAAAATAGTTAGTTATAGTGGCCCAAGAAAATTGTCCAATAGACCTATTCAGATAGCAGCCGATATGACAGCTAACGATTAGCGGGCCGCAGATGGGCATTCGGGTTACGTCGCGACTGAGGGGCCAGTTGGATAACTCCCTCAGGCAGATAACGTCGGTGGTCCAGTCGTGAAGGCCCGATGGGGCTCCGCATCGGCAGTAAAACGGGTCCGGATAGGTGATTGTAGCCCAGGAGAGGCTGATGGAACTCTTCAGCTGGCTAGCTCCGGAATAATTTATGTTAACTCCGGGACCAACGTTGCCAATAGTCACTCAGGTAGCAGCTAGCTAGCTGCAAGATCCAGGTGTAAACGTCCAGAGCCTGCGGTAGAAATCCGGGGATATGGAGAGAGAATAGGTCCGGTAAGCTCTGGTCTGAGTCGCGCTGTACAAAAATTGGCGATAGCTTTTCGAGCTAATGGATAGCTGAGGACCGCTAACCGTGGCTAGCTGAACTCCAACGTGAACTGGCAGTGAACTGGCTAACCTCTGGCTAGCTTCTGTTGTGGATTTCAGATTTGAGGTAAATAATAGTTGTATTTTTTAAATTGGTGAGGCGGGTTGCAGGAGAGTGTTTTGAGGTTGAGTTTTTAGAAGAAAAAAAAAATATGTAAAAAATATGCGAAGAAAATATGTAAATGTATGTATGTATGTATGTATATATGGGACACGACAAGAGGAAGACAAAAGACGTCTGAACTGCTATACCATCTTGGGATGACTCTGTAGTCTGTAATGGTTTGCAAGCCCTGCCACATCTGATGAACTTCAGAGCCGGTGTTGTACGATTCGATCTTAGTCCTGTATTGACGCTTTGCCTGTTTGATGGTTCATCGGAGGGCATAGCGGGATTTCTTATTAAGTCATGTTATGGTAAGTATGTATTTTATTTGTTTTTTTGTTTGGACCCCAGGAAAAGTTTTGGAAGCAGCTAATCGAGGATCCTAATAAAATACTGAACAAACATCGATTCAGAGCATTGGAAATCCTAGTTATTGTTGTCAAAAATAGTATTTCACTGCCTTGCTCTGTCGTTGGGGTAATCAGGAGCTCACGATCTCTGTCACGCTTCAGCATTGAAAATAAAAGACATTGTGCACAAATTAACTGAAATAAATGTGTCCTTGGAGCAACAATGTCCTGTATTTATAATACAAAAATCCATTTGCAATACAAAAACAATGATACATGTTGATTAATTACATTTATTGAATGTATTTCCTGACAAAGTTGATTTCTTTATAAATGGTCTCCCCTGCCATTGTGTTAAAGGATCAGTGACATGTCCAATAAATTAAACACTTTGGCACATGGCGAATCCTTAACTTTTAGCCCTAACTCCCTATTAGAATGGTTCCTAACATAGCCCCACCCGTCCTCCCGGGTTCTAAGCTTGAGGTGAGGGTTAGAAGTGCAACTGAAGGATACATTCTGCTATTGACCATTTAAGTATTTTCCTGACAGTGACGCTGTTATGATCAGTTATTGGAGATGTAGTGATTTCTCCTAGAAAGCTCCTGAACTCAAAACTACATTGCTTATCAGCTTCCATGTTGGAAATTAAATTGGGGAACATTGTGGTAATATGGTTGTACCTTGACTTTTCTAGTCAGATAGTACAGTGTCCAACTTCTGAAGAATGCATGAACCCAGCATTAGACAAACACTCTATGGCCCCTTATTTAGTGTTTTCCTGACTGATTTCACCATCCAGTGATGTTTGACGTGGATGGAGTAGGTGCCCAATCAGGGTAGGTATCCAAGTCAAACAGTGGAATCCCCCATGTTGTCACAGCCAATAATACTGCAAGGACACTGATTACATTCACACCAATCCCCGCCTTCACCTGAAATGACAATACTCAAGCAGCATTAGACAAGCATAAAGCCATTGGTAGCATTCATTAGCCTGGGAACCAGACCTAGTGGTACATCAACAGGCTTTGACCTGTGTACTAATGAGGGTTTGTTTTGTATACCGGGTCAACTAAACCAGAACTAGCCCTTCTGGATTAATTTTGAAACTGGCCTATGTGTAGTGCATTTACTTTGAGGCGATGTGCACTTACCATGTCCGTGGTGGTGAGGTGGCCGTAGGCAAACACAATGGCATTGGAAGGGTTGGATGAGGGAAGTAGGAAGGCGAAGGATGTGCAGAGGGTTGTGGGTATCAATACGTAGAGTGGGTTCACATGGATAGCTTCGGCCTGCCATTCATGGAGAATGGGAAAGAAGAGGCATTCAGATGCACGCCAAAAGAAGAGAGCGTTTTATTTGTAGTTTTTATGACCGCTCCATTTCTGTATGTCTATTAAAGTAGTAGATGGAGTTATTTTGTATCATGTTCATATTGTAGCTAATGATCCCCCTACTGCCATTTCCATTAACATTTTTTAGCCACTGAGAAATTATATTGCATAACATTTAGTCATTTAGCAGACAATTTAAAGTGGAACAAAGGGATAAAGAGGAAAAAATTATTATTGCAAACAAATAATTCATAACTCAGAGGGAAAGATCTATGAACGCACCAGAGGGGCAAGGATAGGGAGGAAGATGGTGATGGTGGCTGCATTGCTGGCCAGCTCTGTGACTGAGGTGACAAGGACACAGGCAATGGTGACTGTTGCTATGATGGGGAGGCTCCCCAGAGGAGATAGCAGGTTTGCCACCCAGGAGGACAGACCAGACACCTACATTTGGGACAGACAGACTATAGGAATGCTGTAGACATGTTGTATTATTAGCAAGCATCATGGCAAATTTCCTTTTAGGAACATGTGGGTGTTTAGTTTTCCTAATATACATTTATTCTATATTCATACAAATTACACGAAAAAATGTGACCGTAGCGTCAGACATCAGTGCGAAAGCTACAAACCTTTGGCTGTGTAAGAAGGGCATGGTCTATATGGCTGCGTTTAGACAGGCAGCCCAATTCTGATAATTCTTTATACTAATTGGTCTTTTAACCAATCACATCAGGTATTTTTCAGAGCTGATCTGATTGGTCAAAAGACCAATTAGGTATAAAAAAAAAGATCAGAATTGGGCTTCCTGTCAAAATAAATATATAATATCCCAATGCTCCAGGGAAGTGCTTGGGGACATTGCCCTGTGTAGGATGCTGTCTTTCGGATGTGACGTTAAACAGGTGCCCTGACTCTCTGTGGTCACTAAAGATCCCATGGCACTTATCGTAAGAGTAGGGGTGTTAACCATGGTGTCCTGGCAAAATTCCCAATCTGGCCCGCATACCATCACGGTCACCTAATCAACCCCAGTTTACAATTGCCTTATTCATCCCCTCTCCTATCCCCTGTAACTATTCCCCAGGTCGTTGTTGTAAATGAGAATGTGTTCTCAGTCAACTTACCTGGTAAATAAGGGTTAAATAAAATGACTAATTTCCTTGACACATTGATTATGATATGGCTGGAGTGTAAAAGTTTTAGACAAGATGGTACCTGGGTGCCCTCAGCAAGTGCAAAGCCCCCACCAACAAGTAGGGCGACCTCCCATGGCATACAGGCCTGGAACTCTTTCCACGAGATCATGGCCTCTAGAAACAGAGAAACCGAAAGTTGAACCCTCATGAAGCCTGTTACGCTGCCACAGAAACACCATCTGTGCAATAGTTTATACGACAACGAGAAGAAATTAATGGGTGCACTGGCGAAACGCTTTACTGTTAAATTGTAGGCAGTTATCATTTATCTTTCTTATGGGCTACCATCTCTGTGATTATGCCCAGGTGTAATGCTATTCGGGGTACCGTACCATATTTGATACCGTGTTTATCTGCAGAAGGCTTGTGTGCTGGCATGATGAAGAACACAAGCCCCAGCAGTAGGGCCACGGTGGCGTCACTGATGTAGCCCGCATATCTACATGAAGAGAATGAGGACATGTGCCTTTTAGTCCCATATCACAAAACCTTTTAAAACATGAAGTGCATGTGTTGCTGGGGAGTGACGCTGCCCTGTAAAAAGTTATAGTAGAAGAGGGTATCGAACTCACTCAGGGAGGAAGATTGAGGCCCAGCCTGGCATAAATCCAGGGTCTCTGAAGACCCACAGCACCACCATCAGGATGAAGATGAACGCGGTCACAACCTCCTGTGGACTGAAACAGGCTGTTAGGATTGGATGTCTTGCAATACACAGACACTCTCAAACAAAAGAATGCATGAACTTTCTAATCAACACAGATATTCAAACAAAAAAAGAGGAAACAAGGTGGTAAAGCTTTAAGGGTCACCTCATAGGACCCAGCGTGTTGTAGTCCTCCTCTATGATTCTGGCTGTTGCAGTCTCGCTCTCAGAGCGCTCTCCACTAGGACGGAACAGCACCCTGAAGCTGCATAGGTTTATTGAACACATGACATTGTTGACGGAAGATTCACTTTTTCAAAGCATTCAAAAATAGTTGTGTCATTCAGGGAAAACTGCTTCAAACAGGACAATTAACATGACAGTCAGCTAAGCGTTAATGGGGCTTCCCCCAGTTCTGTAGACCAGGGGTGTCAAACTAATTTTGCCCACGGGCCACATTCGGTTGTGACCAAGGTCCGGAGTAGCCTCATCCTGATCTCTAGCCTGTAGCGAAACAGAATGTGAGCTCGCGAGATGAGAATGGTTTGTACGGGGCTAGGTCTGGAAGGCCGCACTTAAAATGAATTATATTTCCTCAAAATGTGCAAAACATTCTTCTTTATGCATCGCTTTTTGGAATTTTCTATGCTCCCTGATTTTCTAGCTTTTGTTTAGATGATGGTTACCAATTTCCGATGCTTCCTGACTTTCTAGCGTTTGCTTCGATGACTGTTGGCAAGTTACACCGAGTGAAGAAACTATATAAATCTATGTCCATTATGATTTCTGCACTGTTTCGATTTGGTTTTTAGTAATTTCAATGACGATTTGACATATTTTTTTTTCTCCAGAAAAAAAACAAAGAATCAAAACCTTTTTTTTTACTCAAACCTAGGACTAAATGGGCTCTTGAGTTTCGACACGTGCTGTATGTGTCACGACTTCCACCGAAGTCGGCACCTCTCCTTGTTCAGGCAGCGTTCGGCGGTCGACGTCACCGGCTTCCTAGTTGCCACCGATCTGTTTCCCTGTTCGTTTGCTTTTGTCTTTATTATTCACACCTGTTTATGATTCCCTGATTATGATCATTATTTAACCCTCTGGCTTCCCTGTTTGTCTTGTCTGTGATTGTCTCCTGTTTTGTGATTGTTTTATTTTGGATGTGGAAGAAGTTTGATTATGATTTTGTAAACACGTTATTGTTTACACTCATCCATGTGTCCTGCGCCTGACTCCGACACTTCTTCTAACTAAAGCATTACAGTATGGATGATTAACCCCTCCTCGCTTGTTGTAGCATGAGTAAGCCTTTCAGTTAATAAATTACTCATGCAGGCCAGTCTGCCCTGTGGTACTGGTGGTTACCTTTTACAGTGACAGACAGAGAGCCCTGGTGTAAAAGGGTGTTTGAGTGAGAAGTTAAGACATAAGAGTGAGTGATGGGAGGGAGGAACGAATGGTGAGAAAAGAACACTGAACGGATAAGGTGATACTTAGGGTCAAGGATGAGGCCAATTTAGGTTAACGACAATCATGATCTGATGAGACAAGCCAGAAACTGGAGTATTGAGTCAATAAAAGGTGAAATGCTCATTAACGCCATGAAATGGTGTTTACTCACTCTGAGCCAATGAACATCCAGTGCAGCCATATCCATGACAACAGCAAAGCAATGATGCTGATTGGCAGACACAAGACGATCCAGTTTCCAAAGTTTATAGAGGTGCATTCTGGGTAAAACCTGTCAATGAATAGGGTTGAATGGAGATGTTTGAAGTTTTATTAGTAGTCTGTATGGGATACATGGTATACACCATCCAGCAAAATGCTTACTTGCAGGTTCCTTCTCGACAATGCAACAACAATAAGAAATAATATAATATGAACATGAAGTAAACAGCTCAGTAGAATAGAAAAAACATTTTAGCATGTTCAAGTATACAGTAGTATTGCGCCATACAGAATGCAGCCCTTTCTATCATACTCTATGTATCATTGACCAAGCCACTTGTATTCCTCTGTTACGATGCATTCTCAAGATTTATATTGCATACCGAATAGACATATGTCGCAGGAGGTAGGTGGCACCTTAATTGGTAAGAATGGTCTTGTGGTAATGACTGTAGCGGAATAAGTGGAATGGTATCAATACATCAAACACATCGTTTCCAGGTGTTTGATGCCATTCCATTTGCGCCGTTCCAGACATTGAGCCTCAGCTGCCTCCTGTGATATACATTGTATATAAAGTCTGACCACCACTAGATATAGCTGATGGAGAACTCACTGATGGATGTACTCTGAAAAGATGAGGTTGGGGGAGGTCCCAGGAAGGGTGGCAATCCCTCCTATAGAGGAAGAGTATGTGATGCTTAGGCACAGCCCCTTGCACATCATGTGTTCTCTCTTACTCCGGTAGCGCCCCTCTATCTTTTGCCCAATCGCCTTTAAGAAGACAAAGAGATGGTAGTGTGTCATTTACTGCCTTGACCATGTTAGAAGCCCATTGTGATATGGCAGTGTTATAAGCGTTAGATTAGTGAGCTATCTACAGGTATCTGTCAAAATAAAGGAAACCCTTAAGTAAACGACGAATACAAAGTATATTGAAAGCTGTTGCTAAAAAAAATATATATAACTAACACCCCATCATGCTTAGGGTCATGTATAAAAATGCCCAGTTGCCCATTATTTTTGGCTACCATGGCTTGAAGAAAAGATCTGTGACTTTTGAAAGGGGGGTCGCGAAAGAGCATAGGGGGTTTAAAGAGTGAGTGGGTGTCAGTCACCAGATCTCAACCCAGTTGAACACTTATGGGAGAATCTGGAGTGATGCCTGAGACGGAATTTTCCATCACCATCAACAGAACACCAAATTCTGGAATTTCTTATAGAAGAATGGTGTTGCATCCATCCAATAGAGTTCCAGACACTCGTAGATTCTATACCAAGGCACATTGAAGCTGTTCTGGTGGCTCGTGGTGGCCCAATGCCCTAAGACGCTTTGTTGGAGTTTCCTTTATTTTGGCAGTTACAGTGTCTTGCAAAAGTATTCATCCCCCTTGGCGTTTTTCCTATTTTGTTGCGTTACAACCTGTAATTTAAATTACTTTTTATTTGGATTTCATGTAATGGACATACACCAAATAGTTCAAATTGGTGAAGTGAAATGAAGAAAAAAAATTGTAAAAAAAAAACGGAAAAGTGGTGCGTGCATATGTATTCACCCCCTTAGCAATGAAGCCCCTAAATACGATCTGGTGAAACCAATTACCTTCAGAAGTCACATAATTATTTAAATAAAGTCCACCTGTGTGCAATATGTGTCACATGATCTGTCACATGATCTCAGTATATATACACCTGTTCTGAAAGGCCCCAGAGTCTGCAACACCACTAAGCATGGGGCACCGCCAAGCAAGCGGCACCATGAAGACCAAGGAGCTCTCCAAACAGGTCAGGGACAAAGTTGTGGAGAAGTACAGATCAGGGGTTGGTTCTGAAAAAATATCTGAAACTTTGAACATCCATCCCACAGAGCACCATTAAATAAAAAATGGAAAGAATATTGCACCACAACAAACCTGCCAAGAGAGGGCCGGCCACCAAAACTCACCGACCAGGCAAGGAGGGCATTAATCAGAGGGGCAACAAATAGACCAAAGATAACCCTGAAGGAGCTGCAAAGCTCCACAGCGGAGATTGGAGTATCTGTCCATAGGACCACTTTAAGCCGTACACTCCACAGAGCTGGGCTTTACAGAAGAGTGGCCACCAAAAAGCCATTGCTTAAAGAAAAAAATAAGCTAACACTTTTGGTGTGAGACTCCCCAAACATATGGAAGAAGGTATTCTGGTCAGATGAGACTAAAATGTAGCTTTTTGGCCATCAAAGAAAACGCTATGTCTGGTGCAAACCCAACACCTCTCATCACCCCGAAAACACCACCCACCACATTATGCTGTGGGGATGTTTTTCATTGGCAGGAACTGGGAAACTGGTCAGAATTGAAGGAATGATGGATGGTGCTAAATACAGGGAAATTCTTGAAGGAAACCTGTTTCAGTCTTTCAGAGAATTGAGACTGGGACAGAGGTTCACATTCCAGCAGAACAATGTCTCTAATCATACTGCTAAAGCAACACTCGAGTTGTTTAAGGGGAAACATTTAAATGTCTTGGAATGGCCTAGTCAAAGCCCAGACCTCAATCCAATTGAGAATCTGTGGTATGACTTAAAGATTGCTGTACACCAGCAGAACCCATCCAACTTGAAGGAGCTGGAGCAGTTTTGCCTGGAAGAATGGGCAAAAACCCCAGTGGCTAGATGTGCCAAGCATATAGCAACATACCGCAAGAGACTTGCAGCTGTAATTGCTGCAAAAGATGGCTCTACAAAGTATTGACTTTGGGGGGGTTGAATAGTTATGCACGCTCAGGTTTTCTGTTTTTTTTGTCTTTCTTGTTTGTTTCACAATAAAAACTATTTTGCATCTTCAAAGTGGTAGGCATGTTGTGTAAATCAAATGATATAACCCCCCCCAAAATCTATTTTAATTCCAGGTTGTAAGGCGACAAAATAGGAAAAATGCCAAGGGGGGTGAATACTTTCGCAAGCCACTGTACCTGTACAACTTACATGGGTCTGAGAGGGTGCTTCCTCTGGAATACTGTACTCCATTTCATCTGGTTCCTTATTTGTTCTACCAGAGATTAAAAAATATATATTACTTATGTGAAATTAAAGCAAGACAAGGTATGAGGACAATTGATACAATGCTAATGAAAATGTTTACGCTATCAGATGGTTGTTGACAGTGTAAACAAATCCAAATCTTGGATTGTTGTCTCTCCTTCTCCATTGACTGCTTTAAAGGTAAAGACATTTTGAAGTAATTTGGGGGATCCTTTTAAGAATGTTAAATATATGCAGAGGAACTCCAAAATACCTTATTGGCTCTTCATTTTTCTCACACGGTCCCTCAGTCTCTGTTGGAATAATGTGGCGTTCTGAATCTTCCAAATCTTAAATTCCTACCAATAACTAAGTTCTGTGGGTAAACAATGTATGGATCATTATTGTGCATTCTCACCTTCCAGTTCTAGGCCAAGGTTGCTGGTGCCCGTCATTGTTCGCTGCCGCTGCTCACCTTCTCCCTCTGCATTCAAGATTTGCTGAATGATCGCCTCAACGATGGGCATCACCATGGCAACGGCGGATGTGTTTTGGACCCACATGGAGAGGAAGGCACAGCTGTTCATGAAGCCCAACATCAGCCTACAAAGAGACATCCACAAGGGCGTTAACCAATGAAAATGGGTGGTTTGCCAAATTACCCTTAGACTGCGTTTACACAGGCCGACCAATTCAGATTTTTTTTTTCTCCTAAATGGTGATTCAGCGCATTCTATTAGAACTTGAGATATAGCTCTTCTGCTGTGTTAGTGTTGATACCTTTTAAAACACATGGTCCTCCAAGATGGTGACACATTTGGTATTTTTGGTATTTTATTAGGATCCCCATTAGCTGTTGCGAAATCAGCAGCTACTCTTCCTGGGGTCCACACACATTGTGAAATATGACATAATGCAGAACATTAACAGACAAGAAAAGATCAAGGACAGAACTACATACATTTAAAATGTCACACACAGCCTACATACCAGTAAATACACAAAATATCTAGGTCAAATAGGGGCATTGTGCCGTGAGGTGTTGCTTTATCTGGGGTTTTATTAAACCAGGTTGGCTGTTTACTTGAGCAATCTGAGATGGAAGAGTTCCATACAATCATGGCTCTATAAAATACTGTACCTTTTTTTGAATTTGTTCTGTATTTGGGGACTGTGAAAAGACCCTTGGTGGCATGTCTGGTGGGTAAAATGTGTGTCAGAGCTGTGTGTAAGCTGACTATGCAAACAATGTGCAATTTTCTTATAAATGAACAAGTGATGCAGTCAGTCTCTATTCTACATTTAGCCAAGAGAGTCTGGCATGCATAGTATTGATATTAGCCCTCTGATTACAGTGAAGAGCAAGATGTGATGCTCTATTCTGGGCCAGCTGCAGTTTTTCTAGGTCCTTTGCAGCACCTGACCATATGACTGGGTGATAATTAAGATAAGATAAAACTAGAGCCTGCAGTAATTGCTTTGTGGAGTGTGGTTTAAAAAATGCAAAGCATCTCTTTATCACAGACGGACCTCTCCCCATCTTTACAACCATTGAATCAATATGTTTTGACTGACAGTTTAGAAATCAAATTCAAATAAAATTGTATTGGTCGCGTACACATTTTGCAGATGCTATCACGGGTCTAGTGGAATGCTTATGCTCCTATCACCATCAGTGCAGTAATACCTAACAATACACTGCAAATCCTCCCATCCACAAAAAATCCAATAAAAATAAAGGAATTAAGAAATATGGAAATATTACAACGAGCAATGGCAGAGTCTGGAATGTATATGATGGTGTGTATTGATAGTAAATCAATAGAAAAGACGTGTACAGCAGTAGTTTATATAGGATGAGCCTTGACTAGAATACAGTATATACATATGAAATGGGTAAAACAGTATGTGAACATTATTAATTAAAGTGACCAGTGTGACCACATAGGGCAGCAGTCTCTAAGGTGCAGGGTTAACCTGTTTAGGATAGGGGGCAGTATTTTCACGGGCGGATAAAAAGCGTACCCGATTTAATCTGGTTATTACTCCTGCCCAGAAACTAGAATATGCATATAATTATTTGATTTGGATAGAAAACACCCTAACGTTTCTAAAACTGTTTGAATGGTGTCTGTGAGTATAACAGAACTCATATGGCAAGCCAAAACCTGAGAAGATTCCATACAGGAAGTGCCCTGTCTGACCATTTCTTGTCCTTCTATAGCCTCTTTATCGAAAATAGAGGATCTCTGCTGTAACATGAAATTTTCTAAGGCTCGCATAGGCTCTCAGAAGGCGCCAGAACGGGGAATGATGACTCTGCAGTCCCTGGGCGAAAACAGTAGGGGTTTTGGAAAGTGGTTGTTCTGAGAACAATGACACCGGCGCGCGTGTGCATGTGAAGACTCCATTTTCTATTTTCAGTGTTTGAACGAAAACAAGGTCTCCTGGTCGGAATATTATCGCTATTTTACGAGAAAAATCGCATAAAAATTGATTTTAAACAGCGTTTGATATGCTTCGAAGTACGGTAATGGAATATTTTGAATTTTTTTGTCACGATATGCGTCGGCGCGTCACCCTTCAGATAGTGTCTTGCACGATGAACAAAACGCAGCTATTTGGATATAACTATGGATTATTTGGAAGAAAAACAACATTGGGTGTTGAAGTAGAAGTCCTGGGAGTGCATTCTGACGAAGAACAGCAAAGGTAATCCAATTTTTCTTATAGTAAATCTGAGTTTGGTGAGTGCCAAACTTGGTGGGTGTCAAAATAGCTAGCCATGATGACCGGGCTATTTACTCAGAATATTGCAAAATGTGATTTCAACGAAAAGCTATTTTAAAATCGGACACCGCGATTGCATAAAGGAGTTCTGTATCTATAATTCTTAAAATAATTGTTATGTTTTTTGTGAACGTTTATCGTGAGTAATTTAGTAAATTCACCGGAAGTTTTCGGTGGGTATGCTAGTTCTGAACGTCACATGCTAATGTAAAAAGCTGGTTTTTGATATAAATATGAACTTGATTCAACAAAACATGCATGTATTGTATAACATAATATCCTAGGAGTGTCATCTGATGAAGATCATCAAAGGTTAGTGCTGCATTTAGCTGTGGTTTTGGTTTTTGTGACATTATATGCTAGCTTGAAAAATGGGTGTGTGATTATTTCTGGCTGGGTACTCTCCTGACATAATCTAATGTTTTGCTTTCGTTGCAAAGCCTTTTTGAAATCGGACAATGTGGTTAGATAAAGGAGAGTCTTGTCTTTAAAATGGTGTAAAATAGTCATATGTTTGAAAAATGGAAGTTTTTGGATTTCTGAGGTGTTTGTAATTCGCGCCACGCTCTATCATTGGATATTGGCGAGGCGTTCCGCTATCGGCACATCTAGATGTAAGAGTTAAGTACCGAGTGGTAGCCAGTTAGTAACAGTGACTAAAGTTCAGGGTAGGGTACTGGGCGGAGGCCGGCTAGTGGTGAATATTTAACAGTCTGATGGTGTGGAGATGGAAGCTGTTTTTCAATCTCTCAGTCCCAGATTTGATGCATCATTACTGTCTCCGCCTAACAGATGGTTGCGGGGTAAACAGGCCATGGCTCAGGTAGTAGAGGTCCTTGATGATTTTCTAGGCCTTCCTGTGACACTGGGTGCTTTAGATGTCCTAGAGGGCAGGCAGTGTGCCTGCCTGCTGAACGCACCACCCTCTGGAGAGCCCTGCGGTAGCGGACGGTGCAGTTGCCGTACCAGGCGGTGATACAGCCCAAAAGGATGCTCTCAATGGTGCATCTGTAGAAGTTTGTGAGGTTCTTAGGGGCCAAGCTGAATTTCTTCAGCCTCCTGAGGTTGAATAGGCGCCATTTCAGGTTGTTAGTGATTTGCACGCAGAGGAACTTGAAGCTTTACACCCTCTCCACTGCGCGCCCATCGATGTGGATGGGGTCGTGCTCCCTCTGCTGTCTCCTGAAGTCCACAATTAGCTCCTTAATTTTGCTGACATTGAGGGAGTGGTTATTTTCCTACGACCACTCCACCAGGGCCCTAACCACCTCCCTGTAGGCTGGCTCCTTGTTGGTAATCGGGCCTACCACTGTGTGTCTGCAAACTTGATGATTTAGTTGGAGACTTGCATGGCCATGCAGTCATGGGTGAACAGGGAGTACAGGAGAGGGCTGAGCACAGACTCTCGTGAGGCCCCCGTGTTGCGGATCAGTGTAGAGGAGGAGTTGTTGCCTACCTTCACCACCTGGGGTCGGCCCGTGAGAAAGTCCAGACCCAGTTGCACAGGGCGGGTTCAGACTCAGGGCCCCGAGCTTAGTGATGAGCTTGGAGGGCACTATGGTGTTGAAGGCTGAGCTGTAATCGATGAACAGCATTCTTACATAGGTATTCCTCTTGTCCAGATGGGATAGGGCAGTGTGCAGTACAATGGCGATTTGCGTCATCCGTGGATCTGTTGGGCCGGTATGCAAGTTGTAGTGGGTCTATGGTGTCGGATAAGGTGGAGGTGATATAATCCTTAACTAGCCTCTCAAAGCACTTCATGATGACAGAAGTGAGTGCTACGGGGCGATAGTCATTTATTTCAGTTACTTGCGCTTTCTTGGGTACTGGAACAATGGCGGACATCTTCAAGCAAGTGGGGACTACAGACTGGGATAGGGAGAGATTTGAATATGTCCATAAACACTCCAGCCAGCTGGTATGCACATGATCTGGTACGCACTTAAATGTCTTTCTCACATTGGCCACTGAGAACAAGAACACAGTCCTCGTGAGCAGTGGGGGCCCGCGTCGATGCAAAGAAGGTGTTTAGTCTGTCCGGGAGCAAGGCGTCGGTATCTGCGACGTGGCCAGTTTTCCCTTTATAATCCGTGATTGTCTGGAGTTCCTGCCACATATGTCTTGTCTGAGCCGTTGAATTGTGACTCCACATTGTCTCTGTACTGATATTTTGCCTGTTTGATTCCCTTACGGAGGGCATAGCTGGACAGTTTGTACTCGTCCATGTTCCCAGTCACCTTGCCATAGTTTAAATGCAGTGGTTCACACTTTCAGTTTTGTGCAAATGCTGCCTTCTATCCACAGTTTTTGGTTTGGATACGTTTTAATTGTCACAGTGGGAGCAATATCCTCTTTGCACTTCCCGATGAACTTGGTCACAGAGTCAGTGTATACGTCAATGTTATTCTGAGGCAACCCAGAACACATTTCGTTCCCCAAAATAGTCTTGAAGTAAGTTGTCAATATCAGGTGGCGTCTCATTATTGATGGGCAACAATCATTTTCTACCTCACCCACACAAACGTTACAGAATTCAAAATTGCAATGCTTTACTTTCATTTTGGGGGGGGGGGGGGGGCAGGAAAATTAACGAAGAGGCAACTTGAATGAACTTCGATTGCTTTTATTTGAAATTGTACATTGGGAAAAGTGTAAATTATGTTTCATGCCACTTGAGGTACTGGATTTAACCAAATAAACTCAGCAAAAAAATTAACTTCCTCACACTGTCAACTGCATTCATTTTCAGCAAACTTAACATGTGTAAATATTTGTATGAACATAACAAGATTTAACAACTGAGACATGAACTGAACAATTTCCACAGACGTGTGACTAACAGAAATGGAATAATGTGTCCCTGAACAAAGGGGGTGTCAAAATCAAAAGTAACAGTCAGTATCTGGTGTGGCCACCAGCTGCATTAAGTACTGCAGTGCATCTCCTCATGGACTGCACCAGATTTGCCAGTTCTTGCTGTGAGATGTTACCCCAGTCTTCCACCAAGGCACCTGCAAGTTCCCAGACATTTCTGGGGGGGAATGGCCCTAGCCCTCACCCTCCGATCCAACAGGTCCCAGACGTGCTCAATGGGATTGAGATCCAGGCTCTTCGCTGGCCATGGCAGAACACTGACATTCCTGTCTTGCAGGAAATCACACACAGAACGAGCATTATGGCTGGTGGCATTGTCATGCTGGAGGGTCAGGTCAGGGTGAACCTGCAGGAAGGGCACCACATGAGGGAGGAGGATGTCATCTCTGTAACACACAGCGTTGAGATTGTCTGCAATGACAACAAGCTCAGTCCGATGATGCCGTGACACACCGCCCCAGACCATGACGGACACTCCACCTCCAAATAGATCCCGCTTCAGAGTACAGGCCTTGGTATAACACTCCTTCCTTCGATGATGAACGCCAATCCGACCATCACCCCTGGTGAGACAAAAACCGCGACTTGTCAGTGAAGAGCACTTTTTGCCAGTCCTGTCTGGTCCAGCGACGGTGGGTTTGTGCCCATAGGCGACGTTGTTGTCGGTGATGTCTGGTAAGGACCTGCCTTACAACATGCCTACAAGCCCTCAGTCCAGCCTCTCTCAGCCTATTGCAGACAGTCTGAGCACTGATGGAGGGATTGTGCATTCCTGGTGTAACTCGGGTAGTTGTTGTTGCCATCCTGTACCTGTCCCGCAGGTGTGATGTTCGGATGTACCGATCCTGTGCAGGTGTTACACGTGGTCTGCCACTGCGAGGATGATCAGCTGTCCGGCCTGTCTCCCTGTAGTGCTGTCTTAGGCATCTCACAGTACGGACATTGCAATGTATTGCCCTGGCCATATCTGCAGTCCTCATGCCTCCTTGCAGCATGCCTAAAGCACGTTCACGCAGATGAGCAGGGACCCTGGGCATCTTTCTTTTGGTGTTTTTCAGAGTCAGTAGAAAGGCCTCTTTAGTGTCCTAAGTTTTCATAACTGTGACCTTAATTGCCTACCGTCTGTAAGCTATTAGCGTCTTAACGACCATTCCACAGGTGCATGTTCATTAATTGTTTACGGTTCATTGAACAAGCATGGGAAACAGTGTTCAAGCCATTCACAATAAAGATCTGTGAAGTTATTTGGGTTTTTACGAATTATCTTTGAAAGACAGGGTCCTGAAAAAGGGGCGTTTCTTTTTTTGCTGTTTAGGTTCCGGAACGAAACAGTCCTATACGGAGAGGTGCCAGATTCTGTTCCGGCAGAATCTGGCTCAAATTAAGCACTGGGTATAGGTTGAATGTGATAGTCTGCCTATAACCAGCCTGAGTTTTCCTGTTACTCAATTCCTTCTCTATTTAGCGTTTTTAGAAATTAATCAAATTGTAAATTTACTATTATCAGGCTGGTTAATGCGACGCAAATCCACCCACACTTGGCCCCCGCTCCACCTACTCAGCCAATCAGGAGCATTGCGGCCATGGCATAGTGAATACTTTTTACTAAACGGTACGGCTAAATAGTATGCAGTTTAAGTATGTAGCACACTTAGTATGGGTATTCGGACACGGCCAGTGAGCCTGTCATAGTGGATGTAAGCAATGTCCCCACGCTCTCTGGCAGCTTTCATTCTGCATCTGGCACACAGCTTCCGAGTAGTCCTCGTTAAAGATGTTGTTTCTTCTCAAGTTCTTAGCTGTTCTGTAGCGAGCCATCTTGTCCTTAAACCTTAACTTGACCACTATTGGCCTAGGTCTGTCACCTGGGCTGGTTACAGGTTTTTCAGACCTGTGGGCGCAATCCACTTCAATCTTTCTATTATCCATCTGCAGCTTTTCAGTGACCATTTTTCTTACTTTCTCATTAGACTCGGCCTAGTATGTTTAGACTCTGGTATGCCATCCACAACAATGTTATTCTTCCTTGATTGTCCCACTAGTCTGTTTTCGCAGTCATTGTTAATAATGATTCACTGACTGTGCTGATGTCATCTTGCGTGACTTACAGTTTGTTGTTATATTGCTGCAAGTTTCTTTCAGGACATCCACCTCTGCAAACTATTCTTAAGATCCTTGACCTCTCTGGTCAGATCGTGTATTCTTTTGTTAGTTGAATCCATTGAATCCATAGTATTTGGACAAAGCTCTTGAAGCTATTTTCCTGTTGTTATAACAACTGCTTGTAGAACCCTTAAAACATTTTTTTTTTTTAAGATCCTTCACCTGTGATAGCGAAACACTGTCTTCTCCATTACTTCCACTGGCTTTGGTTTTGGAATGTCATGGTAGCAACGTAGGCTAATGCTAGTAATCCACGCAGTTCCAAACAGGGCAGGTTGCAGGGCAGATGGAAACAGCAACAAACAGCAGGGATTTAGACAGCCACAAGCCCGGGACAATCCGTGGTCCCCGCCAAAAGGACTATTCGCGTCGCGGGCTGGGTTCAACCTTCCTGGAAACCTTCCTGGCTTGATAGCTAGTTAGCCGCTAAGCTAGCTGCTACCCCAAGCAGCTCTTCAGACTTTTGGTTGGCAGGATCCCTGGATGCATAGTAGTGGTCCCAGCAACTGAGGCTAACCATGTTGCTGGATCCAAATTCAATAGGTAGCTAATAACTTTTTCAATAGAACACTTTTTCAGAGACTTTAAAAACAACAAACCGATCTCTCCCTCCTTATGCGGCAGAGAGAAAGTTCTCACCATCCAGGATTGACACCGACCAGAGTGACCAGCCTAAGTGCTATCCTCCGGTGGAGACCCCACTTCTCTATAGACGTTGCCAGGCAGATGACCCCGATCAACAGCAGGTGGAAGTCTTTGAAGTACACCCCAGCCACCTGGACATGAGAGAGGGAAGGAGGGAGAACAGCAGGAAAAGAGAGCGGTAGAAGATCTTAGACATGTTGATCAATATCCCAATAAAGCGGTCAGATTTGACATTTAATCAACTTGTTAAGAGGACATTTCACAAACAATACTGACTTTTTATTTGTCTAGTAAGGATGGCAAGAACATTATGCCTTCTGTGTCATTTTGCCAAGCCAATAAAACCATACAGGGCTGGGCACTGAGATTGTTAATAACAAATAGATAATAAACAGATTATTACAGACTAATGCCACGTTCACATCATGTCTGAAACTCAGGTCCTCCAAATTAAAATGAATGTAAGTTATTTGCGTAGAGCTTCTTAGTGGTTGATTCTGGTACCTCCCAAGTGGAAAACTCAGGATCTGACTTTTCCGCCTAAGTTAGCAAGTTGGACATTTTTCGAGTTTCCTACATAACGTGAGTGGGGCATAAGGAGTTAGGAGCTGACTGTGATATGATAATAATGCAATAAATGCTCCTGCATTTATACATTTATGGATTCATTAATCAAACCAGAGGAGTTTTGTCATATGTTTTATCAAACATGAAAGTGAGATGGAGAGCAGCCAGGTTACGTAACGTTGGCTTCCTGGAAAATTCATTAATACATTTTTTTGCTGATTTTTTTTATAATTTAAAATATTTACACACACACACAATTGAATGCAATAAAATTGTGCAATGTTCACCTGAGATGACTTCATGATGCCAAAGAGAGGGAAGAGCAAGGCTGGGAGCAGAGCTGTGGCTGCCAGTGGCAGGGCTTCTGTCAGCCAGTACACTGCCATGACACACAGTATGAACGCACATTCTGACACCTAGAAGAGGGCAAAAGGAAAAAAACAACATGCTTAGTTAGGATTGGGAAAAAATATGAAAATGAGCTTCATGTCAAGTCAAACGTACATTAGTCTCACGTGGAATTCTTGTCTCGTCCCATTTTCGTCAACTAAAATGAAAAGTCATTTGTAATAGTTATAAATGTTTTCCAAGGGCATCTCGTTATCATCATAGGCTGTGTGTCCCAATCCAAATTCAGCTGCCTACCTGCTTCCAAAGGCAACTACCTTAATAGGTAGCACTCCAGTTGGCAACTGCCATTTGGGACGGGTTCGAAGGCAGCATCACGTGAGAACACATTCGCTTTCCACTGAGCACGAGACGTTTGTTTACATTGTAGCCACTGTAGCAGATGGAGCAACTATCCCAAAATGGAAATATCTGACACGTAACAGAATCGATCTCAGGACCTGTTCATGAATTAAATTGACAGAATAATTATTCTACAGTATAGGGTCCTCCTCGAAGCATATTGCTTGGTCTGCTGCTCCATCGTTGTGGACAGACTTGCACGCATGATACAGGATATTATTTTTTTGAGATGGCTAAATAAGCAATTTTGCTGACTTTTTAAGAATGATTAATAGCCAGAATAGTGGTGTTTCACTGTGAAGCTAATATTGCATTAGAGGTGCCAATGTTTTTTCTATGAGTAGGCTTACATTGTGATAAATTAATATAACTATCACACCTGTGCATATTATTAAATTGCACTGCATTTTCAGGTTAACATGGTTTTGTATTCGTTGATAACTAATATTAAAAGGTGGTATGAAAAAATACAAAAGTATTTGCTGAAGATTGTACAGACAAGGTCCCTGAACTAATACGTTGGTTTTATTCATGAAAGTCCTTAAGGGTCGAAGTTATTGAAGAGTTAAGCAAGTATTTTTGACATATAATGAAATTAAATTAATAGAAATAGCCAAAGTCAAAAGATTCTAAAGTAATTACCGTTGATTGGACAGGCAATGTCCCTGAACCAGTAACAGTTGGTTGTATTCTTTGGGGTGCAAGCTATTGACATTTTAAGGAAGTATTTATCTGTAAAGTGAAATAAAAATCAATTGATAAAGTAAAAAAAAAGCTCAACTAATTGCTGTGGATTCGAGAAAGGCGGTCTCAAAACAATGTCAAATTGATTTGAGAGCCATATGTCATGTGGTTGAGAAGTGTTGCAGTTTTAAAATGGTCCCTTAACCCTCAAGAGGAGAGCAACGTTTTAGCTACATTTCGACTCCAAAAATAAAATATGACACCGAATTGCAAAAACAAGGGGTGTAACTTGCTCGCTATCGTCAGCTGATTCAGAGTATGTATATCATTCTTGCACGTTACGTTTAAGAGGTATTAATGACAAAAATCAGAATCTTTAATGTAAAGCTAACTACACTGCACTATTTGAGTGTACCTTGGGATTGGGACGTACAAATTTTGATGTCCTGCCTAGAAATGTTGCCTCAAAAGGCTGCGTCCTTGTCGATTGGCATACAAGCCATACATTTTGTCAGGAATAATATAGGTATTTTTTGTTATTGTTATTGTTGATAAAAATTAAATAAAAATTAGATTGGTAAATTAGTCTAGTCAGCTATCTAAACTTGTAATCATGGATGAATTACCGACCGGGCACGCAGGGCACATGCCCAGGAGCCCTGACCTCCAGGAGGCCCCCATTTTGATTTTGTCACTCAGATGTCCTATTAAGTCATGGCAAAATTTATAGAATTGCAGGAAATTGCCTTCAAAACTGCAAAAATGTCTCTCTGACCTACGGCAAAATGAGTAGAATCCACAGCTTCAAAAAGTAGGTGTGCTGGCCTCCCAAGTGGCGCAGCGGTCTAAAGCACTGCATTGCAGTGCTTGAGGCATCACTACAGGCCACTGGTTCATTCCCAGGCTGTGACTGGGAGTCCCATAGGGCGGCGCATAATTGGCCCAGTGTGGTCCAGTTTACGGGAGGGTCTGGCCAGTGGGGGGGCTTTACTTGGCTCATTGCGCTCTAGCGACTCCTTGTAGTGAGCCGGGCGCCTGCAGCATGACTTCGATCGTCCGTTAAACAGTGTTTTTTACGACACATTCGTGCGGTTCACTTCCTGGTGGGTGTTAAGGAGCACGGTTTGGCGGGTCATATTTCTGAGGACACATGACTTGACCTTCACCTCTCACAAGCCCGTTGGGGAGCTGCAGCGATGAGACAAGATCGTAATTGAATATCACGAAATTGGGGAGAAAAAGAGGGTAAAAATTTTTAAATGTGTTTGTTTGTTTCTATTTATCAGGGGCTGCTGCAGCACACTTACTTTACTATTATTTAAGGTTTATTATACCGAAATTATTATTAATTTAAATTCCCCAAATTATATTACTCCTGTCCGAACAGACATAAATAACATAATTCATAATACTACACCAGGGAGCATAATTTTGCCACAGAGAATCAATAGCTTAAAAAAATGTGCTGTAGATTAAGTTTTATTACATGCACTTAATCGTGAAGGCCGCAATTTTGGCAGCGAGCATGCCAAATAAGAACAAATTGTTGCATTGTGGCCATAGACATATAATCCATAGAAGGATTTTGGAATCTCTAACCCAAGCACTTTGACTGTTAAACTCATGGGTACACTAGCAATGGCTGCCAGTGCTGACTTGAATGGGAACTGCCATCTATGGATTATATTGATATGGTTGGTTGCGGCTGTCAATTTGCCTTTCGCAAATTTCATTAATACAATCCTGAGAAATACAATTCCAAGAAAAACGTAGGCATACCATTTGGAAAGCAAATACCTACTGCTGAAAAGAAAAGACTAATATCTTTGTAGAAGCCCTTCCAAAACATCTTCAACATTTTTTTGCTATTCTGAGTGAACAGCAATGTTTAACAAAGTAGCTTATATTGAGATAGGCTATTGGCATGAGCACATTGGCCATCACCTGTTAGTAGCCTAGGCTTCATCTTCATCACTGACTGTACAAAACATTAGGAAAATTAATATTAGTTGCACCCCCTTTTGCCCTCGAAACCGCCTCAATTTGTCAGGGCATGGACTCTACAAGGTGTCGAAAGCGTTCCACAGAGATGCTGGCCCATGTTGACTCCAATGCTTCCCACAGTTGTCAAGTTGGCCGGATGTCCTTTGGGTGGTGGACCATTCTTAATAGACACAGGAAACTTTTGAGCGTGAAAACCCCAGTAGTGTTGCAGATCTTGACACACTCAAACTACCATACCCAGTTCAAAGGCACAAATATTTTGTCTTGCCCATTAACCATCTGAATGGCACACATACGCATTCCACATCTCAATCTTTAACCTGTCTCCTCCCCTTCATCTACACTGATTGTAGTTCATTTAACAGGTGACATCAATAAGGGATGATAGCTTTCAGCTGGATTCACCAGGTCAGTCTATGTCATGGAAAGACCAACTAAACCTATGTTTGCTATACTCAGTGTGTATATACTGTAAGCTAGGCTATATGAATCAAGAAATGCCCTGACATATCATGTGGAAAGTGGGAGAGAGAGGCTGAGGAAATAGCAGTTCAGGTCAAGCCATATCCTGGAAATTGTTCATTTTGAAATGCACATCAGTCAATACCATTCAGTGCCCCTGAGACAAATGTCCTGGATTGTGTATTTGTTTGCTACTGTACAATCCAGATTTTTTTTTAAATACCTCATTAAATGTCTAAAATGAATGATATCGCATTTCTCTGGGCTGTTGTTTCTGACGAGACATGACTTGAATACTCAATCTGTTTTTTTGTTCAAATCGTTGTAAAATACAAAGACTTTTAATAGATGCATTCAAATTAAAGGATTATGTTTGTGGGGTTGGTTTTCGATGCATGCCTGGTTTTCCATGTTTATTATTTTTTTTTATACATGGCAGCTAAAACCTGAATTGCGTATACAAGTACAAACAAAGATAAGCCAATAAATTGTGATGAACTTCACATGTTCTGTACCACTGCATGTATTAATTAATTTGTTTGTGGATGTGTCAGTGTTAAAGTATGAGAATGTCTTGTGACTACAGTGGTGACTACAGTATGTAACAACATTTGTACCTAAAAGTTTTTTTATGTGGGTGTATAAATGGTCTGTTCTGTCCTGAGTGTCCGGTTCTGGGTATGTGTTGTGTCTGAAACCCTACCTTTGAAGAGTATCTTAGACAACTCTCACAGAACCCCCCCCCCCAAAAAAAAAGATAAAACAATTAACTTGACTTTGCCTAGTAGCACTGACTTTGCTGATAAATACTTTTTTGAGGGAAATTGTACTTGATACGATTGTGACGTGTTGTCTCACCTAGCTATCTTAAGATGAATGCACTAACTGTAAGGTGCTCTGGATAAGAGCGTCAGCTAAATGACTAAAATGTAAAATATGCGTGTGTGTGTGTGAGAGAGAAGGGTATGCTCTCCCTCACCTTTCCTTGGATGACCAGTGGAAGAGGCAGCAGCAGCACAGGGGTGAGGATGATGATGAGGAGTTTGTGGTAGTTCCAGACAACTCTCAGAAACCTCTTCATCATGTCAAACAGTTTAGTAATCCCTGGTGAGTGTTGAATTGACTAAAGACATTTCTTCAGGCACTCACCGCTCTCTTATCCTGTCTACTTGGCCAGCCATAAATCTTTATTGTTTAACGGTCTGCCACTGGGCATGCCCAGAGTGAGGCCTTGAGAGAGAATGTGAGACCTGTGTGTAGTAATGTACAGTGCCTTCAGAAAGTATTCATACCCCTTGACTTTTCCCACGTTTTTCTGTGCTATAGCCTGAAGTTAAAATGGATTACATTTAGATGTTTTGTCACTGGCCTACACACAATATCCCATAAGGACAAAATTGAATTGTTTTTTGATTAAAATATATATATATATATATTTACTAATTCATTTAAAAAATCAAGCTGAAATGTCTTGAGTCAATAATTTTTCAACCCTTTTGTTATTGCAAATTTGCTTAAGTCACATAATTAGTTGCATAACAGTGTTTAACATAATTTTTGAATGATTACCTCATCTCTGTACCCCACACATACAATTATCTGTGTCCTTCCTCTCAGTTGCCAGAGAGGAAGGAAACCACTCAGAGATTTCATCATGAGGCCAATGGTGACTTTAAAACAGTTACAGAGTTTAATGGCTGTGATGGATCAACAACATTGTAGTTACTCAGGGGTGGCAGGTAGCCTAGTGGTTAGAGCATTGGGCCAGTAACCGAAAGGTTGCTGGATCGAAACCCGGAGCTGACAAGGTAAAAATATATTGTTCTGCCCCTGAACAAGGCAGTTAACACACTGTTCTGAGGTTGACCATCATTGTAAATAAGAATTTGTTCTTAACTGACTTGTAAGAAAGTACAATTCCACACTACTAACCTAATTGACCGTGTGAAAAGAAGGAAGCCTGTACAGAATAAAAATACATGTATACTGTTTGCAACAAGGCACTAAAGTAATATTGCAAAATATGTGGCAAAGCAATAACCTTTTGATCCAAATACAAAGTGTTATGTTTGGGGAAAATCCAATACAACACATTACTGAGTACCACTCTCCATATTTTCAAGCATAGCGTCATGTTATGTGTATGCTTGTAATCGTTAAGGACTGGGGAGATTTTCAGGATTAAAAAAAGAAACTGAATGGAGCAGGCTAAATCCTATAGAAAAACCTGGTTGTCTGCTTTCCACCAAACATTGGGAGAGGATTTCACCTTTAAGCAAGACAATAATCCTAAAACACAAAGTGAAATCTACACTGGAGTTGTTTACCAAGAAGATGGTGAATGTTCCGCAGTGACCAATTACAGTTTTGACTTAAATCTGCTTGAAAATCTATGGCAATCTAGCATTGACTGTCAACCAATTTGACAGATTTTGAAGAATTTTGAAAATAATAAATGGGAAAATGTTGCACAATAGGGAAAGGGGGATACCTAGTCAGTTGTACAACTGAATGTATTAAGGCGGGAGGCTGCCTTAATACAGGTCTGTAAAGTGCTTAGAGACTGACCCAGAAAGACTCACAGCCGTAATCACTGCTAAAGGGGATTCTAACATGTATTTACTCAGGGGGTTGAATACTTATCTAATCAAGATATATTAGTGCGGCCTCCTGAGTGGCACAGTGGTCTAAGGCGCTACATCGCAGTACTTGAGGCCTCACTACAGACCCGGGCTCGATCCCAGGCTGTGTCACAGCCGGCCGTGACTGGGAGACCTATGAGGCGGTGCAATATTGGCCCAGAGTCGTCTGGGTTCGGGGAGGGTTTGGCCGGCCAGAATTTCCTTGTCCCATCGTGCTCTAGTGACTCCTTGTGGTGGGCCAGGCGCCTGCTAGCTGACTATGGTCACCAGCTGGAGGGTGTTTCCTCCGATAAATTGGTGTGGCTGGTTTCCGGGTTAAGCGAGCAGTGTGTCAAGAAGCAATGTTTCGGAGGGCGCATGGCTCTCGACCTTTGCCTCTCCTGAGGCCGTAGGGGAATTGCAGCGACGGGACAAGACTTACTACCAATTGAATATCAAGAAACTAGGGGTAAAAGTACAACAACAAAAAAATGTAAATAAATTTTTTACTAATGTGAGAATTTTTTTCCCACTTTGACATTAGAGTATTTCGTGTACATAGATTGTTGACAAAAAAGGACAAATCCATTTTAATCCCACATTGTAACTGCAAAATGTGGAAAAATTCCAGGGGTGTGAATACTTTCTGAAGGCACTGTATGTGTTATCTCTGAAAACAGTGATATTTATATACGTGTGATTATGAAGACCACACTGTGCCTGCTCCACTGAACCATTTATTACTGTGGGTGAAATGCTACCTCTCCACGTGTAACTTTTCGTTCAAATGTCAATAAATCACATCCTCATATGCTTTACTCAGAAGTCCGAGTTGTGTAAATCAATTAAGGATTTGGCCCTGTGAAATTATTGTTGGAAGCTTTAGAAAATATTAAACACATATTGATCGGATGAACATTCAGGAAATTATAGGGAATGGACTGTTATAGATATTCCCATTTGAGATCCTTGTGTTCAAAATAGTCAATGTTAAGACACACTGATCTGAAGCAAATAATAGCTTTAAGCAGCATCTAGATTCTAGAGCGTGCTGAGGGCATAATCTTTTTCCTTTCTTGAGATAAGGAGCATTCTTCTAGAGACCTCTGTGTATATGTATAGACCTGATGTCATTTCAATGTTTTCCAGGTGTCTGCTGACTTGATGTGCATGTCTCTGCATAACAAAACATATTCTTTTTTACTGAACATTATTACCCATTAGATTTCACCTTTGAAGAGGCCTGAGGAAGCAGCTTGGGTTCTTTTGAACTCTTGACTCCTTTCCCTGTGCTGTTGTCACAGAAACAGACACGATAAAACATTCCTATCTCTTTAACACCAGCTTCATCTGTAGCTAGTTCCTTAGTGGGCTGTTAAATAGTAACCTCACTCCACATTTATAACCTTTAATCCCCAGGCTTGTACACTGGCTAATGATGCATAGCATTAGATACCGATCTACTTTTGAGAAGTGAGTCGGTTTGTAGATGTTTGTGTTATTGTGTGGGAAGGGTTGTCATTTCTATCCGTGTTTGGCTTTTTCCGTGTCCTTGAATTAAAGGGTAACCCTGGAAACCGACATAATTAACTTTTTCTCAAATAGTTTTGTTTCAATGCATGTTTGGAAAACGACCACTTTTTCTCAGTTACTACATGTCTGACATGTTCATCTTTCGTCCTAGGGGTATTTTTCTTTCCATTCCACACTAATTGGAATCCTTTTAAATTTCCATTTGAGGGTTGAAATAATCCTGAAATGAATATTCAAGAGTTCATCTTTGTAATATTAAGTATTAAATACACCTCTGCTGTTTTCAATCAAGATCTCAGCGATCACTGCCTCAATGCCTGCATCAGTAATGGGTCTGCGACCAAACGACCACCCCTCATCGTGTCAAACGCTCCTTAAAACACTTCTGCGAGCAGGCCTTTCTAATCGACCTGGCCGGGGTATCCTGGAATGACATTGACCTCATCCCGTCAGTAGATGCCTGGTTATTCTTTAAAAGTGCCTTCCTCACCATCTTAAATAAGCATGCCCCACTCGAAAAAATGTAGAACTAGGAATAGATATAGTCCTTGGTTCACTCCAGACCTGTCTGCCCTTGACCAGCACAAAAACATCCTGTGGCGTTCTGCATTAGCATCGAATAGCCCCCGTGATATGCAACTTTTCACGGAAGTTAGGAACAAATATACACAGGCAGTTAGAAAAGCTAAGGCTAGCTTTTTCAAACAGAAATTTGCATCCTGTAGTACTAACTCAAAAAAGTTCTGGGACACTGTAAAGTCCATGGAGAATAAGAGCACCTCCTCCCAGCTGCCCACTGCTCTGAGGCTAGGAAACACTGTTACCACCGATAAACCCACTATAATTGAGAATTTCAATAAGCATTTCTCTACGGCTGGCCATGCCTTCCACCTGGCTACCCCTACCCCGGTCAACTGCCCGGCACCCTCCACAGCAACCCGCCAAAGCCCCCACCATTTCTCCTTCACCCAAATCCAGATAGCTGATGTTCTGAAAGAGCTGCAAAATCTGGACCCATACAAATCAGCCGGGCTAGACAATCTGGACCCTCTCTTTCTAAAATTATCTGCCAAAATTGTTGCAACCCCTATTACTAGCCTGTTCAACCTCTCTTTCATATCGTCTGAGATTCCCAAAGATTGGAACGCTGCCGTGGTCATCACCCTCTTCAAAGGGGGTGACACTCTAGACCCAAACTGCTACAGACCTATATCTATCCTACCATGTCTTTCTAAGGTCTTCGAAAGCCAAGTTAACAAACAGATAACCGACCATTTCGAATCCCACCGTACCTTCTCCGCTATGCAATCTGGTTTCAGAGCTGTTCATGGGTGCACCTCAGCCACGCTCAAGGTCCTACACGACATCATAACCGCCATCGATAAGAGACATTACTGTGCAGCCGTATTCATCGACCTGGCCAAGGCTTTCGACTCTGTCAATCACCACATTCTTATTGGCAGACTCGACAGCCTTGGTTTCTCAAATGATTGCCTCTCCTGGTTTACCAACTACTTCTCTGATAGAGTTCAGTGTGTCAAATCGGAGGGCCTGTTGTCCGGACCTCTGGCAGTCTCTATGGGTGTGCCACAGGGTTCAATTCTCGGGCCGACTCTCTTCTCTGTATACATCAATGATGTTGCACTTGCTGCTGGTGATTCTCTGATCCACCTCTACGCAGACGACACCATTCTGTATACTTCTGGCCCGTCTTTGGACACTGTGTTAACTAACCTCCAGACGAGCTTCAATGCCATACAACTCTCCTTCCGTGGCCTCCAACTGCTCTTAAATACAAGTAAAACTAAATGCATGCTATTCCATCGATCACTGCCCGCACCTGCTCGCCCATCCAGCATCACTACTCTGGACGGCTCTGACTTAGAATACGTGGACAACTACAAATACCTAGGTGTCTGGTTAGACTGTAAACTCTCCTTCCAGACTCATATTAAGCATCTCCAATCAAAAATGAAATCTAGAATCAGCTTCCTATATCGCAACAAAGCATCCTTCACTCATGCTGCCAAACATACCCTCGTAAAACTGACCATCCTACCGATCCTCGACTTTGGTGATGTCATCTATAAAATAGCCTCCAACACTCTACTCAACAAACCTGATGCAGTCTATCACAGTGCCATCCATTTTGTCACCAAAGCCCCATGCACTACCCACCATTGCGACCTGTACGCTCTCGTTGGTTGGCCCTCGCTTCATACTCGTCGCCAAACCCACTGGCTACAGGTTATCTACAAGTCTCTGCTAGGTAAAGCCCCGACTTATCTCAGCTCACTGGTCACCATAGCAGCACACGCCCCAGCAGGTATATCTCACTGGTCACCCCCAAAGCCAATTCCTCCTTTGGTCATCTTTCCTTCCAGTTCTCTGCTGCCAATGACTGGAACAAACTGCAAAAATCTCTGAAGCTGGAGACTCATATCTCCCTCACTAGCTTTAAGCACCAGCTGTCAGAGAAGCTCACAGATCACTGCACCTGTACATAGCCCATCTGTAAACAGCCCATCTATCTACCTACCCCATCGCCATACTGTATTTATTTATTTATCTTTCTCCTTTGCACCCCAGTATCTCTACTTGCACATTCATCTTTTGCACATCTACCATTCCAGTGTTTAATTGCTATATTGTAATTACTTCGCCACCATGGCCTATTTATTGACTTAGCTTACCTCATTTGCACTCACTGTATATAGACTTTTTGTTTTCTTTTGTTCTACTGTATTATTGACTGTATGTTTTGTTTATTCCATGTGTAACTCTGTGTTGTTGTATGTGTCGAATTGCTGTGCTTTATCTTGGCCAGGTCGCAGTTGCAAATGAGAACTTGTTCTCAACTAGCCTACCTGGTTAAATAAAGGTGAAATAAAATAAATAAAATGTATGTGCAGCCTTGATAGGTCAACGAACAGGTCTAGCAGGAAATTACACAATCTTCACCTCTTGAAAAGGTCATCACACCTCAATGACAAATTTGGCTTTGGAGGTGCTGTTCCCTCACCTAACAGAGTTAAAGGTGTGTCACCATGTGTTAAGGTAATGTGTGTATGCAGTAACTGTGACTCATGACCTGCGAAGGACAAAGAGGGGTATACGTGAGTGAGTGAGTGAGTGAGTGAGTGAGTGAGTGAGTGAGTGAGTGAGTGAGTGAGTGAGTGAGTGAGTGAGTGAGTGAGTGAGTGAGTGAGTGAGTGAGTGAGTGAGTGAGTGAGTGAGTGAGTGAGTGAGTGAGTGAGTGAGTGAGTGAGTGAGTCTTGTACATCAGTAATTCAATGACCAATCACCTATTTACATGTGGTGAATTGGGGATCAACATTCAAGGATATAGTGGTTAATATGTTTAAAAACTGACCATAGCTGAGTATATTGACTTGTATTTTGCACAAGGCTTTCAAGGTAACATGAACCGTTGGAAGGAGATGTGATTTTATGCAGAAGTGGAAGTCAAGCCATCCAAGCTGGGAGGATTAATACAATTGCACATCACTGTAATGAAAAAAGATCCAAATGTAGCATTTTAAAATAGTATATTGCTTATAGCTATTGTAGTCTTTAAGCTTCGTTCGAACATCCTGGTCTCTCAAGCTTACATGTGGATCAGGCTAGCATAGTAGTCTTTGATCATACAGTACAAAGCACAGAGAATGACCATATGCCACCTGACAGTTAATAACTTAGATAATTGATAAGAATTATGGCTCAATAAATTATAAGACAGACAAGAACGTAAAGGTGTGATGTAATAATTAACATTTTAGTCATTTTGCAGGCGTTCTTATCCAGAGCAAATTACAAATATTGCATTTATCTTAAGATAGCTGGGTAAGACAACCACATATCACAATCATAGCAAGTACATTTCCCTCATTGCTTGCTCTCAGCCTTAAACACCAGAGAGCAAGCAATGCAGATGTAGAAGCACGGTGGCTAGGAAAACTCCTTAGAAAGGCAGTACTTAGATAATAGATAATTGATTTATGGCTGAACAAATGAACAGACCAACAAGAACACAAAGGTGAGGAAGTTCAATATGATGTAATAATTAACATTTTAGTCATTTAGCAGGCGCTCTTATCCAGAGCGAATTACAATTATTGCATTTATCTTTAGACACTATATATATACAACAGTATGTTGACACCCCTTCAAATTAGTGGATTCGGCTATTTCAGCCTCACCTGTTGCAGACAGGTGTATAAAATCGTGCACACAGCCATGCAATCCCCATAGACAAACATTGGCAGTAGAATGGCCTTACTGAACAGCTCAGTGACTTTCAACGTGGCACCGTCATAGGATGCCACCTTTCCAACAAGTCAGTTAGTCAAATTTCTGACCTGCTAAAGCTGACCTGGTCAACTAAGTGCTATTAACTTGAAGTAGAAACGTCTAGGAGCAATAATGGCTCAGTCGCGAAGTGGTAGGCCACACAAGCTCGAAGAACGGGACTGCCGAGTGCTGAAGCGTGTAGAGCGTAAATATCGTTGACTCTGGAGCAGTGGAAATGCGTTCTCTGGAGTGATGAATCCCGCTTCACCATTTGGCAGTCTGATGGATGCCAGGAGAACGCTACATGCCCCAATGCATAGTGGCAACTGTAAAGTTTGGTGGAGGAGGAATAATGGTCTGGGGCTGTTTTACATGGTTTGGGCTAGGCCCCTTAGTTCCAGTGAAGGGAAATTTTAACTCTACAGCTTACAATGACATGCTAGACGATTCTGTGCCTCCAACTTTGTGGCAACAGTTTGGGGAAGGCCCTTTCCTGTTTCAGCATGACAATGCCCCCGTGGACAAAGCGAGGTCCATACAGAAATGGTTTGTTGAGATCAGTGTGGTAGAGCTTGACTGGCCTGCACAGAGCCCTGACCTCAACCCCATCAAACACCTTTGGGATGAATTGGAACGCCAACATCAGTGCCGACCTCACTAATGCTCGTGGCTGAATGGAAGAAAGTCCCTGCAGCAATATTCCAACATCTAGTGGAAAGCCTTCCCAGAAGAGCAGAGGCTGTTATAGCTGCAAAGGGGGGACCGAGGGGTGCGGAGAGAGAGAGAGAGAGAGATGGGAGAATTAGAGGGAGCATACCTAAGATCACACAGGACACCAGATAAGACAGGAGAATTACACCAGATAGGACAGACTGACCCTAGCCCCTCGGCACATAAACTATTGCAGTATAGATAAGGGGGGTGGGGTCAGGGGACACTGTCAGTGCTAGTAGTGTGAATGTTCGTTTAAATATTTGTGTATTCATGGATTCTACTATATAGACTTGTTTTAAGAAGGTCATACCAAAGATAATTTAGCTATTCGATTTTCAATTTTAAGACCTTCAAGTATAAAAAATTACTGTTATTAGTCCATATAAAACATATTGAATAACAGATTAACTAAATAAAACAACATATAGTCCCCCAAAAATATCAAAAGTAAGTTTGTTCTGAAGTGTCTCTGAGAAAGATCAGAAACCCCTTTTTTTCTTTTTTTAAACATATAATTAACCCCTTATTTTTTACACTTAACAGTCTCCATATATATAGTACCTGTAACGCTCGTCGTAAGATTATAGATTTTCCCACCCGAGTCACACCCTGACGTAACCAAACATAGAGAATAATAAGGATCTCTACGGTCAGGGCGTGACTGTATCCCCCCCCCAAAGGTGCGGACTCCGGCCGCAAACCTGAACCTATAGGGGGGGGGTCCGGGTGGGCATCTCCTCTCGGTGGAGGCTCCGGTGGAGGCTCCGGTGCGTGACGCTTATCCCCCTCCGCTTTGGGCTCCCCCCACTATTGTGGAACCGGACCCTGGATCGTTGCCGGAGAAACTGTACCGTAGATCATCGTCGGAGGCTCTGGACCGGGAACCCCCGCTGGAGGCTCCGAACCGCCGACCGTCGCTGGAGGCTCCAAACCGCCTACCGTTGCTGGAGGCTCCGGACCGCCTACCGTCGCTGCAGGCTCCGGACCGGGGACCATCGCTGCAGGCTCCGCGCCATGGATCTACACTGGAGGCTCCGCGCCATGGATCATCACTGGAGGCTCCGGGCCATGGATCATCACTGGAGGCTCCGGGCCATGGATCATCACTGGAGGCTCCGGCCATGGATCATCACTGGAGGCTCCGGGCCATGGATCATCACTGGAGGCTCTGTGCCATGGATCATTACTGGAGGCTCCGCGCCATGGATCATCACTGGAGGCTCCGGGCCATGGATCATCACTGGAGGCTCCGGGCCATGGATCATCACTGGAGGCTCCGGCCATGGATCATCACTGGAGGCTCCGGGCCATGGATCATCACTGGAGGCTCTGTGCCATGGATCATTACTGGAGGCTCCGTGCCATGGATCATCACTGGAGGCTCCGGGCCATGGATCATCACTGGAGGCTCCGGACCATGGAACATCACTGGAGGCTTCGTACGTGGAGCCGGAACAGGTCTCACCGGACTGAGGAGACGTACTGGCAGCCTGGTGCGTGGAGCTGCCACAGGGCTTACCAGGCTGGGGAGACACACTGGAGGCCTGGTCCGTGGAGTCGAAACAGGTCTCACCGGACAGGGGAGACGCACTGGAGGCCGGGTGCGTGGTGCAGGCACAGGGCGCACCAGGCTGGGGAGATGCACTGGAGACCGGGTGCGTGGAGCTGCCACAGGATATATTGGGCCGTGGAGGAGCACTGGAGGTCTGGAGCGTAGGGCTGGCACAACCCGTCCTGGCTGGATGCTTACTTTAGCCCGGCAAGTGCGGGGTGCTGGCACAGGACGCACTGGGCTGTGAAGGCGCACTGGCGACACAGTGCGTAGAGCTGGCGCAGGATATCCTGGACCGAGGAGGCGTACTGGAGACCAGAAGCGCTGAGCTGGCACAACCCGTCCTGGCTGAATGCTCACTGTAGCCCGGCAAATGTGAGGCGCAAGCAACGAGCGCACCGGGCTGTGAATGCGCACTGGAGACACAGTGCGCATCACTGCATAACATGGTGCCTGACTGGTCACACGCTCCCCACGGTAAGCACGGGGAGTTGGCTCAGGTCGAAAAGTGAAAACGCACAGTTCCGTCAGGTACAGACAGTAAACAGAAAACAACCTCCCACAAACACAGGAAGAAAACAGGCTGCCTAAGTATGATTCCCAATCAGAGACAACGATAGACATCTGTCTCTGATTGGGAACCACACTCGGCCCAAAAACAAAGAAACAGAAAACGTAGATTTTCCCACCCAAGTCACACCCTGACCTAACCAAACATAGAGAATAATAAGGATCTCAACGGTCAGGGCATGACAGTACCAGTCAAAAGTTTGGACAGCTACTCGTTCAAGGGTTTTTCTTTATTTTGACTATTTTCTACATTGTAGAATAATAATGAATAGATCAAAACTATGAAATAACACATATGGAATCATGTAGTACCAAAAAAGTGTTAAACAAATTAAATCAAATATATTTCATATTTTTGTAAATGGTTTAAACATTGTTTCCCATGCTTGTTCAAT
This sequence comes from Salmo salar, assembly GCF_965601325.2. Classification (NCBI taxonomy): domain Eukaryota; kingdom Metazoa; phylum Chordata; class Actinopteri; order Salmoniformes; family Salmonidae; genus Salmo; species Salmo salar. The sequence goes on from NC_138313.1 coordinate 38,609,622, forward strand.
TAACCATAAACAATTAATGAACATGCACCTGTGGAACATCGTTAAGACACTAACAGCTTACAGACAGTAGGCAGTTAAGGTCACAGTTATGAAAACTTAGGACACTAAAGAGGCCGTTCTACTGACTCTGAAAAACACCAAAAGAAAGATGCCCAGGGTCCCTGCTCATCTGCGTGAATGTGCCTTAGGCATGCTGCAAGAAGGCATGAGGACTGCAGATGTGGCCAGGGCAATACATTGCAATGCCCGTACTGTGAGACGCCTAAGACAGCACTACAGGGAGACAGGACGGACAGCTGATCGTCCTTGCAGTGGCGGACCACGTGTAACACCTGCACAGGATCAGCACGTCCGAACATCTCATCTGAGGGACAGGTACAGGATGGCAACAACAACTGCCCGAGTTACACCAGGAACACACAATCCCTCCATCAGTGCTCAGACTGTCTGCAATAAGCTGATAGAGGTTGGACTGAGGGCTTGTAGGCCTGTTGTAAGGCAGGTCCTCACCAGACATCACTGGCAACAATGTCGCCTATGGGCACAAACCCACCGACGCTGGACCAGACAGGACTGGCAAAAAGTGCTCTTCACTGATGAGTCGCGTTTTTTTCTCACCAGGGGTGATGGTCGGATTTGTGTTTATTGTCGAAGGAATGAATGTTACACCGAGGCCTGTACTTTGGAGTGGGATTGATTTGGAGGTGGAGGGTCCGTCATGGTCTGGGGCGGTGTGTCAAAGCATCATCGGACTGACCTTGTCATTGCAGGCAATCTCAACACTGTGCGTTACAGGGAAGACATCATCCTCCCTCATGTGGTACCCTTCCTGCAGGCTCATCTTGACATGACCCTCCAGCATGACAATGCCACCAGCCATACTGCTCGTTCTGTGCTTGATTTCCTGCAAGACAGGAATGTCAGTGTTCTGCCATGGCCAGCGAAGAGCCCGGATCTCAATCCCATTGAGCACGTCTGGGACCTGTTGGATCAGAGGGTGAGGGCTAGGGCCATTGCCCCCAGAAATGTCCGGGAACTTGCTGGTGCCTTGGTGGAGAGTGGGGTAACATCTCACAGCAAGACCTGGCAAATGTGGTGCAGTCCATGAGGAGGAGATGCACTGCAGTACTTAATGCAGCTGGTGGCCACACCAGATACTGACTGTTAGTTTTGATTTTGTTTAGGGACACATTATTCCATTTCTGTTAGTCACATGTCTATGGAACTTGTTCAGTTTATGTCTCAGTTGTTGAATCTTGTTATGTTCATACAAATATTTACACATGTTATGTTTGCTGAAAATAAACACAGTCGACAGTGAGAGGACGTTTCTTTTTTTGCTGAGTTCATTTATTTGGGCTGCAATTTCTGAGGCTGGTAATTCTAATGAACTTATCCTCTGCAGCAGAGGTAACTCTGGGTCTTCCTTTCACTTAGCGGTCCTCATGACAGCCAGCTTCATCATAGCTCTTGATGGTTTTTGCGACTGCACTTGAAGAAACTTTCAAGGTTCTTGAAATGTTCCGCATTGACTTACCTTCATGTCTGAAAGTAATGATGGACAGTCGTTTCTCTTTGCTTATTTGAGCTGTTCTTGCCATGACATGAACTTGGTCTTTTACCAAATAGGGCTATCTTCTGTATACCACCCCTACCTTGTCACAACAAATCTGATTGGCTCAAACGCATTAAGAAGGAATGAAATTGCACAACTTTTATCAAGGCACAGCTGTTAATTGAAATGCATTCCAGGTGACTACCTCATGAAGCTGGTTGAGAGAATGCCAAGAGTGTGCAAAGCTGCCATCAAGGCAAAGGGTTTGAAGAATCTCAAATATAAATTCAATTTTGATTTAACACTTTTTTGGTTACTACATGATTCTATATGTATTATTTCATAGTTTTGATGTCTTCATTATTATTCTACAATGTACAAAATGTAAAAATAAAGAAAAACCTTGGAATGAGTAGGTGTGTACAAACATTTGACTGGTACTGTAGCTTAAACTGATTTTTGTATTTTGCTAATTAGATTTCCATGTAGGCATCGACCTTAGCGGGGTTGTATCTTGCAGGATCCTTGTACCAGGTTCCTATGATCATGAGTCAAGATCTTACAAGATCATATTTTTTGCACACAAACATCCATTCAGATTGTAGTTTACAGTATCTTTGATATAATTTCATATAATCAATTCTAAAATTACATTGAACATCCATTTCGAAGTTGCATAAGCCAAACCAGTTCAATAATGATCAAAAATACTATTTTTATTTGACATAGAGGAGAGACGTAGAGAAAGAGGAGAGTGAGGGATAGACAGACCGATAGAGAGAAAGGCAGAGGGAGGAAGACGGGAGAGAGAAGGACAGACCAACAGAAACAGCCAGAGGGAGGAAGAGGGGAGAGAGCTGGATAGACAGACAAGGAGACAGGCAGGGGGAGGATGAGGGCTTCACTGCATGGCCTTACCACCAGAGGCTTGTGGGATGGTAGTCAGGGACCTGGACATCGCCGTGGCGACCAGCAGGTTGCCGTGGGCGGCCGGCTGCAAGTCCACGTCCTGGAGGTATTTGGCTTTGACGGAGATCTGGGAGAAGTATTTATTTGCCAGCGTGTGTTCGTGTTTCACATTCCGAATGAACACCACTCCATAGGCCTGTCCTTAGTCGACAGGGGTTGATAATTTAGACTTTCCCATCTAGCTAGTGGTATCAAAATCCATTACATAATATAGCCTAGAATTTATTCTTCTCTCTCTGCTACTCTAATACTATCTCTATATGGTTGTTAATATCAGTGATGTTTACTTAGTTACATCTGCTGGAGAAGCTAGGCACTTCTGTATTTTAAACCCTCAAAAGAAAATCCTTCAAAATATCTGGTTCCTCTGTCGGTGTGTGTGTGTGTGTGTGTGTGTTTACATTGTCAATGTTCTCCACTTTGATGTGAGCAGGAGCTTCATCCTTGACGAGCAGGGTGCAGTTCCAGGGGCTCCACTCCCACAGGCGGTCCCACCTCACCATTACCAGGTCATGCATGTTGCTCTACGCATTGAGGGCCGACTGCCCCCCCACACTACATCTATCAGGTACCGCAGGTCCTGGTCCTGTAAGATACACAAAACCACAGTTACACACACATACACACTCACACACACGCGCACACCTGCAGCAGGTAGGTAATCTTGGCCTGCTTGTTGATCTTGGACTCAGTCGTGCGGAGCCTCCTGAGGATGGTCTTATAGTGGGAGAAGTCATTGCGGTGGTTAGCCTTGTTCTCCAGCTCTGAACAGCTACTACACTGGCCCACCAGTCGAGCCTTGGTCATCAGCGAAAAATAGACAGCAGGTAGATGTTTTCCCTCAGCTAGGCCGGGTCCTGGGGGACCTGAAGGAGGTAAAAGGAGGAGGGCGAGGAGGATGAGGGTCAGACTCAGACACACTCAGAAGTTGTTTTCTTATATACATACATTTTTTAAATTTGCTTAAAGCTGCAATACGTAACTCTTTGGGCGACCCGACCAAATTCCCATAGAAATGTGAATTACAGATCCATCATTCTTATTGAAAGCAAGTTAAAGTCTTTGCGTCTTTTACTTTCGGTTTTGTACACCTGCTTCGAATAGGTGAAAATACAGTATTTTTGGTATGGAAAATATATTTCATAGTGGTTTAGATTGTATCAATATTCTCTGCACTATACTTGCTTGTTTTGTCACATAAACTGAAATTAGGTTAACTATTCACATTTTAGCAACAAGGAAATGGTGGAGCGATTTCTGCATAGTGCATCTTTTAAGTGAAGGTTAAATAATGACAATAAAATCCATCATATAACACCTAAACACTATAGAGTCTGAGAGATGTCACAAGTGCAGAGAGGAGTAGGCAGGAGGCAGTCTGTCACGTCCTGACCCTTGTAAGAGGTCATTTTCCATAGTAGAGTGGTCAGGGTGGGACAGGTGGGTGTTTTGGGTGGTTTTGGTTTTCTGTTTCTTTGTGGGGTTTTCTAGATTTCTATTTCTATGTTTTTGTTTTCTATGTTTTGGCCAGGTATGGTTTCCAATCAGAGGCAACTGTCTATCGTTGTCTCTGATTGGAAGCCATACTTAGGCAGCCTGTTTTTCATGTGTGGGGGTGGGTAGTTGTTTTCCGTTTTGTCAAGTGTACCTTATGGAACTGTTGTCGGTCGTTTGTTGTTTTGTTGAAGTGTTTTTTCATTAAAGAAAAGAATGAGCACTGTACACGCTGCGCCTTGGTCTCCTTTAGACGACCCTTGTTACACAGTCGCAGGTTTAAAACTACTGAATATATTAAACAACTATATACACTGCTCAAAAAAATAAAGGGAACACTTAAACAACACAATGTAACTCCAAGTCAATCACACTTCTGTGAAATCAAACTGTCCACTTAGGAAGCAACAATGATTGACAATAAATTTCACATGCTGTTGTGCAAATGGAATAGACAACAGGTGGAAATTATAGGCAATTATCAAGACACCCCCAATAAAGGAGTGGTTCGGCAGGGGGTGACCACAGACCACTTCTCAGTTCGTATGCTTCCTGGCTGATGTTTTGGTCACTTTTGAATGCTGGCGGTGCTTTCACTCTAGTGGTAGCATGAGACGGAGTCTACAACCCACACAAGTGGCTCAGGTAGTGCAGCTCATCCAGGATGGCACAGCAATGCGAGCTGTGGCAAGAAGGTTTGCTGTGTCTGTCAGCGTAGTGTCCAGAGCATGGAGGCGCTACCAGGAGACAGGCCAGTACATCAGGAGACATGGAGGAGGCCGTTGGAGGACAACAACCCAGCAGCAGGACCGCTACCTCCGCCTTTGTGCAAGGAGGAGCAGGAGAAGCACTGCCAGAGCCCTGCAAAATGACCTCCAGCAGGCCACAAATGTGCATGTGTCTGCTCAAACGGTCAGAAACAGACTCCATGAGGGTGGTATGAGGGCCCGACGTCCACAGGTGGGGGTTGTGCTTACAGCTCAACAACGTGCAGGACGTTTGGCATTTGCCACAGAACACCAAGATTGGCAAATTCGCCACTGGCACCCTGTGCTCTTCACAGATGAAGCAGGTTCACACTGAGCACATGTGACAGACGTGACAGAGTCTGGAGACGCCGTGGAGAACGGTTTGGCGGTGGGTCAGTCATGGTGTGGGGTGGCATTTCTTTGGGGGGCCGCACAGCCCTCCATGTGCTCGCCGGAGGTAACCTGACTGACATTAGGTACCGAGATGAGATCCTCAGACCCCTTGTGAGACCATATGCTGGTGCGGTTGGCCCTGGGTTCCTCCTTATGCAAGACAATGCTAGACCTCATGTGGCTGGAGTGTGTCAGCAGTTCCTGAAAGAGGAAGGCATTGATGCTATGGACTGGCCCGCCCGTTCCCCAGACCTGAATCCAATTGAGCACATCTGGGACATCATGTCTCGCTCCATCCACCAACGCCACGTTGCACCACAGACTGTCCAGGAGTTGGCAGATGCTTTAGTCCAGGTCTGGGAGGAGACCATCTGCCACCTCATCAGGAGCATGCCCAGGCGTTGTAGGGAGGTCATACAGGCATGTGGAGGCCACACACACTACTGAGCCTCATTTTGACTTGTTTTAAGGACATTACATCAAAGTTGGATCAGCCTGTAGTATGCGTGTGTGTGTGTTTTCGTGCAGACAAAAGGCCTCTGAAGCGCAGTATCTTATAAATTCCTGTAGTGTGGTTTTCCACTTTAATTTTGAGTGAGACTCCAAATCCAGACCTCCATGGGTTGATAAATTGTATTTCCATTGATTATTTGTGTGTGATTTTGTTGTCAGCACATTCAACTATGTAAAGAAAAAAGTATTTAATAAGATTATTTCATTCATTCAGATCTAGGATGTGTTATTTTAGTGTTCCCTTTATTTTTTTGAGCAGTATATATATATAAAAGCGGGACGAAACCCAAAGTGCAAAATTAATAAAGTACTCAGAGAGATTCCTCTCAGGAAAACAAGCAATATTTATAATGACCGACAAAGACAAAAAAAATATAGATATTTTTTTATTTCACCTTTACTTAACCAGGTAGGCCAGTTGAGAACAAGTTCTCATTTACAACTGCGGCCTGGCCAAGATAAAGCAAAGCAGTGAGACACAGACAACAACACAGAGTTACACATGGAATAAACATACATACAGTCAATAACACAATAGAAAAGTATATATACAGTGTGTGCAAATGAGATAAGGGAGGTAAGGCAATAAATAGGCCATAGTGGCAAAATAATTACAATATAGCAATTAAACACTGGAGTGATAGATGTGCAGAAGATGAATGTGCAAGTAGAGACACTGGGATGCAAAGGAGCAAAAACAAATTAACAGTATGGTGATGAGGTAGTTGGATGGGCTATTTACAGATGGGCTATGTACAGGTGCAGTGATCTGTGAGCTGCTCTGACAGCTGGTGCTTAAAGTTAGAGAGGGAGATATGAGTCTCCAGCTTCAGTGATTTTTGCAATTCGTTCCAGTCATTGGCAGCAGAGAACTGCAAGGAAAGGCAGATAAAGGAGAAATTGGCTTTGGGGGTGACCAGTGAAATATACCTGCTGCAGTGCGTGCTACGGGTGGGTGCTACTATGGTTACCAGTGAGCTTATAGATGACCTGGAGCCAGTGGGTGGGGCAATGAAGATGAAGCGAGGGCCAGCCAACGAGAGCATACAGGTCGCAGTGGTGGGTAGTACTATATATGAGGTCAATATCCTTCCAGGATACCCGGGCCAGGTTGATTAGAAAGGCCTGCTTGCTGAAGTGTTTTAGGGAGTGTTTGACAGTGATGAGGGGTGGTCGTTTGACCACAGAACCATTACGGACGCAGGCAATGAGGCTGTGATCGCTGAGATCCTGGTTGAAGACAGCAGAGGAGTATTTGGAGGGCAGGTTGGTTAGGATGATATATATATGAGGGTGCCCGTGTTTACGGATTTGGGGTTGTACCTGGTAGGTTCATTGATAATTTGTGTGTGATTGAGGGCATCTAGCTTAGATTGTAGTACGGCCGGGGTGTTAAGCATGTCCCAGTTTAGGTCACCTAACAGTACAAGCTCTGATGATAGATGAGGGCAATCAATTCACATTTGGTGTCCAGGGCACAGCTGGGGGCAGTAGGTGGTCTATAGCAAGCGGCAACGGTGAGAGACTTGTTTCTGGAAAGGTGGATTTTTAAAAGTAGAAGCTCAAATTGATTGGGCACAGACCTGGATAGTATGACAGAACTCTGCAGGCTATCTCTGCAGTAGATTGCAACTCCGCCCCCTTTGGCAGTTCTATCTTGTCAGAAAATGTTATAGTTAGGGCTGGAAATTTCAGGGGTATTATATATATACAGTGATAGTGGGGATTTGAACCAGGTGTGTGTGTAGTGATGACGAGACAAGTCCGGGGTTGATGAGTGAAGGGCGTTTGCCAGCAGCAGGTTCGGTAGCAGCTAGAAGGCCCGGCGACTCCGAAGCGCCTGAGCTGGACAGGAGGGGGAGCCAAAGCGAAGGCTGGTGTGACAGAGATATACTGTACCTTAAGCAGTTTTGCCACCTCAGGGTTAAATTTGGGGGTTTTGACAAACTGGATTAAAGAGGGTGGAGAATTTCTTCCTCAGCCCCTCCAGAAGATTGGTCTCCTTTACCCCCCTAAACAGAAGGTCCGCCTCCCTGTCAATCAACTCCACAATGTCCTAGGTCAGCTTACAGTCACATAGAAGCATTATGGTTATGAAGCATTTTTATGATTCATGAATTGAAAAATCCTCATAGAAAACAATGGGTAATTGCCAATTCACAATCAATCAGTATATACATATTTATATCTAAAAACATCTAAAACATATTTTCAGTCAGTATGGGCTGAGGGTAAGTGTTCCCACATTAACGTCGTGTTTGAGTGTGAGTGGCGCATCCAGCCTCTCCTGGTTGCGGTAGTGCAGGTTGATGCTGGCGTCCAGGTCTTTCCTCCTGGTTGTGGTAGTGCAGGTTCATGCTGGCGTACAGGTCTCTCCTCCTGGATGCGGTAGTGCAGGTTGATACTGGCGTACAGGTCTCCTCCTGGATGAGGTAGAGCAGGTTGATGCTGGCATACAGGTCTCTCCTCCTGGATGAGGTAGAGCAGGTTGATGCTGGCATACAGGTTTCTCCTCCTGGATGAGGTAGACCAGGTTGATACTGGCGTACAGGTCTCCTCCTGGATGAGGTAGAGCAGGTTGATACTGGCGTACAGGTCTCTCCTCCTGGATGAGGTGGTGCAGGTTGATGCTGGCGTACAGGTCTCTCCTCCTGGATGAGGTAGTGCAGGTTGATGCTGGCATACAGGTCTCTCCTACTGGATGAGGTAGTGTAGGTTGATGCTGGCGTACCGGTCTCTCCTCCTGGATGAGGTAGACCAGGTTGATGCTGGCATACAGGTCTCTCCTCCTGGATGAGGTAGAGCAGGTTGATGCTGGCATACAGGTCTCTCCTCCTGGATGAGGTAGAGCAGGTTAATGCTGGCATGCAGGTTTCTCTGCTCCTTGGTTCTGATGGTGCAATGGGTGTCCATCTTCCCATCAAATGCACGTCTTATTTTACATTGGCAAAATCTTTAAAAAATATACAAGAATTATAAATGATTTGGTCATGCTTTTTATTTTAAACTAATAGAAGGCTATTTATTTTAGGTGGGGGG